>NW_026622874.1:35909805-36575638 GCF_023065955.2 Ursus arctos
TGAACACTTATTGATCAATTTGAAGTCATCTCATTTTTTGTAAAATGTATTTAAGTGTATGTGTGAGGACAATAATGTTTGATGGAAGTTATCTCTAAATGGTGAGATTATAGGTGATTTTTAGTTTATTATACTTGTTTATCAATATTTTTAAAATATTTCTGGTAAACGTGTGAATTTTATGATAAAAAAAATATATGTATTCTTACCAAAATAGTAGAAAATCATGCTTACGCTTTCAGATGTGAGCATTTCACATTAGAAAATACTGTGATAAATATTTATTGAGCTGTTACCATGGACTAGACACAGTGCTAGACACTAGGGATAAGTGATGGAAGAGTAATATTATGCAGTTGTCCATATGTACTTATAAAGTCAGATGAGGAAATTAGCAGTTAAGCAGAAAGAAACAAAAGGATATAATAATGGGATAGAAACTACTTTAAACATAATGGTCAAGAAAGTTCTCAAAGAGGAACTAGTGTTAAGGCTGAGCCCTGCAAGATTAGATGCCATGAGTCAAGGGAACAGAGAGAGTTGGAAAAGAGAAGGATGCATTTTAAGAATTTTCCAAATCCAGTGTGACTGGGGTGTAGAGAAAGAGGAGAAGAGTAGACTGAGAAGGGGTGAGAGAGGGAGGCAAAGATGAATCATACCAGGCTTTAAAGCCATTTAATGGATTTTAAACTTAATGTTAATGTGTACCAGCTGCCTGAAGAATGGTTTGGAGGAGTCAAAACTAGAAGATGGAACACAAGTTTGGAGGCCATTTCTTTAGATCACAGGAGAGATGATGAATGATTGGATTAAGACATAAAATTGGGGATGAAGAAGGGGATGGATTTGAAGTATATTCTGTGGATAGAATATTTTGGTTTTGCTGACATATTAGATGTGTGATATAAGAAAAAGAGAGGTGTCAAGGATAACTCCTAAGCTTTTGACCTGAGCAATCACATAATGTAGATGGTATCTACATTCATTGGGATGAGGAACATTTGGGAAAAAGCATGTTTCGGATAATAAATCAAGATTACCCTTTAGCCAGATTGGGAGAGTGCACTGGTGATGAGCTTAATGTAGTGTACAAGAGAGAAATTCAGGTTTCTGTCTTTTGTAATTGGATGGAAGGTGGTACCATTTACTGAGATGGGGAACAAGAAAGAAATAGGTTTGGTTCTTACCCTAAATTGGTGAGATGATCAGATCTCTATTTTCAGAGCATGCCTATGAGATGTTTAAGAGGAGATGCTGAATATGAATTGGGTCTGTAAGTTTGATATGCAAAGGAGAGATCTGGGTTGGAGATATTAATTTTGGAATCATAATATATTAATATTATTTAAAGCAAGGGCAATGAATGGAGATACAGAAGAGAACCTGGTAGCATATTTTGTAGTTAAAACAAAACGAAATATCTTATTTCTATTCTAGCACTGACGTATCATAGAGAAATCTTCAAATAAACTCTAAGGTCTTTAAATATACTCCAGCTTATATATGAAAGCATGCATTCTTCAAATCATATATAACATTTTGGAAACTTGCTACTTTTCAGAGTCTGGGTCACTGAAGTAGCCTGTTACTTTATAGCATTGTTTCTCAATAAGGACACTATTCTAATTACTGTTTTTAAAAGTTATTCCATTTACTACTTACAAGGATTCACTAGTTACCAGGATCTCTACTAGTTGGGGTTAATTAGCATTCAACATTCCCTCTGTGTATCTGCCTGTTCTGCAAAATATGGAAAGTTTAAAAACTACACTTCCCATCTCCCTTGAAAATAGGATTATCAGTGAAAATTAAACTCCTCCAATCAGATGCACCAAGAGGCTGATGTCAACGGAGATGCCAATGTCAGTGTTGTGGAAGTTGAGAAACCATGGTTGTGATCAGGATTTTTGGTATACCAAACTAGTGCCCAGTTTCTTGGATATTAATGGTAGCTTAGCAGTAATGCCCAGACTCTGTTTCCAACTTCTATACAGTTGTGGGGGTTGGGGCCTGATTCTGGGTTTCTAATCCCCACATCACAGCCAAATCCACATATCCTCACACTCAATAGCTGCAGTCCACAGCCTCCTGATTCCCCAACTTCCTGGCTGGGGAAATCAGTGCCACAGTGTTCTGTCAATCATTCTGAGAAGGCCATCATAAAACCCATTACTCCAGGCTATAGACTTGAAAGAGTCTTCTTTCTAAACCTCTGTCTACACAAAAATACCTACCACCATTCCTGTCTCTTTCACTGAAACAAGATTCATGGTCTAATTCAATTCTGGGGTAAGCAGGGTATCAACTGGAATTAAACACTATAAAACTGTTAATAGAGGAGATCCTTAGAAGCATCAATTTTTTATCATTTAATTTAGCATAATACATCCATTTATTATGGGTTTACAGTGAGAAATATAGCTAAACTTAGTAGCCAGTGCCCAATTCAAAATTTATGAGATAATTCCTAGGTAAAAATAAGTGACTTGCAGGCATGATTAACAGTTCACAAGATTGTGCTTAATGTCCTCATCCATTACACACAAATTGAAGTAATTTATTTCTGAAAGCACTTTATTAGCAGAAAAAGGGGGAAAAAAGTCATTTATGTAACTAAGCTTATAATAAAATTGTCAGGATCATTCTATTAGAAGAAACAAGCTACCTTCTTATAGACACAAATATATCCCTTTTTATGGCTAAAACATTTGATATAATTGTGATTTATGGCATCTCAATTGGGCAAGCTAGGAATGTAAAATGTACTCTTCACACTTTGTCATAAATATTCAGTGTTCTCAGATTATGTTCATTATCTCGTATTGCTATATTTCAGAAAATATTGAAAGAACAGGAATTTGTGGCCTAAAAAAGTTAAGTTTAGTATTTTCTTATGTGAGAATTAAATAGGGAATGTATTTTCCAGTCTAGAAGAACAGGTCCAGCACAGTGCCCAGAATATATCAGGCAATCAATCATTATTTGTTGAATGAGTAATGTCTTAAGAGATTCTAAAGGAGAAAAACTGTCTGGTTTCGAAAAGCATCATGGCAGATGCCTGTGTGGCTCAGTTGGTTAAGCATCTACCTTCGGTTCAGGTCATGATCCCTGGGTCCTGGGACCAAGTCCTGTGTCTGGCTCCCTGCTCAGTGAGGAGTCTGCTTGTTCCTCTGCCTGCCACTCTCCCTGCTTGCGCGCTCTCTCTCTCTGTCAAATAAATAAATAAAATCTTACAAAAAAAAATCATCATGCATGAGGCTAGCCTGAAAGACTAAAACACGATAATTATTAAGCATGCATTATGATGAAGAGGGCCAAGCATGTGCTTTGAAACCAGTTAAACTGGCTTTGGTTCCTGGACATGTCCCTTATTTAATGTACTACATTTGCAAATCATGACAAATTTTGAAGCTTGAGGTTTTTCATCTGTGATATAGGGATAACAACATTTCCCTCGCACAGTGGTGATAAGGATTATAAGACAGGTGCTCAAAAAACTATAGTTGTAAGTATTGCATGGGCATTAGAAAACTTAACTATTGCCTTTCCTTCTTTAAAAGAAATAAAGCTGGGGTGCCTGGGTAGCTCAGTTGGTTAAAACATCTGCCTTCTACTCAGGTCATGATTTCAGGGTCCTGGGATCAAGCCCGGAGTTGGGTTCCCTGCTCAGCGGGGAGTTTGCTTCTCCCTCACCTTCTGCCCCTCTCCAACTTGTGCTCTCTCTCTCTCAAATAAATAAATAAAACCTTTTTAAAAATAAAAAAATAAAAAATAAAAGAAATAAAGCCAAGGGTTTTCTGGAAGGCCTGTAAAGCTCTTTACATGCTTCCTGCTCTATCATATTACTCCCTCTTCCTCTATGAACACCCTTCACTCTCATCGTTACTTGTAAAAGATTAAATTCAATATTAATGTGAATCCTATCTGTAGTTTAATTCTCTGCATGTGGTTTCTTCTGATAGAAAAACAAGTATTAAAATATGAAGCTGTTTCTGCTTCAAGTTCAATCTTACAGGAGTATGATTTTTCATGTTTTACAGTTGTGTTCATGAAGGCTAAACTATGAATATGTATCTTTATGTGTACGTGTAAATATTCACGTCAAATTTGTCCATAAACATAGAGCATTATGTATGTTTTCCATGGAAGCTGATAAATTGTCAGACAGGACATTGTTTATGCATGTCCCTCAAGGACAGTTAGAAAGGACCAAATGTGGCAACTTTGCCACCAAATGTGGCAAAGCTGGCAATGAGGAAGAGACGGAGTAGTTTAGCTAATTCTCAACATGATTTTGAAACCAGCTCTCCAGTTTAGAACCCCAGACACATCCCTGAAATGCTATGTAAAACTTAAGACATTTCTTAATTTATTAAATCTACAAGTTGACACAAACATTATACCAGAATCTGAAGGGAAGTTTCTATTTGTCATCATAACATCCAATAAATAGCCTGACAATAGTATAAGAAGAAAACACAGTTTAATGTTTGGAGTTCAAGTCAAAAGATCTCATTGTAGTAGAAATGTCTAGTACATGGGAAGCATGTACTAGAGAGAAGTTAATTTACTCGTACTTAATTTCAAAATGCATTTGTTAAAAATTAACTAGATGTGTAAGTTATGTCTGCCAATTCTCACAACAACACACTTTCAAGGACATCAGAATTTTTCTTGTATCTAAATGTTTAAAACATCAGTACCTATTTAAAGCTAAATTTAAGAAGCTTTGCTTATGGAATAATCATATAGGGCACAGGACATAGTAACCAATGAAAGAAGAAATAAAATTCATCCAGGAGCCATGATGCAAAATGTTTTTTTTTTTAAATTAGCTATTTAAAAGCAATGAGGAACTATTAATACGCATATTCTTGATATATATGAAATTTAGAAAAAGGGCAATCAACAGCTAAATTGATAATTACTTGTACTATTGCACCTTCGTTGTCTATAAAGAACTTTATCACTACATAAATATATGATAAAATTTGGAATGATAGACCCATTAGGGAGTATAGTGAATAACTAATAAACTCAAGTGCGAATGGAGTTATACTTTCATGGAGAATTCAAGAAGCAATAATTCGAAAACAGTTCAGGTGCTGAGGATGTTCAAAATCGAACACAAATATATTTTACTCAAAATGACATATTAAGAAAACAAATGCAGGGGTGGCAGTATTGGTACTCAGGAGACACACAAGCTAAGCAAGAAAAAGATGATGGAATCATAAACAAATGAAAATAAATATTTTCTAAGGAGCAAATTCACAAAATCTAGAGCTTGAGGTTCATAAGTGACCTCAGTGGACTCCAATGAGATGTTAATTATTAGGGGATTAACAACCAGTCACATGTGACAGTGAGCTCTAACTGATCAATAGGAAATATGGTGCCATGACCAGGCAACTGCATGACCTAACACAAGATTAGACAGATACAGAGGGTTATAAACAAGGACAGGCTGAGTCTACAGTGAGATGTCCCAACATTGTGTTACTCTATCAGGTAAGACCCAATAACATGAAAAATGACTCATCTCTTGACTACAGGAGAATAGAACAGGATATTGATAAACTTAAGTCGTTAAAATTTTTTGTTTTATTTAAGTTTTTTAAGAATCTTTTATTTATTCATCCATTTATTTTAAAATTTGGTTGCCCTCCTGTTCTTTTTTATTTTTTAAAAAATTTTTTATTTATTTATGTGACAGAGAGACAGCCAGCGAGAGAGGGAACACAAGCAGGGGGAGTGGGAGAGGAAGAAGCAGGCTCCCAGCCGAGGAGCCCAATGTGGGGCTCGATTCCATAACGCCGGAATCACGCCCGGAGCGGAAGGCAGACGCTTAACGACTGCGCCACCCAGGCGCCCCTGCCCTCCTGTTCTTTGAGATAGCAGAGGCAGATCTGCTGGTCAAGTTACGAAACATGAGTATCCAAGGAATAAAATGCATGAGGTGACATCAGACAACAGGGGTGGTTTTGCTTTCAAGACTTCTGCAGTCCCCCTCCCCTACACTTGCCTTCCTATTGATAGTGAACTAGAAGTAGTGATAAAACTTTGAGAGCTGGGGCACTTGGGTGGCTCAGTTGGTGATCCTGAAGTCCCGGAATTGAGCCCTGCATGGGGCTCCGTGTTCAGTGGGGGGTCTGCTTCTCCCTCTCCCTCTGCTCCTTCTCCTGCTCATGCTCTCTCTCAAATAAATAAATAAATGAATCTAAACAAACAAAACAAAAGACAAAACTTAGAGACCTGCTAGCATGTTTCTTTAAAGTGTGTGTGTGTGTGTATGCGTGTGTTATATTCACTCTTGGGAATATATAGTGGAAATACCATAAACCTTTTGTCTCAAAGATCAGCTATTTGGAAGTTCATAATAATATTATCCTATATTATATATTAATGTTAGCAATCTAAAGCTTTCCCTAGCATAGGGAAATAGAGAAAAAAGAAAAAAATAGTTTACCAGCTAGGAAAAATATTTTTATCCTAAGCTTAACACTTTTTTTTCTTGGTAAAATTAGCAAGACTGGTATTTTTGTAATACTAGTGAATGTAAGTTATAATAGAATGATTTTTAAAAGACCATCAATTAATACTCCATTTTCTCTTTTTACTCTGAGGTAACATCTCACAGATACAAACTTTGTATGTAGTTATTATAGCTATGTTATTTGTTGTGCTGATATAAACCATGGCCCTTGAAAATACCTACTTTCATTCTTTTTCATTATAAGGAAAAGAGTCAAGTATAGCACACAAACGATCATCTGAAAAATCAATAGTTATTCATATTAACCATTTTCTTTTCTGTTTTATCCACTGTCCAATAGAAGGTCATTACTTTCTCATTTGTCTGGAAAGCAACTAGATGAAGATCCTCACTTGAAAACTGTATTTCTGTGGTCTAGCATGATAATTATTTTTATGTTTCTTTTTTTTTAATATGTATAAACTTTCCCACAAGGATATATCATCAATTCTATTCCAAAATTTATTATGAAAAATCCTCTCAAGTTTGCTTGATCAGGGGCACTTGGGTAGCTCAGTTGGTTAAGTGCCAGAATCCTGATTTCAGTTCAAGTCATGATCTCAGGGTCTTGAGATTAAGCCCCACATCTGGCTCTGTGCTGGACATGGAGCCTGCTTAAGATTGTCTCTCCCTCACCCTCTGTCCCTCCCACCCTCGTGCTTGCTCTCTAGCTCTCTCTCTAATTAAAAAAAAAAGTTTCTTTGATCAGATTTAAAACTTTCTCAGTACTTCTATTTCATTTATGGTTTTTTTTAAAGATTTTATTTATTTATTTGAGCCAGGAAGAGAGAGACAGAGACAGCATGAATTGGGGAGGGTGGGGGGAGGGCAGAGGGAGAGGGAGAAGCAGACTCCCCGCTGAGCAGGGAGCGAGTGGGACTCTAGGCTGGAGCCCAGGACCCTGAAATCATGACCTGAATTGACCGCTGATGCTTAACGGACTAAGCCACCCAGGAGCCCCTATCCTTTATGATCTTATAACCCCAAACAGTAAAATGACCAAACTACAGAGAACATACACTTATAAATTGATATGATATGTGTATATTATAAATATTAATATATATGTTAGTATTATACATATCTCTTGTAAGAAATCATTTCCTTCCTCTCAAGAGAACCCAGTCAATCTTTGAAACTCTTAGTATATGCCATGTTATAATCCATAGTAGATGTAGGGTGGTGGGTTAAGAAAAACACACCAGTAGGAAAACAAATGTAAGAATTGCTTTCTTCCAGTGTTCCTTTCAATGTAGCCTTTACTGAACCAAAGGCAAAAAGATTGAAAAATGCAATAGTCTTTCTCTAATCCTGTTTCCCACCTAACTAGTGGGAGGCTGAATTGTTACATACTTGTAAAGACTTGAGCTGTGTACGAAAATCTAGATTGTCTATGCTTTTCTTTGTCTGGTTCTAAAGAATTTACATTATGATCTATTTATTAAAAGCTCTGAGGTGGGTCACTGTGAGTTCAAGTGCAAAAGAGGGTCTCTATTTGCATTTGAATTGCCTCTATAGTCAAATAACCAATCAAGAAATGTCTCATTTTGAAGGGCAGGTGGGTGGGGAGAAAGATTACTAAATATAATTTATATTCCACATGATGTGCCAGATCTTTCCCCACATACTATTTTTCAAACTAGGGAAAGAATGCAGGAGTTGAGTGATTATTATTGTCCTTGCATTTGGAAGACAAGGAAATAGCCATGCCAATCATCTTTCCTACTTCATTTCCCTGAAGGGAAAGATCAATTAGTATGGTTATTTTCTTGGGTGTATGGTAATTTTACAGAAAGTATTAATGATTCATGTCATATGTTTAAATGTGTACCACATATTATCCCAGAAGATTCCACAGTACTATTCATCATAAAACTACATAATTCTTGTTTAATAAGAAAATATAAAAGACACTGTTTTATTTCCCATTGGACCCCCTAACATTTCAAACATTAACCTTAAAATTTAACATTTAATCATAATCAATGCACTAGAATTAAGTAGGAAAAAAATATTTTGTTGTGCTCTCTGTCAGAATTGTGAAATGTTAAACCATTTTTCGTTAATGGTTGAAAAGGAAAAAAAATAAAATCATACTTAATGGAACACAAAAGATTTATAAAACTGACAATTTTCATGATACAAATACACATTTCTACATGTATTAAAATTATATTAGTATTCATTACATGATTAGTATACATTAAAGTGTATCCACTGATACCAATAACTATATGGGTATTTAATTAATAGACTATATTCATATTAGTTATATCGGAAGTGAGGATGAAATTGAGTTCAATTGCTGGCTTCTTTAAAAAGACTGTATAGGTGATATTATGAAGAAGCAGTCTCAACGGCTTAACCAAATTGACCCATATATGGTTATATTTATGCTATTATAACAGCTAATTAATGAGAAGCTAATAATTGCCATTTGGTCACCATATGGCCAAACTAATTTCATTTTTTCAAGTAGCCAAAATAATGTGAGGAACCATCCCTCCATTTTGTTAATCTGTTAAAACCGTATGTATAAATTTGATCAATCATGCAATCAGCTGGATCTTAAACTTCAAATTCAAGCTTGCAATAATACCTATTTCTTGCAAGAAAAATAAAATATAAAATCTAAATGATGTAAATGTTCTGCTCATTCTATCTGAGAGCATAACATGGCTACATTCCATACTTGAGTGCCAAATTTGTTGTCTGGCTGCTCTGGGATTAAGGTACATCCAAATAGAAGCATATGCTTAAAATATATGGAAGTCTACAAATATTCAAGATGCAATTTTCTGTAGTTTTAAAAATGAATGGGATTATCCAGAAAGAGAACTACAAAGCAGCAGCAGATTTTGAACATCTATATATAGCCAGCAAGTGAAGAGACATTTTTACCATGCTCTTCTCTTTAATCATGATTGTGTAAATCAGCATTGAAAACCATGTGGGCGATTAAGCTTAGAATCACACCCAAAACTTTCACAATCAGTGCACATATATGGTATTTTGGCTACTTATATTTCTGAACATCTGTCAAAATGGCAAAAGGCCCAATTCAAAGTTGCCAGACCTAGCAAGTGGGCATCAGATGGTTATGGGTTTCAAGGGATGTTTTAAATAATAAATAATACTTGTCATTTAAGGATTTCTGGCATTCAATAATAAGGTAAATAGTATTATACTTCTTTTTGTTCCAAACTAAATAGTGTCTAAACAATATCATATTTCTTAGCAAGTAAATAAATAGGAATATCTTGAAACAATGAGAAAAAATATTACTTCTAGATTTTTGCTTAATCATTGCCTCCTTTAAATAGAGATTTTAGTTTAAGTATTTTTTGTTCAATAACGAACATATGTTAAATGGCCTGATGTGGACACAGGGGTGGGATTTGCGAGGAGACACTGATTTGGAAAAAGAGTCCTGTATGAAATAGAAAGTTCAACAACCTGGAAACCAAGACCCCTGGATTCTAACTCCTCTTTGCCTTTTATTTTTGGTGTCTTTCAGTAAATCACTTAACAGCTCCAAGTCCCTATCTTTAAAATGAGGCACTTGAACTAAATAATTGATAAAACCTTTTTAATAGTAATATTTTATGATTCTAGAATGCATAGAATACTCTCCATTCTTCGATGTTCACACCGAAGATCTATGTGTATTTTTTTAAAATTCCTTCCCTTCTTGCCCAGTCAGGATTATTTCCTCATTTGTGTTCCTATAGTATGTTGTTTATAAATCTATTAGAGTACTTAGTAAATCATAGTGTAAATTTATGTGTGTTTATGATCTCTCTCTGTTAAACATATTATGAGCTCCTCAGGAGCAGACGCTAACATGTTTTTTCACCCTTATTACTTATATGGTGCTTGGTGTAGAGTATCAACTGAATATATATATTTATTACAGTATATATAGTGAACAAGTATGTGAAACATTAACACAATTGTAAGTAACTTTAGAAAAATAAAATAAAACCATATGCACACACATTATACACTTTTTTTTTTTGCAAATTTTAACACTCTGGGATGAGTATACCTTGCCTCTAATACACAGGGAACAAATTCATCCTACGATAAAATTTACTGCTTTTTTATTTATGCATCAATAATATCTTATAAGATTTGTCCCTGCCAACATTTTAATTAGGTGAGGATTCTTACATTGTTTTAGAAGTTATAACTCATTATTGCTTTTAGACATTTTCTTCATAAAGAAGTTTTTATCCATCTGTCTTCTTTGTAGACTGTTAAAACTTGACTGAGTTCAATTTCAAGACAAACTTGCTACTTTCTCATCACCTGCTATCAACCCCATTCTCTCAATTATGTTGTTTGGTCAGGATCCCTGCATTCACTTCCCATTTTCTGATGGCATCCAGACTCGATGGCTACTAAGTCCTATTATGAGACCTAGCCTCATTTGGCCCTGTCTTCCCTCATGCAGATACTTATAGATTTACTCCACATGTAGAGTCCCTCTTAACAAATTTTACTTTAGTATGGTCTTAAAATGACAAAATTCCTAATACTCCATAATACGGGTAAAGGCAATCTGTGTTACAGTAGGGACTTGAAACTCGGTCATACCTTTCTGACTTCATAGACTTCTTTTTTCTGGTTGTTCTTTCCACTGACCCATTTGATCTGTTTACAACTGTCTTACGTTATTGGCAACAAGTTCCTGTGAATAGTATTGCGTGAGCTTACTCATTTGGTATCTGGCAACCTTTGGTTCAAGATGAGAAACAGGAATCTGATATCTCTAAGATCCATGTAGATTATCCTTTGAGAACAAGCCTAGTGAGGCTGTAGTATCAAAAGCATTGTGCAATTCATATGGGCATAGCTGAAGATGTGAGATCAAAGAACAGCATTACTTGTTGGATAAGATAATAAAATCTGAATATTTCCGAATGACTTACTTGAAGAATATAATTAGCAAATGGAACTATGCTTTTATTTCCTAAATAAATATTTCATAAAACAATTGCACAAGCCTTTCTTTGCATTAAGTGCTACTGAATGTTGGTCAAACATGCTGAATATTCAGCAATAGTGAGGTCTGTGATACAAAATGGTAATTTTGCTTGAAGTCATGTTTTCTTTAAAGTCCGTTCTTATTTAAATAAATTTGCTTTATCCACATACTAGCCTTGATTCATTTAATTTTTACTTTTTTAAAATGGCACTGATTTAAAGAGAATTTTGTAGGCTAAATTATGAAGTTCATATTGTACGGCTTATCTTTCTAGTCTCAACAAGATTTTCTAAACAGACATAATCTATAACCATATAGAGTTTGTGGGATTTAAAAAAAAAGAACAGAAAATATGAATCTAATTTGAGCTTGGCTCAACATCTGAAATAAAATGTGGGAACACCAGAAGTATGTCGCTTAAGCTAGGACCTGAACTTTAGCTGAAAAGTGTTTTGGTTTCTGAGAAGGAAATATCAAAACTGCAAGTAAGCAGATGTAATTTAATCTAAACGATTTTACTTTAAACAGTTCTTTAAGGAAGTTAAGAATAAAAAATTTTTTTAAATAAAAAAATTAAGAATAGAAAAGATTATTAAGTACCTTTCCAGAAATTTTACTTCTGGAAGGAAAACACCCCCTTGTCTTTATTTCCATGCAGTTAATCATGACATTGCACAACTATTTATTAAGAAAAAATATACCTCCTGGCCTGTGGCATATAATTTTCTAGACAAAACGGAATGTGGGCTATAGACCAATACATTCATATATTTCCTAAAATAGTCACATCCTAAAATCTCTACAATGAACTTCAGGTTATTTCCAAACAAGGGCCATGTTCAGGGTAATTTAGTAGAGAAACTGCTTCAGTTCTATCAGAAAACATATCAGGCATATTAAATGCTTGGCATACAAATATTTAAAATAGGCAAATGCATATCTAGAATTGACCTTTAAGTAAATATTAATATTTTTATTACACAAATATGAAAGGAAACTCACTTAGGGTTTCTTCTTTTAATAAAATCATGCAAAAGCAAATTACATATAAATGTATTTTAGTGTCCCTAAAGTGATAAAGAACTGTGTAGCTCAACAAAGCTTCCATTTAAACAGGTTCAAGGCATTTCATGAGCTTGTGGACCGATGTTTAGGATTGGCTGCAAATGTGTTTCTACAAAGTTCTGGTTCACTTTTCCCAGTTTTTGTTTGTTTTTGTCTTTTTGTTTTTGTTTAGTGCATTTTCAAAGAGATTTAATCACCAGGAGTCTGATTAATTTATCTTCCTCTCATCAGAATGCTATTTTGTAAGAGTTGGATACTTGATATCCAGTTATCTATTCTGGACCTTTTTCCTTATACGTGAAAATGCATTTATTTTGCTAAGAGCCAACAGAAACCAAGTAAGAAGAATACATGGGTTCGGTAGAGATTTTGTGGGTTCCAAAGGTATGAAAATAAAAGACAGTTGTGGTGTGAAAGTCATTCCCACTCCCCATTCTCACTGCATCATGCACAGAGTAGTTTTTCCTATAACATTAATTTTAATAACACGTAAGCCTTTGCTATGGGCCAGATATTGCTCTAAACACATCATGCTAACTTACTGTATTTTCCTACCAAATATGTGATGGAGGTACCATTACATGACCCTTTTACAGATAAGGAGGCGTTAAGATCTTGCTTATGGCCATATAGATCTTAAGTGGTAGAGCCATCTCCTGGAGCTGTGCTTCTAGTCATTTTGCTATGCCACTGTGGGCTCAAGTTTGTAGTTTAGGACATTGATGCCCACATTTGCTTCTGCAGTAAAGACGGTACAATGGGAAGGCTCATGGATTTTACTCAGCAATGTGAAGATGATCATTTGACCTGAGTCATGCTTAAAAGTGGATAGCAATTCCAGAGAAAACAAGTAGCTTGGATTCAATAAATTCAGGACTCATGAATCCCTCTAGAGCTGCTTTTCCCTCCCACTGACAGTTGCTCTGTGGGTGCCTATTATCAGTACAGACTTTTACATTGTTTTCCATACTTTGGGATGTGTAGCAGATGTCTCAATTATCCTGAATTTTGCTCTTCTTGGAATCCAGACAATTTTAGGACTGTCCATTGAGAGTGTGATATGCAATTTGCTTAATATTTTAGACCAATGAATAAATATTTATCACCTGGGTGGTTTTGGGCCAAGTCATTCAACTTTGCTAACCGAAGTTTCTCATCTGTAAAATGGGGATAGTCTTCTATGAGGTAATGTGTTACACAGAGGGAAGGACAGGTTGTTTCCCTTATTGCTTTAGAACAGGAAAAGCAATAGGAATGCCAGAACCTCTTGGGAACCTCAAAGCTGAGCAACCTGGGAAATAGTGGGAGATCATGCCCTTGGAATAGACACTGGATTTGATTTTCTTATGGGGGCAGATGCTGATGGTCATAGGGAAACTCCACCCTACCGGGGCATTTAGGCAGTGAAGAAATATGGAGGAAGGGAGGGCAGGAATTCAAGGACTTCTGAGGACTGTGCAAAGAACAGAGAAGACCCTTCTCCGACTTTTCCAAAAATATCAAGATGAAACCTCAAGGAGAGCAAGCTGAGAATTTTACATGTTGCAAACAAATAGACAGTAACCCTATTAATAACTACTTGGAGGCTAGTAAAGAAAAGTCAGGGTGGTCTTAGAATATCTCAATACTTAGGGAGATCTCACAGTGGTAAGTTATCCTCTTAGCTCTTTTGGAGCTGATTTAGAATATTTATTTATTTATTTATTTATTTATTTATTTATTTAATTTTATGTACCTCTGATCAAGTGTTGGGGAGCGAATGTTCTCAAGTTCTTCCTCAACCTCTCACTCTCAGTTTCCTAACACTTCTGTTTCTTTATCATTTAAGTAGAGTTCTTTTGCTTTGTCTTTTTGTAATCTTACGAAGGTTTTTCCTCTATGATAGAACGTGTGTTTTAACATAAGCTTCTCTGATGCTGTGCAAAATATCCCTGAAGGCAGTAAACATCTGCAAAGAAAAAAGGAATTAAAAAAAAAAATACATGGTGAGGTGAGGGTTGTATGGATGAATTCTATTTTATTTTTAGTAAGCTGAAATAGCTAAAGTTAAAATCTCAAGTGGAAGATATACAAGGGTGTGCTTATGTAATTTATATTTTTGGGTTTTCCTATGTGAAAAAATAAAACAATAGAGAAAACTTACACTGGGGGTGGGTGGGAACAGGATACAATTAGAAACAATTATCTCCTAAGACTTTTTCTCTAAACACTGAATAACATGATCGTATTATCAATTTTGTTGATAATAAATTTCATAAGAAGAATAAAGTTTTAAAAGAAGACAAGAAGAAGAAGGAAAAAGAATCAGAGGCTCCAGTATATAAAAGCTCTTTAGACAGATGCATATTTTCCTCATTTTTTTAATGTTACAGGAATTGTTTTCTATGGTCTCTTATCAGTGAAGGAATTCAAACTTTGCCTTTTCTTTTTGGGATTTTATATTAGATCAGTGTATATTTTCACTTTCTCTGCTGGGATTTTCAGACAGTGGAAAAAGTGCCAACACTCTTTTCTCAACAGGAATTTTTCATGCCTAATCCATTTTTTCCTATTCTTCTTGCATTTCTAACTGGGATACACCAAACCAGAATATGCTCAACACATCAAGGAAATATAGTGAGAATGTCGGCTGGCTCATATCATTTATTACTTCCTCTGCCTTAGTTTTCAGTTGTGCCTGCTCCTTTTCCCCTTTGTTGGCAAATAGATCAATTTGAGGTGTCTGCTTTCTTTCTCACGAGCATATGTAAGCATTTATTTATGGGTTTTCTCTTAATGCATTCCATATTAGAAAAGGCCAAGAGTACAACATTTCTTAAAAAATTCAAATTTCTTGAGAAACAAGGAGGTGGTGAAGAGGAGGGAGTGTTAACTTGGCAGACTGTGTTTAAAATATTTTGCACAAGGAGCCCCCTGAGGAGCTGTCCATTAAACTCCCACCATTTTGCTGTGAGAAGTGAATGTTTTTTCTGGCTCTAAATTTATGTGATTCTTAAATGTTCTCACAGGTTGAAATAAAAAATATATAACCGTTTGTATATTTGACTATCCGTGACTGAATTGTCTCTCAATTATAAAAAGAATTTGTTTTTCGCTTGAACTTCATACTTCTTTTTTATTTTTCCTTATAGAAAGCATCCTATATGGATGAATTTTATCAAAATTCTAAGAAAACTAAGAACCTCAGGTTTATGCCACAGTTTTTTTTCCCCCTTGTTTGCATTTGCCTGATTTGGGAGTGCTATTCACAGTCTTAGCAAAGCAGTTACGTCTTTGAAAAGCACAAAATAAATTCTGCTCACTGAGTGGGTAATTGTTCAAGGTCATCCATTCATTGTCTTTGTCTTGATTGTTTGAATTAGTAGCTAATAATGGTACTGAAATGTGAATGAATTATTAGCGATGGGGCATATTTTGGGGAGTGTCAGGAAATATTACAGGGCAATTAATGTTATCCAATAGCAAAGCTGTGTTCCCAGCAGATGTCCTATAATTACTGTGTAAGGCTTAAACTAAGATTATAGCTTTTATATTGTCTGCCTTTAGAAGTCATATTTGGAACTTATTCAGTTTATTCTCCTGCCCTTTCTCTTTTGTTCTGATTCTGTCACTTACATTTTGATTTAAATACAGTCTTTTTATGAATTAAAATAAGTCTCAGCAGATGGTATGCAGTATAGATGTTTATAAAATAGGAAATTGTTGCAGAAATATTTAAAATGTCTATTGATAAATAATTTATATTGATATTTACTTGTTACTGATTTCTTAATTTCTGTAATTCAAATGTTTTTACATCTCAAATAGTTCCCAATCTGGTATATGTGAAAGTATTGCCCTAATTTACTCACCCTTAGCAGGGTAGTAAAAATCATTTCAGGAAATGTTGAGTTACATATAATCTGTGATGCTCCTTATTTTTAAAAACAACACTTATAGCCCATTTGATTTGTCCTTTCAACACTGACCTATCAAAGTTGGCTTGGCTTCCTTCAGTTTTCAGGAGAAGATTTTTAAATAAGTGGAGAGAAAAAATAAAATAAGTGGAGAAAACTCTCTCCTCCCCTGTAATAAACATTTTCGATTTGCTGATAGGACTTCAGAAAATAGCACGGCATGCATTGGTCCCATCTGTCCTGACTGTACTTGACACAGCTAAAGTAGGGAAATGCTTTAAAAGCTCATTGCAAAAGATGTTCGCTTTTCTCTTATTGACACGTGTTACATTAAAAGGGCAAGTGAACTATTTTGAAAAATATTCTTACTCAAACCTGAAAGTTGATTTATTTGGCTAACTGGTAAATTCAAATTGGAGAACAAAGACAATGATTGGACAAGGAAAAAAAATGTGGCAAAATGTCACTATCCTCTCTGAACTATATAGAAAGTTCAGCAGAGTTAAAAAGACAAAATAATAATAATAATAATTAATAATAATAAAGGATGAGAGTTAAGACCAAAAATATTTCAACATTAAAATCAAAAGACCCCATTTTACAATTAGAAAGATTGCTCACTGTTTTATCCCTCACTGGATCCAGCAGATTATCTTGCTAATAAAAAGGCAGCTAGCAACATTGCCAATGAGACCTTGCATTTTTATAATGTACTTAATTTTTCATCTTCTGATGTATTTGAGAAATTCTATTTAGGTATAATTTACTCAAATATAAATTTTTTTTTTTTAAAGATTTTATTTATTTATTCGACAGAGATAGAGACAGCCAGTGAGAGAGGGAACACAAGCAGGGGGATTGGGAGAGGAAGAAGCAGGCTCATAGCAGAAGAGCCTGATGTGGGGCTCGATCCCAGATCGCCGGGATCACGCCCTGAGCCAAAGGCAGACGCTTAACCGCTGTGCCACCCAGGCGCCCCTCAAATATAAATTTTATTAGAACTTTTGGAATAGTTTCACGAGTAGTTTGAAGCCTTAAATAATTAGTTGCTGCATCTTGAATTTCTCCTAACAAATGGGAAAACACAAAAAACTTGTACAGTTAAAACACTGCGTACCTTTGATAGATTCATCATGAGTATTAACACTGAATGGGCAGGTGCATTCTTACACTTTTTCAATCTTCTGTGTATAGCTCAACGATTGTTGCGTAACTGCTCTGCTCATGCCCTGTGATAAACATTCACAGAAGGGCAAACTCTGAAAAAGACACAGCTTCTCCCCTCAAGGAAAAAAGTGCTTTCTTGTGGATCAGTTTGGCATATGGTACGTCAAAACAGAATGCCGCCAAGTGCTATCACGGAGGTTCAGTGCACAGTGGGAACACGGAAGGAAAAACAGTAATATGTCTATTTAGATGACCGGAGACGACTTCCTGAGCCTGCAGGATTTTCATGTCTAGGAAAATGGGAAATGAGGTAGGCCGAGGAGGGAGAGTGAGTGCAAGGTGGGCATGCCAGGCCTGGGAATCAGTATGGAAACTGACAGACATGGGAAAGGATTATCTTATTTGGAGTCGAGAAAATAATCACTTGTAACTAGAACAGAGGTTTAGTACATTGATGAGTAAGAAATAATAAACGTGGTGGTTTGGCTGGGGTTAGACTGGTGCGGGACGTACATGTCACGCAGAGGAGTTTAATGTGGTCAGTCAGGAGTTGTTCTGGGCTTTTGAGCAAGGGAGTGAATGACCAGATCTGTGATTAGGAGGTAATTTTGGAAGTTCCGTGAAAGATGGGATTAAAAGGAAAGATGGGTGATGGAGAAATCAACAGAAACCGTACTGAGACAGTTTGGTTGAGTGATGGAGTTGCAGAAACCAGCAACTGTGTTCTTCAACATTTCTTTGTCTGTTCATGTTATCTTCTCAGACAGAAAACCTTCTCCTTTTAGCCCCACTGCTTTCATTAAAAATGAAACAACAACAACAAAAAACCCTTTTTCAATTCTTAAAAAAATTAAACTAGTATTTGTTAGAGTTTTAAAAAATCAATGACTCAGATTGTAACAAAAAGCAGTCCTCAGAGGTTAAAATAAAAGGAAATACTGAAGTGTGATTTAAATAAAAACTGTGATATAATTTTGCCGAGGGGAGGGAGAGAGGAGAGGTGGGCATTTGGTATCACAGTGTGAAAGGACTAATCGTATGTTACATAATAGAAAGTCATAGATAGAAGTAATATATATTATTTAGTAATAAGGAGACTGGAGAAAGAGATAACAGAAATCTTCTATTATTCTATATCTTTATTTATTCACTCCATTATTTTGGTGAATATATCTGCCCACAGAAGATTGTATCACAAGCACATATTCTGAGATCTCATATATCTGAAGTTAGCATTATTTAATCTTTCTCCTCCAATTATTTTTAATAGAGCATAGAATTCAAGATTGAAATTAATTTCCCTTCAGAAGTCTAGATGTTATGTTCTAGCTCCCATTATATGAGGTTATCCTCCCTAGAAATTTTTTTAGTATCTCCTTTTTATATTCAATATCCTCAAATTTCACAATAACGTACTTAAATTTTTTAAATCTATTATGTTGGCTTTTCAGCACACATTTTCATTTGTTTATTGAAAGAATATTCATTGAGTGCTGTCGGCATGCTATGTACTATCCTAGATATGGGGAAAATTAGAGACCTGTATTCTTAAATTCTTGGACAATCCACCCAATTATTCTCTGTGTTATTTTGCTTATGAGGGATAAAGAAATCCCCAGGGAGAGAGTATAGGGTGGGATAAAGAAGAGTCTGAAGGCAATGCCAAGAGAAAGAAAGAGCATCTAATAGAGGCTAATAAGAAATGTCAGATAAGTAAGATGAGACCCATTCGTTCACTCATTTAGTCACTCAACAAACCTCATTCTTCAGCACAGGTCTTCTCCTGCACCTGGATCCTCTAGTGGATGGAAGCCAGCAGTTTCCCCTTGCTCCCGCCCTTGGGCTGAGCAGGGTGCCTGTGGTCATGGTGTGTTCACTTGTCCCAGCTCTATCTCAGGCCCAGCGGTACTGACTATCCCCTGTATCTATTATTCCTGCATTCTTTAGAATTCTTTTACTGCCTATTAGCAAATCTCTCATTCCTTCAATCCTCTGTTACAATTAAAATCTATTTATTTTAAACATTTCCTGTTTAAATCACCGCATGATTTCCCTCTTTTGATTAGATCCAATAAAAATCAAATTATAAACATGAATAAAATTATCCCCCCCAATTATATTAATGTGAGTTGCCTCTGGACATATTGCCGTTATTTTGCTTATCTGCATATTCTAAGTCCTTATAATGAAAATGAATTATGCTTGTGATGAGAAAAATATTCAACATACTTTTCTTCATTCTAAAATAAAATGTTTTTACCCACCTATAGGCAGTAAATAATGATCTGCAATTACCTCCAATTTATTCAGTATGATTTAATGCAGGCTCTTTGCACCAGGTTCAAATACTGCATGATAAACTTAAAGATAAATAATCACCAGAAAATGCAGACTGGGTCCTGTTTCCAGTACAGATTCATGATACCAAATTAATTTACTGATACATTAATGTTCAAGGAACATTGCAACAAATTATTTTCAGAAGTAAAGTAGACACACAATTAGAAACGTTGGGGTTTCAGCTTTCCCATTATGTGGAATAAAACTAAATCTTTCTGGTCTAAAACTTCACTGGACTCAATGTCATACATTCCTAGGGAGGTTGCCGGGGAGTTTTAAGCCTTTTGACATCTCCATTTGAACTTTAGTAGACATGTTATAA
The DNA here is from genome assembly GCF_023065955.2 of Ursus arctos. Taxonomy (NCBI): domain Eukaryota; kingdom Metazoa; phylum Chordata; class Mammalia; order Carnivora; family Ursidae; genus Ursus; species Ursus arctos. Next base: position 35,930,121 of record NW_026622874.1, read on the forward strand.
AAAAATCAAAAGTTGCACTCATCAGAAATAATCTAATCTTGAGAAGGACCATTGTTTAAAAATTGATGATATTTGTTTTTGTACAAGATCATAAGAATTCTGAACTGACAAAGCTCTTACTTCAATAGATTCCCTTAGGAAGATTAGGTAGTTGTACTTCATGCTAGTGTAAGAGTGAGGGGACATCAGGGAAGCTAAATAGGTTCTTTTAAAGGTTGGTTCAGACCATAAAGTAGTTTTTAAAAATGGCCACTTTCCTCCTCTCAGAAAATACATTACTTTCACCTTTGACTTGACTCTAAATTAACTTGCCTTTATAGCTTCCGCATTAGTAAAATTCAGTACTGTTATGATCTTTAAAGCCCCATCTGTTGGAAAAATTTAATGGATGCTATATTCTATATTTTCCTTTGTGGTTAAATTGAAAATTGCCTTATTTGCATTTGCATAGGTCACTATTTCCTAAAGGTAATTGTGTCACAATCATTAGAGGTGCATCCCTAGTATTAACAGTTAATCTGACCCTTCCCTGATTTAGTCTAGAATTTTAACCCTGGGAAAGAATATTCGTAGACTTTCATCTCTGTCCTTGACGGCAGCATTATGAATATAGCAAGAATGTGTTCTGGGAATAAAAAACAATGCTATCTCTTAAGAATTGAAATTTTCAGGCAGAATTTTTAAAATATGAAAAAAAGCAAATGACCAAATCAATTCTGATAACGTGTCACTGTGTAATATAGCATGTGAAATATATAACCCTGATATGGGGAGCCAGGTGGACAACTCAATTTTTATGTTATAAAGTGTTCCAAGCATCTGCTGTTCTTGACAATATCAAAACTCAGATTTGAAGCACTGCCGTAGAGACTTGGAAGGAATAGTTTTCTTTTTCTCCCTTTAATTTGATTAGTATTTTCAATATTGTCAACTTTATGACTTACTACAGAAATCATTGAGAATTTTCATGAGGAGAATACCGAATTCTGGACTATCAACACATTTGTTTTCTCTTTCAACCTAAATTTAATCATATTTTGTTGTGGGTCTGATTTTCCTAAATGCAGGATCATAATATCTTGTCCTATCTGTTGTCATAATGGAAAGATCATTTTATATAGGATTTTGGTTGGCTTCTAGTTTGCTTTGTCAAATTTAGAACCACTTGAACATTGTGGTTTCTAAATTTAGTCAAACCCTTTGAGCTTTAAGTTCCGTTTGGCACTGGCTGAAATTGAACTGCTGCTTTGAAAAAAATTCCCTTGGTGCTATCAGAATCTAGATGTGTGCACAGCACAGACCTCCTCTTATTTAAAAGAATTACATTCACTTTTATTTGAAAGTTGGGAGCTCCAAGGGGATAAATAATAAAATATGAAACTTTAAAAAATGGGCCATATTTTAATACAGTTCTCAAGAAGAATTGGGCCCTTGGGTCTAGGGCATGGTATTCTTAAAAAAAAGAAAGAAGGAGGCCCATAGTTATTTTAAAACATACTTTCTTTCACTTGGCTCCATGAGTTAAAACAAAATCTGTCTATTAGGTTGCCATTTGTTTGGTTTCACTAAAAAGAACAATGTTGAACTATTTTTTTCTTTAACAATAAACTCCTCTCCATAGTATGAGATAATCAGGGTGTACATTCCTCAGAGGGGTTTATTTTTCTCTTGTCATATTTTTGCTACAAACTATGTGTAATGTTAATGAAAAATAACACTTACTTACATAGACGGTACATCAGGCAAAGTCCCAAGCGGTTTACATATATTCATTCATTTAATGTAACCATTTTTTTCTTTTCTTTTTTTTTTTAGCGAGAGTGAGAGTGAGAGCAAGCGAGAGTGAGAGAGAGAGCAGGCACATGAGCTAGAGGGCTGGAAGGGAGGGGCAAAGGGAGAGAGAGAATCTTAAGCAGGCTCCACACTCAGTGTGGAGCCCTCAGTGGGGCTCAATCTCAGGACCCTGAGATCATGACCTGGGCTGAAATCAAGAGTCTGACGCTCAACCAACAGAGCCACCTACGCACCCCTAATATAACCATCTCTCAAGATACGCACTATTATCCGGAATTCACAAATCATGAGGCTGAGGCTGAGTGGTGAATTAACTTTCTAAATGCCATACAGCCAGTAAGTGGTAAAGCCAGGATCAGAACCAGAGCCATCTGTCTCCAGAGTCCTCCCTATTAACCCCTACTGTGTAATTAGTGTGCAGTATCTCAGAGAGCTGGACTCAGTTTAAAAACCACAATGCTCGGGGATTCAAGATCCCCCCACAGTGTGTCCTCATCAAACAAATCAGCCTGTATTTATATAGCAAGGTTTGTTCTCCCAACTTGTACACTCATTCTTCAGGTGCACATGCTTATGTAAATCCCACCACACCTGACATTTAAAATGTAATTTAAAAAGAGGTTGCAAACCCCTGGAAGTTTTCAAGCGGACCCTGCCTGTCTCAGAAACTTTGCTGTTCTGTTCTCCTGCTTGGTACTCCCTGGGAACACACACACACACTTCACATCTTCACGTGATTCCTTGCATTTTCTTTTTTTTAAGTTGTTACTTTTCTTTTTAAAAAAGATTTTATTTATTTATTTGAGAGAGAGAGTGAGCAAGAGAGAAAGAACACAAGTGGGGGGAGGGGCAGAGGGAGAAACAGACTCGCCACTGAGCAGGGAGCCCAATGCTGGGCTGGATCCCAGCACCCCGAGATCATGACCTGAGCCCAAGGCAGATGCGTAACCGACTGAATCACCCAGTGCACACGATTTCTTGCATTTTCAGTCTTAGTATCCCTTGCCTTTCCTTGCTGGCTCAAGTCTGGATTGGGCATTCTAAATTTAGGTCCTAGTCCTAACATTCTCTATTATATTTCCCTATATAACTTGTTGTCTTCTCCCAAAGGCCTCATATATAGTACATTTCAAAAAACACTAGTGTTGAATAAAGGAATGAATAGATGAAGGAATTGCTGGAGCATAGAGAGCCACATCTCACTGTCCCTGAGATCTTATTCTTTAAAGACAAACAGGGGTGAGAGGATATTTTGTGTGCATACTCCTAGAGGCAGATTCACTCTTCCTTAGTTTAAGAATAACCAAAAACTTGAGAGGTGGGATAGAGAAACAGTTTTTCTTCTCCGTGCTTACTGCCTATCTTACCAAAAAAAAAAAAAAAAAAAAAAAAGGAATCTCAGAGTGGTCCCTGGAGAAATAAGAGGATCCAACTGAAATGTCACTGAGATCCCTTCTGAAAACACTTTGGGATAAAAATCCCCACCACTTATGAGCCTCTCATTGGCAGCAAATGAGACAGAACACTTAGCTATGTTTACTGTTTCATGGCAGTGTGAACCTTACATATAAAATTTCCTAAATTACATTTTCATTTGTTATTTTAGTCTTAGTTTTTTTAGTGTTATTTTTCCTTCATAAGGATGAAGGAGAGAAAAGAGATTTGTTAGCCCTTTGTCAAGAAATTGTTCAACATCAACCAGTCCTGCCCGGCAAAGAGGTCATCTCTCCAGCCTTTTTGATTTAATCTCCCTCTTATAGTACTTAGCAGAACTTCTTGAAGTGTAAGCCATAATACTGGGTACTCAGTAAATGTTTGTTGAGCTGAGATGCATGGAATATTTAAGCACTTAACTTTGATGACCTCGGAACATCCTACTCGTAGTAACAACCTGAGTGAGAAGTGCATGAATTGTCTTCATTTTATGCTGGATTATACATGACATTTCCAGGAAGTAAAAAAAAAAAAAAAAAAAAAAAAAAGGAGAAAATTGCAGAAGCAACAATTTTTCGAGTATTGGAGATAGAAATATCAACAAAATGATGAACTCCTAGTTCATCCTCTATTTAACTGTAAGAAGTTGGGTTCTATCCTGTATCTTTAAATTATTGTCACTGATGTGTCATAAATTATAGGGACATGCATTGTAGCTCTTTCTTACATTCCTCTGTAGCAGAGTAAATAGAATCACCCGTGTCACATTCTCTGTGCAGTGTCCTACAGGTGGGACTTTACAAAACATAAAGGTGGTTTGAATGGGAATAAAGGGTACATGGATTAGAACAACCCAAAATAAGCAAATTTGTTAAACTTTATCATCTTGCATCTACTTTTTTATGCGCTCCAATGCACAAATCTCTTTTTATCCATAGAGACAGCTGACAGATAGTGTCACAATCTCAATTTAAGAGAAGAATGAAGCTAAGAAGTTAGTATATGACTGCAGCCAGAAGGAAATCCAGAAAGTTGCCTACCCACCCTTCAAATTAGCTGAAATTACCTTTCCTCTTCTTTTCCTCTTCCCTTTCTGAATCCTAATTTTCTTTTTTTAACCTGGAACATACTGATTTCACAACAGTCTTTATTATTAGCTCCCCTCTACAGGTTTTGTTTATTTCTAAAAAATTAGGTTTTCATGGAAAATTGCTTTGGTGAATAAACAGCATTTAGAATATTATCTTCCTAGGGGTGCCTGAGTGGCTCAGTTGGTTAAGAGTCTGACTCTTGATTTCGGCTCAGGTCATGATCTCAGGGTTGTGAGATCAAGCTCCCAGTGGAGTCTGGCTCTGTGCTCGGTGGGTAGCCTGCTTGGAATTCTCTCTCCCTCCCTCTCCTTCTGCCCCTCCCCGCTTGTGCTCTCGCTCTAAAAATAAAATAAAATCTTAAAAAATAAAAAAAGAACATCTTCTTCCTCAAAGTAGGCACTCAAAATTTGTTGGAATAAATTAATGTGTTTTACTTAGTGTAAACTAACCTTTTTGATTATACAGCTTGGAGTAAGAAGATTTTAAGGAGAGATTGTAAAGAGAGGGACCATATTTGCAATTCATCCTAGCTCCAATCTCCTTGTCTGCCATCCTTTTTGGGTCTTCTTTGTCTAAAATGTCAACATTAGTCTCTGAATTTGGCAAGAAGCAACCCTAATCTCTACTTAGCAAAGATGAAAAATGTAACTGTCAGGATGTGATAAAACTACCCAAATTATGTTAAATCTAAAAAGCAATGGGCAGAATAGACACAAAAGTATTAAGAGTTTACCTGGGGAGAAGTGCAATAGGGGAATGTATGGGGAGAATTTAGTTTCTTCCACTAAATTATAAATTTTATAGGGCAAGAGTCATATCTATTTGTTTGTCCCTGTACCTAAATTCTAGTAGACACATGGTACAGGCTCAAGGAACACTTACTGATTGAATGATATTTTATTCATTTTTCATTATGTTTTCACAAAGAGCAAATATTACTTTTCTAGTCATAAAAATAAGCAATAAAGATTGAAAAAACGACTATGCCACATGGCACATTGTAGGACCTCCAAAAATCTTTATCGAACGACTGAATCCAGGCAAAGAGCATGCAATCAGCCATGCAAACTAGGAAACATGAATCACCGTTCTTTAGCAGTATGAAAACCACACATTTTCAGGCAGATAAAATTGAAAACCTAACTTGGGCATGCACAGGTAATCCGTGATCCTGCCCTTCTTAATATTTTATGGGATTATCCTGGTACTTAAAAGACCAGAGCTTTCCAGTATGATTTTATTCAGTACATCTCTGCTCCCCTTCAAATGTATCTCTATTCCCATGCATTCTCTCCTCTTTCCCTCCAGAGTTAGAGAAAGTGCTATTTGCTGTCTCAAAAACCAACCTTGCCACCCATTACCCTGATTCCATCTTCCAACTTCTTCTATCAGGGCACAATTGTTATCAAGTATCCCTTTTGTTTCTAGAATGCAGCTCCTTCCCTATGGCCGCTGTCATTTAGCCCACAACTGTACATGACTCATGTCTCCTACAAATAAAAACTCAAACTCCCAGTACCCAAAGAGTTGACCAAACTACTGCCCATCTGGCAACTTCCCTTCATCTTCTAAATGTAATTTAGTCACTGATAATCTGGGTGTACTTGAAGCCTCCAGACAGATTGGCAGGGTGGGATGAATAACAAATTTTGAAACAAACCAGCAAGGCTGGACTTCTAGGTTTGGCTGGACTTCCGCTCCCTTGGTACTACTGCCAATTCATTATTTGAATTCCCAATTCCTGATACTGATTATTGTATTTGCCTCATGCAGCTCTTAGTCATCTATAATTGGAGCACTTGGTAATTAGCCTTGTTATTTACTTGTTGTCAATGACCAGCTATGACCTTCTCTGGCTGTCTTCACCACTACCTGAGACAGTTTTCCCCAGTTTTAGGTTGCCCATAAAATAAGGCAAGGTTTTTGTTTCCTGATCACCCACTTTCTCCTCAAATTTTATACTTTGGGTTCTGCCTTCACCACCTAAATATCTCTAAGGACCTCTTCTTTGCAAAATCAAGGGTATTCTTCAACTTAACCATAATTCTCCTCTCTGAATCATTTTTTTTTTTTAAATTCTAGACCAGAGATCACAAACTGGCATACTGCAGACCAAATTAAGATTGTAAGCATATTTTTCTATATGGACATTGTTTTTAAAAATCTGTTTCTTTTAAAGTAAATTACTTTATGGGGCACCTGGTCAGCTTAGTTGGTAGAGCATGCGACTCTTGACCTCAGGGTTGTGAGTTCAAGCCCCACAATGGGTGTGGAGCCTACTTAAAATAATAATAATAATGACAATAATAATAATAATGAATTTAATATGGGCCACACACATTTTATTTGCCTCTGTCCCACCCCTTCTTATTACTTTATACTTGGCTTGCTCCGATGATATTTGCCTGATTTTTCAAGGGAATGAAATATGCAACTCCTACTTAGAATAGGTTCTCCCTTGAGATGTATTTCCAATTTGGGTATTACTCTTTGTTTGTTTGTTGAATTATTTTATCATTTTATTACTTCCTGCTCCCTCAAGTTCTTCCAATTCTGCTTCCTCATTCCATCATTGAAATAGATACTTTATGAAGATGAGCTCCTAGACCTTCTCTCACCATACCTGCTCCCTTGGCGCCCTCACCCAATCTTACACACTGATTGACACCCTTACCTAGTGACTATGGAGAGTCTGCACACCCACCCATGCTTTTCAAAGTGTGCATATATACGCAGCTTCACTAACAGTTCTGGAAATCCTTCAAGCTCAGTATGTACAAGTTAATTTTTTTCTCCTAGCCTTAAAACTTAGTGCCTTATCAACATTCCTTATCCTTGTAGTTACCATTAATCTCCTAAAACGTGGATTCAAAATACCTATCATTTTTATCTTTCTGTGACGTCCCTTTATTGTCAAGTTCTGTTTCCATCTGTCACTCTTCTGTATGCTGATCTCCACTTCTCTCATATGATGCTATGAACAATTGATATTTGTCAATAGTTAGAGAACTATTTGTCAATAGTTAGAGAACAAGTTAAGAATAATACATATCTAATATTTTCTTAGACAAACTACTGTGAATCTTTTAAAATGTATCCCCCTTTGAAGATGCTAACTTACACGTACAAAGTTCATCTTCCCTTCCCTTCTAGAGTATCAGGAGGGCTGATCTTCCATACTTGACTGTCTCATAGACCCACCTTCTTCTTGCAGAGGCATTTCCGAAAAACATCTTACACTGTATTCATGGATAAAAGGAAGTCTGCAATTTTTATCTATTAAGGAACTGTCATGTGACTGATCACCCTTACTTTTTGTAATGCAGCTTAACAGACAAGAGTTTTGTTTTAAATTCTGAATCTGGTCATTTTTCCTATAACAATACTCATTATTTAATTCATTCTTTCAACAAGTTAATAAATTATTCACTTTTCCCCAAACCAATTATTTTCCATCCCTATCCATTTTAGAAGCCATTTCCAGATTAAACTTTCTGAAGCCTCATTCCATTAATTTTTCTCCTTTGTTCAAAAGTATTATAATAGTTTCCTTTTGTACATAAAATGACATCCAGTTCCAGAGTAGGGAATTCAATTCCATCCATGATCTGAATCCACACATCTTTCCCAAGCTGATTGTACTGATTGTCATGTGTCACACTTCACAGCCAAATCAAAACTTTCATCTTTCCAGCTTGTGGTGGACAGACTCTAGAGTGGCTTCCCATAACCCCTATCAGCTGGTATTCATGTCTTGCACAGTATTGTCCCATGAGCAGGGGCATGGCCTATGACCTACTTCTAACAAACACAATATAGCAAATGGGACAAAGAGGTCTGTAATTACGTGTCTGTGGTTGCATAGAGAAGATTGTGTGGCCATCTTGCTAAAGTCTATCTTTCCCCGAGTGGATTTAAAGAACTGCACTCCATGTTGTGGGCTTCACACTGGATAGCCCATATGGCAAGGAACAGAGGATAGCCTCTCCAAGCTGAATACCAAAAACAAACAGCAGTACTCAGTTCTTCACCTTCAGGGAACTGAATTCTGCCAAGCAAAATGGATCCTTCCTCAGTCAAGTCTCAGATGAGACTGCATTCCTTAACAAACCCAGGGTTGCAATCTTCTGAGACCCTAAACAGAGGACTCAACTAAGCTATTCCAGGATTCCAGGCCTATAGATCTGTGAGATAATATGTATTGTTTAAGCTGCAAATCAGTGGTAGTTTCTAACACAGCAACAGAAAACTAATACACATCCTTTACTTTACCTCATGCCTGAAAACTCTTCCTCTATATGACCAAGAATTTTAATTACACCCTATCATATATCTCAATGCCACTTATCTTGAGAAATTTCCTCATGTCTCAGAAAGTAATCCTTCCCATTTCTCTACTCCAACAACAGCTTATCAAACCCACTCTAAGGAACATTCCCCCCCCCACCTTTTTATTGTAGATGTAAATCTTTTAGACCATAACCTCTTAAAAGGCAGAATTTGTGTTTGATTCATCTTTAGTATCAAGGGACCTAGCACATTGCCTTGCATGTGTTAATAGCTCAATAAATATTTTTAATAAATTGATAAAACTTTACAAAATATTTGAGCCTAAATATTTAGGTACTGGGAAAACTAAAATATGTGCTTAACTTTCTGTTTCATAAAAAAGTGACAAAGCTAAGTGGGCATCTGATTAGACGAGAAAATATTTCAGAGAAATAGACTCAAATTTCCAATTACTTATTTTTTCTAGATCTGCTCTAACTGTACTGTGAAACATAAGAAGCCTTTATTTATTTATTTTTTATTTTTTTAAACTTTTTTTAAGATTTTTATTTATTTATTTGACAGAGAGACAGCCAGCGAGAGAGGGAACACAAGCAGGGGGAGTAGGAGAGGAAGAAGCAGGCTCCCAGAGGAGAAGCCTGATGTGGGGCTCGATCCCAGAACACCGGGATCACGCCCTGAGCTGAAGGCAGATGCTTAAAGACTGAGCCACCCAGGTGCCCCCATAAGAAGCTTTTAAAAGAATGATAGAAAGGTACAGCATTAGAGAAAATATATGAGAGTATTTAGAAATTATCTTTTATATAAATGGTGACAGTTTTCCTAAAAGTTTCACAAGGTCCTAATTATTAAAATAAAAGTAAAGAAGCTTAATTTCATTTCCTCATGGTCTATGATTTTTCAGTTTTCTAATGATAATGAACTTTTCTATCTGCTTTAAGGAAAACTATTGTCTGTATTGGTAGGGTGACTGATTAGCAAAGACAGGAACACAGATTGATAATTTAACCTTTTTCAGTTATGCAAAACAAAATGTATAAAAGTAGAAGGTAATATGAAAGGAATAATCTATTTAACATGAAGATAGTCTAGGGCAGTGTGTATACTTTGTAAAATAACCACATCACATGTGAAAGGGATTTATGCTTTCATAAGAATTGCTAAACATTAAAGAAAATTGTAATAATGTTTAATATTACATATGGTAATGCTATTTAATAAAAGGGGATTCAGAAATGTATTCTGCTGGGAATGTAACTCATGTGATAGCTTATTGAAAATGCATGATTATTATATCTATATTCTATACAAATTGGCTAATTCTCTAACAGTAGCAAGTGCCAGTATATTCAGAGATACTAAATTGTTCTAAAAACTGTTTAAATGTAATTTAGATTCAGAACACTTTTCTAAATATTCACTGATTTAAAAATTATTCAATTGCAGGACTGTGGTTTAACAAAAGAACATTTTTAGATCTCCACTATATGAACCAGGAAGAACCAGTATCACAGCAAATTTGTTTTATATACAACTCTAAATTGCTAACAATAGAATGGAAATGATCCTTTACAATCAGAGATTTAAAAGTGGTACTCTGTACCTCAAAAATCTCTAAAATAAATAAAATGAATAAAAGCCTCCCAACAAATTGATGCCTTAGTCCTTAATATGCTTCGTTCTAGCATGAAAAGCACGGTTAGCATTCAGTAACTGCTATCAAATCAGTCTACATCAAAAGCATGTTCACTTGCTAGAATTTGTGTTGTCACTTTGGAAAATTACTTTAAAGCATACATCCTATAGCATGTGAAATACTATTGTCAAAGAAGTCATAACGTGTTATTTAAAAGAACACATTAAACCCTACGTTATTGTAAATACGCTTTTCATAATGCTGTTTGCTAAAACACTTACGAAGTATCTTCTATTTTATTTTTTCAAGTTTTTCATTGAAATTTTTAAAGTATATACTTTAAATTTGTGCTTTTCTGCAAGGTGATAATTTCAAGATTATCATTATAACAAATACATTCTTTAAAATATAAATGTCTTAAAGTCAATATGCTTATCATTGTTTGCAAATCTAAACACACACATATATAGCCACACATAATCCTTACGAATATATATTTTATCTGCTTTCCCCTCCTACAATCCATTTTTCTGAAGCTAGAGGAATCCATTTAAAATGAAACCCAGATTATCCCATTCTTCTACTTAAAATATTCCAATATCTTCCACAACACTGAGGATAAATCCAAATGGCTTGGCTGCTTAACAACACCCTGTATGATTGGTCCCTCACTGGACTCCACTCATCTCATTGCCTATCATTTTTCCCCTGTTCAGAGTGCAATAGTCACAGTAGTCTATGATCTGGTCCTTGAATATCCCAAGATTTACCTCAGCATTAGGGTCACTGCTGCTCCCCCTTTATTTTCTTATGCTTATTTCCTCCTTGACATGCAAATCTCAGTTTAAATGTCACCTCTTCAGAACAGCAGAGCACCACATGGAGAGGTACCCCCTGAGCCTCTGGTTTCTCCAGTGGAAAAAGAGAACCCAGGGAGGGAAACCAGCCTTCCCCAGAATTGTGGGTCACATTGTGGGGGCCCCTACCAGGATCTCACACCATGGGGATTAAAGGGGAATCCGTAGGGCCCATCCCTTGAGAATCTGACTGTGACAGTCACAGCTGGGAGTTATTTACAACATGGATCTTGGTAGACTAAATTAATACCTGCAGTACCCAACTAGTGGTTTTGTTCATCTGCAGAACAAAGTCAGGAGCACAGTTTAATGAGGGAATTAGCAGGGTAACTGTCTGCTTGATTTGAATCCTCAAATAAGGAGTTCTACCGGCCCTATACTTTAAAGCTGTTGTCATAAAAAAAATATGGTACTGGCATAAAAACAGAAAAATAGACCAATGGAACAGAACTGAGAGTCCAGAAATAAACCCAAGCATATATGATCAACTAATATTTGACAAGGGAGCCAAGAATATTCAAAGAGGAAAAGAGTCTCTTCAGTAAATGGTGCTGGGATAATTGAATATTCACACTTAAAAGAATGAACCTGGACTCATATCTCATCACTCACAAAAATTAACTCAAAATGGATGAAAGACTTCAGTGTAAGACCAGAAACCATGAACTCCTAGAAGAAAGCGTAAGAACAAAGTTCCTTGACATAGGCCTTGGTAATGATTTTTTTTCATATGACACCTAAAGCACAAGCAACAAAATAAAAAATAAGCCAGTGGAGCTATATTTGCACAACAACAACAAAGCCATCAACACAGTGAACAGATAACCTATGGAATGGGAAAATATATTTATAAACCACGTATCTAATAAGTTATCATATAAAGTGTCATATAACTCAATAACCCAATTAAATAATGGGCAAAGGATCTGAATAGACACTTCTGCAAAGAACATTTACAAAAGCCCTATGGGCACGTGAAAAAATGTTCAACATCACTAGTCATTAGGGAAATGCAAACTAAAACCACAATAAGATATCACTCCACACCTGTTAGAATGGCCACCACCAAAAGAAAGAACTAGCAAATGCTAGTGTGAGTGTGGAGAAAAGGGAACCCTTGCACAGTGTTGGTGAATTGTAAATTGGTACTGTCACTATGGAAAACAATGTAGACGAGTCTCAAAAAATTAAAAATAGAACTATCATTATGATCCAGCAGTTCCACTTCTGGAAATATATCCAAAGGTAGTGAAAACATCAACTTGAAAAGATATCTGCACCTTTGTGTTCACAGCAGCATTATTTACAATAGTCAAGGAATGGAGACAACCTGAGTGTCCATCGACGGATGAATGGATAAAGAACTGCGACGTCTATATGACACATACAATAGATATATGCAATGAAATATTATTCAGCCATAAAAAACAAGGAATTCCTATCATTTGTGACAACAGGGATGGACACCGAGAGCATATGCTAAGTGAATAAGTCAGAGAAAGACCAATACCGTATGATCTCACTTACACGTGGAGTCTAAAAAAACAGCAACGAAACTTGCAGAAAAAGAGGTTGGAACTGCAGTTATCCGAGGCGAGGGATGGAGTGAGGGCAAATTGTAGGAAAGTGGTTAAAAGGTACAAACTTCCAGTCACAAGTAGAGGGATATAATGTACAATATGATGACAGTAGCGAACACTGCTGTGTGATAAAGAAAGAGTTAAGAGAACAAATCCTAAGAGTTCTCATTTACAAGGAGAGAAGCTTTTTCCTTTCCTCTTTTTTTTTTTATTGTATCTGTAGAAGATGGATGTTAGCTTAACCGATTGTTTCAATCATTTCACAATACATGTAAATCGAACCGTTATGCTATATGCCTTCAACTAATGTAGTGATGCATGTCAATTATTTCTCAATAAAACTGGGAAAAATATAGAGTGACAACTATAAAAAGAAAGACTGATACCAATTACTGACTCTTTTATACTACTCAGAAAAAAGTTCTTAGTCACATTTGTTATTTTAGAAAAGTATATGTTAGACTAAAGGGGTAACCACATGGGTTTTGGCATTCTTCTCTCCTCTCCCACCAAATGAAACATGAAAGGTTTTATCGAAAAGATCAAAATGAAGAACAAATCCAATTTGTTGTAATTTTTGTCAATTATCTCTAATAATTCTGTTTCTTCTCACAAGGTTTAAAGAAGAGTGTTCTCTTCATAACACTTGGATCACAGTGAGATATTTCAAAAGTATCAAGTTAAATGAGTGTAGTAGAACTAAGTTCTTCAATATAGAATTTTTTCACATTCAAACTTGCATTCCATCAATGTTATAGCTAAAAGATTAACTTATACAATAAATATACAGAATACTCTCTATATTTGTTTATTTGCATAAGACGGGAATGTATTGCTTGTTAGTAATAAAATGATGGAAATTGGCTTTTGGCCCATTTTGGAAACAACTCTGAATGGTAAGTATAAGAAATATTTTGGGGAGTTTTTCTTGTAAATGACAGGCTATTGTTCTATTATGGATATGGCAAGACTAAAGAAGTTCTGTATGGCTGGAGTAGTAGTAACACTACCGATAATTAAAGACTATACAATGTCTCTACTTAGCTATGGGACTGTAACCATAATTATTTTAGGACTAAAAAGAACTATAGTTTTTCCCCAGCCCAACCCTATTATTTAACAGTTGAAGAAACTGAGGCTCAATTAGATGAATTCGTTTCCCCAAGGCCACTTGGCAAGTTGGCAGCAGAAGAGGGAATGAAATCTACATGTCCTGCCTCTCAGAAGAATACCCTTGCCCTCAACTGCTTGACCTCTCCTTTTAATGAAATGGCATACTTTTTTTCTTTTTTTTTTTTTTGGTGCTCAATAAATACTTGTTGGGGATATGGCAGAGGGGCAGGATGACGAGGGCAAGGGAAGGGGAGGCATGCAGGCCGCCCACTATCCCCACAGCCCAGCCTCCTGGTCAGGGGCAGGGACCTGCTCAAGTGGGCAGGTGGCAAGGTGGGTCGTGGGGGGCTGCTGGGCCACCCTGAGCTGGGAGGCCAGGCCTAGGCTTTCCTCTGAGGACCAGTGGACAGGGAGGGGGCAGCAGGGGCATATCTCCGGGCAGCAGCATGATGGGGTCAAAAGTTAATGACATTTACTTTTTTTTTCTTTTCTTCAGAATGATAGCTTTGAAAAATTATAATGAAGGGGCCCATGATGCTAATCTGGATTAATTTTTGCTTCCAATTACTTGTACACCCTGACTGTAAGAATTCATCTTTCTCCCCCCTGAAAATCCACTACATTTTTTTGCTTTCGTGTAAAAGTTATAGCAGATAATAAGTATCTCAGAAACACACAGTTATTCAGTGGCACTACTGTCATGTTGTATTTTTATGCCACTTCAGATTTTTTAAATAAAATTCGTTAATAAAATCATGTGAGTAATACAGCAAGTACTACTTTCTTCCCATCTCTCCCCTCAGGTACCTGGCAACTGGATATACTTTAAATATGATTTTGAATAATTACCATAAAGATAAATATATCCATTTTACATAAACACACTATCTCATAAATTAGCCATAATAGAAATTGTTCTATCATCTACCCATCCATCCTCTCTTTCTTTTTCTTTTCTTTTTTCTTTCTTTCTTTCTTTCTTTCTTTCTTTCTTTCTTTCTTTCTTTCTTTCTTTCTTTTCTTTCTTTCTTTCTTTCTTTCTTTCTTTCTTTCTTTTTCTTTCTCTTTCTTTCTTTCTCTTTCTTTTTCTTTCTTTCTTTCTCTTTCTTTTTCTTTCTTTCTCTTTCTTTTTCTTTCTTTCTCTTTCTTTCTTTCTTTCTTTCTTTCTTTCTTTTTCTTTCTCTTTCTTTCTTTCTTTCTTTCTTTCTTTCTTTCTTTCTTTCTTTCTTTCTTTCTTTCCTTTCTTTCTTTTCTTTCTTTCTTTCTTTCTTTCTTTCTTTCTTTCTTTCTTTCTTTCTTTCTTTCTTTCTTCTTTCTCTGTCTCTCTCCCCCCCACCTCCCATCTCACCAGTCAGTCGTATGTTCCAAATAAATCATTTGGTTTTCTTTTCCATTTTTAATCCTCATGGTTTTCTCCCTTAAGAATAAAATTAATTAGTAATCATCACTTACATCAAGCAATTAACTAAATGGATGAAGTTGATTTTGTTTTAGAGAGTTTAAGTCTAAAGAAGAAAAGAGAATTGATATTTCCTCTTCAGTCTGAATAGGTTGGCTCTATGTTTAGGTAAAAAGACAATTGCAATTATATTATATTACCTAATTACTCATAAGAATTAGGATAAATTAGCACTATAAACTATGGCTTAGTTAACCAGATTAGTGCCATTCTCTCTAAGGTTTCTAATAAATGGAATGAAGACAATATTGTTTTCAGAATGGCATTCAGAAAGCTCTGGACTGATCTTTTGAGATGGTGGTTTACTGGGCATCTGAGTGGAGGGTAGAAGCACTGAACTAGAGAAGGCAGAAGTGACAGAAAAAAAATTACCAGTCCTATTTTGCTGGCCCTTAACATGAGTGAATGGTCTTCCTTCTTAGATTTTTATGACACATTTTCTTTGGGCATGCTTCAACCAGACATGCATAAATAGGATTTTCCTAAGACATGTTTTTATTCCATGGTTGTGTGCAGCCACTGAGCAGACTAGTTAAAGTAACTTACTTCGCTGCCTTAAACATGTCATCAAGTCAGCTGGAGCTTCTATTCCATCAAGACAGGGAGTTTGCTCTGCTTATGCCCAAGACCTGCTCTTGGCTTCATCATCATCATCAGCTATTACATCAGCTATTCATCATCAGTTATTACTTCTGTGTTCATGATCTTCCAGAATCTGGTGCCCACTATTTCTGATCACCATTAAAACTTTTTAGCATATAGTAGCTTCTATCATTATATAATTTCCCTCCTTGAACCCCATCTTTCTTTCAGTCTAAATGACACCTTTTCCAATATTAACATTGAGTCTCCTGTCTTCTTTAGTTTGCATTTATTCTTTTTTTTTTGTTTACTCTTTTACTGTACTCAAACTTATTATATCAATTATTTTAACTGTATCGTTCATAAACATGTACTCTGGTATTACATTTTTACTCAGTGTGGTAATTTGCTTTTAGTGGACAAATTCCTTCCATCCACATTTAGAGGAAAATCAGTATATTTCATGTTTATTACTTATTTTAAGTTATTCTTTCCTCTTTTCACTTTCTCTTATTTTTTAAATTTTGCCAAATTCCTACTTATCAGTTTATATTTAAATATTTTCTCATTCTAGTAATAATGTTTATTCATTTTTCCCCCTGATCTTCTCTTTAGATATCTATGACCCTACTATTATTTGAAAAAGACAACCAACTATTCTCCCGGTCAAGACGCATTGCCTTACCAATACAACAGTTTTCTCTGAACTCTCCTGCATTCTTCACAACAACAAAAATATTAAAATTTTAGAAGTTATACTAGGTCTTTCCACTTCCTGAAAATATGTCATTTTAATTTCAACAGTTCTTATTTAGCATTAAATCACCCACTACTAGACTGTTATCTATTAAGATATATTGATAAAGAGATACATGAGCAGATTGATGGATCAATGGAGAGGTATATAGATTACCACCTCGTCATCTTCCTATTGAATTCTCTTTTGACTGGTTAGAATCTTTTTTCAAGTATCTTCTTTATACAGGGTATTTGGGTAATATGTTTTTTTAAAATTCTTGTGTATTTCTAAGTAAATAACATCACAGCTGATTATAAGATTCTTGAGTTCTAGCACCTTTTTTCTCTTTTCTAGCTGCTTCAACTATTACTAATAAATTTGATGCCAAACATACTGCCCCTCTCTTTGTAGGTAACTTTTATTTTGCTTGGAGGATGGTGTATTCTTCTGTCCATGTTAGATGTGTTTCTTTATTCACCAATTTGGTTTAGAACCATGACAGATCTTTTATTCTACAGACTTGATTCTTCATGTCAAAAGAATTCTCTAATATAAATTATTTAATTGTTGCCTCTCCTCTTCCTGTTGTTTTTCTCCCTCTGGAAATTCTATTATTTATATTATATCTTCTGACTCTAGCCTTAAATTCTTTATCCTTTCCCTCATGATTGCCTCTCTCTACATTTTTGCTTTGTTATTTGAAATTTTAATTGTACTCGATCTTGTAGACCACTTAGTCCGATTTCTATACTGGCCATCCTATTTTTCAGTTCAGCTCATCTATTGCTTACTCTGATGATGATTTTTGCTTTGTTTTTCTTTTGTTATTGTTTTAGCAATAAAACTTTTTAATATCAAGTGTTCTGAATATTATTTTATCATTTCAAATTTTCATCTGTTCCCACCAGCAGTTCTAACTTGCTATAAATGGTCCTGATTTTTCTGCTTGATCATTTTCTCTCTAGCTGCTGGGAAATGTTAGATAAATTGTTATTTGTTTCTTGGTATCTTATGGATCTCAGGACTGGAGGTTGGGGTTTCCCAAGTGGTTAGAATCCCACTGGTAAGAAAAGCAGATTTCTGGCACCCAGTCTAGAGGCACAGGTTATCAGTTCCTTGACAAAGCACCTGGAAGAAGCTTCTTCACTCTGTAGTTTCACGAAACTCTTTTGGCCTCCAGGAACAGGAGGACCTATTCATTTTCATCTCAGTCTTCTAGGGGTCCGGGACACCTTACATATTCACGTGGAATGATGTCAACCTTCTCCTTATGGGTTCCAAAAATATAAAAAGATACTGACCTTGAGGGGGAAAATTACTAAATTGTAGGATAAGTCCAAAAGTTATAAGGTTGTCAACCTTCTGTGAGTCCACAGATATCTGAAAGCTAGGGTCATCCTAGGACCTACTTCTCATGCTCCTTTCCCCTAGGCAATAATCATTTTCTCCAGTAACTTACCCTGCCCCAGTTCTTCTTGCTGTGATCCTAACAGATGCCAGATACCAGTTATGCCAGTTGTCCATGTGTTCCAAAATCTTTTTGATAAGAGTCAAATAGCTTGGAAGGGGAGTTGATAGGAAAGAGCAGGTAGCCTTGCTGCCAGAATTCCTGCTCGTGGCACCCATTTTCTATAACATATACAATGAGTTGGTCAAATACCATGTTAACTCATTCAGGAAACTTTTGACTGTCTGCTATGATACCAGGAAACCATGCCACTGAATTTTTTCCCTCAACTAACATGAATGTTCAGGGAAGATGGGTATGAGGATCTAAATTTTGTTCACACCGTAAGAGGTACTTTTTTGAGTGTTGAGTGGTGGAGTAGCAAGTAGTGGAGCTGCCCTATAATTGTTCTAAATGCATTTGTCTTGTATGCAGAGATTTATAGTGAAGCCAGTGAGCTGGAGATGCTAGACATCTACACTAATGAAAGAGAAAACAATTATAACACAGTCCAGAACAATAAGAACGTGTTTCTACAATGCAGTCACTCATGGGCAAAGCAGAACTAGCTTGTTCCCGTGTTTCTGAACATTTTTAACCTCCACACCACAAAAATAAACATTTTATATTCAACTTTATAAATATAGCTTTCAGTATACTACCTACTGAAAATTTATCCCTGCAAATTTTTTTCTTGAACTTGGTGGAAGTTTCCTTTTAATTTTCTTTCAAAATATAAAATTGTGATATGGAATATATCTTTCAAATTGGAGTTCTGTCCTTTATCCACCACAATATATTAAGAATCAGTGAATTATGACATGACAATTTGTTTTAACTTGTTAGTAACCTGGTATGTCACTAATAAATACAGAGCTGTTGTGACCAAATTTATAATCTCTATTTCACTGAAGATAGAGCATTCAAACACTTTATGGTTTCAAGTTATTATGGAGTTGGAAAGACATCTTTGATAATACACAACAAGATTACAAACATAATACCATATAACTTTTTTCACCTCAGTTCAGTTCAATTTTTTCAACAATGGCTTGATATATGATTCGTAAGGCTACTTTTAGGTGTGTCTTTGAGGCAAAAATCTTTGTGGAGTTGGGTTGTTGGTGGGAATTAGTTTGAAGATATAGAATTTCAAAATGAAGCAATTATGTCACTGGCTGTCAGACAAGCAAGCCAACAAAGTACCCTAATTCATTGTTAGGCTGCAAGGTAAAGGCAAATACCTACATTGAGAGATGATGGCAGTTCTCACTTTAAAGAAGCATATCCTTAGGTTTTCAAACTCAAATCCAAGTCAAATGAGAAATGCTTGCCATACCTGGCATAATTTAGCCAATTCAATCAATGGCTTGCATGGAATCTGTCAAATAGAGGAGAAATCAGACTTATTCAGTATCCTAGGAAGGCAAGAACCAGTGCCCGTACGTTTAACCATAGAAAGTATCCAAAAATTGCATAGGAGAGCCTCAGAACATAGTGAATTTCCTGTCACACAGAGCATTTCAGTCAGTAACTGAATGACATAATTTATGATCCCTGTGTGGTCTGGGTTTCTGATTATAGAGGGAATTTAAGCACCAGAAGTACTGTTAAAGTATCTTAAATTTACTCTCAGTTTTGGAAGTTTGCCATCATTTAAGTACATGTTTTTAAATCTTCATCTTCTATCCTCATCAAATATTTATATATATTTAAGTTTTGTTGGGTATTATGAAATTATTGATATTTGACTATATTCATCTACAAAAAAAATTCATATGACTCAACCAGACATTATTTCCTAACAAACAGAAGTAGAATTTACATAATTAATGTTGTGGTTGCTATTATGTCTACCTTAGATTCTACCATTTTTTCTACCATTTTTTGACACCAACAAATTCTACCTTATTCCCCAAAAAAGTAGAATATGGGTCTCTTCTCCATTAATCATTCCTTTCTCATCCCTTACATCTGCCTTCTTTCCTCCTCCTCACTATATTAACAGTGTGTCATGTTGTGAATTTAAATTTCACACTGAAGTTATCCTAGATAGTACTTCATAAAAGAAACACTTAAAATTTAGGCCATGTCTCAGTCCACTTCACTTTCTCCCCTACCTTTATTTAGCTTGACAAATTCCCTAAAGACATTTTGAAAAGAAAAAAAAATAATTTATTTTGCAAATTATCATCTTGTACCAGAATACAGCATCCCGTAGGAAAGTGTGGTCCAAACTTTGGTAATTTTGGAATTTATAACCCAAGAAAAGTTTAGTCCAGGAGGTAATTAAAAGAGTAGCTAAAGTAGTATTACTATTGGTCAACTCAGAATGATATCTCAGGGCCACAGTTCTTGAAAGCTTTCAGTTGAGATATAGTTATTGAAAGGTGTATGTACTCTGTATATAAACCTAAAAATCCCAGACTTCAAATTCACCACTTGTTCCAAGAGGATGAAAGACTTAAGAATAATCAGTACCTTTTAAGGTAGGAATTCTGGTTGTGTTTCATAAATCTGTAATAGATTTAATTAAAAAGTAAAAAGATTATTACATAATGGATCATCTTCCTGACATAAAAGTAGAGCACAAACACCATTAATAGTGGATAAAGTGTGTCACATTTTAATAATGCTAAATATATGCTAAATAATGCTAAATTAAAAAAATGTTTAGGAGGCTTGTGAGAGCTTTTTTTTAAAATCAAGTTAATTATATTCCCATTCAGTTCAACAAACTGCAGCTAATTATGGAAACATTATGGTGCTGTTACTTGAGAGATAAAGATATGAGTAATATAAAATTCTTGTCCTCAAGAGACTTGAAATCCGCTGATGAAGTCAAAGGAAATACTGGATAAAATAACTGCAGAAATTAGAGAAGTCAATTATTTGGCTGCTGTCTCAGATGCATCTTTAGTATGTTGTTCCAACTCTTCATCAGGCCAGCAGCTTCTGAGTGGTGCAGCATATTATAGGAACAGTGAATTTCATGGCATGCACTTTTTGGCAGACTTCCTTTTCTATAATGTAGTGTTATATGGGATCTTATGTTGATGAATCAGTCTATAAGCTCTTAGTAGTGCTGGCTGAGGCCCTGCAGGCAGGAAAGGCAACCCATACCCAGATTATATATCAGTTTCAGCCAAGAAAATATGCTGTCCCTTCCAGGGTGGAAGAGGTCCAATGCAATCCATCTGCTACCAAGTAACTGGTTTCCTTTAAGGGTGATGTTGTATCAGAGCTCTGCATTGGGTCTGCTGCTGCCAGGCTGAACACTGGGCAGCAGCAGTTGCTAGATCATCCTTAGTGAATGAGAATCAATGCTCTTGGGCCAATGAATAGCCTTCCTCACTGTCAACACAGATATTCTATTTATGAGCCTATGTGTTAGCACCAAGGTGGCTGATGACGAAGGCTGGCTGAAGTCAAGGGGCTGAGTCATTCTATTTTGTTTTTTAGTGACTCTGCTCCCAAATGTACCACTTCTATCTTAAGATATATTGCTGTGGGCTTTGCCAGACTTTATGAATTTGTAGGTCTGTCAGAAACCAGCTCATGGTGGGCATCTCTGCCATGGTCATTTGATGTTCTATGTTCAGGAGCATGCCTAGAGCTATCTCTCAAAACGTAGTGTGGTTTTTTGTCGTTGTTGTTATTGTTGTTACTTTTTGGTTTTTTGCTCCAGAACTGCAGGAATTTAAAATATGATTCTGCAGTTAGATATTGCCATAATTCCTCCACGATATATTTTTATAGAGCAGTTTCTTCCAAAATAATAGGGTCTACCAGGTCTAATGGCTCTAGTAGCAAAGTCGATTGCACTGCAGACTAGACCTGCTATAGAATCATTTACTCTGAGCCCTACTCAAAGCCTTTAGTGTCATTCAGAGGTGTATGGATTGAGTAACACTTCCAAGTGTGGAATATACGTCCTTCTTAGTAGTTGGATGGAAGGTGCTACATGTAATAATCTTCCTTTATCTTAGAGAAAATGTCCTGAGATGCTTTAGGCTATTGGATCCCTAAAAACTTCACTGATGTGGAAACCTCCTCCATCTTTGTAGGTTTTGTCTCCACCTTCTGAATATCATATATATACCTGAGAAATTCTTCTAGCGTATCTGCTTCTTCATGTGCAACTTGTCACATTAACATGATGCCATTAATATGGTAGATAAACAAGATGGCTCAGGTTCTGAGATGTAACTTTGGACTATGCTATGACAGTGGGGCACAGCAATTGGTATAGCCCTGGGTCAAAATAAATGTATACTGTTTTCTCTCCCAGGTGAATGCAAACCATAGAGATGAAAAATATTGCACTTGTCAAATCAATGACTGCATATGCTGTGTGCATGAGGCCTTGGCAATCTGCTCTAGCAAAGATATTATATATAGCACATTGTCTGCAGTTGAGTCATAAACTCACTAAGTTGTAGTAGTCAATTGTCATGCTCAAAGATCCACCTGACTTTTACAGGTTGGCAAAAAATGAAGAGGTAATGGGACTACCTTTTATATGTTCTTAGGTCTACTCTAATGTATTCAAGACCAAGGTAATGTCACAAAGTGAGTCTCTGAGCCTAGTACATACTGTGAGCTAAGACCTGTGCCTAAACCTACATTTAGTACTCAGTCTTCATTGGCCTTCCATTCTAACAGAAGGGCCATGATATTGCTTTTAGTTCCTATTTATCTAGGTCAAATCAGGTCCTGTGTCCACCAGTCCTTGAAATATTTGGATGTTCCCTTTCTTCCAATTAAAAGATTACTTGAGAAAATGGTCACAGACTTTTTGGGGAAGGACTGGGGAATCGTTACCTATCCACTTGCCATGATAGAGCAGGGTACTTCCTTCAGAGGACCTGGCTTCTCATTTAGTCAGCGAATTCCAGGCCTGAAAACTGCCTCAAGTCTCACAGTAGGCAAGAAACTGTGACTCTTCACTGAGGCAGGTGCCCTTATATTCCTGATTATTCCACCCTGAATTTTGTGGCTTGTATAGATTGAGTCAGGCTGTATATCAGGTGACGATCATAGGTATGATTTAAAAATTTGGAAATATGTGACCTCATCAGTGTCCTTATCTGTTGAGTGGTTAAGACTTAGCTAGCTGTCCCGTGTCTGAGCCATAAAAATTCACCTTTCCCACCAGGAAGTAAGAACATCAGAGAGCTTGCACTAGTTGTAACCACTGTGGCCTCTTCTAGAGACTTGCTCTGGCATTGGCCTGGGAGTCTCTCCTCTCTCAGATTCCTTTCTAATGTGGCATGTTTCTACTTTGCTGGGTTCTGTCCAGTTTCAGATTCCACTGCGTAAGACACCATACAACTTGCTTTCAATTATTTCATCTCTCAACAAACTGGCTCATTGATACAGGTTGTGACTATAACCACACCAGGAGTAAGAATAATGTGTACGCATGTGCATTATGTATGTCGTGGGTGTGTGTGTTTTGGGTGGGACAGGAGAAGTTGTGGTGGAAAAACCTCTCCCAAATATCTTTTTTCCTTCTTTACAGCACCTTCTGGCTCCCCAGTTCATTATAAATCTAGGCCTGAGACAAATAAAACATAACTCTCTGGGCTTCCCTCAAGGTTAACTTTCAGAGATCTGATACTGCACAGTAAACTTAGCTGTCAGAATATATATTGATTTCACAAAGGCATTTAATAGGTTTCTCATTATATTCTTACAGATAAAATGCGTGAATGCTGGATGAATGATAGTAAACTTAGCATAGTGGTTTTCAGTAACCTTTCCCAAAGTTTATTGAGCTCTGAATCACTGTCAGCCTGGAGTTAGGTCTCTTGTGACAGGCACTGGGTACTGCCTTCTTCAACATTTTAATCAATGACTTGGAATAAAAATAAAGGTACACTTATCAAAGCAGAGGCAGATGAAAAAAATATTAAGATTTAAAAATAGATTTAAATTATGGTACAAAATGAATAAGATGGAATTTGGAGAAGTACACCGTGTTAGAATTATAATGCGGCTAAAAGACCATGCAGTTCAAACCGCTGGTTTTTTGATAAGGAAACTGACACCTAGAGCAGGGAAGTGATTTACCCAAAGTCACTCAGCTTGTTTGTAACAGAGTCAGGCTTAAACTCTGAATGGTTTTCCTAGTGCTAACTGCACTATGCTTTGACTTTTCTCACTTAATATTATTCTTAGATATTCTCAACATTATCCTCAAAAACTGATTTTCAATTTGCTGAATTCCAAATAGATATCAGAAACTATGCCTTTGTCCAAAACAAACAAAAATTGCTTACATTAGTATCAGAGAGACAAAGCAGATGTGAAAAAGACATGATTTTTTTTTCTTTACCACAGTAAGTCTCTAAATTGTGATTTGACTTCATAAAAAGCTAACTCAGTCCTAGACTGCATCAGTAGACATGAAGCATTCAGACTGAGAGTGGCTTTTTCTTGCACTCTGCTCTGCAATGATCAGATCACTTCTATAACATGCTATCCAGTGTTGGGCTGCACCTTAACAAAATAGAGAACATTCATCACAGGGCCATTTGTGGGGAGAGGATCTGGAAATCATGACAGAAACTGAATATTTGTTAAAACGAACAATAAGATATTTCACCTAGGGGAAATGGACATTTTAATTATGCATCTGTTTGTTTGCTTAGTATAAGAAGACATTTAGAAATAGCCATAAAACGACTGAGTGATTTCTTTCAATCATGTTCAGTTCTAAAATGATCCAAATTTTCTGTAGTAAAGAGACTTTGGTAAGGCTGAATTTTCTGATTAAAAATACCATTAATCCTCTTTGCTTTTATTAATCTAAAATGATCCAATGCCTTTTTTTCTTTTTTCTTTTCTTCTCTCTCTCTCTTTTTTTAGAAACCACGAAGAGTTACATTTCTTTGTTTAGCACCTGAATATGTTACCCACTGAGCCAAAAGATATAAACCCCAGAGCACTTTTATTCCTCTGGCTGTTAGGCAGTATAAGCAATCTGCAGTAGAAATTTTATTTGAATATTTCTCTCAGTTAACCCAGCCTGAAAGTCTATAGATTTATGAGTTGCCCCATTGTACTCACAGGCTTGTTTTAAATCTGTGAAAGGATTTTATTTCAAAGCATAATTTATTTAATTGATAAGTAATATCTTATTTCCACACGGTGTTAGGAGGTAGCTCGAAAACACACTGAAAGTAAAGTGTGCATTTTCCATTTTAGAAAAATATGAGTTGAAAATATTTTATTCATTAAAACATTCAAAGACTATATGATTTGCTATAAAGAAGGCTTTGATCAACCTTTCCATAAGTGGGAAATTTAAAGTGTTTTTAGGAACCATCTAGAAAGCA
Organism: Ursus arctos; assembly: GCF_023065955.2. NCBI lineage: Eukaryota > Metazoa > Chordata > Mammalia > Carnivora > Ursidae > Ursus > Ursus arctos. The sequence continues at coordinate 35,955,486 of NW_026622874.1, forward strand.
AATTTCTCTGGTACAACTTAAGACTGGAATAAAAAATATAATAACTCACACTGATTTTTGTCAGTGAAATAAGAGAAGATAGTTAAAAGAGTTAATTTTAAAACATAAAACACAGCATAAACACTGGTGGCCTTTGACTCTGCTATCTGAACTTTAATAACAATAATACTATGCGTGGGAATTGCATCCAAGTGCTTTATATTTGTAACATGGACAATACACTCAATGAAGAATTTAGGTATAAAAAATGTAAACTTCGTGGGACGCCTGGGTGGCTCAGTCGGTTAAATGTGTGCCTTTGGCTCAGGTCATGATCCCAGGGTCCTGGGATCCTGGGATCGAATCCCCCCTTGCTCAGGGGGAAGCCTGCTTCTCCCTCTACCTGCTGCTCCCCTGCTTATGCTCTCTCTCTCCCTCTCTGACAAATACATAAAATCTTAAAAAAAAAAAAAAAAAAGGAAATTTCTTTATTTTTACACAATTCAGCCATACCACTCGTTGAAGACCCTATTTTATATCAGAAAATGTAATAATTGTCGATTTTGAGTAAATTTAGTAAAGTTTAAACCCAGTCATTTCAGGTTTTCCTTAAACCCTCCTTTTCCCTTCGATACAACTAATCCAGGGAGATTGAGTCCTAAGGCCTTAGGGTTATTGTTGAGAAATGAGTAAAAGAAATTAGGTCCTGCCTGAGTCACCAAACATCTGCTGGTGTTTGGTGTCCATGGGATTGGTGTGTTCTTGGCTGGTCCTCAGTATCCCTTCCCTTCCTGTACCCACTGAGTTAGCCAAGCTGTTATTCCACACATTCTCTCTCCTCCTTGGTCTAATTTCTTTGTCCCTACCATTTCTTATTCTTCTCAGAAGCAGAGGAAATTTGTGGTGTTCTCCCTTAGCACTCTGAAAACGAAAGTCCAGGGAGCTGGATCAGATCCTATCTAACTAGGTTCAGCATGCTGACATTTCAGATCAACTGTTGCTACAGTTCTGTCTAGAACTTTTCCCACATACCTGGCCCCACCCAGAAAATGGCAAAGTCTTCTTCTTTGATTTCCCTAGCTCTCTCATGGCATTCTACCATTTAATCCGAGGGGCTGGTTGTGTAGCTCATTGAAGAGATCCTCACCAGGCTCTGACTCTCTTCTTCTTCCTCCCATTCTTTATTTCCCTAAGTCTTCAAAGATTTGAAAATTTTACTTTAATCTCTTCTCCATTTGTAGCAAAGGAAATGCCTAAGTATTTTTCCAGTTCTTTCTCTCCTAAACCTTGACCATTTTTTTTCCCATAAAGCCTAGTTTTCTGCCACTATTATTTTCTGGTTCTATTATGATACCTCTCTCTTGAGGAATGGAAGTGTCAAGCCCCATCACAGGAGAGAGGGGAGAGGCATCACCGCACTGAAAGAAAATGCATGTGTGAACGGGGAGGATGGATAGGTCGCATTATACTTCATAATATTGTTTGTTATACGTTCACTATAGTGCTTACTGATTTACTAAAGAAAGCCAGGTGCCTATGTGGAGAGAAAGCCTGATGTCTCTCACAACAATGGAGTTCTTTAAGGGCAGGGACTTAGTTTTCTTTACTTGTATAACTCTAGAGAAGTGCTGGACACACAGCAGGTGCTCAATAAATACTGGTTGGATGTTTGGAGGAATGTGCATCCCATATCTAGATTGAAAGCATTCTTAGGTTCAGCACTGTGGTTCATAGTGGGCCTGGAAATAAATCAAATGACTTACAACTCTATCTTAAAACAGGACTAAACCTTTCATAATTTCAAAATGAGAAATAGGTTCATTTTTACATTGCATCTTTGAAATATTAGATAGCTTGAGTCATTTTACGGTTGAACTCTGACAAATATCTAAAATGTGACTGCTGTGTTGGAAGAATAGAGATTAACGGAATGGTAAGCCATGTCCTATAGCACACTGGTTCACTGTGAATGGGCCCATAAGTTCCAGGCATTGATCCCCTTAGTGCTGAGGGTGGCAGGGGATCCCTTGGCTATCACCCCCATCTAAGAACAGCCCCCTCCAACTTGCCGTGCAATTTCACAGAGCAGGAGGGGGTGGGTCTAACGTAAAAATCTGACCTTTATTCAAGCTATCTAACTTCCTTGATTCTGTTTCCTCTAAATGTTAAACTACCACATATTTAAAGCAATGTATCCAGCATATGAGATTACCAAGTATGTAAAGCAATGAAAATATGTTATATTATATTATATTGCATATATAATATCTTCATTATTGACCACTACACAGGTGCTATTCAGGAATATTGGTTATTATTATCTTGTATGTCGGAAGGCTGATTTTGAACAAAGCTGTGTACATTTTTTATGTACTAATTATGAAGTGCTTGTCAACTTAAGTGGCAAAGAATCCCTCCCTGTTTTAAAATATTAATTATGCAACAAATGTATCATCTTCTTAAGGCCACTTTCTAAAAACTGAAAATGAACTGTGTTAGTATATAGGCAAGTTTATATTCTTTAGTCCATTTTATCTAATCTAATTGGTATATCAAATAAATTAGAAGAAAAAAAGTAAGTTCCAGAGTAATATATTAATTTATACTATTTAAAATGAAGTGTGTTCATTCTGAATTGTTCTTATTCACTCTGATTTTGGCAGTACATTGTGACATATGACTTGAAGAAATATTAATGACCTGGAACCTAAAATTAAAAGATTAGCTTAAATCAAAGGCAGATCCTAACTATGGAATTATGTATTAGTGAGAGATTAATAAAGACTTTCAAAGGACATATTCATTCATTTCTTATTCCTTTTCTTAGATTTCAATAGTTTATTTCTACAAAAAAAATTATCCATTTCTCTCATAAGGTGCTAGATTAAGAATCCTGGGCAGCAATTTCTTTTGAAAAACAAAAGACAGTATTTGAGGGATAGCAAAAGAAGGCTATCATTTGGATTTCGATTTTGGAAGATGGAATAGATAAGAGTTCATTATAAGAGATTATCTAACATTTTAATTAAGTAAATAATTTGGCATAAAAAGAGAAATTCATTCAATGACAGCATCTAAATAATTTTGGCAGCTAGAGGTCTTTTATCAGTGTTACTTTTATTCTTAAGTGATTAGTTGTATTATAGTAGGATGGTGTAACAGGATCACCCCCCCCCAAACAACAAACAAACAAAATACACTTATATTCCATAATGTGGATTTTTCACAGGTTCCACATGGAATAAGTTGTTCAATAATCAACAGATTTATGCTCCCATAATTATTCTTACAGAAGCCTGGTGGTATTTACAAATTTTGCAGTTATTATTATCTCTGATGGCTGAAACACCATTTTTGAGACCCATTGTTGTCTTTTATCCTCTAATTATTTGCATTTTCTAAATTTTAAAATCAAAGCTTAAATTTTTTTAAAAATGAAATTAATGCTTATTCATTTTTTTAATCAAAAACCCATTTGAAATTTTAACTCACTTATTTTATCACTATTCTTTTTGTTCCTGGCTCTCTTTATAAAACATACATATTAAAAGACATTTAATTATCCAAAAATGGAATAGTCAAGCTTGCTTGCCACCATCCTGTAATCTGTTAAGGCTGTAAAAGACAGAGAGGCAATATTTCTCTTTGCACCGTTTGGACAGTGTGCTAAACATTTTTTTAAAAATTTTTATTAAATTAGAGCCTACCTTAACCATCTCATTCTAGATTTTACCTTTTAATTGTTATAATGTCCAAATTACTTAGAGCAGTAGTAGTGAAAGACAGAGTAAGCTTAAAAGCAAAGAAATCACTTATAATCCATTCTAAAACATTTGCCTCAAGACAAGGCACAAGTAAGAAAGGACTGATTTTAAACAATAACACAGGCCCCTTCATTAGAGAAATAAAGTAAATTCTCCTTAGATTTCCCACAGACTGCCATTTACCATTATCCAGTTTTGATAATGAGTTTGACCAGGTACACTTCTCTTTGATTCAAATTGTTCTCCCTAGAGAAATAGCCCATAGGGAAGTAATCTTCTCAATCCAAATTTCCTATGCGAGGAACATTGACAATCTCGGCATCCGAAACCACTAAAATCATTAAGTCAGATAATGGCTATTTATGTAAAGTTCAAAAGGTTGTTAAATTGATTCCAGATGTCTAAATAATCTGCATGCACATTAGCAGGAGGTACATCAAATATATACATATGCTGTATATACATTAACCTACCACCTGCCAATTATATCAGGAGAGTAGAACGGGATCAGGAGTAATAAAATCTTAATAGCTGTAATCTATAGCTCTGAAGCCAATCTTCTAATATGAGCCAAAATCCATATAGCTAACTCACCTTTACTTTTATCATAATTGCTTTGAACTAAGGAGAGAAGGAAAAACCTTGGACATGAACACATTCATTCCATTAAAATCATGTCTATTATTAACCTAAGGTAAAGTCTGAGAGGTATATTAAAAAGTGAGTCTTTGTTTTCCATTATTCATTCCAACAGAGGATTTTAACTGTTGGGAACCTAGTGTAATGCATTTTCTGAAGGTTCCTCAAGAATAATTTGGGGATGTTCCTGGTATATCTATGTCTCTACTTTTCCTTTGAATAGAATATGGATTGTTTTGAAGATTTGGTCCACAGAATAAGTATAATGTGTTGGAAATCTTGATTTGTGTTTGTGGATTCCCCTCCCGCACTCTAATGACCAAATGATCTTAGAGATAAACTAGTGTAGACTAGTTTACCTCTAAGTAAACTAGTAGGGCCCCATAGTTTGCTTGAGTTAACATTGTCATGGGGAAAATTTTAAATCACAATAATATCAGGGCACCTGGGTGGCTCGGTCAGTTAAGCATCCCACTCTTGACTTCAGCTCAGGTCATGATCTCAGTGTCCTGAGATTGCCCCAACTCAGGCTCCCCAGTCAGCAGGGAGTCTGCTTGAGATTCTCAGCTTCTTTTTCTCCCTCTTCCTCTGCCCCTCCCCATTGCGCTCTTTCTCTCTCAAATAAATAAATCTTTTTTTAAAATCACAGTAATAGCTAATGGTCATAATTAGAGATTTCTAGATGTAAAACACTCAAGAGGTCTCTCAGAAGTTGTCTTTAAGATTAAGGTACATACGGGGCTACGATGAGTTAGCACTAATGAAAGAAAAAAAAGGAATATGTACTCCTTTAGGGCATAGGATTTCCTCCCCTATTTTTCACTAAAAAATTTAAAAAGAGCAAATATAAAGATATATAAAATATCTGAAGATACACACTGTAAAATTTGGCATATTGCAACAAAATATAAAAGATTAAAATGATACAAGCTGCTCTGCTGAAGAAAATATGTGAGCACGTTATGATTCTTCCCCTAAAGCAGTGATTCTAAATTTTTGGTGTTGTGGTCACTGAGGATTTCATCATAGTAATGAACTTTCTTACTGGATAAACACCCCTTCACCCATTTCACATATATTTGATGACTGCCTGAAGCCAATCTGTGAGCTTCCTGGAAGAAACCTCTCCTCAATGCTACAGTCCTCATCCTAAAATATTTTAGTCAAGTAGCTGAGGCAACCACACATGAACATGACATGTGCCTCAAAAGGTTTGCAAGGAACTTCTACGGCTGTTTAGGTGAGGGATAGTTATATATTGATGGAAGGATCTGGAAGTTTCATGCCAGAGATTTTATTTATATTAAAACTAGGGAATATACTGGATTTGAGAAGAAATAGACTAGTTGAATATGTTCCAGACAGGGGAGCTAATGTGAGGACAAGTTCAGAGAAAAGAAATCTCTGGCATGTTTGGTGATTGGCTCAATTCCTCAAATAGATTGGCTGGGAAATAATCATTTGGAAGAATATTGGAAAATTGATTAGGATTGTATTGCATATCAGATTACATTTAAAAACACTTTACTGGTGGTAAAGGAACCCCATGGCAAATATTAAAAAAAAAGAGGCAACTTTATTTAGAGGTGCACCGGAAAGACAAATATGATGAAATTCATAGGATGCAACATGAAAAACTAGAGGTGAGCAGAGAAAGATAAAAGTCCAAATTAGGGTTGTAACATTAAGAAAGGAAAGGAAGGGGCAAATTGTAAAAGAAAAATGCAATTTGAGGTTGTTTAAATGCATGCATATATAAATATAAGGAGACCCTTAATTCACAAATTTGTTGTAGTTGCTTTACATTTCAATAGAGCACAAAGCATGCTTCATAGTTTTAGGTGGAGTTTCAAGGGGTCTGAACTATATTCTGATCTGGAATGTTCATGGTGTTAACATATTAAAGGCTACCAGAAGCTCTGCTTAACTTTATTTCAGCAATTGTGTGTGAAGCCTCTATAATATTCTAAAAAACCTAAGTATTCCTTAGTACACACTTTCTAATTCTTATAGCAGTAAGGAATACTAATTCACAGTTCTGACTTTTGTTGTGACAAAGCCATATTTGTTTCTCATTTTTATTTTACAGATATTATTGTTTATCAGTGTACATATTGGGGAGAGGAGGTAATTTTGAGCCATACAGATTTCTGAATCATCAAATATTCTGAAATAGAAGATTTTCTACTCTAGCTTCATTGAAAATCATCTACTTGAAAATATCTTGGAAACCCAGAGTGAAAACCATAAGAGCAAAGACTATAAAACAAACAAAAACTTTATATAAAGAGCAAAACTTTTATAATTACTGGACTCATGAAAAAGAATTCAAATAAATTTAGGATTTTAAAAATCAGCAAGAGGAAGTAAAATAATTATGGATCCTAAGCACTGTATTAAAATACTTTCTATAAAGAATATGAACATGATGCTAATTTTTGTTTTTTCAGTTAATAATTAATATGGGGTAATTTTAGTTTTAGATGAGAATTTATAGGCATGTAAAAGATGCTTTCAGATGACTTATTCTACTAGAATAAAGATATCAGAATTTTCTCGTTTCTTATAAAACATATAAATCTATGTCTTCATGCTTGTTAATCTAATTTTATTTTCTATTCTTAGGTCTATAGTTGTTACTAAAAGAGTGAATGATTTAGAATCCAATTATATTGACATTTTACAAAAGCTAACAGATAAGTAATGAAATGTCTTCATTTTGATTTTTAGAAAAATGTAGACTTATATTTTCCAAAACAGAGAAACAAATAACTATCACGTTGTGACTTTGAGACAGAAAAGAATTTGTTTTCGTTTTTGGTATTATCTGCTGATGTGTGACAGTTGCTTTTTTTTTTTTTTTTTCCAGATGAGAGTTGTGCATCAAAGTTCAAGTCCCAAGAGATGTTATCAGTCTGAACAGCCCAGTGAACAAATATTTGTGAACCTCCTTCCAAATGAAATGTTCTATAGAAAGGTGGAAGTGGTAAGAAACCGTTGAAACAGTGGTTAAGAAGGTAGGTCTTTGTGGGTACTGATGGGAAATAGTCGTTAGGGGAAAGCTGCTTCACCACACAGGAAACAGAAAAACTCTTGAAAGCATCTTGTCCAGCTGTGGCAGAAGAATTTACATAGATAACATTTTAAAGCCAGAGAGCTTGTACGTACTCTACTGGTGACCAAGGAAGGGGGAGGAGAAGGGCTGCAGGAGGAGAGTGGAACGAAAATGTTTTAAAGTTGCAAGAGCTATTCACGGTGCATTTTACAAATCACATAGCTACGTATCTTCCCAGAAAAGATGTTCAAAATAAAGACCTACATGTCTTCCTATTGAAAAAAATTTAGATGAGTTTCAATAGAAGTTAAACAAAAAGTTTATAAAGCAAAAATTCAAATAGCCATTTTATAGTTTAACTATTCTTGAATGCCTTGAAATTGGAATATTTATATTTTCTGTTTATAGATGTTGAACATACAATAAATAGATATTTCTAATAAGTATTGAAAATGACAATAACAACAAAGGTTGCCATTTTTTGCTCACTGCTTAGGAACTGCTTTGTTGTTGTGATTTCACTTAATCGCTCTGCAAAGTGTATGAGCTTGGAACCACTTTCTGCGTATTACAGATGAGTAAATTGAGACCCTGAGTGGTTGAGGCTCTTGACCAAGATCACAGGATGCAGACTTTGAACATCGGCGTGTTGAACTCCGTAGCTCGTAGCTTATTAAAACATGCTGTACTATCTCCCCAGACTATTTTGAACCATAATCAAAATAATTACTTTCCATTTTTGTTTAGTTCTCTCTTCTATTTTCAGTTATCTTTTTCTCCCAGCATTTCATATAGCTCCATATATATCCGCATGTTTTATCCTTAGAGAAAACTTTAGAAATGTTTTCTCAGGAAGTCTGTCTTTATGGCTGCTATTTTTGTTCATTACTCTGTTTTTTTAATTATTATTCTTCCCCAATATTTTGACATATTACTAGAGTTATTTCATTTTAAACACTTTGAAATTAAACATGCTTCGACAATAATATTGTGGCTGTAACTCAAATTCTCACTCACATGTAAATAATTATGTGTTTTTGCTATGAAATATATGTGGAGAAAAGAAGCATAAAGCAGAAAATGACCTAGAAATTAAACTCTTTAACAGCTTGATGCAGTGGTCTTTCATAATGTTCTATTCATCCAGTGAATTTATAATAGTTCATATATGTTGGTGATTTGTTTAAGCAACTCGAGTACTTTTTTTTTTTAAAGATTTTATTTATTTATTTGACAGAGAGAGACAGCCAGAGAGAGAGGGAACACTAGCAGGGGGAGTGGGAGAGGAAGAAGCAGGCTCCTAGCAGAGAAGCCTGATGTGGGGCTTGATCCCAGAATGTCGGGATCACGCCCTGAGCCGAAGGCAGACGCTTAAGGACTGCGCCACCCAGGCGCTCCAACTTGAGTACTATTATCTGGGGGGAATCTCAAAGACAAACACCCTGGCATAGTAATCTCTAATTTGAGACCATCTGCACATACAAATAGCTGCTGTGCATATTCTATTTTCTTGCCTATTTCATGAATCTCCTTTTCACAGGTGCTCTAGTCTAGTAAGAAAACTACCTCCAGTTGCCTTTTCACCTTACATCTAAGATCTAAGCAAAAATACTGCACACTATCCTCTTTCTTCTTTTCCCTGATTTAAGTGCTTCAGGAAAGTGAGACTTGATCTGTACAATTGTTTTGTTTTATCCATAACTCTATGTTTCACTTACATATTGCCTAGTTTATCCCATTTCTAAGTGCTCTTCCAATTTCCACCCCTCTTCAGATTACTCATTGAAAATACGAAAAGCCAATCTCTCTCTCCTTTTTTCAAGTATGTGGAAGGCTTCTTTAGTACTTTTCCCAATGTCACGATATATTTCTGTATCATACTCTAATTGAACTTACATTAGCCTAAAATGTAATTACAAGCCTATGGCACTGATTTTCTATTTTGCTTAATGACTAGTTTCTCATAACACGTATTTGTGTGTTTTACAAGTGTTTACAATTCACCGGTGATGCTTAGCTAGGCTTGTTCAGGGCTATCCTGATAACCAAGACAGGCCAAAGTGATTATAAATCGCCCTCTGAGACACAACCTTTGATGCTGGAAAATGGCTATACTTGTAAGCATTTAAGCCTTATCTAAAACTCTTTGCAGGGTCCATAGTCACATTGTTATTATTATTTTTTTAACACAGCTCTTTTAGATTTTGAAATACAACAGATTCTTGAAATTAAAGCATTTAAATGAGGGGGACCATCTGTAGTAATCTAGCCCACTTCTCTCATTTTACAGTTGAGGAGAGTGAGATTCAGCCCTTTATGTGCACTGACAATTGGATCAAGGATCCAGTTATGTCCTGATTCCCAATGCTGTCCACTTAGTTTAGTATAATTACTACCAATTGGTTTCAGCCCATAAGGCATTGAGCCAATGGTTCTGGCCAGATTAAAAATAAATGTTCAAAACAATCTGGATACCTTTTAAATGCCCGAACATTCCTATTTTAGAGGAAAAAATATGATGCTATTAGGATATTCAGTCAGGCCTGAGATGGAACATTTGGATGTCCTCATGGCACCTGATCCACACACTTTCAGGTTTTGAAGGAGTGAGTCTTGAGTAGCATTTGGTGATCATACTCTTTTGGTCCAATTGTACCCTTAAGGCAATTTCTTTTAGAGTGAACCACATGAAATCACTAAAATGGAATCAACCTAAGTTACTAGGACTGAGCACACACAGCCGTGAATGAGTAAATGCAAGATCTAGGATTAGTGACTTTGAGGACTTACACTTGACTTCTGTAACAGCATTTAAGTTTTTTCATCAGAAACATTTCTCATGGTACACTTGAAAATGTAATTCTTTGGTCTAGATTGAGAGCTGGCAAAGAGCCTTTAGTCATATATTTCAGATTTTTTTATGCATCTTTAATCTTCTCTAGGTTAAATTCCTTCAACCAAATGTCTTTACTTTGTTCAAAAGGTAATAATAGTTTGCAGTCTTTGAATCTTCCATATGGTCTGCTCTCTAGCTCTTGCTCTACAGTTGTTTCTGTGCCTTTCATTCAGCAGGATGAAACTCAAAAATCATAAGCAGAGGGATCTGGGCTGTGTTTGTAAAGACAGTTCATTTTGATACTTATATTTGCATGTTCTTTCTCTACATTACCATATCATATGTAGATGTTTTGTTTTTCACTGTATATATTATTTATCTCAATCCAGTCTGAACAAATAGCTAGCCTCCTCCTGGCAATTTTAATTAAGTCCTTGTAAAATTAAAATAGGACACACTCAAATACACACACACACACACACACACACACACTTATGGTTGCTGACTGTATTTGAAACTCATTCATATACACAAATAATAATCTTTGTACTATACCTTTTTAGGCATACCTTCTTGGAGTCTGTACAAATTCTGGAAAGCTATCCTAAATTTGCTATTGTTCACTGGTTTTATAGGTACCACTGCTGAGACCAGGGACATTGGAGCATAAAAGCTAAAATGTGATGGAAATGAGTTTGATCAGTAGCTCTTATGGAGAGAGTACATCTGATTGGCACAGCGCAAAGAGAAAGAATTTTATTGAATTTTTAAAATAAAATTTTAGAATTTAGGAAAGAACTTGAAATGTGTTAAAAAATGTAAGAGGAGTAAGTTGAGAAAGGACTAAATATGAATAAAAAGAAAATGAAAATATAAATAAGTGCAAGTCTGTTGGGCAAAATGTAAAAATATTGGAAAAAGGATAAGTTAAGCAGATTAACTACTTTGGCAGTACAAAATAAATTATCTCTATGTATACCCTAATATCTATAATGCAAGAGAAAAAAAACCCCACAAGTCTGAAATACTATTGTACAAAGAAATGAGAAATAATCATCATTGCCATTGCTATTTCTTTTACTTTTGGTCATTTATTAAACACAAATTGTTTCCTATAAACTGAATGTGGTATTATTGTATCAATCAAAATAATTGAATTCTACATCTTTTCTTCACTTCCACTTTTGCAAAACACTTATGTTGCATTACTGTTGTCAACTTATTGCATAGTGTCATTCATTAATCCCAATCATGTTAACATTTCAGACATCTTTAAAAGTGCAGAATTTTTTACTCCTTTGTAATATCTGTTAGGATTAAATAAAGATCACTTTAAAAAATGCCTAGAATACTCATCAAAAAATACCTAGAATATTTATCAAAGGAAACACATCAAATTGTTTTTTAAAATCCCAGTTTTGCCTCACAAAACACCTTCTTGTCTGTGAATGGAAAAGAATTTTTAGCATTTAGTTTAATACTTCAGATGTTTAAACTATCTAAATTAATTTTTAGTTTCCATTTCTTTGGCCAGCTGGCTCTTTTTTCACGATCCGAATAACGGTGATGATGATGATGATGATGATGATGATGATGATGATGATGATGATTGTGGGAAAAAGAAAGGAAGGTGGGGAGAGAAGAGGAGGAGATTTTCTAAAGCAGTCACTTTAACTCATAATGGACCTCATTTCTAAAATAAGGAATTTACTAAATAATCTCTAAACTCATCCACTGGTCTAAGACTGTGGACTCCAGGAAACAAACTGAGGGTTTTAGAGGAGAAGGGGGTGGGGGTAGGGGCTGGTCTGGTGATGGATATTAAGGTGGGCATGTATTGCATGGAGCACTGGGTGTTATACACAAACAATGAATCATGGAACACTACATCAAAAACTAATGATGTACTGTATGGTGACTAACATAATAAAAGAAATTTTAAAAAATTGTGAAATTTGTTATGCCTCGGTTTTAATTTCTAATTTTTATTTAATATGATATGATTTCAGAAATTAATTTACAGATGGGCTATCAAGTGTACACATCTCAACAAGACTTGCTCACATTCAAAAAATTTTTGATCTGTACTTTTTTTCCCCTCTACGGTGATTTTTAAAGTGTTCGAATTTAAAGAAAAAACCCACTACATTAAATCATGTCCAATTTTAAGTTATAGAGTAGATCATGATTAGTAGAAAAAGCACAGACCCTACTCATCAGAAGACTGTAGTTGATATCCATATTCGGTCACTTATTATATCTCAGAATTTGAGGCAGTTTGTGAACATCACTGAGCACCTGTCTATTAGTTTTGAAAGGGAAGTTATAATAACAAATTTGAAGTATTTTGGCCAACTAAACAAGATTATATATGCAAGTCATCTAGCAATCATAAAAGATAAATAATAGCTACTCTAAGTAAAAACCTCTACATTTGTTTTTCCATTCCCACTTGTCTTGAAATTATGAAAATTTACTAAAAACTGTTTTATTTTAAAATGTTATGTTCTTAAAATCCTGAATCTGTCTCCTTTTTACATTTAGTTCAGGTTTGCATGCTACTTATGGGATGGGCTTACCTTTCAAATAGTGCCAAGTGTTCATATGATTTTACTATATTAATTACACAAACTTTCAATATCTATTTTAAAAATCTATGTTTAATAGGGGCGCCTTGGTGGCTCAGTCATTAAGCATCTGCCTTCGGCTCAGGTCATGATCCCAGGGTCCTGGGATCGAGCCCCACATTGGGCTCCCTGCTCAGCAGGAAGCCTGCTTCTCCCTCTCCCACTTCACCTGCTTGTGTTCCCTCTCTCACTGTATCTCTCCTCTGTCAAATAAATAAAATCTTTAAAAATAAATAAATAAATAAATAAGCTATGTTTAATAAAAATAGCATTTTCAAAAAGATTCTTTTTATTTCAAAAGGTAGACTACTATTTGTTCATGTTTCTAATTACTATAATTAACCAATTAGTTCTCAATGAGATATGAATGAATTTTCATCTACTGGTAGAGATAGGAAATGTCAATGTGCCTTTGAGAGGAAGTACACCCCATGGTTTGAGATTATTGTAACTGTTTTTGAGTCTATCACATCTCAGAATATACAAACCAATACACTGTAAGTAGATCTCCAAGATATCAATAAGTAGGATTCTAACTGACTTAGGTCCAATATAAAATATGAATCTAATTATGTATTTTTGTATAAATTGTGGTTATGCTATTGTTGCTGTTTCTGATGATGATGATGATGATGATGATTCCAGGTTTTTAAATTACATGGCCAAGAATAAATATATGATTCCTTTTCTTTAAAGAGATGGCTCTGCTGAACTCAATTTTCATTTGTCAGCCAAAGCCCTTCAAATTAAAAATTTTGGTAACACAGGATGACAGTACTGAACTAGATGGAAGAAATTCTACACTTGGTGACACTTACCATAGAAATGAGTGCCATTGCATATACGTCATTAGAAAATAGAATTGATGGATCATCCACATGGTTGAGGTGGACACTAATGGAAAGTCCTGTGAATCTGCTGAGATCATTTGAATATGTCACTGTAGAGAGAAGCACTGAAACAGCATAGGTGAGCCAAATCATCCCAGGATTTCTGGTTTGGAAAGTGTGATTAACGGTTTTCTGGAGAGGGAGAGAATTTGAAAAATATATTTTGTTCATTGCCAAAATATTTAAAGATAAATTACACAAAGACTGGAACCTAATTTTCAGAATGCCAAATTATAATGCACGGGGCATTTCCTGAATCATCAATTCAACACTTGATAATAACATTAGAAAAGTTTACATCACTTCTGGGATAATAGCAGGATTCAGTAGAGAAACATGTGAATGACAGACTACGCTCTAGTTCATCATTTGGCCAACTGCTGATTCACCAACTGTCACTCCAGCCAGTTCACATGGAGGCTGATGAGTGTGCCTTGAGTTATCACAACAGGAATAGCATGAACAGGCAACAAAAGAAACTGAGTCTCTCACAATGGCATCCTCTATGAAAATCATTTGATCTTTTAGGATAATAAAGATTGAAATAATTTGGGTAACACTCATATATTTAGCCATTCATTATTTTTAATGACATTTTAATCAATGTGCAAGGAGGAAAGCAGTATAAAAGGAGATTGAACTCACCACACTTAAATTATTCAGTTCAGTATCTGGTGAATAGTCCCTCTTTCTCAGTTAATTTTCCTACAGAGCTGCCCCCAGAAAGCCTACTCATGTCTAAAAGGTTCTTGAAGGTTACTTTTAATTTCCACTGTTGATGAAACTACTTTTGGCAATCAAAGACTTCCTACAGTTAAAGACCTAAAGGCACTCTTACATATACAAAAATGCTTCATGGCAGTAACTTATAGTTACATATTTATAATATGGTTGAGCGTTTGCGTATTTGAGGACAGATGAGATAATGTGAGAAAGTTAGGATGGCCTCTGTATATATATTCCTAAGTTAATATTTACTATAGTCATCTTTATCCATACAAAAAAATTATTACATAGTATATATTTGTTATGTGGTAGGATGTGTTTCAAATATTTGGGGATATTGAAAAAACACATACAAATAAATTATAAATTCTATATTTTGTATTACTTCACATTCAAATTTCATACTGCAGTTTTCCTGTGATATTTACATCAGTAAATATATATGCATATAGACATATATATGTCAAAAGAAAACGTCCAAAGATATATCTTAATAACATTCTGAAGTTATATTGTGTAAAATGTTTATCCAAAGAATCATTTCCTTTTTTAGAGAATGAAAATTAGGAATTGAAATTATCCTGTAAAAAAGTGCAGTAGCACTTTCTTATTGCTGAGCTTTGCTTAGAACGCATTCTCCCCCCTTCTCGAAAGCTTGGTAATTGTTGCCTCTTAGGCATTTAAATACAATGAAACATTGTTTAGATGTCTCATCGTCTGAAAACAGAAACAATGTTAGAGAATTTTAGTCTCCTAAATTGCTAAAAAACATATTTTGTAATAATTAAAATTAGAATCTAATAAATTCATAATTTTCAGACCTTTTAAAAAATATTTCTTACAAACCAAGAAGAACTTGTAAGAGTTCACTGATTAAGATTAACAGTTTTGATGAACTGATTATTGATTTAGAGTCAATTATATACGCACGTGTGTGTGTGTGTGTGTGTGTGTGTGTATCTTAAGTGGCTAATCAGAAATGGAAAGAACAGGTCAGTTAATATATTGGCTAGTTGGTTGTCGCTCGTATCATTTAATCAACAGAACATGTTTCATATGGGAAAGCATCTACACAGTAATAGAATCATTAAATCTGCCCAGAGCACTGTTTATAGGAAGCCTTTTCTGCTTTTCTTATGCCTGGGTGCCCTTTCTATGCCAAGGGGGATGGGAAGCACCACCCTCTGTTTCCCATATCATACTGAATGAATTTCCTGTAAATTTGTGTGTCACACCACTAAATTGTTTGTTGAGCACCTACTGTCTAAACAATACCATGAATACCATGCTACATGGTAGAGCTTATATCCCCATTGTATCCCTTTGTACTTAGTACCTAGCACATAGAACTCAAAAAAACAATGTTATTGAAAAAGATATAAACAAACAAGAGATGAAACAAGAAATGAGACAGAATGAACAGACATGCTCTCTAAATTCTGAGTTACCTAATTATATGTCCTGGTTTTCAGATTTGGAAAATGATTGCTGCTCAACTGATAGTAATAAATGACTTTGGACTTCAAGAGAACTGTGCATAGCTGCATGTACCTCTGATTCCACATCTGGATGGCACTGGGAGAGAGGCTGTGCTTTGTATATAAGTCTCTGTTCCTCATTTAACAGAATTTTCTTTTTGGGAGCGCCTGGGTGGCTTCGTCAGTTAAGCACTGGACTCCTGGTGTCAGCTCAGGTCACAATCTCAGGGTTGTGAGATCAAGCCCAGCATCAGGCTCTCTGCTCAGTGTGGAGTCTGTTTGAGATTCTCTGCTTCTCCTCTCCCCCTCCTTCCATTTTGCATGCCCTCTCTCTCTCTCTCTCAAATAAATAAATAAATAAATAAATAAATAAATAAAAATTGAAAAAAAAAAAGAATTTTCTTTTTCTGAGTTGCGACAGAGACCATGCTGCAAGGACCATAACAATCATTTGTTCTTTCTGAATTTCAGTACTAGTTAGGAATCCTAGTTTAACACAACAAAGATTTATTTCTTGATCCTCTAATGGTCCAGTGGGGGTCTTTGGGGTGGAAGTCTCTCTGCATACTGCTATTCAGGACCCAGACTTCTTCTACATATTTCTCCACTAAAGTTTTTCATGTTCTTACTAATCCTTTCCACCTAGCTGGGTAACAAGCAAAGAGAACAAACATGGGACAAAGCATGAAAGTGTTTAGGGGTCAGATCTGGAAATGGGATACGTCAGCTTCACTCACTCTATTGGGCAATAGGCCCCACATACCTGCAAAGGCTCTTGAGATATGTCCTGCTGTGTGCCCAGGAAGACAAGGAAAAACATGGCTACTGGTGAGCGCTAAAATGCTCCGCTACTATTGGCAACATTATAATGTGGACCTGTACATGTAGGATACGTGCCAAACCTTCATGGTGTTTAGGAGTTTATTTTTATTTATTTATTTTTAAAGATTTTATTTATTTATTTGACAGAGATAAAAACAGCCAGCGAGAGAGGGAACACAGCAGGGGAGTGGGAGAGGAAGAAGCAGGCTCATAGTGGAGGAGCCTGATGTGGGGCTCGATCCCATAGCGCCAGGATCACGCCCTGAGCCGAAGGCAGACGCTTAACCGCTGTGCCACCCAGGCGCCCCAGGAGCTTATTTTAATAATATTTGTCACTACTGGGTCACCTGAGTAGTTCAGTTGGTTAAGCATCTGTCTTTGGCTCAGGTCATGATTCCAGAGCCCCACACTGGGCTCCCAGCTGGGTAGGGAGTTTGTGTCTCCCTCTACCCCTCTCCCCAACTTGTGCTCACTCTCTCTCTCTCTCTCAAATAAATAAATAAAATCTTCAAAAAATATTTGTCACTACTAAGCATAAAAAAGAAAGGAGAGGAAAGACTAAGAAGAAAAATGATATTGGCAAATCATAGCTCTTTTTCTCTTCAACAGAACAAGCAATGGTCTTATGTCTTTGGGAAAAGGATAGAAATTAGACTGCTCACAGAAGTTCTCCATAGGTTTATAGCTATGGGAAAATGACCTAAAGTAATTTGCAATATGTAAAGATTTATAATTATTCATATATATGGTATATTTGTGTGATTCTATATATTTATACATCAATCTCTATATGAATCCACACATCCATATACTTCCTCCCAAGAGTTGCATACTTCTTGTCTTAAGAAGTAAAGGTGCAATGGGTATTTTCTAGATTAGGAATCAGCAGTTAGAGTGAGAGTATCAACTCTCACTCAAAACATTCTTTATTCCCTTCCATCGTGGTGCAAGATCTCCCCCAAAGTCTAACATTTCTCTTTGAATTATTTTCCCTTTTTACGATGGAAGGGAAAAATGTGTCCCCTGGAGGCATTTCACAGGGGTTAGAGTAACAGCCAGAATTTCTCAGATTGCTTTCTATAGGACTTTGAAATCTCAAAGGCAAGCAAAGTCAATAGGGAGGTTTTGTTGCTTATGGTTCAGTGATCTCATCCTTGCTTTGGGCAGGCCATGGTGATAGTAAGAGTTTAAGAAATGCAGGTTAGGGGGCGCCTGGGTGGCACAGCGGTTGAGCGTCTGCCTTCGGCTCAGGGCGTGATCCTGGCGTTGTGGGATCGAGCCCCGCATCGGGCTCTTCCGCTGTGAGCCTGCTTCTTCCTCTCCCACTCCCCCTGCTTGTGTTCCCTCTCTCGCTGGCTGTCTCTATCTCTGTCGAATGAATAAATAAAATCTTTAAAAAAAAAAAAAAAGAAAAGAAAAGAAATGCAGGTTAGAGTAAAAGTTTCCTAGGCATCTGGACAGCTAACACAAAATTAGGTAGAATGTCATCTGCAAATAAATCAACTCAACATTTCTCAGCATATATATATATATATATATACACACTATATATACATATATATATATATGAGAACCTTTATATATATAAAGGTTCTCTTATATGTTGCATGGTTTTATTCTAAAATTGTATGATAGTTCAATTGCAGAAATTTCACCTTATAATTTATTTTTAACTTTTATTTTTTCCCCTATAGATTTCTGGACTTATTATGTCTAGATTTATTATAACTTAACTTGTGAACAATAAGATATCTAATTTAAAAAATTATTCAAATAACATTTTTAATTAGTTTGCAGTGTGCTTGCTTTCTTTTTCTTCTTTCCATTATACCAAATTTTAATGTTTAACTCTAGCAAAATTCAACGTGGGATAAAAGGACTATGCTAAAATGTGTTTATTCATTAGGTGTGTTTTCATATGGTTGAAGTCAAGAAAAGCTATTAATACTAGATACTCTAGTAAAACCTAAACATCTCTTCTACTTCAAAGCTTTTCATTATTATCCTATTTATCTGAAATTATTTTACTATAAAATTTTATGCAAAATTCACACTTAAATATATCATAAATACTGAAAACAACATTTACAAATATACTCAATGAAATGAAAATAGCCTCCTATTACATGATCTAATAAAAACTAAATTTATAGTTTATTTAATATAGAATAATTATAGGTTAGTTATTAAATTCCCTATAGGAACAACTTTCTCACCTTTTATTTTTTATAGTTTGAATGACATATCTATTTACATAATATTAAATATAATAACTATTAAAAGAAGTATTATAAATTTACCACATTTACTTATTCATCACATATAATATTGATAGCCTATTATGTTCCAAGTATTATACAGTGATAATTTAGAAAATGATATGTTGATAATTACCATGCAGCACAGTTGTATTTTATAGGATTCTAAGAATTTTCACATACCATATCTTATTGAGTCTCAGAAAAAAACAAGTGAATTCCTTTAAAAAAACTTCTGGTACCAAAATCTATGATTCTTTTCTCAAGCACATAATGTAGGCTTTCTATTAAAAACACAAAATTTCTAGAACATTTCATATATGTAATCTTCTAGCTAGACAATGTTATTTAAGTCATACTTTCTTCTTTCACTTGCCTAAACAATAAGAAGTTTTATGGATTTGAGAAAGGGTAGAGCTAAATAATACCACCCCTGGGAGTTGGGTTTAAGTTAATTGCAAAATCTGTCTTCTACTGTATTCCACATGGTATCATAAAAGTTTCATTAGGTGAAAAAAAAGATGAGAAAAATAGTTTTAGAGTTCATTTACTGTTTCAATATCCATAGTACCACTAGTGGAAAGAAAAATAAGCTTAAAATCAGGTGGCCTGAATTTGAGTTCTCCTACACTTACCAGTCATAGTACTGGGCAAGTCATTTAACCAGTTTCTACCTCTGTGAAAAAGGTTTTTGCTGTTGATGATAATGATGATGATGGTGATGATGACAGGCTAATAATTACTGAGAGCTTACCTCTCTGAAGTCCTTCACCTTGATGCTTAAAATGTATTCTGTATTAATAAAACTTCATAGTGATGTTGTGAGGATATCTATTGTATACACATGTAAGTATATTTTCACATCCATAGACTCAATGTCACTACATTCAAAGGTGTGGTTAAAAAAAATGGAGTATTGGTTTCTAAAATTTGTATGGAAAGGCAAAAAATCCACAACACTGAACACAATATCGAAGGAAAGTAGCAAAGTTGGAAGACTAACACCCGACTTCCAGACTTATTTTAAAGCCACAGTCATCACAATGGTGAGGTACTGGTGAAAGAACAGACAAGTAAACCAATGGAAGAGAATAGAGAGACATAGATCCACATAAATATGGTCAACTGATGAACTTCAACAAAGGAGCACAGTAATACAATGGTGCAAAAACAGTCTTTTCAACAAATGGTGTTGGAACAATAGGACATGCATATGCAAAAAAAAAATGAGTGTAGAAATGGAGATTACACCCTTCATAAAAATCAACTCACGATCAATCATATATCTAAATGTAAAATCTCAAGTATAAAACTCCTAGGAGATAACATAGGAGAAAACCTAGATGACCTTGGATATGATAATGACTTTTTAGATACAACACCAAAGGCATGAGCCATCAAAGAAATAATTGGTAACCTAGACTTCATTAAAATTTAAAGCTTCTGTTCTGGAAAAGACACTGTCAAGAATGAGAAGAAAAGCCACAAAGAGTGAGAAATTATTTGCAAAGACATATTCAAAAGAAATACTGACATTTTTTCCCTAATAAAGTACTCTTATTCAATATATACAAACAATTTTTTCAACTGTTTCAATTTCAATACAAACAATTTTAAAATGGGGAAAAGATCTGAGCAGACATCTCATGAAAAAAGATAAACAGATGGCAAGTAGTTTTATTAAAAGATACTCCACATCATATGTCAGTAAGGCACTATATATTAAAACGACAATGAGATACCACTACACACCTCTTAGAATGGTCAAAATCTGGATTACTGATAATGCCAAATGCTGGCAAGGATGTGAAGCAACAGGGACTCTCTCATTCATTGGTGGTGAGAATGCAAAATGGTATAGCCACTTTGGAAGAGAGTTTGATTGTTTCTTACAAAACTAAATATACCTTTTACCATAAAATCCAGCAATCATGCTCCTTGATGTTTACTCAAAGGAGCTGAAAATGTAGGTCCACACTGAAATCTGCTCTGAAATTTTACAGCAGTTTTATTCATAATTGTCCAACTTGGAAGCAACCATGATGTCCTTCAGTAAGTGAGTGGATAAATAAACTGTGGTACATGCAGGCAATGGAGTATTATTCAGCACTAAAAAATGATTTATGAAGCCATGAAAAGACATGAGGAACCTTCGATGCACATTACTAAGTGAAAGAAGCCAATGTGAAAAGACTACATACAGTATGATTCCGCATATATGATTTTCTGGAAAGGCAAAACTATAGAGACAGTAAAAGATCAGGAAATGCTAGAGGTAGGGAGGGTGTTGTGGGTAGCAATGAATAGGTTAAACACAGAGGATTTTTAGAGCAGTGAAAATACTCTGCGTGATCCTCTCATGATGAGTGTATGTCATTACACATTTGTCCAATTCCATAGACTTTACACCAAGAGTGAACCCTAGTGTAAAGTATGCACTTTGGGTGATTATAATGTGTCAGTGTAGGTTCATAAATTGCAACCAATATACCACTCTGGTGGGGGATATTGATTACGGGGTGGGGGGGTCTGTGCATGTTTGACGATAGGGGGTCTACGGGAAAATCTCTATACCGTTCTGTCAGTTTTGCTTTGAAACTAACAATGCTCTGAAAAATAAAGTCTTTAAAAAAGTTCATGCTGGCTGCTGTGTATAAAATGAGAACAAGGATATACTAGAAAACAATTAAGAAGCTACTGCACTGGGGCGCCTGGGTGGCACAGCGGTTAAGCCTCTGCCTTCGGCTCAGGGTGTGATCCCGGCGTTCTGGGATCGAGCCCCACATTAGGCTCCTCCACTATGAGCCTGCTTCTTCCTCTCCCACTCCCCCTGCTTGTGTTCCCTCTCTCGCTGGCTGTCTCTATCTCTGTCTAATAAATATATAAAATCTTTAAAAAAAATTAAAAAATTAAAAAAAATAAAAATAATACTTTCCTAAAAAAAAAAAAAAAGAAGAAGAAGCTACTGCACTGGTCAAAAGGAAAAACTAATTAAGGCTTGGAATAAGTCGAGACAGTGGAAATAAAGAATATATTTGAAAAATTTGTTGGCAGTAGAGTGAATAGGAGTTTTTGCAGATTACATGTAAAGGGTACAAGAAAAGGAAATATCAAATATAAAATAGTTCAGTAGCTGTTAAGTAAGCAGTTGGATATAAGTCTGGCTCTGGCACTAGAGCATCAGCATATAGATCTGTGGTTCCCAGCAAGCATTATATGGCATCCTAGAGTGTTTGGAAATTTTACGGGAGCATGTCTTGGGATGTCACAATGAATGGGAGGTGCTTCTGATATTTGCTGGGCAATGGCTGGGAATGCTAGATGATCTGCAGTGGGTCTGACAGTTTGGCAAAACAAATTATTATCCCATTGCCTGCACAACTTTTCAATGTTCCCCTCAACTAAACCCCCTAAAAAGATAAATTGGTAGTAATTAAGCACATGATAATCCTAATTTTCTTTACAAGAAGTTACAGTAATGTATGAGAAGCTTGTTAGAGAGGGAAGTTTAAATAAATACAGTATTTGAAAATCACAGAATAAGTTTATTCACTCTGTTCATCTGTCTACTCAATGCATTATTTTATTTTCAGGCATACATCTGATGGTAAAGGGTTTCGGTGCCACAGCGCAGCAATTTAAAATCAATGAGACCAATTTCATCTATGTAACAGATGATTGAATATTATTTGAGTGCAGCTGTATTAAGGTATTTAGTTAATACAAGTTTTTTTTTAAGATAATTCATATCACTGACAAGATAAGAAATCTCCTATAGCAAAAATTACACGTGGACGTGTTATACTTGTTTCTGGTTGTCTATTGTTTTCTAGCTTTGCTATGGTTCTGTCCCCAGAGGTCTAACATACAAGTTCTCTATTGCCTCTTATATTACTGCTTCTTTTTCCAATCTTTCCTCTAGTCCCTGTTGCCTATTGAAGTAGAGCTTGGGTTTGTTTTTTGTTTTTTGTTTTTTTGTTACTAGAGACAAATGTATGCCTCCATTTGTGTTGGAATTTCAAGATAGAAAATATATTTGAGATCTTGAGATACTTTATCACTACCTCATCTCATGCAATAACATAGGAATTATTCTGATACTATATTTAGAAAAAAGGCACAGATCCTTTACAGAACATCAAACTATCTTATTGCTTTTGCTTCAACAGTCTGAAATTTATCTTGGCCAGTTCTCTTACTTCCGTTGGGCTTATTTCCCTCTTCTTCTTATCATATGAATTGTGTTTATTATAACTTATTCTACATGAATTGTGTTTATTGTAACTTACTCTAAACTAGTTTTTACTCTCATGCCCACTTCTACCTCTCTGTACTTTCATTATCTTCTGCTTCTTTTATGGTATGGATTCCGATCTTATCAGTTCTCCTAAATCCAAATATATTTATTATAAATAGGCATGAGCATTACCTATATTATGTCTTCTACTAAAGACATTCTTAAACATTTACTTGTTAAAGTGAATTATTTAATTTTAAATTGTTTTCCTTTCATTTCCTTTTAGTTTTCCTGTATCTTTGAGTTAGTCGGTATATCAATTTTTTTTCTAATCATGTCTGTGAGTCATTTATATTACCTATAAATTTTATGGGGGGGATAGTACAGAAGTCAATGTTATATAATACTATCTCATATAGAAAGCATTAGGCCCAGTAGGAATGAGATCCACTGATACAAATGTTATGTTAATTGATTTACTAGATAAGATCATCCAGGAAATGACATAGCAAGAAAGAGAAGAGGGCCTGGGACACTGCTCTAAGACATGGTAACACATAGATTTTAGGTAGAAGAGGACCAGCAAAGGTGATAGGGAGGAGTAGCCAGTGAGATAAGGAAAAAACAGGAGATACTGATGTCATGGAAGACAGGAGAAAAAAGTATCTCAAAAAGGAAACTGAGTTTGTTTTGTTAAAGGTTGCTGTGAAGTCAAAGATGGAAAAGTGTTCTTAGGATTTGGCAAGATGGTGGCTGCTGACCTTAAGAGCAGTTTCAAAGGAAAAGCCAGATCAGAATCATTTGAACAGTTAACAGTTGCAGAGAAAACAATTTTTTCTTACAATGAAAATAAAAATTATATCTAGTGAGGATTTTAGAACAAGGGTAAAATCTTTCAGGATAACAGATATTAGAACAAGGTGAAAACATTATTAAATTTTAGCAACTGATTCTTCTGATTATACATTTAGCTTATAAAGGACAATATGTTTGTTACATATGCTCACTAAAATTTTTAAGATAATACAATTTTAAAATCTGGTAAAATAGGCATAAATATTAAAATGGAAAACTTGAAATTGAAATAAGAAAACATAATCCCTGATATATAGAAGGCATTCAGAATATATTTTTAACTGAATACATAGATCATTTGTAAATGATTAATGTTCCTGGAAAGGACATAAATCCTAAAGCTACTTTAGATATTTCCAGACTTGCTGTTGGGACTGTATTTATCCTTACTATTTAAAATAAAGAAAATAAAGTCTCTCCTACCTGTTTTTTTTTCCCCAAAGAACAAGTAGGTACTTCGTGAATATTTGAGTGGCCATCTACGTAAACATCATAGCTTAAATATTAAAACTACATTGAAAATCATCTATATAAAACTGGAAGTGAGAAAAATAGCCAATGACATATCTTGTATTTTGAAACACTTCACTAACATTTTGTGCAAAACATTTTAAGTTCTTGTTATAACAGTATAAAACATATAATTCCAGTAGAATTTTTGCCCAATGCAATTTTCCCTTTAACAGAATAATTCAAAATACAATGATAAAAACTGTCTTTCCTGGCAAAGCAATTTCTGTTGATCATCATAATGCAGCTTCAGGCAGAATGGCTTTTTAAGACACATGTGTGCTTGAAGTTATTTTATTACGTAAAGCCAGGTCGGCCTAGAAATGAAGGCTAAACTAAAAACTGATTGGAGGTGGGGAGCTTCTCCAAGTGCTTTTGTAATATTTTGGAGACAATAATTCAAAAGCTAATTTAGTAAGGAGATATATAAGTAGTTAAATAGGTAAATCTGTACAAACAGAAGGGTTTCCCCTAAAGGTTAATTATTGGGACATATATATCACAAGTCACTTATCCCTAATACAAAGTAGCTTGTCAATAGAAAGGCTTTAGTTAGGTCGCACTGAAACACTTGTGCCTGATTTCAAATTGTTTGTGTCACTTATCTTGATTTCATCATATTTACTGCTGGCTGGGGTTCGGCGAGGTGGTGGTGAAAATTGAGCTGGATTCATGGTTCTAATGAAATTGTGAATATTGAATTCTTATGAGAAGACCTTGAATACGAATTACACTAAAGGTCTTTCGGCCAAAATCACAGAATCAGTTTACTATTTGCCACACAGCTCCCAGGAATTCTCCACATGGCAATGACCAATTTATTTCCAAGAGAAATTTGACTTCAGTTGTGTTTGTGTTAGTTCAATGAAACTGTTAAAGGTATAATTATTTTTGTGGGGAAGATTATGAACTCAAACATATTTCAAAATTTCAATGGCTAAATTGAGTAACTCTAATAAAAAAGAATTAAATTTGTAATAGTAATTATCACCCTATTATGTGTAGGTCCTATAATAATAATTCAATTTATTCTTTGCTAAATTTGTCACACTTAAAAAAAACACTTTTTAAAATGTGCATTATCTCTCCTAATATTGATATTTCATATATCTCGTTTCCCGTCCCTGGGATTACAGAGATGTCTTCTACCATTAGACATTCCTTGATCTTTAGTTCTCTGTCTGTTTCTCTCTCTCTAAGGGTTACTGTATACTGGCACATAATGTAAAGCTCTTAATTTCAAGATCTCACATAATTTAAAATAAACTAGTTCCTTTCTTTAGCAATTTCTAAATTTTAATTTTCTTCAGTTTGTTTCCTTATAATGAGTAATAGCTCTATTTATGAACATTGGCGAATATAATCCATTCTATTTAGAATGCCAAATTATTTATAAATTTATTCTTAACAATGCATTGGTTTCTTTTCTGTAAATAATCAATTGTTCTGGGATAGAAGCATATTACCCTCTGTTCCCTACGCTACTGTTTGCAGTTTATGTCTAGATATTCAAGTTCCGTCCTCAGGGAGTATTTTTTTTGATATTCCACATTTGAAAAAGTGATGATTTTTTTCTGTCAGTAAAAATGAAATTTAATCATCATTCAGTTTGTAATTTTTCCTAGCAAGTTCTGCTGTTTTTACAAAATATAGTAGGCACTTTGTGTATCCAAGTCTATATAGTACTTGGAAAGACATAATTCACCTGCTCAATCTCCTCACTTGATGGATAAGAAAACTAAGGTTCTGACAGGTGAAATTATTTATTCAAGATCATAAAATTGGTTAATAGAAAGGGAATGGTTAAAAATTAATTTCCAAAAAGGATGTTTCATCACCTGAAAAACAATCCCTGAAAATTTGTTAAGTGGAACAAAAACATTTTAAACAAAATGAAAGTCATTTCATTGTAGATACATAAACTATTTAGTAAGTAAAATTATCATTATTTCAAACACACACATGCATATATATAAGCTTGAAATTTTCTTTTTTTAAAAAAAGATTATTTGAGAGAGAGAGAGAAAGAGTGAGGGAGAGAGGAAAGGCAGAGGGAAAGAATCTCAAGCAGACTCCCCATTGAGTGTGGAGCTGGACTCAGGGCTCTGGCCCACAACCCCAAGATCATGACCTGAGCTGAAACCAAGAGTCAGACGCTAACTGACTAAGCCACCCAGGCGCCCCTGTATGCTTGAAATTTTCATTGCAATTAACAGTTCCAACTTCCATTTTCTTCCTAAAATTTTATAGGAGCAGTAGGCTATTTGTGTTCTCAGATATGCCTTTGGCTATTTCTGCAGCAGAATTATCACACAATGATCCCACTCCAACTGTGATTAGATTAATGATATTCGTGCACCTGTATTGCACTTGGAAAATATGTTTACACTGAGTTGCTATGTTGCAGGACATTGATGACAAGTCTAGATGTGACTCAAAATGGCACTTTAATGGATTTACTGCTGGCTATGAAAAAGTAGCCTTGAATTAAATCAAACATAGTTTTGGTGTTACTATGAATCAAGAAAAGAATTCTCATATGGGTGCTCATAGCTTAATTTGGTCTAAAAAAGAATAAATCTCTAGGCACTGTCTGTGTTATAAATTTCCATCTCTACCTCTTTATTTCCATGTAACATGTAAATCATTTTGTTCTATGAAATAAACGCTTTAGTATATGAATATTTCAAGTCTTGCTTCAGTATGTCAGCAATGCTCTTAGATGTAGAATTTCATAGACCACTAACAAAGCTGTGATTTAATCTTTAATAATGGCGTAACATAGATTGAATTCATCTCGTTGCTGGGTGGCTTGGTGCATGCTTATATAGTTTTAGTATTCAGTGAGCAGTTATGAGAATTTTATTAAGCAAATGATCTCTGGGATACAGAGTGGTCTCCATTATGGAAGTAACATAAATCTGATAGCTACATGGTCTAAGGGCAGAATCAGCAGAGAAATATATGTATAAAGCTCTAAATCACTTTTTGAAATAAAATGTTGGGGTTTTCAGGTTTATTCATAACTGAGAAATTTTAATGTATTAAGTTCGATGGACAAAGTGTGAATGGAGTAATAACAAGCTATGCATAACAAACATGCATAATAACAAACAATGCATCTGTAGATGCATTTTGAACAATCAACGGTTCAAAAGAAAAACAGGAAACTCTAATGCTGGTCTACTGCTGATCATAATCAGTTTATTTGACCTGTCTTTTATGTTTTATGTAAGACCACACTTCTTACCTGCCTTTGAGTTTTACTCAAAGATTTTGTATTGTCCTACCCAACTTTTCCACATATACCACATCAATTTGATGGCTTGATTTATTGTATTTCCAAAACTCCTGATTACTTTTATTATCTAGACCTTAAGCATGAACAACATTATCATTTTAATTATGAGTTTATTGCTTAGGTACTGGAAGCATATATTTAAAGCCATGCAAAACGACATTATTTAACGGTACCTAATAATCCTTAGGTGGATATACAGACCACATCTTACCACACTAATCTTTTTGCACAAGGCTGAAAAATAAACTTTAATACTTTCCTGCCATTTTCATCAGTTGCATTTGGACATTAATTAAAATCATAAACCAGTCTTTATTTTTTTTAACAGTGACTGATAAAGTTAGATAATGTGAATACCAATGCTTATCAAGTGTGCCTGTTTCTAATCTTGGTTTGGTTTATCTACTGTAATTCCCTTGGAGACCATTACCAGAAGTGGCTACTCAATGTACTTTATTCTTTGTAATTTGTGATACTGTGTAACTAAATGTGAGATTAAGTCATTATACTATCCTATCTTCACATTAGTAATACATGGTAGGAATTAACATTTTATATAAATAGTTTAAAATTTTTACCTTTTCCATGTAATTTTCATTCAAAATTTGTTAGGCTTTCCTATATATCAAATGTGAAATGTAATGAGCAATTTAAGCTTGTCTAGTTTAAATTCTTTTTTTTTAGATTTTATTTATTTATTTAGCACCAGTGGGGGGAAGGGCAGAGAGAGAGAGAGAGAATCTCAAGCAGACTCCATGCTGAGCAGGGAACCTGATATGGGGCTCCATCTCATGACCCTGAGATCATGACCCTCCGGTCATTTGCTTACCTGACTGAGCCATCCAGGTGCAGCTAGTTTAATTTCTAATCACAGATACGTAAAAATATATGGAAGAATAAAATATTTATAATTAGCAATATTAACTATAGGGGGAAATTGCAACACATGATTTTTATATTTCTACTTCATTGATTTGTTAATACATCACTTTGAATAGACATTCTCAAATGTAGATAAATTAACTTTACAAAACCAATCATTTATGCTGCATTACTAAAGGTGTAGACTTGGTCTTTTGTTCCAAATATGACCATAATGTTATAAGCCTAACCAATAGCTTCTTGGAGAGTTAGAAAGGACTCCAATCATCAGCCTCCCTCCTAATTCAGAATATCTTGTCCTGTAAGGAAGATTATCTATTTTCTTTGTACATATGCTCAATACATTGATCTCAGCTTTCACATAAGGAATTTTGGGAATAATCAGTAGTAGTTATTATACCTATCCCAAATATTTATCTAGTGCTGAACAACCCTGATTCTTTACACTTTCCTCCATAACATTCTAGTCACCCTTCTCTAGAAAAATGATAGTTCAAATTATATTTCAAAATCCTTTAGAGGAGATCATATTGTAGATGAATATAATATTGGAATAAAGCTCTTCTTTAATTGACCATATTGTTGAAGTAGTTGAATTTTTTTCATTAATGTCCCTATTGTATGAAAAAACAATGCTCCTAAAACACTGAAATCTCAGTGTGGCAAGACATTCACATTCTTTGATGTCCTCGCAGGCATATATCTCTCATGTCACTTACTCAAGGGAATACATTGAAAGTGTGGAATGGTGAACAAGATCATCCAAATTATTTAAAGTTTATTTTTCTATCCATTAAGAATCAAATGAGATCCCAATAAATGTCTGAATGCATGTTTCCTATTAAATGGGACACCCCAAGAAGCTGTTATTAAAAACAATGTACTTGGATCACAATGTTTGTATTCTTTGGGTACAATGGGTAAATACCTACTAGTGCAATTTCTGGATTATAGGGTAGCTCTATTTTTAACTTTTTGAGGAACCTCCTTACTGTTTTCCCAAGTAGCTGTACCAGCCTGCATTCCCACCAACAGTGTAAGGGGTTCCCTTTCTCCACATCCTTGCCAACATTTGTTCTTTCCTGACATGCTAATTGTAGCCATTCTGACTGGTGTGAGGTGGTATCTCATTGTGGTTTTGACTTGTATTTCCCTGATGT
Organism: Ursus arctos; assembly: GCF_023065955.2. Classification (NCBI taxonomy): domain Eukaryota; kingdom Metazoa; phylum Chordata; class Mammalia; order Carnivora; family Ursidae; genus Ursus; species Ursus arctos. Next base: position 35,985,505 of record NW_026622874.1, read on the forward strand.
CGAGTGATATGGAGCACTTTTTCATGTGTCTGTTGTCCATTTGTATGTCTTCTTCAGAGAAATGTCTGTTCATGTCTTCTGCCCATTTCTTGACTGGGTTATTGAATGGATAAAGAAGATGTGGTACATATATACAATGGAATATGGCTCAGCCATCAAAAAGGATGAGATCTTACCATTTACAATGACATGGTTGGAACTGGAGGGTAATATGCTAAGTGGAATAAGTCAATCAGAGAAAGACCATTATCATATGGTTTCACTCATTAATGGAATTTAAGAAACAAAAAAGGATTATAGGGGAAGGGAGGGAAAATAAAATAAAATGAAATCAGAAAGGGAGACAAACCATAAGAGACTCTTAATTATAGGAAACAAACAGGGTTGCTGGAGGGGAAGTGGGTGGAGGGATGGGGTAACTGGGTGATGGGCATTAAGGAGGGCATGTGATATAATGAGCACAGGGTGTTATACGCAACAGGTGAGTAACTGAGCTCTACATCTGAAACTAATGATACATTATATGTTAACTAATGGAATTTAAGTAAGTTTTAAAAAAATAAAATAATGCACTCAACGTTTTAAACGAAATATAAATGGTGTATGTGGTCCTTCTCACAATTTTAGTGTGGTAGTTTCTGTATATTTTTTGTACTTCTCCACAAGAAATTTATCTCCCTACTACTTCCTCTAATTCCCTGAAAATAGTATGTGTTAACACCCCATTGCCCCTCGTGGCTCCTTTCAAACTATCATTCCAGTGTAATAAGAAAAGGGAGAGAGGGGACTCCCTTCTTCAAATGTAATTTTTCTGAATCTACATTTTCAAACTTATATGATTGTTTTTATCTCAAGGTTATTTTACCTTCTACTATGTCTATCCTCTGACACTGATTTTGGATGTTAAACATACATATGAAACACCTAGCTGAGGGGTAATGAGGATGAATTACAAACAATCTGTTTTATTTTCCCTTCAAAAATCTCACTAAGGGGGTGCCTTGGTGGCTCAGTCAGTTAAGCGTCTGGCTCTTGATTTCAGCTCAGGTCATGATCTCAGGGTTGAGAGATCGAGCCCCATTTCAGGCTCCATGCTCAGTGTGGAGACTGCTTGGGATTCTCTCTCTCCCTCTCCCTTTGCCCCTCCTCCTGTGCTTACTCTCTTAAATAAATAAATAAATAAACAAACAAATAAATAAATAAATAAAATCTTTTTAAAAATCTCGCTAAAACAAAAATAAAGGGAATTTTAATGTGGGAACATACAAGAACAAAGATAATGGGATTAGAGACAACCACAACTACATTTTGGAAGACATATGGACAGATGATAATGAACAGAGCAATTTGGGAAAATTGAATCCTAGATCTCTGGTGGAAAAGCCAAGAAACAGTCTATATTACAGAATACCCCTCAAAAATCATGAATTTGTGGTAACAGTCTTCTGTAGAAGGATAAGGTAGACTAAAATGAGGATGATTAGTCAAAAACTTCCAGAAAGAGTTGAAACTACATAGCCGTTTGAATAGCTAAAATTATAAATACAGATAACACTAAATGTTGGCATGGGTGTAGGGCATATATAACATGGTATAACCACTTTGGAAAACTGACAGTATCTTGGAAATGCAAGCATACACTTAGGTATTTATCCAAGAGAAATGAAAGCATATGTCCATACAAAGACTTGTACATGAGTATTCACAGAGCTTTATTCATAGTGCCCAAAACCAGAAATAGCTCAAGTGTCCATCACTAGGAGAATGGACAAACTAAAGGAAGTACATTTTTTTCTAATTTTTATTTAACTTCTAGTTTGTTAAAATACAGTGCAATACTGGATCAGGAGTAGAATTCAGTGATTCATCACTTACATACAACACCCAGTGCTCATCATATCAAGTGCCCTCCTTAATATCCATCACCCATCTAGCCCATCCTCCACCCACCTCCCTCTATCACCTCTCAATTTGTTACCTGTCTTTAAGAGTCTGTTATGCTTTGCTTTCCTCTCTCTTTCTTCTTTTTCTTCCCCCTCCCATATGTTCATCTGTTTTATTTCTTAAATTCCACACATGTGTGGAATCATATGGTATTTGTCTTTCTCTGACTTATTTCACTTAGCATAATATACTCTAACTCCATCCATGTTGTTGCAAATGGCAGAACGTCATTCTTTTTGGTTGCCGAGTAATATTCCATCATATGTATACATCACATCATCTTTATCCATTTATCTGTCAATGGGCATTTGGGCTCTCTCCATAGTCTGGCTATTGTTGATAATGCTGCTATAAACATCGGGATGTATGTACCCCTGTGAATCTGAATTTTTGTATCCTTTGGGTAGGTACCTAGTAGTGCATGCTGCATCATAGGGCAGTTCTATTTTCAACTTTCTGAGGAAACTCCATACTTTTCCTCAGAGTGGCTGCACCAGTTTGCAGGATTACCCTTTGTCTGCATCCTTACCAACACCTGTTGTTTCTTATGTTGTTACTTTTAGCCATTCTCACAGATGTGAGGTGGTATCTCATCGTGGTTTTGATCTGTATTTCCCTGATGTTGAGTGATATTGAGTATCCTTTCATGTGTCTGTTAGCCATCTGGATATCTTCTTTGGAAAATTGTCTATTCTTGTCTTCTGCCCATTTCTTAACTGGATTATTTGTCTTTTGGGTATTGAGTTTGGTAAGCTCTTTATAGACTTTGGATACTAACCCTTTATCAGATATGTCATTTGCAAATATCCCTAAAGGACGTACATTTATATTATGGAATGTTACTTAGTACTAAAAGAAAAAAACCCTACTGTAAATGTAAGAACATTGGTGAATCTCAAAATCACTATGCTGAAAAAAAAAAAAGCAAGAGACAAAAGGCTACAAATTTTATCTCTTTCATATAAATTGCAAAATCATCTAAAGTAGTTGTCTGGGGTAAGAACTGAAGAGGGATTGACCGCAGAGTGCTGTGAGGAATCTTTCATAAATGACAAATATATCATGCATTGTGATTGTGCTGGTGTGATCATGAATGAATGCAACCGTCAAAACTCATTGTATTATACACTTTAGATAGGTGTAGTTTCTCATATGCCCATTATTCTTCAATAAAATCCATAAGTAAAAAGTAATTTTAAAAAGAACAAAGAAACAGAACCTCAGATCTCAATCATTGCATGTTGCCAAAGGACTTGTTTTCTTTTGTGTTAGCAAAAGACTGAAGGTCTCTGGACTAGGGGATGCCAGGTACATTTGAGGGTGGGGTACACTTTTGAAAATAGAATGATTAAGCAAACATTTATGATGCTGAATACTAATCCCCTAGCTTTTTCCTATTTTAGCTTCCAGAATGACAGCAGCCAGGACTATATTTTTTAGGCAGCATATTAGAAGATCTATATAGGGGGAACCTTCTCAGCCAGAAGGAATAACATACTGGATTAAGAATATACTGTTTACCCCGGGGCGCCTGGGTGGCACAGTGGTTAAGCGTCTGCCTTCGGCTCAGGGCGTGATCCCAGCATTCTGGGATAGAGCCCCACATCAGGCTCCTCCGCTATGAGCCTGCTTCTTCCTCTCCCACTCCCCCTGCTTGTGTTCCCTCTCTTGCTGGCTGTCTCTATCTCTGTCAAATAAATAAATAAAATATTAAAAAAAAAGAATATACTGTTTTTCCTGAGCCAAAAGAAACAATAAATGAATATACGTATATCCCACCCACCCACACACACAAGGAAATGACATAACTTATAATGAAGGTCACTGTAACAAGCCTTATCTAGGGACTCTATATTTCCAATCAGCTTTTAATATTAGCAGACACACAAAAATCACTAGCCATCTGTAAAATGCATCCAACTTAAAAGATAGAGCTCAAAATAAACAAAGAAAAGAGAATTTTCAAAAAACATTTTATTCTACTTATTTGAGAAAACAAGCGAAAGAGAAAGAATGAGCATGGGGAGGGGCGGAGGGAGAGAGAGAAACAGGCTCCCACTGAGCAGGAAGCCTGGTTCAGGGCTCGCTTCCAGGACCATGGGATCATGACCTGAGCTGAAGGCAGATGCTTAACTGGCTGAGCCACCCAGGCACCTCAAGACAGAAATTTTTGAAAATAAAGACTATGCATGAAAAGGATTGAAACATTTTATTGCTATCAGAGATATAGGATTTTTTAATTTTTAAAAATTTTTATTATTTTTTAATTTTTTAAGATGGGGCGCCTGGGTGGCACAGCGGTTGAGCGTCTGCCTTCGGCTCAGGGCGTGATCCCAGCATTATGGGATCGAGCCCCACATCAGGCTCTTCCGCTGTGAGCCTGCTTCTTCCTCTCCCACTCCCCCTGCTTGTGTTCCCTCTCTCGCTGGCTGTCTCTATCTCTGTCAAATAAATAAAATCTTTAAAAAAAAAAAAAAAAGAAATAAGATATTTTTCATGAGAAAAGAACAAAGGTACTATAAAAACGTTTTAGCAAAACTGAAAAATTCCATAGAAATTTTTAAAGATAATGTTGAGGAGATCTCCCACAAAGCAGAAAAACTAAAATAAGAACAATAAAAAGAGATGGAGAATTAAGAAGAAAAAGATAAGAAAATGAGAGGAACAGTCAAGGAGGTACAACATTCAAATAATAGAAGTGCCAGAAAAAGAGCATAATAAAAACTGAAAGGAGAAACCCATCAATTAAATAATTCATGAATTTTTCTCATAACTGAAGGGCATTAGTTACCAGAATGAAAACAGCCCACTGTGAGCTTAGCAAAATAGATAAAAGTTTACCCATATCAAGACAAATTAACAGGGCATTTTAGAATACTGAGGGCAAAGATAAGATTCTTCAAGCTTCCAAGGAGGTAAAAAAATATATAAGTAAATGGGTCACATGAAAAAGATCCTGTATTAGGAAGCCTTCAGGCTGCTTAAGAACAACTCTGGAAGCCAGACAATGGAACAATGTCTACAAGATTCTCTGGGGAAATTATTTCAAACCCAGGGCTTGATACCCAGCCAAACCATAAATCAAGGGTGACGGTAGAGATATGCAATGTCTCCAGGATAATCTGTCTTGTACTCCTTCTCAAGAAGCTGCTATGTGCTTCATTAAAACAATGGTATGCATCAGTGAAGATGGAGGCATGGGATGCAGGAAGTACAGAGGGAAAGTAAAGGGTATCTTTGGGGTCATGATAAAGTAGAAATTCCAGGCAGAAAACAAACAGCCCAGTCCCATCGTGGCACACGTCTGGCCTACAGAACTGTGAGCTAATACATGAGCATTGTTTTGAATTGCTAAGTTCATGATAATTTTTTTGTATATCAGTAGAAAACTAGTCCCATAAAATTCTATTCTCTCTACTTTATTCTAAAGTTTGATTTATCAGCTATCTCTGTGTTGTTTGCATGTTTAAACCCTATTTCTCTCTCCATGAACTTCTTTTTCATTTCCCTGCAACTTATATTTTGATATATTGAAAACAAACTAATAAAACCAGTAAAAATCATTTTGGTATCCTATTCTATCAGTCTATTATTGTGTCCTAATTTTATTACCAAGCTTCTTGCAAAAATAAGTTGCAACCACTATCAATATTTTCTCCTTAATTCTGAGAAATACAGAGTCAATGTCCTGAGGAGCACAAGTGATATTTTAATTAGCAAATCTTATTCTCTTTCTTCACTCTTTCTTTTTCTCTGCAGCATTAGTTACTGGTTGACTTCTCTGTTCATCTTATCCTATGTGATTCTCTGCAGTTTTGTCAACATGGAAATTTATTTCCAGCAAACAATCTTTCAAAATGAGGACCAAATAAAAACATTTTCATAAATAAGAAAACCACAACATAACAAAAACAAAAACAAGAAAATTCACTGCTAGCAGACAAAAACTATAATAAATATTAAAAGATATCTTTCAGACAAAAAGAATATGATACCAATTGAAAATGCAGATTTCAATAAAGGAATTAAGAGCACTGGAAATTATAAAAATGTAGGTAATATTAAAGAGATTTCTTCTCATTATTTGTAATAATATTAAGTAATAACTGTTTAAAGCAAAACTAGGAACAATGTGTTGAAGAGTTGATAATATGTATAGTAGTAAAATGAATGACAAAAATAGTACAAAGGACAAGAAGAAAGGAATGGAAACAAACTTATAAAATTCTTACATGTGAAGTGGGCTAAAATGACAAAAATGAAAAAGAAAACTGCTAGGAAGAACACAGAGCAACTGGAACTCTCACACATTTAGTAGAAAAGCAAGATGGAATTACCATTTTGGAAACATTTCGACTTTTTTTTTTACAAATTAAAACATTCACTTACCTTATAACACAGCAATTCCATTTTTAGATATTTACCAAGGAGAATAAAAATAGACATCCACACAAGAATCTATAAGCAAATTTTCAGAGCAACTTCATTCATAATAACCCAAAACTGGAAACACAAATGTCCATCGATTGGTGAATAGATAAACTGTGGCCCATCCACACAACGGACTACTACTCAGCAATATGATGAAAACTACTGATACATCCAACAACATGAATGGGTTTCAAAAGCATTATACTAATTGAAAGAAGCCAAGCATAAAAGGCTACATACAATATGGTTCCATTTTTATGACATTCTGGAAAAGTCCAGTAGAAAACTCTACAAACATAAAACAGATCAAGGAGCTGGATAAGATAAGGGAACAGACTATTAACTGTAAGGATTGAAATGCTGGGGTAGTAGAATTTTAATGGGAGTAAATGTTTGTCAAAATTCATTGAACTGTACATTTTTGAAAGATGACTTTTATTGTATATAAATTATACCTCAATAAACTTGACTTTTAAAATTATTTTATATATTCAAAAAGTTCACAATTCCACTGCTACAAATTGGGTTAATACCTGTGACCATATCAGCATTACTACTCTACTTTGTCTAAATTTGTTACTAAAATTAGAAATGCGAAATCCTGAAAAAGTGTTCAGAAAACTGCTTTTCCTAGATTTTTCAGAAGAGGAGTTATCCATGCTGTCAAAAGTGTCATATGCTAACATTATTACTAATATTGAAAATTGTGACATACAAAACTATGGCTTTGTCTTTGGAGTTCTAATCTTCAACACCTTTATAAATATTGTGGTTTTTTTAAATATGTTTTTTAAATTCAAAATTTGGATTTTTAAAATTTAAGATTTAAGATTATATGTAATATTACATATATATGTGTATATATATGTATTTAATAATGAGGTAATGGCTTAGTTCTTTCATATAAATTTCAGCTTTAGGTCTCACCATCTTTGAAATATTTCCCAATCATCCAATTTCATAGTACTTCAAAACTATATCTTATTCACTTTCATCCAACTCTCCACTCATTTATGCCCATTTTAAATGTAAAAACAATTCTAACTTTATTAACTTTTTGATGGTGATACTGGGTTGAACTCACTCTATTTTTTTTTTAAGATTTATTTATTTTTTTGAGAGAGAGAATGAGCAGGGGGGCGGAGCAGAGGGAATGGGAGAAGCGGACTTCCTGCTGAGCAGAGAGCCCAGTGTGGGACTCCATCCCAGAACCCTAAGATCATGACTTGAGCCAAAGGCAGATGCTTAACCGACTGAGCCACCCAGGTGCCTCCAATCTATTTTTTAAATATATATTCCCAGTGATCTAGGGCTGCATTTTGTATATGGAATGCTGACCACTGTGATTTTGTAAAATTATCACTATCTGGATTAGGTAGTTCTGAAATGAAATGTATCCTTACTTAACCTTTCTCACTTACCAAACCAGCAAAACTCAAACACACTGTCTTCATGCAAATAAGATTTTCATTAGTGTTTAGCTATCAAATTACCATTTTTTTTCATACAACAAGACTCTTCAGCTCTTTTCAGTCATTTATACATTCAAAGACTTCATATTCTGTAACATTTATACCTTTTCTCTATTACATTGCAGAAATACAACAATAAGATATCAATGTTGCTGAGTTTTCAGATCAATTGCCTCCTTGATTTGAATATTCAGTCTATGGTTAAATCCCCACATCAACATTTCTTACAAATAATTTTTTATTAACATTTTAAAAATTTATAGTAACTGACTCTTACCTTGTGCACCCTCACTTTACTGCAAAAGAGAAGTTCCACATACACACCTTACTAGCATTAATATCAGACACTCCTTCATGAAGATTTAAACAAAATTGGAATATTCAACACAGAAAATAGCTGTTTAATTAAACAGGATTCCTGCACTTGGTTAAGCCATTCTTTACCCAATGGCAAAAACCCAGTATTTTCCTGTCTCTCTATGATATTCATTCTTTCTTTCCTCCAGAATTGTTGGATTTGGACTCTTCCTCTGGAAATTCTGTATGTGGATAGTTAATGTTAACTGATTGTGACCTTACCAATACAACTAATTTTGGTGACATCTCACTCCTCAGAATTAAAACTGTTTCCTTGTAGAGCCTCTGTAGCCCATTCATTTGGATTGCCACCCAATTTCCCCTCGTACTTCTTTATCACCCCCATTGCTCAGTACACAGTGGTCTCTAAAGTGAACCTGAATAGAAAACCTGAACAGACCCATAATCAGCAAGGAAATTGAAGCAGTAAGCAAAAATCTCCCAACAAACAAGAGTCTAGGGCCGGATGACTTCCCAGGGGAATTCTATTAAACACTGTAAAGAAGAACTAATACCTATTCTTCTGAAGCTGTTCAAAAAATAGAAATGGAAGGAAAACTTCCAAACTTGTTCTATGAGGCCAGCATTACCTTGACCCCAAAACTAGACAAAGACCCTACCAAAAAGGAGAATTACAAACCAATATACCTAATGAACACGGATGCCAAAATTCTCACAAAGATACTAGCTAATAGGATCTTACAATATATTAAAAGGATTATTCACCACAACCAAGTGGGATTTATTCCTGGGCTACAAGGGTGGTTCAACATTCACAAGTCAATCAACATGATACATCACATTAATAAAAGAAAGGACAAGAACCATACCATCCTCTCAATTGATGCAGAAAAGGCATTTGACAAAATACAGCATCTTTTCTTGATTAAAACTCTCCACAGTGTAGAATAGAGGGACTATACCTCAATATCATAAAAGCCATCTATGAAAAACCCACAGCAAAGGTCATTTTCAATGCGGGAAAACTCAGAGCTTTTCCCCTAAGGTCAGGAACACAACAGGGATGCCCACTCTCACCACTGTTGTCCAACATAGTACTAGAAGTCCTGACCTCAGCAATCAGACAAAAAGAAATAAAAGGCATTCAAATTGGCAAAGAAGTCAAAATCTCACTCTTTGCAAATGACATGATACTTTATGTGGAAAACCCAAAAGACTCCACCCCAAAATTGCTAGAACTCATAAAGAAATTCAGTAATGTGGCAGGATATAAAATAAATGCATAGAAATCAGCTGCATTTCTACACACTAACAATAAGACAGGAGAAAGAGAAATTAAGGAATTGATCCCATTTACAATTGCACCAAAAACCGTAAGATACCTAGGAATAAACCTAACCAAAGAGGTAAAGGATCTGTACTTTAAAAACTCCAGACTCTGGGAAACAAACTGAGGGCGTCAGAGGGGAGGGGGGTGGGGGAATGGGATAGGCTGGTGATGGGTAGTAAGGAGGGCACATATTGCATGGTGCACTGGGTGTTATACGCAACTAATGAATCATGGAACTTTACATCAAAAACTAGGGATGTACTGTATGGTGACTAACATAATATAATAAAAAAATATTATTAAAAAATAAATAAATTAAAAAAAAACTACAGAACACTCATGAAAGAAATTGTGCAAGACACAAAGAAATGGAAAAACGTTCCATGCTCATAGATTGGAAGAACAAATATTGTTAAAATGTCTATGCTACTTAGAGCAATCTATACATTCAATGCAATCCCTATCAAAATACCATCAACTTTTTTCACAGAGTTGGAATAAATAATCCTAACATTTGTATGGAACCAGATAAGACCCCAGATAGCTAAAGGAATGTTGAAAAAGAAGATCAAAGCTGGTGGCATCACATTTCTGGACTTCAAGTTCTATTACAAAGCTGTAATCATCAAGACAGTATGGTACTCGCACAAAAACAGACACATAGATCACAATAGAGAAACCAGAAACGGACCCTCAACTCTATGGTCAACTAATCTTTTACAAAGCAGGAAAGAATTTCCAGTGGAAAAAAGACAGTCTCTTCAACAAATGGTATTGGGAAATTTGGACAGCCACATGTAGAAGAATGAAACTGGAACATTTTCTTACACCACGCACAAAGATTTAAAAAATGGATGAAATACCTAAATGTGAGACAGGAGTCCATCAAAATCCTAGAGGAGAACACAGGCAGCAACCTTCGACCTCAGCTGCAGGAACTTCTTGTTAGACACACCTCTAAAAGCAAGGGAAATAGAAGCAAAAATGAACTACTGGAAATTCATCAAGATAAAAAGTTTCTGCACAGCAAAGGAAACAGCCAACAAAACTAAAAGGCAGCCCACACACGGAATGGGAGAAGATATTTGCAAATGACATATCAGGTAAGGGGCTAGTATCCAAGATCTATAAAGAACTTATCAAACTCAACACCCATAAAACAAATAATCCAGTCAAGAATTGGGCAGAATTTGGCTCAGGGCATGATCCCGGAGTTCTGAGATCAAGCCCCACATCAGGCTCTTCCTCTGGGAGCCTGCTTCTTCCTCTCCCTCCCCCCCTGCCTGTGTTCCCTCTCTCGCCGGCTGTCTCTCTCTCTGTCAAATAAATAAATAAAATCTTAAAAAAAAAAAAAGAATTGGGCAGAAGACATGAACAGACATTTCTCCAAAGAAGACATAAAAATGGCCAACAGACACATGAAAAAATGCTCCACGTCACTTGGCATCAGGGAAACACAAATCAAAACCACAATGAGATACTACCTCACACCAGTCAGAATGGCTAAAATTAAACAAGACAGGAAACAACAGATATAGGTGAGGATGCGGAGAAAACAGATCCCTCTTAACACTGTTGGTAGGAATGCAAGCTGGTACAGCCAGTCTGGAAAACAGTATGGAGGTTCCTCAAAAAGTTAAAAATAGAGCTACCCTATGACCAGCAATTGCACTACTAGGTAGTTACCCTAAAGATACAAATGTATTGATCTGGAGGGGCACCTGTATCCCAATGTTTATAGCAGCAATATCCACAATAGCCAAACCATGGAAAGAGCCGATATGCCCATCAACAGAGGAATGGATAAAGAAGATGTGATATACACAATGGAATATTACTCAGCCATCAGAAAGGATGAATACTTTCCACTTACATTGATGTGGATGGAACTGGAGGGTATTATGCTGAGTGAAATAATCAGAGAAAGACAATTATCACACGGTTTCACTCATATATGGAATATAAGAGACAGCACAGAGGCCCATAGGGGAAGGGAGGGAAAAACTGAATAGGAAGTCATCAGAGAGGGAGAAAAACCATGAGAGGTTCTTTACTACAGGAAACAGAATGAGTGTTGCTAGAGGGGAGGTTGGTGGGGTAGATGAGGTAACTGGGTGAGGGGCATTATAGAGGGCATGTGATGTAAAGAGAATGGAGTGTTATATGCAATTGATGAATTATTGAACTCTACATCTGAAATTAATGATGTACTATGTGTTGGCTAATTGAATTTAGATTAAAAAAAATAAAGCCAATGAAATTTTTGCCTTTTGCATGCTAGAGTGAGTCTTTGCACGTGGTTCTCTTCTTTCTTCTCTCAGACTGGCATTAAGGTATGTAAAAAGGAAATGAAACCAGCACTCCTAAAAGCAATGGTGGTGTTGTTTTTCTCCAGCTACTACATTGTATTGTTTTTTTTTCTTCCTTTTTTCATACAGTTACTTTGACCTTATTTTCAGTAGTGCTTTCCTAGGATATCTCCCGGAATAAATTATTTTTCATCATTTAGACATTCATGGATTCAAACTTCATAGCACTTCCCTTTACAATCTTCAAGTTTTATAATCTGACTTTTGAAATAGTTTATTATTTTGCACAACATCATACTGAAATAGACCACATTCCCTTTTAAATAGATAAGGGAATAAATTATTCTCAATATCTCATTAATGTCTACAGTCCTTTTAGTAGAAAAAATTTGAGAAACTACTTCTGTGTGAAGCACCATGCATCCTACAAAGAATTTTGAATGGTGCCAGACTAGTGAGAAAATAAGATATGTACAAATAAAATAGCCAGGAACTAAGGGAAAATCTGATAACAGTAAAACGAGTGTACAGACCAGTGAAAGATTTTGGCTGCCAAATTCTTACCATACTTTTTTTCACCAACTTTACTAAAACCCTTGAAAATGTAAAATTGATTCAGGACTTGAGTATTTTCTTCTTCAAAAACAAAATCTACCCATATTGTGTAGACCAGTCATGAGAAATAAGTTTATTACGGCTAAGGAACAGCCATGACAAAAACTGCTCTTTATAATCTACTGAGATTCACAATGTCTACCCTCTCAGAGGCAAAATGTGGACAAAACTCATGACCTTTTTCACCGGCCACATTTCTATAATAGAAGCCCATGCCAATTAGAAACACCAAATTAGTAGGAGGAATAACCAGAAGGGACTCAGCAAGTCATACCTAACAATTTCAAATCCATTCCCAAACTATTTTTAAAATGTTTACAAGTAATTAGGGTCCCAGTTTCACCACATTTTACTCAACAAAACTCAAGACTAAATGTTCCAATTTCCATTTACAAACAAGTATTAACAGATAATAACAGCAATTTTGCTAAATGTATAAGATTTTAGACAAAGTCTCCAATAAAAGCACTGGAGGCTTTTATTGTGAGATACCCACCAGTTTTAGAGTTTACCTCACATTTTCAAGGACACATATGTAGCATCTATATTCTGGGAGAAGAAGGCAGCGGTGCTTTCCTGAGGATTGTATGAGCAGTTAAAGTTTTCCAAAGGGCCTGGTTTACAATCCCATACCTTGAATTCTCTCTTCCTTTCGACATTCTGCCAACCATTTCCAATTTCAAACTCAAACACTTGTAAATTCTCATCAGCACTCTTTCCTCACTCTGTGTTTTGGAGATACCTTGATAATCTTCACAATAATTCCAATATTACTTCCTTTCCTATAATCGAACACAACTTTCCCCTTTCATTTTTTACACTCAAAGCTCCTGTTGTATATTTCTTAGATTTATCTATATATCTGTAACTTCGGGCAAGTTATTTACTCTTTTTGAGTTTTTTTTCCCATTACTAAAAAACCCTAAATATATGTCTAAATTACAAGATTTGATGAAGATTATGAAGTTAAGTGAGATAATACACTAAAAAAAAGCACTAATGGATATGTGTCTTGCAAGCCAAGCAATATTTTCTCAGTGTCTCCTTTCCTACTTTCTTTTATTTTTTATTAATTAGGTTATTCTTTTTTTTTTTTTTTTTACAATATATAATTTAAATTGACATTTCTCATTGGTGCAAAATGGAACCAAATCAGCCAGGTTGTACTTGGGGTTTCTGTTTTATATTTCTCATATTTCTTTATATGCCTGTGGCCTTATTTATTTTACCTCCAACAACTAGGAATTCCAGGAGACCAGTGTATTTAAAATAGGCTTGGTCATACCCAGGGTTGGTCAGTGGCTGCAGCCTTGGCTCCATCTGTTTCAAAAGGCCTTTGGTAGAGCTGGGTGTTGCTGACCTCCCTACTTCCCAGGGGAAGGGAGGGAGTGAGGCTGTGTCTAGTGTACATGTGGTATCATAGTCCAAGGAAATTTCAGTCTCCACTGCTTATACCTGGCATATAGGTCCTTCATAATCCTGATTTTTGCTAAATTGCTAGTTCAAGATTACCTCCTCCTGCCTCAGCAGTAGTTCCTAGCTACTAAGTCACTGATTTCAGCTGCTTGGGGAGAAAAATGTGACCACATCTTAGTTCCATAATAGATCAAAATTTGTATCAGCCACACTGTTGGGCAGTTGCCCTTGCTTTTGTTTTCATAAGAAAGAAGCAAACCAATGTGTTCATGTGTTTAGTCCCATAGTTTCTAAAGCTCCTTTCGAGTAAGAATAAAATCTCAAGTATTTTTTTTTTCTCTAAAAAGGCACCATCTCTTCCCATTAGTTCAAGAATACTTGGTTTCATAGATTGAATCCAAAAATATGGATGCTTGTAGAGCATGAAACTTATTTATACTGGTTGAATGATGGGATGCCACTGAAAATGAAGTGGTATTGTATAAAGTTTTTGCTGGATGGTTGTTTTATTTATTTTATTTTGCATGAAGCTTCTGAGAAGTTTGAACAGTAGCAGTTTGTGATGTGGCAGTCACTCTTTCCAACAATACTAAGAATTAGTCTTTTGTCCACACACACTGACTGCAATGCAGTCTCTGTTCTAGTACACACTGATGCTGTTGCCTATTTTCAGCTGGGTTGATGACTACATTCCAGACTCATGAAAACTAAGCACTGCTGTTATGGTACAAACCCTGGGTTTTCCTCTTGGCTGACACTAAAAATAACCCACCAAATTTGTAATTTTCAAGATAATTTTGGCTTTGGTTTTGTAAGTGATGGCATGCATCTGTACTATGCCTTCTAACCTTGACATTGCTTCAAGCACTATCTCTGAATACATCATCTTAGATTGGACTAAATAAATTCATTTTAAATTCTTTTGGTTTAGTAGCTATGTGAAAACAATATAAGTACAAATATTTTGAAGATTATTCAGCACACATTTTAACTAACACTCATTTCATTTAAGAAACAATGTCTATATGAGTAGACTATATTAATTTACTAAGGCTTACGTATTTTTTTGTTATAAATTAAGGCAATATTTTATTTCTAGCCATTTTCTTTTTGCTTCAGACATAGAAAAAAGAAGTATCATTGAAAAGCAACTTAAGACATTTTTAGGCTCTGCCAAATTTTCAAACTTTCATTCTTGTGGAATGTTAATTATATGCATAGAAGGGTGGAGCCAGTCTAACTTTTCTACCCTCAGGATCCTTTGACATCTAGGAAAAGTGATTTCCAGCAGTCCAGCAGCTTCTGCCCAGCAGGAGGATAGCACATTGTTTTACAAGAAAGTTGGGGCTTTTCCTGGGACACAGGGGAGGCGGCTGATGCAACTGGAAGGATTGCCATCTGTCCCCATGACCACAGACTGTTACACAGATATGTTTCTACCGGGTCACGTACTTAGACTGTGTAGTCATGAATTTAGACTATGTGATTAGACCTGCTGGGGACAGAAGGGAAGGGCTAGACAGTGATGGTCTCTCCCTCAAGCCCTTACAAAAAGCCTGTTCCTCCTTTTGTTTGCCTGATGTTGATCCGGAACTTTTCAAGCTATCCATTTCATTCAATAGATACCTGTCTTGTCATAAACAAGGAAGGTCAAACCACACACAAAATGAATTTGTAATTTCAACTTAGAGTTTGTCATGAAGGACAGACTGCTTTATTCTGACTTAAGAAAAGATTTATTATCTACAGAGAAATCTTCGGCAAGACTGAGAATTTCCCTCTTTGATAACTTTTTTTTTTGATAACTTTTGTCTCTCAATAAGCTGGTGAAAGCATATAAAATAATCTTCCAGCCTCTTATTAAATATTTAAGTTATCTTTTTATTGTGAGTATCTGACAGACAATTACAAATTTGTAAGTAGTTCATCAGTGTTTTGTTTTGTTTTTCAGGTTATATGGTGATGAGTAAAAAATCTGTGATGGGGACTAATGATCCTCTGTCAGCAACTGATCTCATCACTAAATCAGAGAGAGATGGGTTAGAAAACTTTAACACCAAGATGAAGGTGAGAAGTGGGAATAAAAGGGGGTGAAAGAAGTTAGAGAAGACAAGGAAAAAATATGCAAAGTGTGGGAAGGATCTTCCTGGTGACATTTCACTCAAAAGATTCACTTTTTGCAACTGACAATAACAGATAATAAGAAAAAATAACACGTGTCTTGCATTGCTTCCCTAAAAAGCAGTATGGCTAGTATGGATTTGCTCTTTTTGTAACCTGACTAAAGAGAAAGTTTCATTTTGCCCTTAAATATGATGCATATTTCTCAGATTAACTAACAATATAAGTTTGTTCATGGTTAAGAATAAGAGAGCCACTGAAACTCCTGAGGATCTGTCGGGCTGCTTGGGCCCTCGGATCAGATGTCTCAGCAGTAGTCACAGGCATCCCAGCACCACTAACTGCACAGAGAAGAACAAATGGATGAAAGTAAGCTGCACCTCCTTTTGAAGTGACTGCATTGCTCATAAACCTACAGATAAAAGGCTGTCTACTGTTTATTATAAAATGACTGGAAAAAATTCGAAGACTTCAGGGCATTTTCAGTCCCTTCAAACAGACTCAAGTACAATTTCTCAGCACCACCGCCCACACCATGGTGGGCAGCACAGGAAAAAACCTCATCTGGACGATCTCAGTTGTCATCTGGATAGGATCTCTGATTAAAAAGGAAAAGGAAGAAAGGAAGGGGAAGGAGAAATAGAGTGGAAGAAAAATAGGTGTGACAAGAGAAGGGTAAAGAATAGGAAGACATAAACAAAGTTGGGACATTTTCTCTTCTGAGGACAACCAAAGGGGGAAGTCAATTAAACCACCTTAAATCTCTCAATGAATTGAGATTTTCCACTGAAAATGTCCCAGTATGAAAGAGAATTCCACATAGTACTTTTCCTTATTTTAATTAAATTAAATTGCTCAAGACAGCAATCTGATTATTTTTGGGCAAGGAAAGTGGCCTGGGCTTTGCTCTTTCTAGAAACACTGGAAAGATGTGTGCTACCATGTATGGCTTTTTGGACTGTGGGTATGTCGCCAGTGCCATGCTCAGTCAGAATATCAGTGATGGAGTAGTCTGACATCAGTTGGCAAATATAGTCCAACCACTCTTGGAAATGTCAGTCCAATCAGAAGAATACATAAGAGTCACGATTTCTTAAAAATAACACCCACCAAGTAGCATACACAGAGGGACAAAATTCTAGGCACTCAACTCCATAGATTCTATGCACCCATCTTAAGTCATACTCTCCACACCAGGAAAGAATTATGATCTTTTCTGGGCCTACAATCCTCTTCCATTCTTCTTCTCCACGTGAGAAATCCTGTCTAAGACAAAATGGAGGCACCACTTACTTCTTTGATGTCATTTACCAAACCCAAAGTAGACTTTTGTTTCCTCTGTTAGTCTCTATGTAGAGGCACCATTATAACCTGACATGCTGGCACAGAAATTATTTGGTCAACTGTCTCTTCTCTGGGGCAGGACCTATGCCTTATTTATCTTTTTAAAAAGTATTTGTTATGCTTAGACACTAATTTTTCTCAAAAATAATATGGTGGAAAATGATTTCAGGAGCTTAAACGATGCAGAGAGAAAAATATCAAGAGACTTTCAGAGATTATCAGATTAAATTTTATTAGAATAGCAAGAAAGAGGAAGATATAAATTAAGAGAGATGAAGTGTGTTTAGGGAGAAGGGTAGGAGTGGAGGTAAATGGAGTTGAAAAAGGGAGGTTGAATGTGGGAAATATAGAAAGAGCAGTGTGTGTGAAGCTGAGAGATAATGTTGGGAAGGCTGTAACTTGAAACTGTGGGAATTAAGTCAAGAGGAAAAGTTGGTTATTTTGCATGAGGAGGGAAGGAGGAATTCATGGGAAAATATTGAAGGCTACACAAAAATGCTAGGTTTGAAATGAGAGTCAAAAGCAATGTACTGAACAAGACATTGCTGGATACATTGTGGCAATACCAATAAACATAAAATCTAAAAATATCTAACATTTCTACCAGGACTTTACAACGTCATCAAAGGGAATTTTTTTTTTTTAGGATTATTTCATTTGGTCCAAAAATGACCCTATAAAGAAGGCAGACTAATTATCACTAACCTTAATTCATAAATGAAGACATTCCCTACTCTTGAGGGGCTGAAAACAAATCAAGGGGAGAGAATACAAAGAGGAACAGGAACAGGAATAAGAAGATAATAAGCAATGGCAGTAGATGAACGACAGTAAATGTTTCGTACGTTCACAGGTTGCTACTGGCATCTGATGCAAGGAGGCCAGGGATATAGCCAATCATCCTACACAGCACAGAACAGCTCCCCACAACAAAGAATCAGCCCCCCTAAAATGTCCAGCCTAGCAAGTACAAAAGAAGTTTTGTCCATTTCTGGCATTGCTAAAATGTCCATAGTGCCATGGTGGAAAAATCCTGGTATACAGTAATCCATTATGGATACTTATTTAGACAAATTGTTTATAAAAATAGATACATTTGGTACATAAGCATCAGGTATTATTAGCACAAATTTCAAATTACTCTTTATTTGGGTGATATAGAGGCAGCTTGCTTTGTTTCACTACCTAAAAATGAGAAAAAATTTTAAGAATCTTGTTTCCAATACTAAACAACCATTGCTTAAAGTGACAAAATCTAAAATCTGCAGAACAAATGAACCAGCTTCTTCCACAAATACCTCATAAGGGAAACACATACAAAGGGAGGGGGAGCCTTAGAAGTGACTGATGAGACATATGAACCAGTTACAGTGTATTAACTTTGTTTAAATTCTAATTTGAACAAAAGCCTCCTTAAACACTTATGAGACAATCAGAGAGATTGAACACTAAATGGACATTTGCTAAATATAAATAAATTATTATTTTTAGTTGTGATAATAATATACTAGTATTATAGTATGTTATAAAAAGAGACCTTATCTTTTAGAAAGTATACTGAAACTGATGGATAAAATGATATACTGAGATTTGTGGGAGGAAGTAGGTGCTAGTGTATTACGAAAAGTGGTCATGAGCTAGTAATTTTTGAAGCTGGATGGTGGGTAATATGGATTTATTGTATTAATTTTTAAAATTTTGTATGTATTTTGTATACATGTGATAATCACTAAAAAAAGTTTTTAAAACACTTTTATATATATATACATATGTATATATATGTATGACACGTACACACACATATATATTTATCACAAAAGGAACACTACTGCGTGGTGGGAAAGGTATAGTTTTGTCAATAAAAGATGCTATATCAGTTGATTATTCATTTGAGGGGGGGAAAACCTTTAACCTTTAACCTTTACTCACCAAAGTCACAAAAATCAATCAAACTTGTGATTTAGGTGAGAAAGGTAAACCAGTAACTTTAGATGAAAAGAGAGTGGCCATCTTCATGAGCTTCAAGTAGCCCAGGTTTTCCTAAACAAGACACATATAGCCCTAAACTAAAAAAAAAAAAAAAAAATCCTAAGATAAATGGATAAGTTCTGTTTCTCAAATGCCAAAATTAACGGAATAAAAAGGAAAATATTGATAAAACCTTTGCCCCACAAAAAAATCATACCTAGACTATGTAAAGAACACCCTCATGGAAAACAGGAAAGCTAATGGAAAACAAGCAAAACACTCAGACAAGCAATTCACATAAAAATATATCCAACTGGCTAAAAAAATATATAGGAAAAGGTACTCATATTTGTTATTTACTGATGAAATGCAAATTGAAACCCTAGTGCGCTATCTCTACTACCTCATCAGAATTGCTGAGATGAAAAGGCAGACAGACAATAGCAGGTGCTGGAGACAATCTGTAGGAAGCTGAAGTGGTGTACAATGCTGGCATGACGTGCAAAGTTGTACTAACTCTCAGGAAAGGGGTTTGTCGGTGTCCCCTAAAGCTGAATATATGCATATCTTATGACTCAGCAATTCAACATTTAGGGATATATCCAACGGAAATGTATATACACGCATACCTGAAGTCCTGTATTAGAACATTCAACATTCCAGGGAAACTCTATGTATCAGTAAAAACGAACCAATTACAACTATACCCAAAAACAGTTAAATGTCAAACACACAAACAGCAAAGCAAATACAATTTCATTTTAATAAAGTCTTAAGACAGACAAAACCCAGTTATGGCTTTAGAAATCAGTAGGTATCATCCTTGGGGAGGGCAACAGTAACTGGAGGTGATCATAAGGGGGGATTTTGAGATGCTGGCAATATCCCCCCCCCTTTTTTTTTTGGTTTAGGTGATGGCTACACACATATGTACTCAGTTTTTTAAAATTTTGAACAACACAATGAATCATGGAACACTACATCAAAAACTAATGGTGTACTGTATGGTGACTAACATAACATAATAAAAAAATTCTGAACAACACATCTAGATACATGCACGTTTATCTAAATTATGTTATACTTTAATAAACAAATTGCCTTAAAATGATTATTAACTCTATTTTGTGTTAAAGCCTGGAGCTTGCTATGGAATAACTAAATATCCCAGAGGAAGTACTCGGTCAGTCAGTTCTCAACGTTTCTTATGACACTCTGACAATGTGATGTGATGATAGAATAAATGTGTCCTTAAAAAAAGAAAAACTAAATCATGATAAAAAAAATCAAATATTGCACAGACTGATGACGGATATTGGATTTGATAAAATATCAAGAAACTGCAATGAGAATTATTGTATTTTCATGATTTTAAAGTAATAATTCAAAATGAAATAAATCAATCAAGATGTGCAGAGATGTACTTGATTAAACCAAGTAATATCCTATGCAATTTGAGATTTTAAAACTTAGAATATTTTTTTCTTAGCGAGTCCATGCTAAAAACAAAGCAGGTAAGAAAATACTGTAATCGAAGTGGGATTTCCCATTTAGGTCATTATTTACAAACTATGAATTGGTCTTTTGTGGGAGGTAATGCTTTGCTATCTATCAGGTAGTTCTCAATATTTTTAATATCAATAGTATGCCATCATAATGGGATAATAAAGAAGTACATATTAAAAAGTATAGCATTAAGAAAAAAATTCTCTCTAGAAAAAGACTGATTCTCATAAAGTTATGAAATGGGAGACATAATTTGATCAATAGAAAGGAAAAATTAAAATATATTAGGTGTTTACCATGTTCTAGATTTAATTCTTGGCTCCGTCTATGTTTTCTCCTTTAATCCTTGAAGCAGTCCAGTGAGGATGATAACACTGTCCTATTTCACAGGTGAGGAAATACAGTAAGTTGCTTAAACATGAAAAGATAGTGAATGTTTGGAATTTTAACTGAGGTCTGAATCATGCAGGAGGGCATAATCAGTGTGGACCAAGTTGACCAAGGGTATTTTTGTAACTAATTGATATTGAATTGGACCCCGAAGCATAAGTAACATTTAATTTTGGAGAAAAGTTCAGAGCAGAAGTAGGAGTTAAAAAGTTAGATTATAAGCTGTATTCACCTTACCTTTGATGTTTACGGGAGGATGAAATATGACCCTCAAAGATATCTAAGTCCTAATCCCTGGAACCTGCCAATGTTATCTTATATAGAAAAAAGGGTCTTTGCAGATGTGATTTACAGATCTTGAGATGGGGAGGTTATCCTGGATAATCTGGGCAGACTCAAAATGTGATCACAGGTATCCTTATAAGAGGGAGGCAGAGAGAGATTTCCTATAGAAGAGAAGGCAGTGTGATCATCAAGGCAGAGCTCAGAGGAACTCAGCCACAAGCCCAAGAATGTCATCAGCCTCCAGAAACTGGAAGACGCAAGGAGTGGATTCTTCCCTAAAGCCTCCAGAGAAAGCAAGGCACCTCCAACACATTGGCTTTAGCTGATAAAACAAAAACAAAAACCTGGGAACTTCTGGCTTCCAGAATTGTAAGAGAATAAACGTGCGTTGTTTTAAGCCACCAAATTCGTGGTAATGTGTTTATAGCCACCATAGGAAATAATATAAGTCTTAAATAAAATTAGTTTGATCCAAGTGACAGATCCAGAATTTCTATATTGTAGAAGCTGATGCACAACAGTCCGATTGGAATGGGGCCCTAGAGATTTTCCTTAAGCCGTGTTTCACAGCACGTATACTATTTTCACTTGAATAAGGGCAGAGCAAGTGGCTTGGTGGGAACTTTTGTAGTTTATGAAAGTATTAAAGAACTCCATCTACTTCTTCAAACCTAACTGTTGAACCTTGATTCTAGCCCCCAAATAGAAATTGCTTTCTTTCTTGATTTCCCTCAAATACCGCTCATGCAAGGCAGGTGTGAAGAGAAAGCAAGCGGGTATGAACAACAATAACAACCAAAATGACACAGAAGCCAGATGACAACTCCACCTTCAAGTGACTGCTCTTCTTGCCCTGACTGCAAGTGGAGGAGAAGGCAGAGTAGCAGACCATTCCAGGGGAAGGTGAAGACATCTATCACCAACTCAGTTCACATCTCCACAGTTCTCCAGCCTGAGGCTGGCAGGAGTATGGACAGCAGAAAAGGCTTTCAACTGGTTGAGAGATGGAACCTTTAGGAGGATCTTTTTTTAACACCTGAAAATCTATGCAGTTTGTCCAGGATTTCATCCTGGGAGGGGAATAAATATTGACAGCCACTTGTATAAAGCAATAAAGAAAGAATAACAGTTGTTTATTACATGTACTCAGATTAATCTACTACAAAAAAAATTACTTCTTGTACACCTCATTTAATTTGTACAACACAGTTTAAGAAGTTACAAAGTTGGCAATGTTAAATAACTCCCTCAGGTTCACACAGAAAGGAAAAATAGTAAGAGCTATCATATGCTTTTTTAAGCTGTTCTGTTCTTTGTTAAGCAGGGTACTCAGTGAATAAGGTGCATTATCTCATCTAATCATCATATAACACCACAAGGTGTGTGGTTTATCTCCAGTCTTCAGATAAAGAAACAGCCTTAAAGAAATTAAGCAACTTCTGACTGTACCAGGGCCTGGATTTACCCTACCTCTATCTAATCCCAAAGAATATGTGTGTGTTCTGCTTTGAAATGTGTAAAAAAATAACCAAATTTGGACTTTCAGCAGAGCAAGGATATCCCTTGTCAATGGATGAGCTTGGTTAAGTTCACAAAAGGAAAAAAAAAGATTAGGACTTGTGAAATACTGTTCTTTCACAGTCTTTCTTGAGGAAGAATTTTTTTTTTAAAGATTTTATTTATTTATTTAACAGAGAGAGACAGCCAGTGAGAGAGGGAACACAAGCAGGGGGCTGGGAGAGGAAGAAGCAGGCTCCCAGCGGAAGAGCCTGATGTGGGGCTCGATCCCAGAACTCCGGGATCACGCCCTGAGCCGAAGGGAGATGCTTAACGACTGAGCCACCCAGGCGCCCCTCTTGAGGAAGAATTTACTTTGTGACTCTGTCAAATAAAGGCAATGACAACTTTTAACTGGTTCTGTTTAAAAGGAAGACAACAAATATTTTTCTGAAAGGGAAATTTTTTTGAAGTCTTTTCAAGGATACCTGTATTACTGTTACAGAGGTTTTGATAATGATGTGGTATACTCTGCACAATTTCCCAAAGTAAAAGCATAAATGTTCCAGCTGTAGAAAATTGGTGGGGATTGGATGATCAAGGCGTCATTTCAGAGGAGGAGGATTCCGTGCACAGTTTGCAAGCCTCTGGATCCTTGCTGTGCAGGCTGTAACTTGCTCCAAGAGCTGGGCTCCAGCTTTTCTGGACTCCCACAGCAGTTAAGGATTGAAGCAGCTGGCAATGAAGGCCTTAGAGAAATCATTCCATATGAAAGGCACGAGTCACCTTCCATGTGGACACAGAATGCCTGGGTGCTCGCTACTTGTACAGGGAGCGGATGGCAGTTTAGAGAAGAAAGATTTGTTATAATAGAGAGTGTGTACTGCGAATGAAGCAAAGTCTTGTAGCAATACTACGAGATAGATTCGTCCATTTTTATGATCAAGCAATATTGCAGTAAATTTGCCCAAAGATAGCTGAGTGTGGAGTAATACTTCCAGACATGCCATCAGGAGACATGGCTTACTATTCTGCTTCTGTCACTTCTTAGCTGGATGATTTTGCAAGTTTTCTATTTTTCAGTTTTAATCTTCCAAACTGAGTACAAATACTGCATATTTTCTACAACTGTGAATAATTACCAAATGATGTACAGACATATTACTTTTTTGAATGATGATGTAGGTGTTAGATTGGGGATTCCATCTCTTTCTGCAGAATGCTGTTTTTCTATTTCACAAGACATGAGAAGAAAAATGTAAATGTGACAGGAAAAAAGAAAAGAAATGCCCTTGATGTATCAATGAAATGTGAATTCTGCCTGGGATATGATCATGCCTGAGGTGATTACAAGCTGCCTTACTACATACTAAATTCGGCTGAGAGGAGGCTCAGTTAATGTTGACTTCCTTTCTTTGCATTTGCACTACTTTTTTAATAGAATTACTACACATAGTAGCATAAATTTCCATCCAGTATGTCATACATGCCAGTTCTCTCTTTCTAACTAGATCATAAAATCTTTGAGGCTGTGTACCCTGTGTTTGACTTCTCTCTTTCCGCTACATGCTTAATGCAGTGCTAGGCACACAGAAGTATACAATAAATTTGTCATTGTCTATAAGAAATCACTTTTGAGGAGAAGTATTATATACAGAGGGTAAGGACATAAACTTTGGCATTAGATATAGATGAATCTGAGTTTAAATTATACCTTTTAAAGCTTCTAGACCTTGGGCAAAATACATAATCTCTCTAATTCAATTTTCTCATCAGAAAAATGAAGGTAATAATATTATCTAACTACCACTATTACAATGAGTAGTAAATAAGGTGGTAGGTGTCAAACGCTTAGCCAAGTGCCTAGCATACATGTGCATACACATGCCCAGATGATGTTGGATATTATTTGTCTTGCTTCTGCCAGATTTGGCAATGACAAATGGATGGTCGTGTAAGACAGGGAGGGCTTCTACAATAGCATCAACAAAGCTGTCATTTTCCACCCTAATTTCATGTTATCTTATTACATTCTTTTTTTTTTTCATCACCTGCCTTATATTCTTTTGAAAACTGCATAGGGTTTAAATAAATAGTCAAGGAAAACTATATGGAGCTATTTTAAATAATTAATTTTAGGAACAAGTATATTAGTGTTGTTAAATTTGGCATATTTTGGAGTTCTGAGGTAATTACCAGTGAAAGAAATGAAGACAAACCCCTAAAATTTTTACTTTCATGTCTCTGTTAAATGAGCAATATTTTTGGTCACATTTTAAAAATCCATATTTCTAGTATATGAGCAATATATGAAAAATAAACTTACCAAAAAAACCTTTATAGCTAAGAAATCCAATCAATATGGCAAATACTAGTAAGAATTATAGTTATATATAATTTATGTGTTACATTCTTTGAACCCATATTTTATGCATGTTTTGTTAATGCTCCATTATATTAATATTCAGAATAACACAAAATTAGCACTGGTGGAGACATTAGATATCATCAAATTCATAGTCTCATTTTGTAGGAAAGAAAATTGAGAAAAAACATGGGTGAAACTCACTACCAAGATCAGATTGGAAATTAGAAGCAGTTCTAGGGCTATAATCTCTTCTAATTCATGTTGCCTTCATTTTTCAATGATTTATTCACAATGACAGTCATAAAGATAAACATTAACATTCAATTAAACTGCTACTTTTTAACTCCCAATTTGTCTAGCAGTTCCGTGTAATGAAAAAGAAGATTGATAACGAATTATTTATTGTTGCTTGAGTGTATTTGTTGACAAGGAGCCATCAAAGATTCCTTGTCAAAGAAATACCTCCTTACATGCCCTGCTTCCTGAAATTTTGTTATTAAAGTTTTATTTATTTGAATTAAGTGATTAAACACTCTAAAGATCTATTGAGATGCAAGAACTGATTAGAGGAGAAAAAGCTAGATGTTCAGGGTTTATCTGTCATTTATGTTTGAAAGAACGAAGAGATAAAATTGAATCTGTCAACTATATGGTCACTCCTCTTATACCTGTCTATCTCTATAACTGAACAATGGGCATTTTCAAGGACAGGGATCAAACCTTATCCACCTTTGTACCATTCCCAACTCCTAGTGCCTGGTACTAAGGAAGAGATTAATTGTTGGAGGAATTTTAAAATTTATTTTTATTGGGCATCTACTCTGTGCAATTCACAGTGCTTAGCACTTTTCAGTATGTCGTCTCTTCAATTTAACAATATTTTGAGGTAGCTATTATTTTTCCCCATTTACACATGAGCAACCTGAAGAGATAATAGATACCTTGTTAAACTCATACAATTAGCAAATAGAGGTGCTTGAATTTGAACTCTAGTCTTTCTCTTAAGAGGCAAGTCCTTCTCTACACCAAGAAAGGCCACAGAGTCCAGAGAACCATGGACTCTAAGAACCTGAAGAGATCATGAAATTATCTAGACACTCAAAGCTAATCATATTTGGGATTGAAATTAGTTTTCTTCACTCCTTATCTTCTTGTTTATTCCCAATACCAGTGTAAGTTAAGTGATCCAATTAATTCCTTTCTCACCATTAACCAAAAACAAGGTAAGTAGATTAATGATAATTCTGGAAGGGCAGAAAGGGGAATAATAGTAATAGCTCACCATTTATTGTGCAGTTAATATGTGTGAGGAATATTTATTACTTCATTCCATCACCACAGCAACCCTATGGGGTAGAGAGAAAGAAACTCAAGCTTGAAGAGAGAACCTAAGTACATATGTGCGTAGTAAAGAATTTGGCCTCACTTCAAAAGAGCCCTTTTCTGCTGATTGCTAAAAGGTACCTCTTAAACCCTTGGAATTTCCCAAGTGTTAAGAGAGGCTTTGTTATTTATAGTAGACCCCTTGGACCACACCTAATAATTTATTCCAATGAGGTGACTCAAGGTGGAGAGAGGATGACTAGAGATTGAGTTCAACCATGTGGGCAATTAGTCAATCAGTTAAAGGAAATGTAAATCAAAACTATAATGAGATATCCTCTCACGTTGGTTAGAATGGCTATCATTGAAAAGGTAAGAAGTAAGAAATGCTGGTGAGAATGTGAAAAAAAGAGTACCCTTGTGCACTGTTGGTGGGAATTTAAATTGGTTCAGCCACCATGGAAAATAGTTGGAGGTTCCTCAAAAAATTAAAAATAGAACTACCATATAATCCAGTAATTCCACTTCTGGGAATATATCCAAGAAAATGAAACACTAGGTCAAAGAGATATCTGCACCCCTTCCATGTTCACAGCAGCATTTTTTGTAATTACCAAGACATGAAAACACCCTAAGTGACCATTGGTGGATGAATCAATAAAGAAGTTATATAGATACATGCATGCACACACACACATACCGGAATATTATTTAGTCATAAAAAAGGAAACGCTGCCGTTTACAACAACAACAACAACAAAATGGTCCTGGAAGGCATTATGCTAAGTGATATAGTCAGAGAAAGACAAATACTGTATGATCTTACTTATGTGTGGAATCTAAAAACAAAAACAACAAAAATGAAACCCACAGAAAAAGAGATCAGATTATTGGACTTATGGTTATGAGAGGTGGAGGTGAAGTTCAGGGAACTGGATGAAGGTAGTCAAAAGGTACAAACTTCCAGCTTGAGGACAAGTAAGTGCTGGGGATGTGGTGTGCAACATGACAACTATACTTTTTAACACCATTGTATGGTATATTTGAAAGTTCTTAAGAGAATAAATCCTAAGACTCCTCCTCACAAGGAAAAAAAACATGTTTTCTTTTCTTTTTGTATCTATATGTGATGATGGATATTAACTAAACTTACTGTGGTAATCATATCACAATATATATAAGACAGGTCATTATGCTATATGCTTTAAACTTATACAATGTATGTTAATTTTTATCTCAATAAAACTGAAAAAAATCAATCAATCATACCTATATAAGGAAGCCCCAATAAAAACTCTGAACATTGAAACTCAAGGGAGCTTCCCTGGTAATACTCTGTGTGTCCTGCCAAACACCCATACCTGGAAGGTACCTTGTCCTTCAGACAACAGAAGCTTCATATTGGAAACCCTCTTAGACTTCACCCTATGTGTCTCTTCCTTTGGCTGGTTCTAATTTGTATCCTTTTCCCTGTAATAAACATGACTGTGAGTGTAGTAGCATTTAATGAATTCTATGAGTTTTGTTAGTGAATTATCAATCCTGAGGGCAATTTTTGGAAACTATTAAACCTGCAGTACTCTGAGGTTTGGCCTCAATCAGGAATAATATGCCACTAGACTGTTCTTGGCTTTCTGGTTCCGCCAGACATCAGCACCAACCTGGGAAGCTACAGCTGCATGCTGGCTGGCGTACACTTGGGCTGTGGCTACAATGACTGCAATGGCTGTTAGTTGCATTTGTCAGGTGTTGCTATGAATTCCCACCCTAAATTCAGAACCTGAAAGCTCCCTGAGTTCCATTCTAGGCTGAATTAATTGCCTAGATTCTAGATGACACTGTTGGGGGGCACCTCTTCATGTTGGTTAGCAATTAGTTAGCTTATGATTGGATCTTCCAAAGGGATTGAGATGTGACTTCCCTCCAAGTGCCATGGGACAGTCTTCATCATTTGACCAAGCAACACTGGCAAGTGATGAAGTAAACTGAGGTGGTATTTTCCCATACATTTCAGCCTGCCCTTCTGTGTAGAGGGAGAATGCTCTTTGGAGGTACTTGTATGTTGTGAGCCACACATGGAGTCAGTGTGAGAGCATTCACCTCAGGGATCATGACATAGCACCTCACAAAAGGTATTGTTTTGGACATAAACTCCTGTGTTGCTGCTTTCCTTGCTGCTTTCCAAATTTGTCCCCTGACCCAGTGGGGTACAAGGGATCACATTCTTAGAGATGAATAGCACAATGCTAATGAAAAATGAAAGGGGATGTGAGGAAGTCATGCAATTGATTCAGGAATATAAAATATCTGGATAATGCATGAGGGTCTTATTAAGCCTTGCTGCTTACCAGCATGCCAGTGGCCTTATGCTCAAAACCCAGAGCCTCAAAAATACAGATGAGGCCACTGCCACTCTCCCTCCAAAGAGGGTCTAGATCCTAGAAAGGAAGGCTACCATCTATGGACAGAGCCATAGAAAGGAAAGCTCAGGGCCACTGAGAGGTTATCTGTTAACCACTGAACAGGTAAAAACAGAGACAGGAAACTTTTAAAACTTAAAAAAAAAACAATAACAACAACCCTGTCAAATGCAGTCAAATGTTGACTGTTGGTCTCATTATGATTGGTCTGGGTGTTTTCATTGGTCTGTACTCCAGGAGACCAAATCCTCCACGTAAGCCATTGCTTCAAACAAACATGACAAATACTGAGGCCTACATGCCATTGGCCTTGGCTTATACAAGCCCTATAGTCCAAAGACCTCTTCAGCTTGCCCATCACCAACCAAATTAACAACTGAGGAAAAAGTCCTATAGTAACTGGCTACAGACTAATGCTAGAGCTCCAAACTCAAGCACAGATATTTTAATTTACAAACCACTTTACATTCTATTTACATACACCCCAATCAGGCCATATGATTTAAATCTAATTGCAACAAAAAAGCCTTTCATCATCCATCTAAATAAAACTTGTACTGTTGGGAACTTTTAGATTCGTCCATCCTTAATGAGGGCTTTAGTGGTGCCAGTTGGTTCTGACAATCCCGACAATCATGGATGCCAACATCATCTTTGCTAGCTGTGCAGCCACAAATCTCTTGACTTACAAGATATTTACAAGTCAAGCTCCCAGACCCACCATTGCCTTAAAATTACACAAGTGGATCAGCCTCATTATAATACCATATTGCTACTCAAACAAGACCCACATTAACCCAGTGAGTATTTACTTGAAAAGGATTCCCAGTCCCACATTCCACACATCACCCCAGTCCAAGAGATGGGCTGTTGGAGATGACTTCACCCTCTGCACCAGAAATGACATCAGTCTGGATACTACAACCTCTGCCCCAGTGACACCCATAGACTCCCACTCCTAGGCACTGATAAACTGGACACAGACATTTATTGCCTTTCTTCCATTGATACTAAGGATTCTAATGTTCCTTGAGCTCATTGCCTAGCCCATGATCCTGATATCTTCCTAGTACCCTGACAAAACATATACCCTTACACTATCCTAATTTGAAGGAAATCTGATAGAGATTACTACTATCTGTGCCATTCCAAAAATTAATGGATATTTTTATTTTCCCCAGGAGGCAACTGCCTCTTGACAGTCAATCCCTAGGCCTCCTGAGAAGAAGACAGCTCATTCCAGTAAGTTCTACTATGCCTTCTAGCTTTCCACTTCACCTCCAGCCCAATATCTCTATGACCACTACAACCACCCCTTTCCCTTGGTCATACCCAAATATCACTAGTCTTTATGAATACTTTGGTAAATTATCAATCACATACCTTCTAACAACATAACTGCTGGACCTGCCAATGTAATTCCATAAAAAAACCGAGAGAGAGAAAGAGAGAGATAGAGTCTCTATCTATATACACACTATATAATTCCGCCAAGATATAATTAGAGACATCAGAAATTTCAGATCTATTTTTTTTGGCTAATGCTGTATCAATGGGAAGCAGTTATGGGGTAGCCTACAAGGACTCTTTATTTTATTTATTTTTTTTCTTTAATGATTTTTTATTATGTTAGTCACCATACAGTACATCCCCGGTTTTCGATGTAAGACTCGATGATTCATTAGTTGTGTATAACACCCAGTGCACCATGCAATACGTGCCCTCCCTACTACCCATCACCGGTCTATCCCATTCCCCCAACCCCCTCCCCTCTGAGGCCCTCAGTTTGTTTCTCATAGTCCATAGTCTCTCATGTTTCATTCCCCCTTCTGATTACCCCCCTTTCTTTATCCCTTTCTTCCCCTACCGATCATCCTAGTTCTTATGTTCCATAGATGAGAGAAATCATATGATAGTTGTCTTTCTCTGCTTGACTTATTTCACTTAGCATTATCTCCTCCAGTGCCGTCCATGTTGTAGCAAATGTTGATAACTCATTCTTTCTGATAGCTGAGTAATATTCCATTGTATATATGGACCACAACTTCTTAATCCAGTCATCTGTTGAAGGGCATCTCAGCTCCTTCCACGATTTAGCTATTGTGGACATTGCTGCTATGAACATTGGGGTGCATATGGCGCTTCTCTTCACTACGTCTGTATCTTTGGGGTAAACACCCAGTAGTGCAATGGCTGGATCATAGGGTAGCTCAATTTTTAACTTTTTAAGGGACCTCCACACTGTTTTCCAGAGTGGCTGTACCAACTACAAGGACTCTTTAGACTTCTACTTGTGTTCTTCCTTTCTATTCTCATAATAAAATGTTTTATATGCTGTTTAGGGCAGGGTGCCACTCTCCAAAGTTCTCTTCTATCATAATGTCAAGGGTTCCTTAATATCATGTCAAAGCATCACAGGGCCAAGTGCATTACCTTTCCTATTTTCTATATTCTGATGATTTCACTTCTGGAGTCTTACTGACCCTGAACAGACTCTATCTCCATAGTGTTATCTAATTCCTGGAGAAAGTAAAAAACTTGCCCATGAGCATGCCTTTTAAAAGCAAGCCAGCCAATCCAAAACCCATACCACCTCCTTTATTGGGTTATCACACTCTAAGCCATTACTTACCTGGCCTCATCACTCCAGGGCCAGGTGCCAAACAACTTGGTGCAGCTCTTATGGACCAGAGCCTACTGCAATTATTCAATTAGCCAATCCTAAATCTACCCACCCTGCCTCATCTATTCCTTTCCAGAGAAACCACAATAAAGGCTCTTGCCCACAGTTTCCCCTTCTCTCTTGGCTTCCTGATCAACCCCAGTGCTTTCCAGTGTGCTCTCTTCTCCCTGGATGTGGTATGACCTCTACTCTTATGAATTGTGACTAACAATTTTCTTTTCATCGGTAGTTATCTCCTGATCTGTTGGTCTTATATCTAAATAATAATACAGTCTATTAAAATAGGAAGCTCGGCTTTCTTAAAAAAAAAAAAAAGAATATGCTTATTACTGTCTTGCCTAGAGACACTCAAAAGCTCCCAACTTCCCAACAGAAAATATTCCTAATTTCAGTATCCTCTATTATCTGTCCACACTGCATTATAGCCAAGGCTCGATGAGGCCAACCTGTACTTGGTTCTCTGTGCAGTCTAAGGAGAGAAAAAAAACCAAACTAAGGTTTTAGCAAAGGCATCCTAGAGATAATATCTGGATTGACACATAAAAGATGACTTAGATATAGCCATGTGAGGAAAAAAGGGGTGGTAAAGGCAGAAATAACGGCAGAACCTAAGAATTGGGAGAGGAAGAAAGACAATGCATACGGGAGCCATTAACGGCCCAGTATTGACAGGAAAGAAAATACAGGGAAAGGTCAAATCATAAATGGCCTACTATGACCTGCAAATGACCTTGGTCCATATTTATAGAATAGGATACCCATCGTGGAATTTTATATGTTAAAGTAATATAGTCAGATTGGCACTAGTTAATTATACTCCAGAGTTTTAATTAAAGAAGGGCAGGGCTAAACGCCACAAACCAGTAGCAGTTATTCTAAGAAAAACATGGAAAGTTATGACAAAGATGTTAACTGAGGAAATGGTCATAAGTATAGAGCAACAATTCTGATAGAATTAGACTCTTCTTTTGATAAACTTTTTTGAGATGTATTGGAGAGAGATGGCAATTTTAGTTAAAGTGGGATGCTGGGAAAGATTTTTTTTTTCCTCGGTTAGAATTGAGTGCTTATGACTGTGGAGTAAAATTTCAGTAGAAATGAAAAAGTTGGGAATAAAATGAGAAAAGGGAGGAACCTGTGGGAAATGTGAAATGAGGGGAAGAATCAAGAGTATAGATTGGACGTTCTGAGCAGGAGCATTTACTTCTTCTAGAGGACACACTTTTTTTTTATTGGTGGGAGTGGACACAGGCATGGGCTATTTTAAAAAACTCCCCAGGTGGTCTGCGTGTGCAGCCAGATTGCGAACCACTAATGTAGTTTCCATAGTTATTTTATTATTTACTGTGTGCAAAGTACTGTGTAAAGTCATTTGCGTAAATTCAACCTCTGGCTCACACAAAATTCCTGGTTTTATTTTGTTTCAGTTTCAACAGCGATGTGTTACCTTAAAGAAAACATTGCTTGGTAATCAGAGTTAAGACTCTTAACATTAGGATTTTCCATTTCTGCTCCTGGATTTTTTTTCTGCAGAATTATTAAGTATATAGCTATGGGCGAATCACTTA
Organism: Ursus arctos; assembly: GCF_023065955.2. Lineage (NCBI taxonomy): Eukaryota > Metazoa > Chordata > Mammalia > Carnivora > Ursidae > Ursus > Ursus arctos. The sequence goes on from NW_026622874.1 coordinate 36,018,813, forward strand.
ACTTTCTAATGAGCCTGTTTGTGTTCTTAGGAAACAGACACATGCACTTATCTGTTCAAAGGTTTTGAAATTTTCGGCAGTGTTTCATCATTCTTGAATAAATGAAAACTTTTAAAATGGATGGCATCTCAAGACTCCTGTTCTTTTAAACATAAACCTCACCCATGGGTTATGATTTTTAATTGCAAAGTAAGGAATAATGCTACCTATGTAAGAGGTGACAGAACCAACATCCAAGGACCAGTAGACCAAAGCAGACACCAGATTTATGTTATTTCTCTGTAGAACAGACTCTATTGTTCTAAAGCTGCCTTCTTGACTTCGTGTTTTATACCTGTGGCTATAGAGTTAATCTCAGTTATCTCCACAGCTGTTGCACACTGCTACAGTTTTGTTGTGATGCGATGAATTAACTGAATAATGTGTAGTAAAACTTTCCAAAGACGGTGATGGCACCACGGCAAGACATAGAGGTATTCCTGCAATCATAAATGCCACAGATAGAGTAGGTATCTCAGAGACTTATCAGTGTACGATTAAGAGTTTGGGTAATGCGGGGCGCCTGGGTGGCACAGCGGTTGAGCGTCTGCCTTCGGCTCAGGGCGTGATCCCGGCGTTCCGGGATCGAGCCCCACATCAGGCTCCTCTGCTATGAGCCTGCTTCTTCCTCTCCCACTCCCCCTGCTTGTGTTCCCTCTCTCGCTGGCTGTCTCTATCTCTGTCGAATAAATAAATAAAATCTTTAAAAAAAAAAAAAAAGAGTTTGGGTAATGCCTGTACTATGTTGCTCAGGTCCTTTTGGTTAATATCTATGGCAGACCCAGCAATAATCTGAGTTATACCGGGACTATCACTTCTGGAGCTCAGGTGAATAAAACCTTCTCTGGGTATGGAGTGTTCAGCTGGGTGAAGTCCTTTCTTTCTCTTAAATGCCCATATCAGTTTCATAAGGATGACCATTACACGATCGTAAGATAACATGACAGGAAATCAAGACTGAATGTCATTACACTCAAGCGTGCATACTGTCTACCTACTATAGTAAACAGATACTAAGGAACTTTTAAAATCGCCAGTTGGATGATAATTTTCATTATTTTCCTCTCCTTCCTTTAAGATTTTAATCGAGTTTCATTTGATCAACCTACTAACTCCATTTGTCAAAAATTCACATGTGTGTATAGAAACAGGAGATGAAGTAATCAGCCTGAGATAGCTAAGGGCAGAGGCAAAATCCCAACCCAAGTGTGTCTGACTCTAAAAACAAATACTTTTTTTCATTGTTACATCCTCAAATAAGGTATTTGAAAATATCATTAATATATTAAGGGTAAAATAAATGTCCTATTTCTTTATTCTTTAAAAAATGATTTAAGCAGGGCACCTGGGTGGCTCATTCAGTTAAGTGTCTGCCTTCAGCTCAGGTCATGGTCCCAGGATTCTGCTCAGCAGACAGCCTGCTTCTTCCTCTCCCTCTGCTGCTCCCCCTACTTGTGTGCATGCTCTCTCTCCCTGTGTCAAATAAGTAAGTAAAATCTTTAAAAAAAAATGATTTAAGCATGGACCTACCTTACAGGATCCTGGTCTTTATCTTGGATCCTAAAGCTTTTACTTTACTGTTTATTACCAATTCAAGCTGCTATTCACAGGAACCATTCTTTCCAGTCTAAGTAAGTATACACATACTCACACAAAAAAGTAGAAATGTACTCCTTTCATTCCTTTTTAAAAAATCTCATGATTCTGTATAAATAGTAGCTATGGAATTTTTACATGGATTATTCATGTACAAAACAAAATATATAGGTTTTTGCTTTGTTTAAATAAATCATCTATTTTTACTACAGTAGAGAATCAAAAGCATTATGTTGCTAATACTGACATGGAAAGGGATTAAATCATGGGTTAAGTGGAAGAGATTAAAGGGGGAGGCATGGTTTTGTAGGCTAATTGGTACCTAGATTCTGTGGACCTATGTTTTTAATGGTAATACTGCTAAAATTCTGCAAAAAGATTCCAAACTTAAGATACTGGAATGAAACTATGTTATTTCCTTTTCTAAATTGCCTGCTCTGCTTCTCAAAACAGAAGCTAATAAAAGCTAAGAACATCCTAGTAGGATATCTATACTAGCTTCTTTTTTTTTTTTTTTTTTTTTGGCCTGTATGTACTCAACAGTAGCATAAAACAAAAACAACTATTTCAATCAGCATTAGTAATATGTTAAAATTTAAACTTTTACATAAGTTCGAATGTACAGGCATACCTTGGTTTATTGTACTTCATTTTATTGTGCTTTGCAGATATTGTGTTTCCTACAAGTTGAGTACTTGTGGCAATCCTGCATTGAGCAAGTCTATTGGAGATATTTTCCCAACAGCATTTGCTCGCTTCATGTCTCTTTGTCACATTTTGGTAATTCTTGCAATATTTCAAACTTTTTCATTATTATTATATCTATTATGGTGATCTGTGATCAGTGATCTCTGATGTTACTATTGTAATTGTTTGGGGGCTCTACAAACTTTTTTCCTTAAAGATTTTATTTAGAAAGAGAGAGAGAGAGCATAAACAGGAGGAGGAGCAGAGGGAGAGGGGGTAAGCAGACTCCATGCTGAGCATGGAGCCCAACAGGGGTCTTGATCTCGCAACCCTGAGATCATGACCTGAGCCAAATCAAGAGTCCAACGCTTAATCGACTAAGCCACCCAGGCACACTGGGGCTTTAAAAACTTAATCAATAAATATTGTTTGTGTTCTGACTGTTCTACTGCCTGGCTGTTTCCATCTCTCTCCCTCTCCTCAGCCTCAGGGTCTTTTTACTTCTTAAAAATACTAGAAATCCATGATTTTAAAACATCCTTATGAAAGAGCCAGAAAGTACAGGCAGTGTGAGCCTGAACCTTCTCTTTTAATCACGCTCCCCAATCCTGCAAAATGAAACCTACTCTTAACTCCAAACAACTTTAAGTAGGTTTTAAAAACAAAATAAAACAAAACAAATAGTTCAATTAAACACCAGACAAACTGAAGCATAGCTTTCTGATTAGTTTACATCAATATTTATTTGTTTTCATAGTACTTAAAATCTTTCATAAGATTACTTTGTCCATTAACATGTTAATCTGAAACCAGAGCTTTCTCAAATTTTTAAGAAATAAATTTTTTTTAAAGATTTTATTTATTTATTTGACAGAGAGACAGCCAGCGAGAGAGGGAACACAGCAGGGGAGTGGGAGAGGAAGAAGCAGGCTCATAGCAGAGGAGCCTGATGTGGGGCTCGATCCTGGAACGCCGGGATCACGCCCTGAGCCGAAGGCAGATGCTTAACGACTACGCTACCCAGGCGCCCCTAAGAAATAAATTTAATAAATAACAGTTCTTGGTCTACACCATGCTATTTTTTTTAGAAATGCTTGCTTATACTAAGTAAATTTAATGCCCAATGTGGGGCTCAAACTCAGACATAGAGATCAAGAGTCACATGTTCTACTGACTGAGCAAGCCAGGTACCCTCATGTTATTTTGTAAGTTGCTTTCACTTTTACTGTTCGAATTAGATTTATTATTTGTGTCACGCCCAAAGTGGTTTTGAGAGAATACATATAATAATCTATTTGAAAATGAGCCAACTACTTTAGATACTATAATTCCAGATGGCCATAGGAGTCTTTGCTCTCTGTGGGTACCCTGCAAGCAGTCTTTGACAAGAGGTATTTCTGACTCTGTGGCCATAGAAAATCTTTAACCAAAATCACTGTCTGGAAAGCAAGAAAAGAGAGAAAGATAACTTTTTGCATTCTACATGGTATATAAAAAATGATTTACTCTCCTTTATCTCCACTTGGATGTCAGACACATGTTCTCATCTCTTTCAACCCATCGTTAGATTTCTCACTAATCAATAGTTTTTAATGGATGAAAACTATTTACTGTGGTTGTCAGGTTAGTAATTTGAGACCATCTTTCAGCTGTGTTGAAACAAGTACATTCTATTTTTTTTTTAATTAATTGGAAAATCAGAAAAAATTTCTATAGCATTCTTTATATAAATAAAAATTGACTAAAAACAAACTATGCAAATCACTAAAAACAAATAAACAACAACAAAAAATAAAAACATGGATTAAAAAAGTAAAAGCTTTTCAACATAATGCATTCCCTAAGGACACTCCAAACTCTTAAGATTCTATTACATCATTCATATAAAAGACTGGCTAAAATGACTGAAGTATTGGACTTAACACTGTGGACACAATTCCTGGTTGTTTGACTACTGCAGATTCCCTTTCCTAAATAGAGGTGGCTACTTTCTACAAAGTAAATGTTCTTACTCCGATGAAAACTGAAAACTAAACTACTAGCAAAGTGGAACCCTCAAGGATTCTCGTTAATCATCATTCCTTGGTTTGAAACTCTTAGAACTCTGTTAAAATACTATAGGTGGTTGGGACACCTGGGTGGCGCAGTCGTTAGGCGTCTACCTTGGGCTCAGGGCGTGATCCCGGCGTTCTGGGATTGAGTCCCACATAGGGCTCCTCCGCTGGGAGCCTGCTTCTTCCTCTCCCACTCCCCCTGCTTGTGTTCCCTCTCTCGCTGGCTGTCTCTATCTCTTCAAAAAAATAAAAATAAAATCTTAAAAAAAAAAAGTCTGCCTTCGGCTCAGGTCATGAGCCCAGGGTCCTAGGACTGAGTCCCGCCTTGGGCTCCTTGCTCAGCCAGAAGTCTGCTTCTCCCTCTCCCTCTGCCCCTCCCTGCGCCCAGCTCATGCACTCTCTCTCAAATAAATGAATAAAATATTTTTAAAAAACCAATATGGATAATAACAATAAGAATCATTCCCTAATCCACTCACTAGCTTACTTGGCCTTGAGCAAATCACTTGTTTTCACAGTTCTTAGTTTCTCCAACTGTAATATGTGGAAGGCTGAATTAGAAAGTCATCAGGGTCTTTTTACTTCTTAAAAATACTAGAGATCCATGACTCTAAAATTTGCTATTCAATTTACTCTCTACCTAAGCTTTTTGAGTACTTATTATGAGCATTCCACTTTTCTAAAAGTTTTACATGTATCAAGTCATAACATCCTCACAAAATCCTTACCAGGCAAGTTATATTTTGATACCCATTTTATAAATAATCTGAAGCATACAGAGATTAAGTATCATGCCTGAAGTCATAGTTAATTTTTGGTAAAAATGGGATTTGGACCCAGACAGTTAAGTCTGTGTATTAACTACTCTACTCTACTTTCTCTAGATTTCTCCAAAGTAGTCTGTGAAACACTAGTTCTCCAAAATTATTGTGAAAAAAAAAATAGGATTTATGGTCTATCAGTTATGACTGTTTCGGTTTTCATTGAAAGAAATATTAGTTCAAACATACTGAAATAAAAAGGAAATCAGCTCAAGAGGCCAAATGCCTGGGGTGGAGTATGACTGGTTTTAGGAATTTTAATTCAGATTATATCACTGTGGTTTGATTGACCTGCCTTTATCTTTGGTAGTTTCAGGGAAGCAGAAAGATGGTGGTAGCAACATTGGTCCTCCCATCCCCAGCCCAACTCACATCAGAGTGACATATTCTTCCCTAAGTGCCAATAAAAATATGATTGTGTCATAGTATCTTTGATTGGTTCACATCTCCATCTCTAAATCAATCATTGTGGCTAAGAAAATTTAATGATTTGATAGCCTTTAAGCCTGTATATAGATTCTCCAATTGGGGTTCCTGGTGGAATGACCATCACCAAAACCAAATGGATAAAGAGTTGGAGAGGGAGTTTTCCCAGTCATAAATCAGGGTGCGGTTACTAAAATTGGTTGAGAGATGTCAATAAATGCCCAAGATGTACAGTTAAGCTTATTTTTTAAAATATTTAGAAATATTTCATAATATATTTCTATCTCAGAAGTTATCAATGTAGATGAGCATTTTAAAAACTTCAAGCATTTCCAAAACAAAGAAGTGGTTTCAACTCATCATTTCCCAAAGTTATTTGGTGTAAAACAAATCATTCAAGCAAAATTAATTAACATCTCTGAACTATTCTGCAGAACATATTTTGAAGGATGCCACTGAAGACCCAGCTTCTGACATTTAGAACTAACCTAATACACAAGCTATGCAAATAATCTTTTCTTTCATGTTTTCTACATCATCAACTTACTCTGACTCATATAACCTGCCTTACATTGCTCAGCATCAAAAAATAAAACAACCAGCAAATAATATTTTTAATAATACAACTCATTAAATGCTTCCAAGATGTGCCTATATGACTATGAAAATATCCTGTGGAAAACAGAATCACAAATTTGAATGTAATTTAGAAGGAGTTTGTATTTGCTCTGCAAACTTTGATCAAAATTTAGTGGTATAAAATTACAAATATTTATTATTTGTTTTGATTTTATAGGTTAGCTAGGCAGTTCTTCTGGATTGGGTCAAATCAGCTAGTGCTGGATGGTCTAGGATGGTCTCATCCTCTTGTCTGATATTTGGTGGATTGGTTGATTTGTAATGGCTTATCTCTGCTTCATGTGGATCTCTTTTGCCCAAATAAGCTAAGCCAGGGCTTCTTAATAGAGCAGTTTCATGTTTCAGAAGATCAATAAGTGAGGGCAAACATCAAAGTGCAAGCACTTTTCAAACTTTTGCTGTCATCATCTTTATCATCTTTGTTAACATCCCAACTGGTAAAGCAAGTGACATGACCAAATCCACCTCTTGATGAAAGAAACTGCAGCGGTGCATTGCAAAGTGTCATGCAGAGCATACATATAAAGACAGGATGAATCAGTGGCCGTTTTTATAATCTACCAAAGAGCTCTTAAAATCTGCTTATATATTCCAGACTTAGTTTATCAAATGGGTTAACTGCTTAAATGAACTGCAAATACCAAGCTGTGTTTTGAAAACAAAACAAAACAAAACACCTTAGACTGTCTTAAATATTTAGAGAATATTTTGGAGGCTGGATATCCATCCTGGAATAATCTCCATTGACAAATGAGGGGGAATTATATGATTAAATGATTGGACCTGTATAACAAGATTCCAACAGTACATATAGGGGAATGGCAGTGGCTTTTTGTTTTTTTCGTTCTTTTTTAGTAAGGTACCCTAAACACAGACTCTGAGATGCAGATTTGCATGCAGGAGGTTCAATGAAGAGTATGTGTGGAAAACACTTGTAAGGAAGCGAGGAAAGTAGGAATGAACAGAAAGAGAAATTGAATGGTGAAGAGGTTGCAAAATAAGTTTAGTTCATTCCACAGGGATCTCAGAAAGGGGATGGCTTTTCTGAGACGTCCAGAAGAAGGCAAAGGGTTGGTGGTTTATAATACCTCCTGCCCTCAGTTGAATAATTATTAGATGAGAGCATCCCCTGGGAAAAAGATAAGCTAGAACAAGGTGGATTCCTTTAGCTCTGAGTTATTTCTGGAGAGAGACTTAGCGGTGAACCAGTGGCGGCCAACTTAAAAAGGCACTAAATCAACACTTGTGATTATTTCTCTAGGATCAATTCACAGGAGTTTTGAGTAGTTGATCTTAAGGCCTCTCTTCAAACCATGAGATTTTATGACTTTCTTATTTTTTGCAAAATGAGTTTTAAATGTGTCAGAACCATTGATAAAAGAAAAAAACCTGTAGTGAATTTGTTGAAATACATGTAAAGTGTCTTTTTTGAAAAATCTTAAAGAACATGGGTGTTCAGTATTGAGTTTAAAGTAGAGTATGTCATCTGTTAAGTTCTATTCAATTGGATTTAAAGAGAATATCCAGTTAAACACAGCTTTGCCTATAACCTGGGTACATTTCATTGATATGGTCACAGAGACTTTCCCCCAAAACATAGTCAAATGTGGGGTTAAGGGAACATGACTCTAAAGACATCATTGCTTGCGAGTGTGCCTAGTGACAAAATGAGAATAGGATCCTTCAGGATCCTCAAGGGAAATCTGCAAATTAGAGAGCCGTGTATGCACTCTGAAATATTGAACACACAGAGTTTGTGACTTTGTATGGAATTATATGTAAACAATCAAAACATATGTAAAATTTTTGAGGGGAAATTTCCATTCAAAGAAATACTGGACGTTTTGTAATACTTTTGAAAGTTAAAAATCCATGAAATATCTCTTTTAGAAATACCTATTTGTAATACTTGGTTTACTTTTTACAAGACATGGTATATTGATTCCTTATAAGTTGGTGATTTTGTTTTATTTTGTTATACGTTTTAAAAACTGTGTATCATAAACTTTTCTAGAAAAAAATTGCTTTTAAATGTCATCTGAGTGTCTACATAAGGGTTAAAAATGTTCTAAACCTCCCAATGTTTCTTGGAGAATGCACCCCCCAATGTGTCTTTCAACCCAGAAGTGGCTCAACATACCTACTGTCAAATAAGTCAGATATCCCATTTTTTGACTTGAAATACATGTATGTCATTCAATTCCAAACTAAAAATACTTACAAAGGTACTAACTCCTTTGCTTTATTTATTTTTAAGATTTTTATCTTTCATAACCTAGAAATGTTCAAATATCTTTTACCTACCTAAATTGTTGAATGCATATCAAACCTTCACTGTAATTCATATGTTATAATACCTGTAAACAACTTTTCTGATTTTTGTCCAGTAAGATGTAAGTGCAATAAATATCATGCACTATCATTTTACCTATCCAGTTGTCACTTGAGTGGTATTAAGAATTTGGCATTAGTTCTTGGCACCCAGAACTAATAGTTTTGGAATATATTTGATGCCATGACCAACATAATAAATCAAAGTTAAGGATTAAAATAAGCCACAAAACACTGCTAAGCTTCAGCAGCTTCTTAATTATTTACTTCAAAATGGATTTAGTTATTGTTGAGAAACATCTCTACTGCATGTAGCCCAATTTCAGAGGAATTTTCACACAATTAATCTTAGAGAAATAATTTTTAAATGTATTCTTATTACTTGAACATTTCTAAAATACTTGATACTTAATAGTATCAAGCTTACTCTTAAAATAAAATTTCGCTTAAATGTTATAGTAAAGAAGACTCCAAATTATTCATACATCTTTAAAAATAAAATGTTTCTGGGCAAACCTATTTCATACAGTTATTTAAAATTTGGACATATGAGAGGTAGAAGGAGAGTCATGAAGACAAAGAGCACCAGAGGTTCATCTTGTCCGTCATACGTTCTCTTTTCACTCTGTTCTTTCTAGAAAATGAAGCGTCCCTCTTTAGATGAATTCAAAGGACCTTTAAAATTATTAGGACCTGCTTTATTTTCTCACATATTTCCTGGATTTGGAAAAATAAATTAATCTATAAAATAATAATTAGAAAACACACATAACATCATATTCTACCACGATTATATTATGCAAGTATGAAAAGAGGAAAAATAGTCTTGAAAAATTAACATTTGGATAATTTATAAAGAATTTATAATTTATAAAATTTATAATTTGGATAATTTATAAAGAATCCAGTAAGATTCTATGTTGCCAAATGACTGTAACTTTCAAAAGACCAAAAATCACAAGGCACACTGAATAAACTCAATATCATTTATAAATAATTTAAAGAAATAAAAATGAGGGGTGCCTGGGTGGCTCAGTTGTTAAGCATCTGCCTTTGGCTCAGGGCGTGATCTCAGGGTCCTGGGATCAAGCCCTGCGTCGGACTCCTTGCTCTGCTGGAAGCCTGCTTCTTCCTCTCCCACTCCCCCTGCTTGTGTTCCCTCTCTCGCTGGCTGTCCCCCTCTCTGTCAAATAAATAAATAAGATCTTTAAAAAAAAAGAAGAAAGAAATAAAAATGAATGCATAATAATATGCTCAAATTTATGAATACCCAAAAAGTGAAGTGAAGTATCAATTTATCCATGAAACTGGCAAATATTAAAAGATCAATAAAGTACATAGTGGAATATACGTTAGAAAATGAACACATATACTGTGGATGCTAATGTGGACAATTTTGTGAGGAACAATTTGGCAGTACTTATAAGAAATTATAATTTAATAAATTTCTCCCTGGCAATTCTAATTCTAAGGATCTCTTTTTGAAATATACAAGTATTCAAAATAATCTGAATATGCCTTAAGATGCTTATTGCACGGAGGGCACGTATTGCAATGAGCACTGGGTGTTATAAGCAAACAAAGAAGCATGGAACACTACATCAAAAACTAATGAGGTACTGTATGGTAACTAACATAACATAATAAAAAAGATGCTTATTGCAGAATTAGTACAGCAAAACTGGGAAAAACTAAATAACGAGACTAGATGTACTGGACTCTGAAATCATTCTACAGACTTGAATTAAAGTCTCAGTTCTAACTCTTACTAGCTTCATAACACTTGGAAATGGGTTAACCTTTTTAAAAATGAAGTTTATATATCTAGGTATAATAACAATACCTACCAAATAACATTGAATGTTAATTAAATGAGATAATACAAATAAAACATTCAGAGCATTTAAATAATCAATGTCTATAAATAGGGGATTTACTAGAGTATGGTACATCCATCTGTACAATGGAATAGTATATAACTGTAAAAAGGATGGAGTACTGTAATTAAAATTTTGTTTTCTGTCATGCAATGTTCTGGTAGGTTACAAACAAAAAGTGCCAATTAGTAGCATGCCACTTTCAAAATGATTATATAGACAACCATTTTTGGAAGACTGAAAAGAAGAAACATAAATCATGTTATTGTAGATTATTGAAGTTGGAGAGAGTCTAGTCTTTATATAACCAGTCTTTACACATATATATAGACACACACTACATACATATGCACTATATATACTATACTATATGCTATATATGTGTGTGTGTGTGTGTGTGTGTGTATATACATATATATATATATATATATATATATATATATATATATATTACCCTCCTAGTTGATGCTTGAGTTGTTATATAGCACCCTCTTAGCAAAATCGTACAGGCTATTATTAACCGCCAAGTTTTCCAGAAAAGAAAGTGTTCCCACTAGAGGTGAGATTCAGAGTCTGGACATTGCTATCAAGCTTACACCCAAGATTTTCCTTGATTTAGTGATTCCATTGAGATAAACAGTATGCCAAAACAATGGCTATTTGAGCATTCCACATTAACTTGCTAAGCACCAAGGTGCTTGACGTAACATATCCTTCAGCCACATCAAAACTTTGAGCATATTTTTACTGTTTTCTATTTAGATTTTTCCCCTTTAAATTATGTGATATAGTCATTATTTTAATTTATATTCAAAATATTTGAAGAGGAATTAAAATGATTATTTGTGCAATTCAAGGTAGGATACTTTTGCTTAAAGTATTGTAAGTAGTAAAAATTTTTTAAATGAAACACCTAAAATACAGCATAATTTTTCTTGCTATTTTTTGATGGAAGAGTATGAATGAGTTCAGAAAAAAACCTGGATCTAATGAAGTAAATGTTCATTGACAGACGATACAGAAATGAAAGATAAATGATAGATGATTGATAGGCAGATAGATAGATAGCAGACAGACAGACAGACAGATAAAGGTGTGTTCAAATACATATATGTATAAGTCAGCATGTTCAGTCCAGGGATAAGAAAGTAGGATGGTTTAGCTGGAATTTAGGATGGGGGAACAGAAGGAGGAATAGGCAATTAGACTGGAGAGAGAGATTTCAGAGAAAGAATTGACAAAATTAAAAAATAAAGAGAAGAATAAATTCTAGTATTCAGAATGAGTCCTGTGTTTGTAAGCCAAGCCATAGGGTGGATAATACAAAAAAGATAAAGAGCCGGGGAAAGCATATAAGCTGACAGTTATGATGTAGGTTGAAATACCTATGAACCATGCAGGTGAAGAGGTTCAATATAAAGTTGGATGGATGAGCCTGGGACTCAGAAGAAAGATTTATATTGAAGTTAAAGATTTGGGAATCATTAATGTTAAAGTGATTATACACTCCGCAAGAATATGTGAGAAGTAAAAGGAAGAAGACTGAAGATAAAACCCAAAGATTACTATTTCTACTTTTTCTTACATGGGTTCTTACATAATAAATCTTTTCCTAACCTCTGAAAAATGCCAGCATTCTCATACACTTGGTGGTGGGTGGGAGGCTCTTTACAATCTCTGTCTCTCCACTTTTCACTGAGTTGACAAGACACAGTGTATCCAAGGATCACATAATTTAGGAAAACAAAAAATCACAATTATTTTTCACTGTATCTTCACCCATCCAGTTTTGATTGTTTGCAACTGGGCAATTGGGGAACATCTAAGAACCTGATATTGTAATGTTTTAACCAAAAAAAAAACCCATATACACAACAAAAAAGCAAACAAAAAAACACATATACAAAATACTCAATCTTTGAACTGCTTGTTTATAAATATAAAAACAACAAAATTAATTTAACTAATAATAATGTGTCCAAATTTCCTATTTCTTATCCTTGGGAATTTTAAAATCTCACCTGGACATGTAGGCGAAATAAAAATCCTTCTTGTGGATTACCTTGCTAGCTGAATTTATGCCTAGAAAGATCATGATGAGTCACAATGGACTGATATAAAACACTGGATTCATCCCTATCCCTGGGGATCACTTCCTGTCAGGTTCTGCTGAACTCCATCCACGGCCAACTTTACTATAACCACAACACTCTAGATGCTATGTACAAAACTGCTTATCTGATGCTAGTCTGGGACCAAGTAATCTGCATCACTGTTCATCGTAAGTCAGTGAGCACTTATCTGGCTTCTAGATTGGAATCAGTGGTAACAGTAGTGTGCTGATCCTGCAAATAATAAAACATTTTTTCTGCATTAAGTAGCAAAAAAATTATGTTCCCTCTTGAATTGTCGCAGGGGGATGACATAACATGCCAAATGGAGAAAAGAGTTACAGCAAAAACTGTTGTATTTTTGGCTAAATTATGAGTACTGTGCTTGAGTTCATGACATATTTTAGACATATTATTTATTATAAATAAATTTATTATTTTTGACTATTTATACTATCCAATTCACTGCTAGTTACATCACTATTAATTAAACCATTAACTTTCCAAAAATTGTATTCTCTAGGAATGAGGACACAGTCACACATTTTGACAGCAAACGTGAAGTAGAAACAATAAAATGCAGTCATTAAACTGAGAAGTCTTTCATTTATTATCAGAAAGTATTTATTAAGCACATATTTGTATTTTTTCTTGTGCTGATTTTCAAGCAGGAAACTACCATAACTAGACTGGTCTTCATTGATCTGTGCTTACAAATAGATATTTCCTAAAGCATGGTATGGATATGATCAATTTGTAGCTAAAGTAGTAATTTGGAACAATATCACCCCTAAGTATTTAGTCATCAATATAGGTTGAATAGGTCATTTGACAGTTTTGTCTTAATGACTAAAATGTCTATTGAACCAATTCAATTTGACCATTTATAAGGTAATCAATTATTTTAATTATTGATCTATAAATGACATATACAGGAAATCACATAAACCTAGTCTCAGGCTCCTTAGAATATAATTCAAATGTACTTTCAGTCAACTGTGCCTCTGACTCACAATGTACTAGTGTAGATTTGGGTCACATGAATAAAAAAAAATAAAAAGTTTTAGTCCTTTAGTGTGACTGTTAAGGTTGAAAGTACAATTGAAAGATTTTTTTTTTCCTTTAAATGCTTACAAAAGAATTTGAATTGAAACTCCAAGGACACAAATTCACATTGTTCTGGTTTGGCATGGTAACTAAAAGTTACTTCCAAATCTAAAAATGCATATGTCCACGTCCATCTCTAAGTTTGTAGCAGAAGTTTGATGTCTAGTTATGAGTCATTTATTCACCATTTTTTAAATTAAATGCTAAGCATATTTGACTGATCAAAAAATAAAGGGGAGAATTTTATCTTTCCGTTTAATTAATTAACTTAAAATTTTATTTATTTTAGCAAGAGGGTATTACATACCAAATAATATTTTGCAGAAATGGGAAACTATAAAAAAAAAAAATAAGGGCAATAAAAATCCATCAAGGGGCTCCTGTGTGGCTCAGTTGGTTAAGTGTTCTGCCTTCAGCCCAGGTCATGACCCCAGGGTCCTAGGATCAAGACCCACGTCAGGCTCCCTGCTCAGCCAGGAGTCTGCTTCTCCCTCTCCCACTCCCCCTGCTTGTGCTCGGTTTCTCTCTCTGTCAAATAAATAAAAAAAGTCTTTTTAAAAAATCCATCAAAGTGCTTTTCTTAATTAAAAAAACTTCTTTAAGAATATTCTTCTAAAGTGGCCAATTAAAACTTGAGCCAGTATTTTAAAAAGAGGTGCTTTTTCTCTGCTATAGTGGGGAAGGGGAAAAGTTCTAGATAGATATACACTAAAGTATTGTTTAAACTTTAAAAGTTTATTTCTGGGAGGAAGTAAGGCTATTGGTGTTCTTTATGTATTGACTCTTTGTTTTTGTATTTTCTTAATTTTTTTGCAATGAACATATTGTTATGTAATCAGAAAAGGAAACTATTAAATACAAACAAAAATTGGATGAATGACACGAAAGAAAATTCACATCTTCATAACAATAACTTGCATTCTTTTTTTTCAAACTTGCTTGATGTTTTTCTTTGCAATTTTCCTGTGATATTGATAGGGTAGGTATTATTAAACTCCTTTAATTTGTTGAGACATAGGCAGAGAAGCTCATTGAACTAAAGGTGAACTTGGGGTTGAAATGAAGTGTTCAGTATTTATCACTCCCCAAACACTGAGTTGAGAATTATAGTAACTGCTACTTTCTATTATTGTGTTCTGTTTCTTCAGTGATAGCATCTCTCTTTTAATACGTTTTTTTCTTTTTTGTCATTTGTAGAAATTTTAGTTATAAAAAACAAATTGAGATTTGTGAGACTTCATTAAATTCTAGGCACACCAAATCCACTCAATTGAATAATTCAGGGGATATAATTTGATATGTTTTTACTCTCTTCCTCTATTTATAGCTTTCTCTGAAGGTTGCAGTATTAAGGCCAGATAATTCACTTTAAAATATTGCCAATTACTTTTGAGAAGATGAGAATTACTGAGACATGAGCATTTTTTATAACATTTGAGAGAAAACTTTCAACTCTTTTGTGAAATAAGAGTAGCAGTGATCAATATTTTTTCAGTAACTTATTTTTATTTTAGATATAGAAAAGAAGTAGAACCTAGTAACTACTGTATCTTAAGTGTCATCAGATATAAGACGCATAATTGGCAAATCCTCCTAGTCTAGTATCAATATTATAGACTTTTATGGCTTTTAAATTTATTATCTTCAAGACTCAAAATTTCATGAGATAAATAATTATAATAATAAGGAACATTTCAGTCTGAGTTGGGATCACAGTTTCAGCCTCTTCTATACTTACTCAACCTTACTGATACAAATACATAGCTTGTGATCAACAATTCCACTGCTTTCTACTAGTGCCTAGACTATCAATCTAACTACAGTCTTGCATCTTGGGTTTGTGACTGGTAAGGGAAGAGAAGGAAAAAAACACACAAAACTTTAATTAGTGCCTTTAATGTACCTAGTGTTTTATATTCATTATCTTGATTAAATCTTAATTTAAAACTAAGAGGTAGGAATTGAAATTCTAATTTTTCAGATGAGGAAACTGATGTTCCGAGAGGCTAATTACCTTGTCCTAAGTCTTGTTTACAAATGGCGGGGCTGGAATAGGAAACCAGTTCATTAGTGTTTGAAGCTGGCGACATTTTCAATATATCACTGTTTCTCAATGGGGGTGGGTGGGTGGAACCCTGGTATTTGCATCACAAATGCTAGGGAAACATGTTAATTTACAAATTCTAATCAATCAGCCTAAACTAATTGAACCAGTCTCTGGGTGTAGCCTCAGAAAATTCCAGTTGAAAAAAATCACCCTATTGATGCTTAGGTATCCTTTTTTTTTTTTTTTTTAAAGGTTTTATTTATTTTTGTGACAGAGAGACAGCCAGCGAGAGAGGGAACACAGCAGGGGAGTGGGAGAAGAAGAAGCAGGCTCCCAGCAGAGGAGCCCGATGTGGGACTCGATCCCGGAACGCCGGGATCACGCCCTGAGCCGAAGGCAGACGCCCAATGACTGCGCCACCCAGGCGCCCCTGATGCTTAGGTATCCTTGACACATGAGACAACCTCTGAGTAATGGTGAATCCTTTTCTTAAAGCCCTAATGCAAATGCATCTATCAGTAGACAATTAGATGTTCCTGGGATTTTTTTTTTTTTTCATGGCTTTTGGTCACTTTTTGATTCTTAATGATGGAGATCAAGAATTTGCTAGAGGAGACAGTATGGGCATTTTATCAGTGATTGGATGAAGATACAGACAACATGCTGATCAAACTAATTGCTGCCACTAAGCTAAGAGAGATAATCAACATGTTGAATGAGAGTCGGTTACAAAATCAAAATGGTTTGGACAAGAGGAACCATTAGACAAATAAAGCATTAGAAAATGTAGGAGAAAAAAAAAGTAGGAGAGACAAATTTTATATATTGCAAAGAGGGCCAAAAAATTGACTACAAATGAGCAGTAGAAAGAAGATGGCTTAGCCTAGAGCTGTAGGGAAAAGATGACACTTCTCAATAACACGGAAAAAAAAACCCTCAAAATTAAAAAAAAAAATTAATGAAATCCTAGGCTTTATTGATAGATTTAATAAACTAAAGGAAGATATAGCTTTCCCTCCCTCTAGTTTTGTGCTATTTAGACTGCTCCTGGAGATGGGCAGAAGATTCTGAATACCACAGTTCAAAAGCTGAGTAATCACATCAACAAAATGCACTGAGAGGATTACTCCAAAAGGTGAGTAAATGTGATGAAATGTCACACGAGGAATGGATGAAGACTAACGGTAGGCTTAACCTGAGAAAGAGAAGTTAGTAGATATATGATAGCTATCTTTTTAAATTTAAAATTCTACCCCATATAAAAGGGATAGATATATACTATGGGGCTATAGAGCCCGAATTATGAACAAGGAGTAGAAGCACTGACAATATCAGGTCAACATAAAGAAGGAATTTTTTAATAATTAGAAGGATTGGTAAAAACGGGAACTAGTCATCTCAATACATATGTACTTGTTCAGAGTACTGTAGAGAGAGTCAAGCACTGTATCTGATCAATTTTGTTCCATCATGGCCCAAATCTTGCCTGTCTTGTTTGCCATTTTATCCCAGCACTTGGCATGAAGTCATCTCTTACGAAATATTTTCAATGAATCAATGTGCAAGATTCTATGACTCTGAACTGTCAAATGTCTGTTCCACATCTACACATTATAAGAGAAAAACTAGGTTCATTTTTCTGCCAATTCCATTCCATGTCCCATGCTCAACTTCCATCCTTTTCTAGTCAAAGAAAAGTTTTCTAGAGAAAACTTGCCTCAGTCTGATAAACTGTGATACAGTTGAAAATTTGTTTTTATCAGTAAAATTATGCTACCTAGAAATCTCGAGTTTTGTCATTTTAGCAAACAAATCACTTGAATGGTCCGAATGGGCTGGTCACTTGACTAAACTTTAAAAAGCTACTGGTAAGAACATGTGCCAGAAAAAGGCAGATTTCAAAAAGGAAAAAAAAAAATGCTATGCTTCTAAATAAGCCTTTCCTGACTGCGATAAGAAGGTTAAAATATGTGACTTGCAAAGGTATATATGAATATCTTTAAAATGGATATTCAAGGGGTGCCCGGGTGGCTCAGTTCTTTGAGCACTGGACTCTTGGTTTCGGCTCAGGTCATCCACTTAGGGTCATGAGATCAAGTCCTGTGTGGGCTCTGTGCTCAGTGGGGAGTTTGCTTGAAATTCTTTTCTCCCTCCCTGTCCCTCCCCCTCTGCTCCTACCCCCCCTTCAAGTAAATAAATAAATATCTTTAAAAATGTATATTCAAGGCCATTGGAAAATGATGCATAAGAATAAAAAACAACAAAACCTCCCCAGCCAAATGCCGTGTAAAGCTTTTTTTAACCTTTGATTATTATATTTTTTAATCTATGCTAATATTTTGTGTAGGAGGAATGAAGGTTTGTGCTAAAGCCTATTTTATAAAATATTTTATAAAATATTTATCTTTTTTATATAAAATATACCACAGCCTCAGTCAATACACATCAACAGGTTGTTTCAGTCAACACAGTTCCAAAATACTGTGATACCTCACGGTAATGTGCATTAGACTTCCCTAATAGGTAACTGATCTGGAAGGACATAATATTGACTGAGCTACATATGACTTTAGATTTGTTTCTTTTCAGTAGATGCTTTATTTTTATTCAATTTTCTACAACATTGGTATGTAAGGTTTTAGGATTTAGATTCAAGTCATAGTACTTATTAAGTACTCATTGGAGGTGGCATTGCTCCTCTGCCCCTCCCTTATCTTGGAAGGAATTGCTCTGATTGGGACTCTTCTCAAATTAAATCCTTTTTGCTGTTATGTATCACAGGTTTCTCAGTTTCTGCTATTTATATGCTCTGTTTAACTTTCCTTAGGCATACGGTAGTATAAATATACACAAGATCCCTGGGAATGCTGTATTCCAGTGATTTATCTTCTGTAATATGGTTGTGGTTGGAAAGTAATAATGGTAACTACATAGCAAATTATAAATCTTCTGTAAACATCAATACATCTTAAATCATAAGACATTCCTGAATGCAATACATATTGAAAACAGGTAAATTATCCAGTAATAATTTGATATTCACTGGTAAAAAAGAAAAAAAAAGCTTTTTCAAATTATATTATCACATAAAGTTTGTCACACTCATTAGAACAGTTGGGAGATATGAGTAAGGCATTTTCCCTTCTACTCAAAAATTAGAAAAATTAAGGAAATGAACACTTCATCTTTAGACATGCTTCATGCTTAACATTAACAACATATATCTACTATACGTAAAAAATAGTAGGTGGTATATAATTCAGCATTTCTTTCAACAAGCTTTGTATCATTGAACATTTATTTTATTAGCTTGTGAATCAAGAATGTGTGTTCGTTGGTTCACGCAATTTTAAATACCCTTGTTGCCTGACTACATTGGCTTGCCACTGGGACTCTACTTTTGTGTTGGATCTCATGTATGATAGGAACTCAGACCAGTGATGTGAAGTCTCCAGGTTTCAAGATCTCCAAGGGTTTCTGTTTTCTCATTCACAACTTTATAGTTGGCTTTGTATTGTGCTTTTTTAAGAAGACCTCACCCTTGCACACACACGCACAGACACACATGCACACTCACCTGCACGCACCCCAAATGCTCAGAGAAGTGACTGGGGTATCAGATTCAGAACCCTGTCTTCTGCATTCAAGGCAGCATGTGGGAGATACATGAGGGAGAACCAGAGCAACGGTAGAGAGACACAAAAGGGAAAGGAGAATTTCTTCAAAGCAGGAAGGATTTACCTTGTGGGGCTAAAAAATAATGATACAAAGGTGAGTTTGGGGGTTGTCACAATGGCTTAAGCAAATAGTGTGGTAAGAAATTGACCCAGGACAGTAGCACCAATGAGTAGGAGAAAATTAACTTAAAAATTACATAGGTGGTATATTGATCTACTACCCTCTCTCTCCATCTCAAATTTCTTTCCCCTAATTATTATCTCCTAGATTCCCTAATATTCTGAATTATTCCTTACACATTTCTTTCAATTAATTACAGTACTATGTTTATCCTTTAAGTACTGATATTTTCTACGGATTATTCCTCAGTCTAAATTATTCACTTACGTATTCATTCATTCATTCATTCATTCACTCATTCATTATCCCCAGTTAGAGAGTACACATAATTTATTTTCTAAGACACATGAAATAGAGAAAGTTAAAATATTCACTCTCCCCCCTGAAAACAAGCATCCAGTCTCATAGGTAATAAAATCAAGCAAAAAATAAGGTACTTGGTAAACATGAACTTGTTCCCCAAACACATCTTTGCTCCTGCTTCTCCATGTGTTCCCTGACACCAGGGTTTACATATTATTTTTCTTTTTTTAGCCTCAATGCTAGTATCATGCCTGACTTATGTGAGAAGCTAAATAAATGTTTGCTGAATTCTTCACAATTTAATATTTTATTTTAACTAAATTAATTTTAACTCCTCATTGCAAATAATCTGTGAGTTGCTTAAGGACTAGTAAAGCTAAATGTCATTTGTCTTTATTAACTGTTCATGTTTACTGGGCCACTTTAATCAATATAATGACAAGAGAAAAACAAGATGTCCATTAGATGTTTTTCTATGAAAATATCTGATGCTAATATTTTGTATTTGCCAAATAAAATCATGATTATTAAAATTACTTTTGAAGTTATTTACATATTTCATTACTACATTGTCTTAGGGTTGAGTATTTTCTTAAATACTGAATTGATTCTCAGAAGCCAGTGCTAGAGCCTATTACGTGGACATCCGGCTACTTGCCCAGCAGCTTCATAATAGTGTGCACTTGATGAGTGAAAATGAAAGCAGGAGCATGGTTTACTGATGGTTGCCTGATTTATTTCTTATTCCTGTCCCTTCTTCTTAGTAGTTTAAATGCGGATCCCAATGATCAACATGCTTTGATTGACAATGGTACCCCGAATAATGCAGTTTGAAAAGGGACAATTTCTCTTAGCACCTATCATGTCAGAGACACTGTATTGGGCCTGCAGAGATTTTTTTTTAAAAGATACATATTGCATATGTCTTGCATGTTAATATTATGCAGAGATACAACCTTAAATATTTCTGAGGTCTTAGCAAATGATCTTGTAGCCCCACCATGGATTTCCTTTTTGCTCTGAAGCCTTTTAATTTGAAAATCTCTGACAGACTAATAAGGAGACCATTTTGTTTAAAACCCAGCAAGCCCTGGATCTTTTATATTTAAAATTCTTCTTTTAGCTTTCCTTTATTCTCCCATTATTTGCTATAAGCAGCAAGAAGCAGCTAGCGGCAACTTCAATATCTGCCTGAAAATTTTAGCTAGATCATCCCATCCGTTAGGATTATATTTACTTTCCTTATAGCCACAGGGCATGGTATTGGGAAACTTTCGCTACTATGTAACAAAGATTCTCTTTCCGTCAGCCACCCGCAGTATTTTCCTCACTTTTTTCCCCCAAGTCCTCACTAGCAGCTTCCTTGAGGGCCAAACTTTTACTAACAGTCTCTTCATGACCCTTTAAATTTTTTCTCACGCTTTCTTCAAAGTCCTTCCAGCTTTTTTGCACCTGCATGCTGATCATGAAGCCACATGTTTTAGGCTGTGTTATCTCAGTGCCCAACTCTTAATACGAAAATCGAGTTATTAAGACTGCATAACAAGTTGCCACAAAGCTCAGTGGTGTAAAGCAACCCTACATTACGGTCCAGGTTTCTCTGGGTCAGGATTTCAGACAGGACACACAGGAAAAGGCTCATTTCTGGTCCACTCTGCTTCAGCTAGGGCTGCTCAAAGACTAGACCTGAAATCATACGAAGACTCACGTAGCTGTCAGGTGATGTTGGGAAGACTCAAACAGCACAAAGCTAGCAAAGATGGGTTGCTCAGGCACCTCGGGCTCCTTGTGGGCACTCCAGCATGGTGCCTTTGGGGAAGCCACGCGGCTTACATGTTGGCTCGGGACTCCCACAGCACATTTTGAAAGAGACGTAGGCAAAAACTGTGTCACCTTTCCAACCTAGACTAAGAAGTCACAGAGCATGACTTCCACCACGTTCTATTTATTAGAAGTAAGTCATTGATTTGGGACTATATTTAAAGAAAAGAGAATTAGATTCCACATCCTGTGGCAGAAATGTCAAAGAATTTGGAAACATGCATAAAACCAAGACATATGGGTATAATATAGAACATTTTAAGAGAGAGAATGCATAATTACAGGACACAGCATGGAAAATCATGGCCCATAATGTGGATCAATGACATCACAATTTGGCTGCACGCTGTATGCTGTTTGTCTTAAGAGAGATGATCAGAAATTCTGGTGGTATTGTGCAATGTCTCTCTTACCAATATTACTATTTCTCATTCCCCAGAGTTTAACCTATTTTTCCCTTCACCTGGGAGTCACTCCTATGCATGTTCACGAATCAAGCCTGCCTTAGGACAGGGGTTACTTAGACCCTGATGTGTGAGCATCTATTTCTTCTAACTGTTTCACTCCTGTGTTATGAGTTGTTGAGACTTATTCCCTGACCTCTGAGTCTCAGTTCTTGTACATGGACTCCTGCTTTTATTTCTATTGCATCATTTTCTGGAAAATTTTTATTCTGAATTGTATTACCTATAGGCATGCTAGACCCTCAAATCAGACTTCTAAGGAGGGAAAGTTGTTTCAGTGGAGAGCATAGGAGGAAAGGCAGTTAACGCTTATTAAGTTCATTCTCTAAAGTAGTCACTGTGAGACACTTTACATGGGTTAGGCCCCTTTATCTAGGCTGAGAAATAGGGAAGTGAGTCCACCTCCTTGTGTATGGTTGGGTAGGACTGGGATACCAAAGAGTCAGGCTGGATTAATAGAAAAGACTGCAGTCCCCCTACAAGGATCACATCAAAATGAGAGCTAGGAGAGACTCTTAGTCACAAAGACTGGATAAAATGGGAAGATAGCTGGACTAGGGGTGTGTGTGTGTGTGTGTCTGCAGTTTACTAAACTTTGAATTCCACAAACATTGTTGGTCTCATATTCATATCCCCAGTGCCCAGTTCTAGGTTTCAATAAATTTTGTGGAATTGAAAAAGAGTTATTGGGCACATGGGTGCTGGTTTAGAGAAAAAGACAGGGAAAAGGATTTACGAAGGGAAGACGGACACCAGACAAAGCTTAAGTCTAAATCTTAACTGCCTTAAGAATTGGGCCCCTATTTTTAGGATTGCTTCAAAAATTCAGGAGAACCATGGCTGTAGTTTTCAGGATTGTAGTCCCTATAAGCAAGCAGGGAGAGGACTCCATGAAAGATCAGAGTCCTTGCCCTTTTCTTATCATTCTCCTTAAACACTAACTTCTCTTAGAAGACTGGGATCCTGTTTCTTATGGATGGAACCAAACATAAATAGAGCAGGACGTTACTCTTTCCAACTTCTTGCTGTAATTATGTACTTAGAGCTGGAGATCCCTTTACCTGTCGGTTGCATTCCTCTATTCCACTGTTGATCTAGACTGAATTCAGAGATTACAATAATTCTTGGGCACACAGGAGGTCTGGGCTCTTTCCACAGCTTCAAAAATTGAATCACCAAGATGAGTTATAGAAAGATGTGAGACTCAAGACAAAGGAACAATCATATCAGGGCAGATATGACAGAAATGGCAAATTGTTACAATTTCCCTTCTACAGGACACACAGCTAGATTCCATTTCTCAGCCCCCCTTGCAGTGAGGTGTGCCCATGCAATCAGGTCCAGGCAATAGAATTTGAGCCAAGATTTGTAACAAAGCCCCTCCCAGTTTGATTTTGTCTGACACATTGATCTAAGGAGGGTATGGAAGATGGCAGAGTCACAAATGGAGAATGACTGGGATGCTGGATGGTCACCCAGGAGGAGAGTTGTCTAAATAATCAAAATCCCTTTTTGAGAGAGTTATAAGTGAAAAATAAGCTTATATTATGTGAAGTTTCTGAAATTTGGGGGTATATCTTTTACATCAGCTCCCATACCCTTGAGTAATAAAGTAGGTGTTCTTGGGTTAGGAAAGCTAAATACACAACTTATAACCTCATTGAGCTTTTAATATATTCTGGAAAGATAAGCATAACTATCTGGCAAGTTAACTAACAACTAAAGGGTATAAATATATGAAAATGAGCCCAATACAAGTTCTGTGGATAAATATCACCATATATTTAATTTCTTGGGTAAATAAAATATTAACTGCATTTTGAAAAATTGGTAGTCCTCTTATAGTAAGAAAGAAGGAAAGGAAGAGTATCTGAGGATGTGGTACTGAGGAAAGCAACTAACAAGAAAGGATGTGTGGTTCAGAAGACTGTAAACAGACAAGACTGGCCAGAGCTTATAGTGTGTGCAAGATATTAAAGATGAGTATGGATACAAAGGTATATTAAGAACAGATTTTAGAGATGCTTTAATACAAAATAGGGTATTTGTAATTTAGCAATAAAAATACATTTTTGGATAGGATTGAAATGGTGAAGGCAACATTTTGGAAAGGGTAAGGCATGCGATAACTGGTATCTAGAATACCAGTGAGAAAAATATTGAAATATTTGTAATACCGGCAAGAAGTGCCTAAACTAAGATGGCGATAATAAGAATAAAAATGCAGGACACTGGGGTGCCTGGGTGACTCAGTCAGTTGAGTGTCTGACTCTTGATTTAGGCTCAGGTCAGGATCTCAGGGTCATGATTGAACCCTGCATTGGGCTCCACACACAGTGGGGAGTCTGCTTGAAATTCTCTCTTTCTCTCCCTCTCCCTCTGCTTCTCCTTCTCATTCTCTCTCACTCTCTTTCTCTCAAATAAGAAAATAAAATCTTTTTTAAAATGCAGGACACTTTCTCTTTTGGCTATATGGAGTAATTTGTATGAGGGTAAGCCTCCCACCATCAGCAACTAGCTTCTTTCAGAAGCTAGAGATGGAGGAACTAATTTAGTAATGAGCATAATCCTGATGATAAAACATGAGAAAGATATTACAAGAAAAGAAAATTACAAACTAATATCCATCAAGAACATAGATTTTGCCAAGAACTTCAGCCAGATATTAGCAAAATGACTTCAGCAACATAAAAAAAGATAATATGTAATAATCAAGTAGAATTTATTCAGGAATACTAGATTGGTTCAGTATTTTAAAGTCAATAAAATTGAGCGAGTAACAAAATAAAGGGAGAAAAATGATATAAATCAATGAAAGAAATAATGTTGATCAGCATAGTCCATAAACGGACCTACAAATAGAAGGTCAATTGATTTTTGATGGACGTGCCAGCATTTTCAAGGCTAAATATCTTCTCTTTTTCCACAAATAATGTTGGAAAAACTGTTATTCATCTGGAAAAACATAAATTTTGACTACTATCTTACAACATATGAAAAAATAATTTGAAATGGGTCATAGACCTAACTCTAAAACAAACAAAAAATATCTTTGATTTGGTGGTGGTAGACAAAGATTTCTTGGATTTAAAAAAACAAAAACAAAAACAAAAACCAGCACTACCCTTCAGCGGTGTATCAAAGTTAGGGTGGTGGAAACAAACGCCCCTGAATTTAGAAGTTGCATTATTTGTTGAGAATTAAAAACAAAAAACAAAAAACTGGCCAAATTTAGTCTGCTTTTTTATTATCACCATATACTCATAATTCTAATAAATACCTGTGATAAAATATTCTTCCCCTCCCTTGGGGTGGGAGGGGATCCCTTTTTATGGTTTAAGTTCTAAATAATCACTATGATTACTTTGAGTTTTAATAATACATATATAAGTTTCATATTGGCTATTAATTATGTATCTTTTAGCAACCATTACATTCTACGTGGAAGTTAACTCATGGAACTTCCCGTTATTCAGTGTGCTCTCAACATGCCCAAAATTAGCTGCATTGTTCATGTCAGGAGTAAGTTTGTTTTGTTTTGGAAATTGTTCAAACTTGGATTGGGCTCAGATCATGTCTCTACCCCCTTTGATATATATATTCCTGTGTCTAAACAACAGCCTTGAAATAAAAAATGATAGCGAGGTGATTGTAAGACCAAGAAATAACCTGAGCTAACTCAATTCTGTCTTTTCAAGTGAAATTTTGGAATGTTATTTGTGATAAAAATTTAAAACAGTGAAACAGATTTCAAATTGTGTGTTGTAATATTTTTGCTTTTAAGTGAATATTTTAGTTCATAAGTGAGATATTTTTTTAATTTGAATATCATTTTTAAAATAAAACATTTCTTTTTTCAGTTGATAATTATTTGCATTAAAACTAAACAATGAATTAAGAAAACAGAGATTGTAACACTATTATTAATTTCTCTGAAAGACCAATAGGTTGATGTAAGGTCTTTTCCTTTTGTAGAAAACCTACATTTTTATAGGTAAGAAGTAGTGAGGCATTACTCTTTCCTTTTTTTATCCTTTCTTATCTATTTCATACTTTATTTCTAGTTAATTATTTACTAATGTCAATTAGTTAATTATTAGTTAATCAGTTAATTATTGACACATGTCAATATATATCAGTAAATATATAGTATTTATACATATATATGTATACACACTATCTGTGATACTATACAAAGAGAAGAGTTTTCTTGAATAAAGAAAATAGTCTTTATTCATAAGAGAAGACGATATCTATACTTTAAAAAAAAAAAAAAAAGCTGTTCTTTTTACCTTCCCCAAGCAGATAAGTCATAACTTCTTTAAATGCAACTTCTCTTGTAGTTTACATATGAATATGTCATCTTACATTTAACCTCTCCCTTTATCTAATGGAGTTTATGTTCAGAAATTAGTTACTATGCAAATGAACAATAAAGGCTTGGCAAAACACATAAAAACCTAGTTTTTACAAGTATGAAATAATCATGTTCAATAGAAAATGCTTTAAAATATTTGGGGGCGCCTGGGTGGCACAGCGGTTAAGCGTCTGCCTTTGGCTCAGGGCGTGATCCCGACGTTATGGGATCGAGCCCCACATCGGGCTCCTCTGCTATGAGCCTGCTTCTTCCTCTCCCACTCCCCCTGCTTGTGTTCCTTCTCTCGCTGGCTGTCTCTATCTCTGTCGAATAAATAAATAAAATCTTTAAAAAAAAAAAAAATATTTGTTTTTGGGGCACCTGGGTGGCTCAGTCAGTGAAGTGCCTGCCTTTGGCTCAGGTCATGATCCTGGAGGCCTGGCAATGACCCTCACATCAGGCTCCCTGCTCAGTGGGGAGCCTGCTTCTCCCTCTACTTTGCCGTTCCCCCTGCTTGTGCTCTCTCTCTCTCTCCCAAATAAATAAATAAATAAATAAATAAAATCTTTAAAAATAAATAAAATATTTCCTTAATTCAGCCTATTGGTAAACTTAGTATATCAGACATTGTCCATACTCACCCTCTTGACACAGCTTTTTACCCAAACAGATGCTCAGCAGTGGGAATCCTGACAATACCTCGGCTGTTTTGCCCATTGAGTAGACCTAGTAGTGAGAGAGAGCAAATATCCCAAGGTCAGCAATTTATCAGACACAGGGCCCAGTAACACAGTTCTTTTGGATTGGCAATTCATGGGCATCTCCTGGCTCCTCAGAAGGTCTCCAGTGGCACTGGACTCCAGTTGTCCATGATAGTGAACAACTCAGACAACAACTTTGAATGACACACCCTTATACTGATTGTTACCCTTCCCCTGTTTCTAGCACTTCCATCTTATTCCTCTTATCACTTCCCAAAATAAATTACTTGCATGCAAGCTCTTGGCTAAGTCTCTACTTGTTTGGTAGACCCAGGCCGAATCATTGAGCAAGATAATTTTTTTATATTTTTTTCTTATTTTAGAGACTCTGAACCAATCTGTTCTCTATACTTACATTTTTGTCTTACTTCACAAAGACCATTTCCTTTATGTCACCTGTCCACAAAACAATGGCAGTACAAATATATGTTTGTCTGTGTTTATGTGTGTCTATACACGTCATGAAAAAAAATTACATTTGTTATCCTGGCACTGAAGACCCTCTATATTCAGGTCCCACTTACCTATCTGATTCCATTGACCATTTTACCCTAATACAAAGAGTGAATTAAATTCAAGCTTTTTTCCTTACTTACTTCCCCCCAAATCTAAAACTTGTTACACTTCTAAATATTTCTATTTCCATCTCTTCATTTTATCCAATCCTTCCCGTTTCTCACCACTTAACTGCATACAAAGGTTTAACATTTACTAGATATTGCATTGTATTATTCCCAGAATAAGCAAAAGTCTTCACAAATAAGTACAAATTTTCCCGAGAAGCAAAGAATGAGGAGAGAAGGCAAAGCCATTTCAGGCAGAAGAATCTGCTTACACATACACACATACACACACACACACACACACACACACACAAACATGAAAGAAAGAAATGTTTAAGAATGTATTCTTGTGGAAGAATCTGCTTATACAAGAAAATAAAGAAAAAAAGGTGTGTTCAGTGAATTTTAATTTTAATAAAATGTTAAGGAATAAAAGTCCAAGGGAGCCTTGGAGTCATCAATTTCAAAAACTTTTACCATGACCCACACTGAAGAATACTTTTTATTTTGCCATCCATTGTTAGAGTCAACACATAATTTCTCATCGAACCTGGAAGAATGTAACCAGTACCACTAGAGATAACGAGGCTGGGAGCACAGACATGAATGAGGCTTGTCCTAGGCAAATCAGAATGCATATTTACTCTAACAACCAGTACCTGCTCAAGTGTCTTCAGCTTTACAGTGAGTGATGCACACTGATATTTCTCTTCTCTTCTATTCCACACTTTTTAAGTGCTGCTGTGACCCATTTTATTGATGTCATGCTCACTCAGGGTTAAAAAGCACTGGCTTAGAGGGAAACGGATATATTTGAAAGCCCCTACATTTATTCCCCACTAAGAACTGTAGATCCAGGTGAAAGAAAGAATGTTAGCACTGGGGTGACCTGGCTCTATTTATATGTTACAAAGGCTGTTCTTAGAGGAGGTGGGCTTTGAAGTTGACAAAACCAGGGGTTAAACTGGAGCAGTCTTTTCCCTTAAATCCCACTCTAGGTAATTCAGCAGATCACTTGAAGAAGATTATTTTGCTCAGTCTGGATAAATTAAAATTCTCTATAAATAAAAATATAAATTTATATACAACACACACACACGAAAAAATATACTAAATTCATTGGAGTTTAAGTGGATAAAAATTTCTCCACAGTAGTCTATTTTCTTCACTCAGTGTTAACTAAAACTGCATATTTCTTGATCTCTTCAGATCATTTCAAGGTATAACATTTCTGAGCTTTCTTATACATTCTACTTTCTTCAGCTTCCAAATTCAGCTTAGGTTTTGGTGTATAAAGTTTCCATTTTATCCCATGTAAACTAGAATTTGAGAATAAGCAAGAAAACTAATATTTTTTGAAACTGTGTTCCTCCCAGGGAAAATGATAAAGCTTGATTTAAAGACTTTAAACTTTACCTGGACAATCAAGACAATTACAGCTAAAGTGCAAGACAGTATATAATAATGCTCCCAATTATGTGAATTACTTTATGATTTCTATAAAGGAACCAGAGAAAGAGACAAGTGTGAGCTAGGATACATTCTAGGAAATCCTCGCGATTATGACATTACTTGAACCCATACCTTACAGAGTGATATGTGAAAGTAATCATTCCTGGAAATAATTCAAGAACAAGCTTGGTCAAAGATGATTCAATAGTATCATCCATGTCTTAATTCATTACAGAAACTCTAAAAAGCAACAGATCTTATCAATTTTTCACACAGTTTTGTTTCCTATAGTATTTCTTTGACTCATGATATATTGACACTGTGTAGCTGTATTTAGGCTAGCAATTGTAACCAATAATTTTATAAAACATACTTTATGAACTATAAAAAGCAAACACTCAAATTCTGAGCCTAAATAGCAATCAATAATTGTCTGAAAAAGTAAATGCTAAATTTTGATCATGCAGAGAAAAATTTAGCTGTAATTTTTTAAGCTGGATTATGGGGACAGTGTTTATTAGAATTCATTATATCATATTAAAATAATACTTATTTTAATGGGTTTGAATATCATTTTAAACAGTAGTTAACCTATTTATCTGCACGTTTTCAAAAGACTGGAAGGGCTATAAGAGCAACCTAGTTATAAGAGCAACCAATATATCATAATTCAGAATTGAAAGTGAAATGTTATATTTACAGAGGGTTTAGCCACAAATAGCTGGAATGGGAGGGAAAAAATGGTATCTTTAAACTGAGAAACATTACCAATCTTAAAGCTATGAGCTAGGAAGATATAAAATGGACAGAATGGGAGAATATGATCCCTTTAAAAACTGCAGAGGAAAACAATAAGGAGCATTTATGGGCATATAAAATTTAATCTTACTATTATAGGAACTCCATATACAATGCCAAATATTAATGTATCAAAAAGTAACAGAAATGTTTCTGGTTGCACATGTTAGAAGTTTGGAAGGGGCCACTCTGTCCTAACAAGTAAAAAGCTGACCAAACTGAAAGATCAGCAACTCTCCTTGGATCTTTAAGACAGAGGAGGGCACAGGGGAAAACACCACCCCCAAAACTGGGGAGACATGACAGGCAAATACAGGGAACAGCAGGTTACCAGAGCAGAGACTTCGGAGTAGAAACCACTGTGGGAATGAGTGTGGGGAAAGGAAAACTGAAACAGTAATTATAGAACTGCTGGAAGCTCAGTGCAGACAACTCAGAGTTAAAAACTCCAGAAGGACCCAGTCATACATGCACCCTCACAATATTGTGAGATTTACCTCCAGGAGCTCAAACAGGTTCCTAATTTTTTTTTGAGTGTCAGAGAAAAACCCCATTGTGCTTCCAGTAGGAGGAGGGAAAAGGGAACCATTCTGAAGTATGCCAGACTACTCTGTTCTTAACCAGGCCTGCCCACAGGTGAAACCAGTTAAGCAGAGCCTAACCTGCTGGCACATTACCAGAGCTTAACCTGGGAAGGGAAATACTCAACTTTAACTAGCTCTAGCCTTCCACATGAGAAAAGAGATATACTCAATGCCAGACCATTCTAGCCATCTCATTCTATCTAAACTGTGAGAGGGGAGAAAGAAAAACCCAGAAAATCTTGTGAGGTTCACAGGTCAAGACATAGGCTCAGTAAAAGATATAGAATGCAACCCTTTCCCCACACCTTGCCATCACATCACTAAAGGACTATTTATAGCAGTTACTTTTACCCAGTGCTTCATGTGTAGCTAACAGTTTGTTCAAAATAATAATACCAAAAAAGTATTATATCACATATGTTTGTGTATATATCATGTGTTATTCTTATAGCTTACGTATGCCTCTATATAGGGGAAATGAAGGACATCAATGATACAAGGGATGGAAGGGAAGAATTAAAATTGTTTTGTTAATACAGGGTATTCAGGCTACACAGAAGTGTTACATTGTTATTTAAAAGTAAGCTTGGATTAGCTATAAATGTATATTGCAAATATTAGAGAAACCAAGAAATTTTTTTAATATAATCAATATGCTAACAAAGACAGAAAATGGAATTATATAAAGTGCCCAATAAAAAACACAAAAAGAAGAAAAAGAGTGCAAGACAAAAATAGGAACAAAGAACAAGGCAATGAATAGAAAACAGTTACAAATACGGTAAATATTAATTCACTATATATAAATAATCACTTTGAATATCAATGGTCCAAATGTACCCATTAAAAGACAAATTGTCAGAGTGGATCAAAAAACACAATCCAATATAAAAACCTGCTTTAAATATAAAAACACATATAGATGAAAACTAAATGAATAGAGAAAAATATATCATGGTAACGTTAATAAAAAGAAAGCAGCAGAAGCTATATTAATTTTAGACAGAGAAGACCTCAAAGCAAGGAAAGTTATCAGGAATAAAGAAAGGCATTAGATAATGATAAAGGGGGAAATTCTCCAAGAAAACATAACACTCTTTAACATGTATATGTCTAACAATAGAGTGTCAAACTATGTGAGTTAAAAACTAATAATTTGCAAAAATAAATCAATGAATCCCCTATTATAGTTAGAGACTTCCACATCCCTCTATCAGAAAGTGATAGATCCAGGGGGCGCCTGGGTGGCACAGCGGTTAAGCGTCTGTCTTCGGCTCAGGGCGTGATCCCGGCATTATGGGATCGAGCCCCACATCAGGCTCCTCTGCTATGAGCCTGCTTCTTCCTCTCCCACTCCCCCTGCTTGTGTTCCCTCTCAAGCTGGCTGTCTCTATCTCTGTCAAATAAATAAATAAAATCTTAAAAAAAAAAAAAAAGAAAGTGATAGATCCAAAGGACAGAAAATCAGTAAGGACATAATTGAACTCAACAACACTACCAATCAACTGGATATAATTGATATCTATAAACTACTCCACTCAAAAACAAAATAATGCACATCCTTCTCAAGTTCATATGGGTTACTTACTAAAATAATCCACATGATGGGCCATAAAACACAAGCTAACAAATTTAAAAGAATAGACATCCTATAATGTCTACTCTAAGACCATAGTGGAATTAAACAAGAAATCAGTAAAGAAAAGACAACTAGAAAATTTCAAAATGTGGAGATTAAACAACACACTTTTAAATAATACATGGCCAAAAAGAAGTCTTAGGAAAAACTGAAAAATATTTCAATCTAAATAGAAATGAAAATGCAACTTATAATTTGTGGGATGCAGTAAAACAGTGCTTACAAGGAAATGTATAGCACTGAATGTATATATTAGAAAAATTGAAATATTAAAATGAATAAGTTTCTACCTTAGAAAACTAGGAAAGAAGAGCAAATTAAATCCAAATAGAAAAAAAAGCAATACTATTAGAAATTAGCACGAATCAATGAAATTGAAAACAGGAAATAAATGAAGAAAATCAACAAAATTGAAAGTTGAATTTTTAAGATCAATAAAATTGATAAGCCTTTAGCCAAGCTAACAGGAAAAAAAGAGGGACAGAAGAGAGAGAGAAAAGAAACAAATTATTAATATCATAAATGAAAGGGACATTGCTACATATTCCATGAATATTAAAAGGATAATAAAGAAATATTATGAATACCACTATGTCCACAAATTTGATAACTAGATGAAATGCAAAAATTCTTTAAAAAACACAATCTGTGAAAACTCGCACAAATTTATATATATATATATATATATATATTATATTATAATATTATATTATGGCAAGTTTGCATGGGGCAAAGTAAAAAAACAAAAACCAACTGATTTCATATATACCAGAAATGAAAAAGTAACAACTGAAATTAAAACACGATATCATTTATATTAGCATCTAAAAAAACCTGAAAATAATTAGATATATATTTAACCTAATATGTACAAGACCTATACAAAGAAAACTGTGAAACTATGATGAAAAAAATAAAAAAGAGCTAAATAAGTGGAGAAATAGTCCATGTTCATGTACAGAGAAACTCAAAATGTCAAGATATCAAATCTTTCCAAATTAATCTATAGATTCAATGCAATTCAAATCAAAACCACAGGAAGTAATTTTGTGGATACTGGGGCAAACATAAGTATATGAAAGATTGTCCACATCATACATCATTTAAAAATTGCAAATTAAAACAACGAGATACTACTACACACCTATCAGAATGGCCAAAATCTGAAACACTGACAACGCCAAATGCCGGTGAGGAGGAACTCTCATTCAATGCTGGTGGGAATTCAAAATGCTACTTTGGAATACAGTTGCCAGTTTCTTACAAAATTAAACATACGTTTACCATATGATCCAGCTATTGGACTCCTCGGCATTTTATTCAAAGGAGCTGAAAACTTATGTCCACACCAAAAACCTGCATAGAGATGTTAAGAGCAGCTTTATTCAGAATTGACAACACGTGGAAAAACCAAGATGATCTGATGAATGGAAAATAAGTTGTAGTACATCCAGACAATGGAATATTATTCAGCACTAAAGAAAAATGAGCTATCAAGCCACACAAAGATAAGAAACCTAAAACGCATATTACCAGGTGAAAGAAGCCAATGCAAAAGGGCTGCAAATTGTACAATTCCAACTATATAAAATTCTGAAAAAGGCAAAAATATTGGGACAGTAAAAAGATCAATGATTGCCAGGAGTTGGCAGCAGGGGGAGGGTGGGATGAACAGGTGAGATACAAAGAATTTTTAGGGCAGTGAAAATACTCTGTGTGACACTCTAATGATGAGTACATGTCATTAAATATTTTTCCAAATCCATAGAATGTACAACACTAAGTGCGAATCCTAACGTAAACTATGGACTTTCAATGATTATGATGTGTCAATGTAGGTTCACCAATTGTAACAAATGTGCAACAAATGTAGCAGAGGCTACATGTGAAATCTCTGTACCTTCTGGTCCATGTTGCCATAATCTTCCCTTAAAATTTTTTTTTTTTTTTTTTGAGAGCAAGAACGTGAGTGGCTGGGCAAGGGGCAGAGGGAGAGGGAGAGAATCTTAATCAGGCTCCATAAGCATGGAGCCTGATGCTGGGTCTGATCCCAGGACCCTGAGATCATGACCTGAGCTGAAATCAAGAGTCAGACTCTTAGTAGACTGAGCCACCTAGGTGTCCTAAAAAATAAAGTTTTATAAGAAAGTAACAGAAATCATCTTTTTTTTTTTTCGGTTTGTAAAATATGGGGGTAATAACTGAATAAAGATCCTAAAGGAAATAATCATATCTGGGGATTGAAATGATTGGGGCTCAGAAGAACAGGGGCAACTATTTTCATTATAAGCCTTTCAGCATGATTTGACTCTTTTAAATTAAATGCATGTATTACTTTGATTAAGCTAAAAAGTTTTGGAAGATTATATGAATGTAACTAGAATATAGTGATAATGATTACATTTAAAACACTTCTCATAATTCTATAGGCTGTCATACAATGAAGAAGTTAAAAAAATCAGATCTGACACATTTATTTCACTCATCATACTATTATGCAACTTTTTAAAAAATCTTCCATAATTTGGAGACAATATTTGTAATCACAATGAAAGAGCATAGCTGGTCTTAAATGTAGAATTCTTTCACAATTCAGCACAAGACAATCTTTAATAAATTTAAGAATTAATGTTTAAACAGTCTTTTATATATTTCATTTTTGAGGTAATAAATTATTTTGAGATATATTTTGTTAACTTTAAAATATAAATGTGCATTTTTACAAATCAAATACTTAACCAGGGTTTCATTACAGAGATGAGGTAATCTTTCTGGCTAGATATACTTTGGATTTGGTCAGGTTAAAATTAATACTTACAAAACACAATAATCTAGAGAATGTTGTTGCTTTACTAGATTTTTAAAAATTAATACCCATGAATGATTAGTCAACAAAAATTGTTAGATATAACAAAAAATTTTGTTAGATATAAAAGGAATTATTTTATCATAAGAGTCTAGAGAATAATGAAAACAAAACTGTACATCCTAGCTTAAGGTGAGTGTATGCCTTTTATTTGGCAAACTTGAGCCGACAAATACTTCTAATTCTATTAAAATCGTATTGTTCATGGACATACAAGGAAAGATCTATGGGAAATAAGAAAGATAACAGAAAAAAACTACTGAAATTTTCTGATAGCATGTAACATTGCTACAGGGTAAAGGTTAATACCTAGATTCTTTTCCTTTACAGGCAAAAAGGCTTGGCCTCAGAATATTCATCAGCAGCATGAACAAAGCTTACTTTGTGAAACAAGTAAATCCAGTCTATTTTTGTTTGTTTGACTTTGGTGGATTCCTCACTAATGAAGATTCCTTCCTACTGCTTCAACAACAAATTTCTATGATTATTAGGGGTAAGTTGTACTAGCCTTTTAGGCCCCTACGAACTGAGGACCATTATTAAGGTTAGTTTTAATGTTGGCTTATTGAATTTTATTTTTACCTATGCAAATTAAATTGCAAGATTTTGCTTTAAATCCAAATCAGATGAACTGAGTCTTATTGCATCTAATTCATCTAGCTAAATTTAATTAAATATTACCTAAGGACTCACTATATAATGGCAAATCAGTTTTGTAATATCTAGCCATTGTTCTTTTATTATTTTTCACTAAAAAAATAGTAGAGAAACATTTTTCTATTGCTGGATATATCATCTATTTACAGAAGACTTTCAGTGGGGATTTTATAAATGGGGGGACCCAAAAAAGTATAAATTAGGAGTTAATTTCTGTGTGTTTTTTACGGTGAAGCTTAAAGTTAATTTCTTCCTATCAAAAACACCACACTAGTTTTGAGGTTGTAAATAATTTTGTGATCATCCCTCACATACTTTCGTCTCAGATGTATATATTTTCTACTTCATATCCATTGCTCAGATTAGCTCTTTTCTTTGAATTTTATTATAATAGACACATTGGGGTTGGCTAGTCCTTGTTCTATCCTTTCTTGTTAAGAACCCTGTCATCCTGGTCCAACGGCTTTGTATATGATTCAAATGTTTCCTTTCACAGAAGCAACTTTTAACCTGCAATGCAAAACATCATCATTACGGGAGGGATGAGAACAAATGACAGCATGATACAGCTGTCTTCTGAACTGTGCTCTTATTGACCTATTTACCAATTATAGCTATCTCATTTTAACATTGTACATTGTGGGTATGCATAAAGGACAGTAGATAACTCTTATGAAAGTGGAATCCATACTAGTATGAGGGGGAGGTTACTCTATTTCTTATAAAATTTACCAAAAGGCAAGCACTAAGAAGACAAATATAAGATTGAAGGTGAATTAATCCATCATCATTTCAGTGGTGTATGGTGGATTTGATGGACTAGGTAGCATTTCAGCATGCATTAATAAAACTATTACTATTACTATTACTATTATAAGTATGCTATGTTGCTGCTATAAAATGAAGGATGCTTTTATTATTTTTTTTCTCAGTGGTTACCTGAATAAGAGTCCAGAAATATCAAAAACATTTCAGAGCAATGTTGTAGGAGTCATTTGCCGCTGGGAGGTTCCATTTCAGCAAGGAAGGTTTAGTAAGGAAACTATGTCAATCCACAGTGTCACATCTTTGCCATTTCAAATAAGGCAAGTGCAAATGGTTCTGTGTGTGTGTGTGTGTGCGTGTGTGTGTGTGTGTGTGTGTTTGTCAAAATGGATTAAATGGACTTTGTACAATTAAGCTCAGTGAAGTCATCAGATGATATGAAAAGGATTAGAAACCAAACCCCATAATTCTCCAAATTTAAAGTTATATTCATGGGAACCATTTTTAATTATCTTTCCTTAGAAAGTGCCAATAATACCTTAAATTAGTTTAGAGATTTTTACACTGTAAAGATACTTTGACTTATTCACAGTCATTTTGTATTCTTTTCAGAGGCACAGACTGATGGAAATAACTTGTGAAATAGATATGGACAATGTGTCTCAATAAGAGAAATATGGATAATTCATTATTTTATTATGAAGATATAAAAATATTCCAGAAGTAAAAGTTAACTTTATAAATCTATTAGCTAAATTATTAATAATGCCAGGCAAGAAAAACATCTACCATCAAGAAAAAAATATACCTTCGATTTTGCCTGGAAAGGTTAGTAGTCATTGAAAAAGTAGGTCAGTGAAATAACTGGATTACTGAAAATAATCACAACTGACAGGTGGGCTACAGAAGTCTATAGGCTATAGATTTTTGGTTTGAATGTTTTTGTAAAGATGGCATTTCTTGGGAGATAGATGAAAATTAATAAGATTATGCTAATTTACAGCATAAATTAAAATGTTTTATAAGACTAATACCATTGAAGACTTTTACTGGGCACTGTTAAAAAGTTAAGTAAAATTTAATCATTCTAATTGTGTATTCATTTTATACTTTTCAAAATCAGTAACTTTCCAAGTCAGTTACCTTAATGCAAGTATACTTTGGATGAGATATTTGATCACACATAACCTCAAAATGATAGTTAAATTTCAAATACTGCAGTAGATTCTGAAGTTCATGTGAGAATTACCTAAATAATATTTTAAAAAAACAGGTCTAAGCAAATGTAAACACAATGTTTTTTTTAAAAAATAGTTCTATGTAGTTTTAATACTTCTGTTATTATGCTTTACAAATTTAACATATTTAAAAATGTATTAGAAGGCTAGAATTTTAGAGAAGAGTGATAATCGATTTACTTACGCAGGTCAAGTTTTAAATTTTGTATTATTCTGAAATGGCTTCTTCTGTTACTTGATGTGTCACTACATTCTCTGGATTTCAAATTGATGGTAAATGTCTTTGCCCTCAATTGAAGATCCCATGTCAAATATGCTGTCTGCAAGAAAATGCATCACTCTAAAGTGTATTTTAAATCTATTAATAAAGGCACTTTCCACCCTGGTAATTTGCATAGAACACAGTGAAGCAAAGAAGCATGCAATGCCTTCCAGCTAGATGCTAATAAGGCCACAGGGAGAAAAAAAAGTTATTTCAAATATATTCTGCATAATACCCCATGTCTTTCTCTAAAATAGGCTGAAGATTCCTCTATTGCTTATACTGCAAAAATTTAGAACGCTTTCAAATAAAATAATCTTTACCACTTTTCTGAAGGAAATTATTACATGGTGCTCTTAACTGATCTATTTTTAGGAGCCAAAAGCAGCAGGGTATGTCAGAAAGGGCTGCTTCATGAATTATGTATTTGTCCTTTTTCCACTTGGCTACATTCCCTTTATTTTATGAATCCTTGAAATCCTGAGAATGTAAGTTTTAGGTTGAAATTTTCAAAATTTCCTAGCCACATGCTTAGTTGTCTAGCCACATCTTTCTACTGGTCACTTGCTCCTAAGAGAGACATTCCAGGCCTTTTCTTCTTGAAGTATGCTAAATAGAATCATTTTCTTAAGTGAAGGCTGTAGATCAATTGAATTGCTTTTGTTGACATCATAAAGTTATTAATTACTACCATTATTATTTTCACTTTCCTAAGTTGTAGTTACGAGTTCAATCAAATTGAAAGAGATTCTCAAGCCTTGCATTGTGTTATATAGTTGATATTTTATTATCAGCTTACCACTTTACCAGAAAATGACAACAAATTGTGGAAATTAAGTAAAAATGGAAAGTAAACTGACTTTACAAATCCTACAATTGCCAGTAGTAAAATAGCGTAGCTAAAAAATTATACTCCTATATGCACAAAATTCCTCTGTAAAACTTTGAGTAACAAAAATAATTCTGCTAACATCTGTGACTAATACTCCAGGAATAAGAGAGCCTTTTTTTTCTGGACCCTGAGATGAATATTGAACAGAAAAATATCGATTCGCTCCTCATTCTCACAAGAACATTTACTCAGATGTGAACAGGAGGAACTGTCCTACCGGAATAAACTCTCCCTCTGCCCCCTGCATCCTTTTGTCTTTATCTAATTCCATCATCCCAAATACCAAAGACTCCCTTTCACAGAGCTTTGCAGTTGCTTGTCATGCATGACCTTCTGTATTTTACCTTCTCCTTTCTCTGCCCCTGGAAAAGCTGAAAAGAAAAGTAATAGTTTTCCTGCCTTCCCAAAGTCTGTTCATGCTCAGCACTCTCACTGGAGCAGGTCAAAGAAGGTGAAACTCCTTTTCGATAGACTGTTTTCTTAACCTTAGAAGTCCACATTGTACTTACGTAATATATCAAATGTAATTTTAGCTTTTGAATCATGATTTCAGCCAACAACCAAACAAAAAAAATTTGAAGAAGCTAGTTCGGATTTATTATGAACTGTTTTTAATAATACTGTTCTAAAGTTAATGTGGTGGTAAGACTTTTTGCAATCACCTTTTTAAAGACTGAGGATTATTTTCATTGATAATTTATTAGACATATAATATGAACTAAAATAAAATGAGCTGTTTAAACAATTTTTTTCTTGCAGTATGATTTTTCTCTTGTCAAAAACCATTTAATTTGCAACAAATTATTATTAAACTTCCAATAAAATAATTTTCGAAGGTGTTTTCCAAGAAAAAGAAAATTGGTACTTATTCTTTTCTATTCAAAATGTTAAACCTAGTGATTTCTGGTGGTTAAAATATAGCAATAATTTTTCAAAATGAGTATTAAGTATGAGCAAAAGTCAATGACATGAAAGGATAAACCAGAGGGTGTAAAGAGGAAATTTACAAATGATGCACTTCTATAATTTCAAAATTATTGTCGAAGAAAAGGAAGTTATCACTTGTTCACATTTATTTTGTCTGTTAACTAATCTTTATTGCTTTTAGAATTTCTTCAGTATTTCTTTATTTTAAATCCACATATAGTTCCTTGGGTATTTATCACACACTTATCTTTAAAGTTTTCAGATATTATAAGTAAATGATTTACAATGAGCACTTAATTGATGGTTTTAGAAACTTTTCATCTCATTTTATTTCTCAGAAAAAAAACCCATACAAGACAATAGTATCCCTTTTGGTCCCAATCTCTCTCTTTTCCTTAGGATGGTTACATTTAATACATATAGTAATGTAATGTATATGTTATAAGATATTTACATATTATTTATAGGTCCAAAGCCAGTTACTAACCTGATGTCCAATGATTCCTATCACACAATGTACATTCCAACATGCTTAACTTTTCGAGAACACTGAAGTTTTACAAATCAACCTAAATATCAACAAAAGTATCATATCTATTGATAAATACACTCTTCAAGTTATTAAGTTGAGATTATTTTCAAACTGATTTGTAAATTATACCTTAGCAATTAAGGGACTCCTATTTTTAAAACAATAAAGCACTGAGGTTTACTAAATTACAAGAATTCATTATATACCAAAGGAATGTACCTCCTTCTCCACCCTACATTTTACTAAATTAAAATGAATCAGAAAAAGAAAGTAGGTGGATTTGCAAAAATGTTTCATAAAGGAAAAAAAAAGGCCACACTGCAGTACATTAAAATGGGATACAGGATGGTTCAACATACACAAATTAATCAATGTGATACATCATATTAATGGAAAGAAAAAATATATCCAATCAATATATGCAAAAGAAGGCATTGACAAAACAACATCCACTCATGATTTAAAAAAATCTTAACAAATTCGATACAAAGAAATGAACCTCAGCATAATAAAGGCCACATATAATAAACTCACACCTAACATCATACTCAATGGTGAAAGGTTGAGAGCTTTCCCTCTAATCAGACACAAGACAAGGGTGCCGACTGTCACCACTCTTATATAACATAGTACTGGAAGTCTTAGCCAGAGCAATAGAGCAGGAAAAAGAAAAAAAAAAAAGGTATCAGAATTGAAAGGAAGAAGTAAAACGGTCTCTATTTGCAGATGACATGATATTACATATAGTAAATCCTAACAACTCCACCAAAAATTGTTAGATCTAATCAATGAATTCAGTAAAGTCGCAGGATACAAAATTAACATACAAAAATCAGTTTTTCAAGCTGTAGTTTCTCTCCATTTGTTTATACAATCCATTTTTATATACTAGATATTGTACTATGTTCTCTATTACAGAACTATAATGACAAAGCTGTTTATTATGCCCAAAGAATCTATGTTTCAAAGATTGCATGGATTCTTATTTAAAGCCATTCAACAAGCTGATGAGGAAAAAGAAACATTATCCCTAGAGTAAAAGCGATCTGCTTTGTATTTACTATTATTTTTTTTTAAGATTTTATTTTATTTATTTACGTGACAGAGAGACAGCCAGCGAGAGAGGGAACACAGCAGGGGAGTGGGAGAGGAAGAAGCAGGCTCCCAGAGGAGGAGCCCGATGTGGGACTCGATCCCAGAACGCCGGGATCACGCCCTGAGCCGAAGGCAGACGCTTAACAACTGCGCTACCCAGGCAGTATTTACTATTATTATTATTACTATTATTATTACTACCCAGGCAGTACTGTATTTACTATTATTTTTAATAAGAGTATATTATGTATCTAATTCAAAATCTGTAAACAAAAAAGCCAAAACCAAGGAAGAAGGTGAAGTTTAAATGTTAAGTCCAATTATCACCAAATTTTTGATGAAACAGCACAAAACAGGTAGAGAGGAATAATGAAACCAGCAATTAGGGAATCAAGTTCTATTTTTTTTAATTAGCCATATGGGCACTCAGCTTCCTCCTAGGTTACTTTCTCTTTCCATGAATGATACCTGTGATCATAAAGATAACTGTCCAACCAAAAGAAAATAATAAAGGAATTATTCATACAAATCAACCAGAATCCTGAAGTGGAAGGTATTCTTCAGTGTAACACTGCATACCATTCATGGTGTGATCTTGACCTGTCTTTTCAGTGTGAGGCACTAGCCATGTTCTTTGCACACCAGATCCATAGGCATTTCAGAGAGTTTTGTTTCCATAGGCCTTTGGCTCATGCTGTTTCCTCATCCTCCCATTGGTCACAGGTCCCCTCTAACTTCCACTCACGATGAAGGGCCAATGAAATGGTCTCTTCTGTGTGATCTTTTTCCAGTCTCTACATTTCAAACGAATCACTCACCTGATCATACTTAGCTCTTTATGCTAATACTGTGCTGAGTGTGCATGTCTCCTTCATTAATTTGTTAGCTTCTCAAAGGACTATGTATTAGTCTTCTCCGTCCCTTTCAGCGTCTAGCACAGTGTATTGCAGTGCTCATAAATGTTTAACAGTAGCTTTGAATTAAAAGGGTATTGTTATCAACCATTCATGTGGGCATGGGAAAATTTACCACTCTTGAATCTTGCCCAAAGATCCATTTTAAAATTAATGCTTTCTCTTCATTCTATCAGAAATAGTAATTCAATTATTGCAAACTTCTTTGGTCATGAAACAACTTCTTTGCAAACTGGATTTACAAACTATAAGGAAATTCAGTCTATTCAATGATACCATTTTACGTAAGGACAACTTACTTAATGGCAACATTGAAAAAAAATTTCCACATAAGAGTCGTGAAATCAGCCCCTTCCACCCCTGTGCCAGTGGCTCATGGTGTTTCTAAAACGAGAGGAAGGAAATAGTTATCTCTAATTATGTCTTGTTCAATTGTGTCATTTAAAGCATTAACCTGTTTTTAGCAAGCCTGTTTTTAGATATTCTATCTTTACTAAGCAAATGCTGCTCTTTTTGCAGTCTTTTCACTGTGGAAACTAGTTTGGGTTATTTGCAAATCATTAACATTAGAGAAAATTAAAATATATATTAGCCTCAATTTCTAAGGGTTAGAAAGTGCTTGAGATTATAACTTATGGATAAAGTTAGCAAATCTGGTTCTTCTAGAAGACTGTATATAGAATGTGCATCTTGGAACTCCAATGTTGTCAAACATGTCTATTTGGAAAATGTTGTTCACTCTAGCTTGCTCTCAGTCTTTCATTAAGCTAACAGTATATTAATGCCTGAGTGGAGATACAGTAATAAAATATATTTTATATTATTTTATTCTGGATTTCTCAACCTTGGCACTAGTGGCATTTAGGGCTTGGTTATTCTTTGTTGGCAGATGGTAGGGGTGGCTACCTGCGCACTACCTGTTTAGAGCTTCCTTGACTTCTACCCACATATGCCACTAGCACTTTTCCCCTTCCCTAGTCTTAATGTCTCTAGAGACTGGCAAATGCTGCCTGGTGGACAAAA
Organism: Ursus arctos; assembly: GCF_023065955.2. NCBI lineage: Eukaryota > Metazoa > Chordata > Mammalia > Carnivora > Ursidae > Ursus > Ursus arctos. Next base: position 36,062,259 of record NW_026622874.1, read on the forward strand.
TCACTCCTGGTGGAGAACCACTGATTTAATCCAAGTCTTTTCCAAAGGCTTTAATTCAAGGATTTCCATAAAATTTGTATTATCACCAAAATAAAGCCATTGGATAAATATTAATGAAAAGTACCTTAACTCTTTTTGCACTAATAATAATCACTAGTTCTCATGTAGATGATTATGAGTCAGGCACTCTTCTAAGCACTTTTCACTAAAATTCATAAAATTAACACCACAATAACTCAAATATTTTAGTACCCATTGCTTTTGGATAGTTATCTTACACATGAAGGTGGACACTGATATGCCTACCTTTTTGGGTTTTTTTTCAGTTTTTGCCTTAGACACAAAAAGTAGGAGAATCAAGAGAATAAGACGAGCCACATGCTGAGAAAATATATTTGCAAAAGACATCTGATAAAGAACTGTTATCCAAAATATATAAAGAACCCTTAAAAATCAACATTAAAAAAACCAACCACCTGTTTGAAAATGAGCAAAATGAGATGTGAACAGACACCTCACACACACACACAAAAATGCAGATGGCAAATAAGTATATTATAAGGCATTATTTGTCTACATTATATGTCATTAGTAATTTGCAAATTAAAACAATGAGATACAACCTCACACCTATTAAAATAAGCCAAATCTGGAGCACTGACAACACCAAATACTAGCGAATAGATAGAACAACTGGAAGTCTCATTCACTGCTAGTTGAAATGCAAAATGCCACTTTGGAAAACAGTTTGGCAGTTTCTTACAAAATTAAACATACTCTTACCATACACTCCAGCATTTGGATTCCTTAGCATTTATGCAAAGGAGTTGAAAACTTATGTACACAAACAGACAGATATTTATACCAGCTTTATTTATAATTATACAAAGTTGGAAGCAACCAAGATGTCCTCTAGTAGCTGAATAAATAAACTGTGATACATCCTATACAATAGAGTATTATTCAGCGCTAAAGAGAAATGAGCTATCACGCCATGAAAAGACAGGGAGGAACCTGAAATGCTTATTACTAAGTGAAAGAAGCCAATTCAAAAAGCCTGAATACTATATTATTCCAACTATACGATATTTTGTAAAAGGCAAAACAATGGAGATAGTAAAAAAATCAGTGGTTCCTGGGGGTTGAGGAGGGGAAGAGCTGAGTAGGTGGAGCACAGAGGATTTTAGGACAGTAAAGCTATTCTGCACAATACAATAATGGTAGATACATACCATTATACACTTGTCCAAACCCTAGGATGTACAATACCCAGAGTGAAACCTAACCCAGAGTAAACTGTAGACTTCGGGTGATTATGTGTCAGTGCAGGTTCATTGATTATAATAAATGCATGACTCTAGTGTGGGGTGTTGATAATGCAGAAAGTTGTATATGTGAGGTCAGGGAGGACATGGGAACTCTGTCTTTCCTGCTCAATATTGCTGTGAACCTACAACTTCTCCAAAAAATAAAGTCGATCTGAAAAAAAAAAATGCAGACGGGTGATAATTTAAGCATGAAATCTTCAGGGATAATTATTATGCATCATTGTAAACTATTCCGACTGCACAGAAGTTGTACCAAGTCTGCTTTTCATTTACAGGGGCTCACAAGGAGCAGGTGGCAGCTCTCAGCGCACGCACAGAGGACCTGCACATAAGGGCCAGATAACTTCATACTCTTCAGTCACAGAGGTCCAGAATAAATCATAGTGAAAAGAAAGACAGAACTAACCCTATCTCCCAGGAACTCTCTGGCTTCTCCCAAATATCTCTTCAAAACATCACCTTTCTTACCTGTATTATTTTTTTTTCACATATTTCTTGCAAATACAGAAAGTGCAATGAGGAGGAAGAACTTTATCGCTGGGGAAATGATGATAGGTGTAGTTGAAATCTGGAGTGCTGTTAAATTTTTAACTCAATCTCCTAATTATAGCCCTCCTGACACTTTCTGTTTCTGAGCTCCATCAATGTATGGTGGAAATGACCTCAATACATTTAGTTAACTAGATCTCAGGGTTTTTTTTCTTCCTCCTTTAGTCACTTAAGTAAAGCATTTCTCAACCCTGTCTTTCCTGTAAAAGGTGAGATCTCCTTCTTGAATCTGAATGACTCCCTTGGGGTTTGAGGGTCATTTACCTTTGGTTAGTACAGCAGATGGAATGTTGCATGCTTGGCTCAGGGCTCCTGGCTCAGTGCCCTGGGCTGTGAGGACAGTTGCTAAACTCAGAGGGTGGCTTCAGAATCAAGCCTATACCATCTTTCCAAGGCTTGAGGCTACTTGAGAGAGCTATGAATTACTGTTATTAAAATGCAGCTACAGAATCCTAGACCTGGTGTGTACTCTAGCAAGATGTAAGAAGCCTGAGGGTCTGAAGGCCTGGGGGCTCAGGAGTCAGCTCTAATTGGTCATAGATAAAATAAAGATATTACATTTTCTCAAGACAATCTGCTTAAGTATGAGTAAATATGCAAATCTCTAGAGAATCTTCTTTTCTCACCCTCCCCAGTTCCATCTTTCCCCATTCCATCTTTTATATGTCTTTTAAACCAACTATATATTTTAATAGAAATATTTTATTTAGGCAGCTAGTAAGTAGTATATTGACTGTATTGGATGACAAACTGAAATAACTAGGATGGCTGGATTATTTAATATTTTAATTATTTTTTCTCTCCCCTCAGTTTTTTCTTGCCTTTCTCTTATTCCCACTCAGCATGTAGTCAGCTCTGTGCTCAATAACTCAGGACATGGATGTGGTAGAAAACAGAAAACAACAATAGGCAGCCAACGCTTCATTCTTTTTTTATTTAATTAATTCACTCATTTACTCCTTCAATATATGGAACTCCTGAGAGAATTCTAAGATGGCAGCATCTTTTCTCTCTAAAATATGTTAGAAGAGTCATGTCAACTCGTAACATACCCTCATACTCATTTATTCAATCAACAAATTTATGTGTGGATATGTTCCTATTATGTGCCAGGGCATTCTGGATGCTGGACACTAAAGATAAAACAGCAAGAAGAAAAAAATCCGCTTTCATGGGCAGGGAGAGGCCAGACAGTAAAAATAAAAGCAAATAGATATATGATAAAATATGAATACTGAATAAGAGACTGATGATTTTCTTGATAAATTTTCTTTTTTCTTTGATAAATTTTCTTTACCAAAACTAAACCCCAGGGAGGGGGAGAAAAGTTGGGACATAAACATATGAAGACAGAGAAACCTGAAAAGAAAGAGCTTTTCCCCAGAGAATGATCTCTCCTTAGATTAAGATAAAAAGGCAACTGAATTTAAATTAAAAAAAAAAAAAACTTTTTTAAAAAGGCAATTGATGAAAGAGCTGGTCTTTTTAAAAATTGTAGCACAGTTTATTTTTAAATTAAATTAAATTAAATAAAAAATTTTTTTTATTTGAGTATCATTAACATACAATGTTACATTAGTTTCAGGTGTGTAACATAGGGATTTGACAACTCCATACATTATGCTATGCTCACCACAAATGTAGCCACCATCTGTCACATACAATGCTATTACAATATCATTTACCATATTCCTCATGCTGTGCCTTTTATTCCCATGACTTAGTCATTTGGCAACTGGAAGCCTGCATCTCCCACTCTCCTTCACCCATTTTTCCCATCCTCCCACCATCAAGAGAGCTGGTCTTGACGGCAGAAGGCATCTCATCTATTTCTTAGAAGAGTATATCAAAAAGAGAAAATGGCTTCACATTGCTTCTAGGCAGAGAGCAAACCTTCTCTCCAAAATCCTGCTGATGAACCATGCATGTAAGCCAAACTGATGTGGGTTGCAGCAGCTCCCTGTGTGGCCTGATGACCAACAACCAAATGGGCCATCCCCAACTCCTTGATATTAAGTAAGACCTCAAAACTATAGCACAATCCTAATTAGAAAGACCTCAATAAGGACTGGGATTTTGAAGCTGAGGCATGTTGTTCCCCCAACAATCTAATGGAATTTGGGACTGGTATCAGAAAATTAGTTTAAAAAAAAAAGTTAAAGGGGCGCCTGGGTAGCGCAGTCGTTAAAGCGTCTGCCTTCGGCTCAGGGCGTGATCCCGGCATTCCGGGATCGAGTCCCACATCGGGCTCCTCCGCTGGGAGCCTGCTTCTTCCTCTCTCACTCCCCTGCTGTGTTCCCTCTCTCACTGGCTGTCTCTCTGTCACATAAATAAATAAAATCTTTAAAAAAAAAAAAAAGTTAAATATCAATGCTCCTGATTTCACAGATTTAGATTCATATCATTATACCAGTACTGTGCCTGTGTAATGTGTCTTGATATCTTTCTATCTCTTAATGCCACATTAAAGCAGTTGTCGACTTCTGTGTATTTATCTAAGTATTTCTCACAACTTTTGCTGCCTGTCTTAATTACTATTTCCTTGGTTCATCTCTGTGAATTGCTACACTAACTCCTTGGCCAATGTTCTTGTATCCAGTCTTAATGTCCTTCAATCAATATAATACCCAGAACATTTTATTTAAAACCCCTATCTCACAATGTTACTCCCCTGTTTCATACTCTATGATTTGTATTTGCCATAGAATCAAGAACATGACCCAAGAGCCCTCCATGGACTCTATTCTCCAGTCTTCTCTAGTCTTACCTCCCTCTCCAGCAATATTGAATGAATGCATATCTTTCCTAGCTTCAGTTACTTTGTTTAGTTCCTTTGATGCTGTTCTCTCTGCTCAGAATTATCCCCCTCCCCAACTCATGCACCCATTTTGCCTGTTTAACTCCTACTTATTTTTTTAACATTCAATTCAGGCATTCCTTCCATCAGGAAAGTCTCAGATCTCACTTCAGCCCACCTCCTGGAGTACCACTATAATTTATGTAATAATTACACATAACTCTATTTTATGTTCTATGAACATCTAATTATGTATTTGTCTCTGCCCATAAAGTGTGAGCTCTCTGAAGACAGGAACCATGCTCACCTATCTGAGCCTCCATTGCCTGGAACGATGCCTGGCCTATAATAGGCATTCAATTCATGTTTGTCAAAATGAATAAAATTATCTACACAGAAATCTGGCAACACTTCAGAAATCTTTCATCAGGAATCTAATTTTAGAGAATCCAGATGTTTCCAGACAAGCAAATTAATGTGCCAGTAATTCTTCAGGGACCATCAATATATATACTTTGTCTGATGAGTTTAAGGACTTATCAGATGCTGCCTCACAGATGGGAACATCTAGAGCTATTCCTGAGGCAAGACACTTCAATCACGTGGATGTGCCTTTCAGGTCCATGTTCAGTTGTGCTATCACGACTACTCTAGTAATCATGATCGTAATAATAGCAAGAGTCCCTTGCATTTATATAGCATCTCATGGCGTGCAAAGAATTTCCTTACACATAATAGCCCCAAGAGATAAACAGGGTAGGCATTATTATCACCACTTCATAGATGAGCAACGAAGTTTCAAAGAGATTAAATGTGTAGCCTAAGACCTCACACCTACTAAATTGCAGAGCCAGGGTTGAACTGGCTTGTTAATCTTTCATTCATGCTAACTTCTGAAATTCAAGTCAACAATCATGTCTTCCAGAGAGACTAGGAATTTCTAATGGAACTGACTTTTTCTAATTTCAAAACTAGATGTAGGGTAAGTCTACAGAAAAATAGATAAATAGGTAAAGATTTCTGTTACATATTGCTGCTTTGAAGTACTCCAAATAAGTCAGCTAAACTCAAGTCAGCTTCTAGTAAATAATCGAGTAATATATGATATTGGCTACTGGACATGTAACAGCAATGTAATGGATCGCTAGCTGTTTTCAAACACGAACACAGGATTTGCACAGCTAAATTAAGATGGAAAAATTAAAGTCTTTAGGGGGCTTCTCAATCTCATTTTTTGTGTCTTCTCTCTGACTCATCACTCCACATGATAAACTTAAAGCAACTAATCTCCTGATAAATCTGTTCTGGGTTCATGTCATATTTTTTATCTTAGCTGTCAAATATCATAAAGGTAGCACTAATATCTTATTCAGTCTCATTAATTAATTCAATAAACATAAATTAAATGCCAATTATATGCCAAGGTTCTGAGATACTCTGCCATCACCAATATAAGTAAGATCTAACTAGTTCTCAGCTCTCGTGCAGAAAATATAATCCATTGGGGAAAACAGGCAATATTAAAAGCAGTGTTCTTGCAGGTTCCCTGTATGTGATATCACAGCTACTGCCCAAGGAAGGGAATAATCAATTCAACTTGGAGAATTCCAGTAACACAGGAGGATCCATGTCACTCCTGAGCTTCAATTTCCACATGTCACCAAGCACATGGCATAAAGTAGGTGGTCAGTAAATATCTGCTAGTTGATTAATGGCATAACCTGGTTCAAATTACTTATCAAATCATTATATTCCCTCTCCTAGAGCCATTAGCCTTATAGCTTCATCTGAGTTTGTAAAATTTAGTTTATCTATTATAAAAACTTCAAGTATCTCAAAAGGGTGGGTATGATGCTCTAGGCGAGACATCCTTCCATCCAAATCCCAGATCTGGGAATCATCTCTATGCCTGTGGGAACAATAGTAAGCCTTGTCTCATAAATTCTTCCATCTAAAAGAATGTTTAGTCTTCTTTTCAGGGGACCGAGTGCCTCCTACACAGGTTTGTTTCTTGCCTGATTTAGGTCCTTTCTCTACTCTATGTTCTAAGATTAAAAGTGTAGTAAATAGAGCTTCTTCCCACCTACCCATTTCTAAGTCAGATGAGTCAATGTGAAACAACAGAAGATTGATGATTACTTAAAATATTCTGTGATCTTTTAGAGTTGACCGCAAAATTAAATTCTTTAGGCCTCCTTCACTGGATTCTTTAGGTAAAGTACAATAAATCAAATTAACTGTCATCTATTACTTTTTCCCCCTTTATTGACAATCCCTGAACATCTACTTTTAAGCAAATCTTTTTGGAAATACTTTTAAAAAGATGTTAGGAGAAAGAAAACAATTCTAATTTTTTAAAGCTTCATGTTTCCCAAAATGGAGTAAAAAATTTTTGACAACATATATTTCTGGTTCTGGAAATTCAAATAGAAATATTTGTTTGAAGTCTTTAATAAATCCCCAATGGAGCTATAGTCCTCTGGAACAAATGTGAAATACTTTCTGCCCTTTGGGTATATTTCTTTTGCACAATCCCTATTTTAAAAAGAATTTCCTGGTGACACTGACTCTAGCACTATACACTAGCGGCCTAGAATAAATAAGTCTGCAAACCCAGCTCACATATAAACACTGTGCTGGATGCCCAAAGGTTAAAATTAAATAAACCCTTCATACATCATTTTCCTTTATCCTCCCTATCAGTTCTTATCCCACCTTCCAACCCAAGTTTCACAATCTGAAAGCAGAGCTCAAAAGACTGAAATATTAGTGATATTTTCAAAGGAAGAATAGATAGAATCCAAAACTTTTATCTGATTCTGGCAAACATAGCCACTTTTAACTTTTAGTTTGATGATTCCTGCAGAAATGTTTTTTCCAAAAATGGGGGGAACATATTATAAAATAATTAGTACAGTACTTCTATAAAAAAAGCTTCAGGGGTGCCTGGGTGGCTCAGTCAGTTAAGTGTCCAACTGTTGGTTTTCAGCTCATGTGTTGATCTCAGGGTCATGAGATTGAGCCCCCCCATCTGGCTTCATGCGTGGATCCTGCTTAGGATTCTCTCTCTCCCTCTCCCTCTGCCCCTCCCACCCTCCCATATGCTCACACTCAATCCCTCTTAAATAAATAAATAAATAAATAAATAAATAAATAAATAAATAAATAAACAAAGCTTCATAAAACACTTTCTTCACCTAAAAGCCTATGTGAAAATCTAAAATACACATTTGTTGACTATTACTCTAAGCTAGTGAGGTAAACAGTAGATAAAGTAACGCTCTTTTCAATTTTCATCTAGGTCAGGTGAAAACTGAAATTATTTGCTTCAAAGCAAAATGCAAGGCAGTAACATGACAGCTAGGATGTTATTTTCTTCTTTTTTATGTGAATAAGCATTCACCTGGTATTATCATTCTGATGAGTAAATTCAGAAACAATTTAACTGTGCTTTCACCAATTTAAATACAAATGCTAAGTTATCACATATTAATTTAAAATAAATTGTCCAGAATAAATACGAGTCTAACTTTAATGATTTAGAGTATCAGTCATCAAAAGTAATGTATAATGTAAAACATAGTGGAAATAATAATGAATGACAAATCAGAAAGATCAAGATTTTAGTCATTATTTGCCACTTTTTAGCTGCATGACCCAAGAAAATAAGTAAATATTCATTTAAATACAAAACAAGACAAAACAAGCGTATAAGTTATAACTTCCTTGAAAATCGTATTGGTTTTTCATGGGATGCCAGTGTGATAATGTATGAAAAAGAGCTGTTGCATGCACTTTACAGAAGATAGAAAGCAAATATAAATTAATTTATAACCCTTAAGACCGATAGAATCAAAATGGGACATAGAAATGGAACACAGAAAGAATGGTTAAAACTTACTGAACTCTTACTATATGCCAAATACTAAGCACTTCATGTCTACTAAACTATCATTCCTCAGGACAACCTTGGTTGTCATTAACAGATGAAGAAACTGATGTTAACAGTTCTGTTCTTCCTACTCTTTCCTCTGCTTCTACACATCAGTACACATGACAGATCTTCAGTCATTCACATGTTAACAACAAGATCTTCCTACAAAATAATTTCTAGCTGAATGAGGCTAAATTTCAGGTAACAAAATATTAAATTTTATTTGTGAATTTTATCCAATACTACTTCTAGATATCTATTACTCCCTCTACATCACCATCCCTCTATACATGTGTATTAGTTAAGTGACTTTTCAATTTCTTTCAAGCTAAAACTTAATTCATATACACAATAGACTATTGTGACACCTAGAAATGCTTTTTCTAGGATTTTTCCTGAATTACTGTTTCTATAATTTAAGAAACAAGAAAAATAAGAAGTATAATATCTTTTCATCAAAAATACAATGTGATTAGATAGCTGACATCATCAGATATCTTTCCTTGTTGAAAAATGTACAAATTGTTTGTAGTAAAAACAAAAGATTCCATTGGCTTTAGTTAATACATTTTTATACTTGGCATTAAAATTCTGAATATAAAAATGCTTCTCTATAGTGATTTTAAAGTACCTAATTTTGTTCTATTTAAATAAAAGCCAGCTATTCAAAAATTTGAAATGAGTAAGTCAACCACTTAATATGTTTTAAATACTATCTTAGTTTGAATAAGTAAGGCCTTCAATTTTTACTCAGATGACTTGGTTACAAGTTCAAACTTAAAGTGAACATGTAGGTTTGAATAAATAAACTTTACCATATTATTTACAGGGTGTTAAATCTACATAGTCTAATTTAAGAATATGTTCAATATTTTTATGAACTTAAAAATATACTTAATATTTTAGTATATATTATATCAATACTATAACAACAACAACTTGCTAAGAATCTTACACAAAATGTTCACTCAATTAACCTATGTGAATTCAATAGCAATTGGAATGAGCCCAATATTGTGCTAAGTGCCATAAGGAATATACAAAAACTTTAAAAGGCCCCTGCCCTTCTGAGCTTACAATGAAAGGAGAAAACATTAAGAACATGAAAAGCTTTGGAACTGTACTAAAACGTATAGAATAAGTATAAGCCCTAAAGGAGTTGTCCAAAAATAGAATATAAAGACAAGAATCTGGGATGGAGTAACTTTTCAGATACATGTAAAATTTATGTCATCTAATTCTACAGAGTCTCCAGCAGAAATAAATTATAAATTCTAATATTTTACATCTGAATTCATGCATTCATAAACATTTTTTAAAAATCTATTACATGCTAAGCTTTTTTAATGCACTATGGGGAATACAAAGATAATTAAGCTAACCAGGTATTTGAGAAGGAAAAAAAAATGTACAGCAGCAAATATCACACAAGTCAGAATGTGACAACTGGAATTCAGGGAAGGGAGAAATCCACTTTTAACTGATGTAAAAGAAAGAAATTTCCAAGGGCATTTGGCTGAAAATTAGTTGTGATGGAAAAGATGTTTTCAAGAGCAAACAGGCAAAGATACACCAGGAAGGAAGAATAAGAGCAAAGATGTAAAGGAAGAAAACATAAACTTATTTAGGGGATATAAAAGAGGTGAGATTAGGATGGCTTTATATCGAGCAACTAAGGAGCACGGAATTGTGTCCTTCTCTAACCAACTCCTGATTCTCATAAGGAACAGAAGACACATATGCAAGAAGTCAATGACCAACCAAAGAATAATCTTTATTTCTATAAAGCTGTGACTAACAATAATATAATGCCTTAGTGAACTAACTTGACCTAGGTAGAGAAACCCTTCCTTTTGACAAAAGGCAGCCTGGAACACAAGAATCAAAGTACGCAAAATGAAGGACTCTTACCCTTTCCCCAGTAAGATCACGCTCAGGACGTGGGTCTTTCAATGACAGGCAGAAAAAGAATATACAGAATACAACTGTGGAATAAAGAATTATGATGGTTTAACCATCAGAGGGAAGCTGTTACCCAGTGCTTATGTTAGTTGGTGTCAGGCCTTCTCAGACCAGGGAGGTTCTAAAGAAGCACAAAACCTGGCCTTTTGGTTATTTAGGCACATTAGAGTCCAGAGAGCAAAGGTAGAGATGAAGAGAAAGAGAGCTGGCTCTCCAGCAAAGATTATTTTCTCAGAGCAGACTTTTTCAAATTACCTTACTAAGGCTCCTTTCCTAGAAAATAAGGTTCAGTGTGTATTCTTTACCATAACCAATTCATTTATTCAGCAAATGTTTATTAAACATTCCCTATTCAGCAGACATTCTTATAGGTCCTTGGGATACGTAAGTGAAGAAAACAAAGATCCTTAAAACACATTGTAATGAATTAAAAATTTCTATTTGCAATGTAGGCATGCATACAGCTAAACTAATCCATGAACTCCCATGCCCTAACCTTTCTGATCCAAGAAATTTGTTGAATTCCCCAGCTTCAATGGAACTACTTATTCAGAGAGATCATCCTGCAGTTAGAGAGAAATTGAGACTTCAATCTGATTCCAGCCTGGGAAAACTAAATTAACCAGCAGGGATGGGCCAGCCATTTGCTCCAACAGAAGTGTAAAGAGTAATCACTACTTTTGTGGTTTGGGCCTGAACTCCAAGAGACTGTCAAAGCGAAGTATGCATGAGTGTTTCCCAAGGACAAAATGTAGGCTGTTCCAGAAAGAGAGCTGACCCTACAGCCATTGTTCTTTCTTTCTGTTAGACTGCATGGAAGAATAACAAGATTCTAAAGAAGAACATCTGTTAGGATGGATCACTGAAAAACAATCAAGGGTTAATTGAGAAAAATATATCACCTGTGTCACAGGAGGTACCTCTGATAGTTCTAAGTGAAAGAAAGATCTTTTTAAAAAATCTTTATGAGGACACCCAGGAGAGAAAAGATCAGCTTTAAATGCATGTGAGACACAGGTGGGGTTACCCTCCTATGACAGTACTGCGTTTACCTTCCTCCCTGCCTCTCCTGCCCCCAGGTCTTGAGTTGATCCCAATGGACTAAGAAACCATGGTTAGCCAGATAAAGAAGGCATGGAAGTGTAAGTTACTTCCATATCTCTATTCCCTGCTTCATGCCTAAAGAAACCTTCATGTGGGGGAAAAGAGAATTTCTAATTTTAAATAAACTTTGAAATGTTGGAGATGAAATGGCACTGGACACAATAATGAGCTTTTATTTAAATTGACCATAAGACTTATTACCTAGATACGATCAGAGAAGTAATAAACTTGCCTTAAGTTTTCATTTAGGGGCAACGAGCCCCTGAATAACTAATCACTGGAAAGTGTGTGTAGAGGGAATATAAAATTGTTCCTTTTTATTTCTCTAAGTCCTGCTTGGTTCAGCCTACAAGGTTACACCTTAATCTCAGATGGCATTGCAGAATTAACACAGACTTATAATAAAATCAAGGCTTCTAGATTTCCACTGTCCACTAGCCCTTGCTAGTCTCTGTTGAGGTGTCTTACTCTGCTGACTCTTGGATTGTTGACTAACCCTGCTGGATCAGCCGCACTTGAAGTAATTCACTACCTTCTCTCTGAGCATGGGAAGTGCACGTTAATCACTTCAGGAGGAGCCTAGTGGCCTCGGCCTTATTCACCTAACAATCTATACACGAGTGGAGGAAGCCTCATTAGTAAAAGACCTCTTGGCTCTTAAAGATTATGGGAATTCCTAAGACATGGAGTGACTCCCATTCAGTGACTGAATGGTATGCTCCACTCTGTAGCTCTCTGCAACAGCATCATTTTTCTCCTTATTTCAGCTCCCATTCGTATTCCTCACTGGGCCAATTAAGACATCTAGATCTTCACACATCATTGGAACAGTGGGATATGGGCAAAATCTCTCTCTCTCTAGCTAGCTAGTTAGCTACCTATCTCACTGGTATAGAACAGTCTTTTAGGCTATGGATCATAACATCTTCTTAGAAAAATATGCAGGAACAAGAGAGTACAAAGATTAAAACTTTGTTCAATACGTATATGAATTGGAGATAGATAAGAAAAAAAGATTCAGATTAAGTATTCCTTAAATGTCTTCTCCATGAGAAGTAATATAATAGGAGACAGATTAAGGCACTGGTAAAGAAACAAGGGCATGGCTGGGAAGGCTACAGCTGAGGCAAAGCTAGTGGGACCTGGATTGCAATTAAATATGGGGGAAAGGAGAATCAGATGACTCAGAGTTTCCCACCTAAGTAATTGAGAGAAGGATCATGCCATTAGCAGAAACATGAAACCAGGAGGACAACCAGATTTAAGTTCTGTTTTGAAGTGTGGAGTAGGAGGTATCAGAAGGGTAGCCAGCAGGCATTGGAAATCAGGCTCTGAGCTTACGAGTGAGGTCAGAACTAGCAATCCACATTTGGCGGTTATACCTAATGCAGTGTCATTTGAAGCTGTGGGAGCAGATGTGATCACTAAGGGAAGGGAAAGTTGAAAGATAAGGCCAAAGTCAGAACATTTGGGAGCTCCTATATTAAGGGGAACAGAAGGAATAAAAACAAGTAAAAAAAAAAAAAAAGCAACATATAGTATAGAGTCATTTTTTGGAAGATATGCTAGAATACTCCTTCAGAGACTTTTCCCTCAGACTTATACAAGCTGGACTGTATTCTGCAAACTAATTTTTAACAGACATGTTAAACACCAAACACATACCAATGAAATGTCCTGTTCTTGTTAAATAATAAAATGCATCTATATAAATTTACCACACATCTTTATGACAAACAATAGGGATTTTTTCCAATAGTTTTCTTAAGTCAGTATGTTATTTCTTCCCACTTTTCCTAGGGATATGAGGTTAGTTCATTTCATCATCAACATTATTGGAAAGTATGGTAAAGTGGGAAAAAATGGAGGAACTTAATTTACTCTTTATAGTTTGTGATACTATGTGGTGAAACAATAGTTCTCCCATCTCTCAAAGTCATCCTAGGATCTGACAGAGGAGTGGTCAGGAAAGTAAAATGACTTATATGATCTAAAGACATGTTAAGTAACTTTACCCTTTCCTGTTTATATTTATGGTAAATAAGTAAAACCATATTAATGGAGAACAGGGGGTAAAACTACATTTAGAATGGTCACCAGCACTACATTACAGTCATTGAGTAAAATAATAAAATATATCACAGAAATAAAACATACAACAGAAATTGAAAGAGAACCTACATATCAATAAGATTGAGATAAATATTGCACTGACAGCCACAAAGTCAAGTGTGAGGATTTCAAATTATTTCCTTTTTTTTAACTTAAATATTACTAAAAATCCTCAAAAATTATATTCTCTAGATTTGGGGGTCTAAGTCAGAATAAGACAGGATTAAGCAATGAGTGGGGCAGAGGAAATGGAGGCAGAATGTCTGGACTTTTATGAGGTGCAATACTGTAATAAAGGAAAGACCAGGAGATTTTAACTTAATGAGGTGCCAGGGTTGAGAAAAGGTTTTCTTTCTTTCTTTCTTTTCTTTCTTTCTTTCTCTTTCTTTCTTTCTTTCTTTCTTTCTTTCTTTCTTTCTTTTTTTTGTTTTAAACCATCATAGAGGTTTTTAAAATGTTTGTTGAATGAATGTCTTACTGAATGGATGGCATGAATTACCATGATGGAGACAGTAATGTTCACAGAGAACTACATGCACTTCCCCATTTCTCCCAGCCTCCCTTGAGGTTAGGTTTGGTTTATATGACTAGTTCTAGATAATAAGACTCTGAGGAGAAATGATGTGTGTCAATTTGGGAGTGGATTCTCCATGATCTCTTTTCCACAGCCAGGATAATTTTGAAGTCTTGTGTTGATACGGTACTGTCACAAGATGGAAAGGCCCTGGATCCCCAAGTGCTGGATATATTATTTAACTACTGCTGCGTAAAAAATTGCCCCCAAACATTTATTATCTTGTAGTTCCTATGGGTTAGGAACCCAGGCACATGGGTGCCTCCTTCTCAAGTTCTCACATGAGACTGTAGTTAGGCTGTACTCTTGGGCTGTAGTTTACTCTGAAGGCTCAACTGTGGTGGAGGAGGATCTACTTCCAAGGGCATTCATGTTTGCTGACATGCCTTGGTCCTTTGCCATGTGGGCCTCTACATAGGGTTCGCTTATAACGTGGCATTTGGCTTCCCCTAGAGAATACCCCCTACGTGTTCCAAAAGAAAGTGAGAGACAGTACCCAAGTTTAAAAATCATGGTCTTTTTATAGCCTAATTTTAGAAGTGATACTATATACTTCAGCGTTTCTTACATTGAAATGAGTCAGTAATTTCTGTCCAAACTAAAGAATACGAGATAAGTCAAGGAGATAGGGGATAAATACAAGAAGGCAGAAATCACTGGAGACCATCTTTAAGGCTACCTACTACCCCAGATGAAAGAAAATACCCAATTCTATGGTCTGAATATTTGTGTCCTACTAAAATTCGGATGTTGAAATCCTAACCTCTAAGGTGATGGTATTAATTGGTGGGCCTTTGGGAGGTGATCTGGACATTGGGGTGGAGTCCTCATGAATGGTTATTGCTCTTACAAAATATGCCTGAGAGAGCTTCTTTACGCCTTTTGACCTGTGAAGTTATAGAAAAAAAGACAATGAGCCATCAATGAGGAAGGGTGCTCGCCAGACACCAAATCTGCCTGCACCATCTTAGACTTCCCAGCCCCTAGAACTGTTAAGAAAGAAATTTCTTTATTTCTCACCCATTTGTAGTATTTTGTTATAGTAGCCTAAACAGGCTAAGACAACCACCAACATGTAACATTGCATGGATAAGAAAAAAAATGCTTTATGCTATTAAGATTCTTTTTAAAAAAGATTTAATTAATTAATTTATTTATTTGAGAGAGAGAGAGAGGGAGAACACAGAGGGAGAGCGAGAGGGGGAAGATGACTCCCTGTTGAGCAGAGAGCTCAATACAGAACTCAGTCCCAGGATGCTGAGATCATGACGTGAGCCGAAGGCAGACACTTAACCGACTGAGCCACCCAGGTGTCCCTGCTACTGATTCTTGAGGTTATTTGTTGTCAGTATAGCTTCATCTGTCATGACCAATAAAAGCTCTAATGGAAGATAGAACTGAATTGAACCGTACAAAAACAAATCATGAAAGTAGATGGAGATGATAGGACATAACAATGCATCAAAGTTGTAGTCAAATATTATGTTCATAAGAAACTTTTAAAAATAATTTGGTATACTACTTTATATAGAATCTTTAGTGTGATAGAATCTTTTTCCATGGTGAATATCTATGGCTGCCTGTATGTATGACTGTTAAAACATGTCTAGAGACTTTACAAACAGATGGTTCTTTGGATCTTTCTACAGACTGTCAGCATGATAGTTCAAGTAACAGCTTTCTGTGATCTTCTCTACCTCTACTTCCTCCTTTTAGTTACCAAAATTGATTTTAATTTTTTTCTCACACCTCAAGTTTTGATAATCTAAAGTAGGTCACTCTTTAGCATCTAAAAAACTCACAGTAGCTCTGTTCAGAGAGGGTGTGAAGTCAGACACTTTTAAAGCATTCAAAGTGAAAGCCAGCACTGGGAACAGAAACATAAAATGTGTTCAAGTAGTTCTCTAACAAAGCAAGACACAACCTAGTTCCTTTAATATAGTATAATATGATAATAATTTTCAATGGGATTCCATACAGCTTAGAATATACATTGGGTTTGGTTACTGTAGGAAGCATTGTCCTCTTGTGGTTAGCTGTTTTCCTGCACCTGTCATATTTCTGGGTGTTGGAACTTAAGAGTCCGAGCCTCAAAAGTCATGTGAGAGAGAGATACTGGGTCAAATAGCATTCCGCCAATAATCACCTTCAACTGGAACCTATAAATCTGACTTTATATGGAAAGAGAATTCTTGCCAATGTAGCCAAGTTACGATGAGATCATGCTAGATTAGAATAGGTCCTAAAGATATGAATGCTGTCCTTATAAGAAGCAGGAAATTTGGAAACAGATATGCATAGAGACAGAGGGAAAGCACCATGTGAAGACCAAGGTAGAGACTGGAGTGAAATACCTATAAGCCAAGAAATGCCAAAGAATGCCAACTACTGCAAGAAGCTGGAAGAGGCATAGGACACATTCTGCCATAACACTCCAGAAAGAACCAACCCTGATGATGCATTGATTTCAGACTTCTAGACTCCAGAACTGTGAAAGAATAATTTCCTGTTGTTATAAGCTACCAAATTTAATGTAATTTGTAATGGCAGCCCTACAAAACTAACACAAGAAAGGAGGAAGAGACTTATACCCAGGGAAGTTTGGCCACTTGGCCTCACCCCAACCCTAAACTCAGCCCCCAGCCCTTCTCTAGCTCCAGCCCAGCCTCAGATTCAGCTCCAGGGTCAGAATCACCTCTAACTCCCGCCCTACTCCAGCCTTGGCCCCAGCTCCAAGGGTCAGCACTATATGTAGCTCCAGTAACTTCCCTCCCTGATTCAGACAGTTGGCAGGAACAACAGTGAGGAAAAAAGCTCCAGGCATGGTCCTTCTTCTCTAAAAATTCCCTGAGCCTTTAAAAGAAAATTAGTTGTTCTATGGAAAGTCCCATCAGGTAATAGCTTTAAACAGCCATATTAAAAAAAAAAAAAAGGCCTATAGTGTCTTTCTTTCCTTCCTTTTCCTATTTCTTGTCTTTTAGTATTTCTCATCCTTTCCTTTCAAAGAAATCTTTCTTTATTTCATCTTTGATTTTAAAGTAAAACCAAGAGATTACAACTCTTAGAAGAAAATACAGGAATAAACTTTTGTGACCTTGGGTTACACAATGGTTTCTTAGCTATGACACAAAAAAACACAACTGATGAAAGAAAAGAATAAATTGAGCTTCCTCAAAGTTAAAAATTTTTGTCTGCAAACTATACCATCAAGAAAATGAGAAAGCAATCCACAGAATGGGAGAAAATATTTACAAATCACATAACTGTTAAGGAACTTGTATCCAGAACATATAAAGTATTTTTACAACGCAAAAATAAAATAAGCAATAACCACAAATGGGCAAAGGATCTGAATACATATTTCTCCAAAGAAAATAAGTGAAGAAGAAACACATAAAAAGTTGTTGAACATCATTAGATAGACATTAAGGAATTGCAAATCGAAATCTCACTGAGATACCACTTCACACACAATAGGATGACTATAATCAGAAAGACAGACAATAACAGTGTTGACAAGGATGTGAAGAAATAGGAACTCTCATACATTGCTGGTGGGAATGTAAACTAGTGAAGCCATTTTGGAAAACAGTTTGGCAATTCCTCAAAATGTTAAGTATAGAATGGCCGTATGACCTGGCAATCATCTCATGGGTATTTATCTATAAGAAATGAACAACCACACAAAACATATACGCGACTTTTCATACCAACATAACTCATGACAATCAAAAAGTAGAAACCACCAAATGTATGTCAACTGATGAATGGACATGTAAGTGATGTGGTAAATTCATACAATTGAAAATCATGAGGCCATAAAAAGGAATAGGAATGTAGTACTGATGCATGCTACAACATGAATGAGCCTTTAAAAATATCATACTAAGTGAAAGAAGCCCACAAAACACTGCATATTGTATGATTCCATTTATATGAAATGTCCCAAATAGGCAAATCCATAGAAAAAGACAATAGTTCAGTGTTGTCTAAAGGCTACAAAGGGTAAGGTCTGGGGGAATACAGAGTGACTATCAGTGAGCACAGGGTTTCTTTCTTTTTTTTTTTTTTTAAGATTTTATTTATTTATTTGAGAGAGCATGACAGAGAGAGAGAGAGAATCAGGCGGCAGGGGGAGAGGGAGAACCAGACTCCCCGGTGAGGCGGGAGCCTGATACAGGACTCAATTCCTGTACCCTGGAATCACGACCTGAGCTGAAGGCAGACGTTTAACTGGCTGAGCCACCCAGGTGCCCAAGGCACCGGGTTTCTTTTGGAGATAATGAAAGTATTCCAAAGTTGGATTGTGACAACGGTCACACAATTCTATGAATATACTAAAAAAACCCGCTGAATTGTTAAAAAAAAAAAATCAAGAGATTATAGTTGAAGATCTGTATTATTTAAAATTTAAACACTATAGAGCAAAATACATTGTGAATAACATTTGAATTAAAAGTTTTGTGCAGCTCATGATATTTTAATATATCAAAAAGAAATTAAAGGGCCTCATAGTAAGCCCTCTTTAGAATTAACAATGCAAATAATTTTTTAAAATATGTTTCATGGAGTAAAAATAAGTATTTTGGAAGTGAAAATATTTTTTATAAGAATTATCTTTAATTTAAATGTCAAGATCAAACTTTTCTTTGCCCTTACCTCTTCGGTACGACCTAACTACCAGTTTGCACATCTGCTAGTCTCTACACACTAGCCTTCTCAGATTCACAGGCACCTATGTGTGAGAGTTCATCCCAGCTTTCCTTTTCCTGTTTTTCTTTACTTTTGTCTTGAGGTAGTAAGTGTAGGGCAGAGAAAAAAACTATTTGCTTCCTCTTGTTCAGCAATGCTTGAAAAGCTGCAGTCCTGTGGCAATGAGTTAAAAAGATTTCATTCGGAGTGATGCCATACTTTTACAGGGGCTTCTGTGGTTTTATGCTTAAAATGGGAATCTGGAAACCAGAGAGTCCTTTGTCATATTCTCACATTAAAAAAAAAAAAAGAAAAGAAATGTGATGCTATGTAACTTTATTTTAGGGTATTAGTTTGCTCAATTTACCTAAATTTAAGCATTTTTGCATTCTTGAGTTTTTGGGTGTTTTGTTTTTGTTTTTAATATGCCCCTCCAACTTGAAGAGCACTTCAGCTAATGATACATGAATTTTCTTGGTAAGAGCAAATATGAATTGGGAGAAATCATTCTTTTAAAAAATCAAGGAGAGTCTCACTGCCTTGTATGATTTTAAATGTATGCACAATTTAATGATACCCACAGAAAGCAGCATTCGTCCCGCACTTGTGCTGAACACTATATACCACACGCTACAGTGACCGTCCCATGGTGAATGGGGATTGCCAAGATTCACGTGCAGTGAAAGGAGAAAAGGAAAAACCAAAGTATTCTTTAATAGAGATAAAGAGGTTAATGATACTGAGTATTATGAGCTCTCCAATCCCATAAAAACATACAAACAAATTATTTTCTTTTCCCTAAGAATATGTGAAACATTTCCTCCTCAGTTCTTCTGAAGTGCTACTGCGGAATTTTCCTTTTGAGGCTTAAGTGCCTAAATTTTCCAGCAAAAGAAATCTCTTTGAAGTCAGTCTGAAGCAGTGTCAAAACATATGGGAAACAACCTAAAACATTTAAAATTCTTTTTAAAAGAGTATAGAAAATCCCTCTTTAAAATAGAGTTTAAGGACAGTAAGATGGTCACACTACAAACCTTGGTATTGTTTTGTTTTGTTTTGACTTGGGGGGAGATGGCAAGGGCACTCACAACCTGTATTACTTTTCTTCTTAACTAGAACCAAAGTAGTGATTCTTATTTAGCTCCAGTTTAGACATAAGTATTTTCAGATCTATGCTGTGTGTGTTCCTTATTATAACTTTTTCATTCTTAAGACAGATGATTTCAGGAAGTGTTTAATTTTTATATACATATAAAGATTCCATATTTGATTTACACATTATTTTATGCAATATACCTCCAAATATTCTAGAAAATTAAGAGAAAAAATTAATAGCTGTTTAAATCAATTAGAGCCTATATGAAGTCTACTAATATATGAATGATAGTCTGACTTGGTAGAAAGGAAGCATCTGGGAATTAATAATTGTAAGCTCTGCTTTTGTGTAGGTGTTTGGAAAAATCACATTCTCATTTATTCCTATGAAATCTCCTGTTAATTATTTGGGACAGGGTCATTCTAAAAACCTGATGTACTGATCTGAAAAGATCACTGAGTAGAAAACGCAAAAGACTAAAGAACTGTGTAATATATTATTATCAACAGACACATCCAAGTCCTGTTCCATCTCCAAATTCTACTGGCATCTGAAATTCAAAATAGCCCAACTTGCTAAATTTTACATACTTCTCATTCCCAATCCCCAATCTGTCTATTCTAGTCTTCATCTCAGTGAATGCTGCCATTTTTCTCTAAAGTAGCAAGTCTAAAAACTTCGAATCATCATTAACTCTTCTTTCTGTCTCACCCGCTCTACTTTCCCAATCATTCAGCAAGTTCTACATAGTCTACTTCTGTGCATGTTTTAGATGTATATCCAGTTACACATTCCCACTGCCATAAATTATGTCTTCCTGAGACTATTTCCAATCTCTCTTCCCAATCAAAGTTGGCTCTGTCTTCTTCCCAAATATAAGTCAGAGGGTTCTGCTTAAAAAATAATAATTCAAACAAATTGTTTAATTTGAAAAATGATGCCTTCAGCATGTTTTCATTGTATCATTCTAGCTTCAAATTCCTTCAAGTCCTGTCATATTCTCTATTTTGCATTCACACTAGAAAGTTCAATCCATTTTGCACTTACGTATCTGCACTTGACTACCTTGCACTTGCATATCTTTGTGTATTTGTCCGTGGTGTTCTTGGATCCTGGGAGTCTCTGCTTTAACACCCATATTCGATAAGATGCTTTCGTATGTTGAAGCCCTAGCCCCCAATGTGATGATATTTGGAGATGGGGAATATTTGACTACTCGGAATTTTGATATTTGATATTTAGAATATCAGGATTGGATAGTTAGAATTCATATGTTGAAGCCGTAGCCCCCAGTGTGATGATATTTGGAGATGGGGGCTTTGGGAGATAATTTAGGGTTAGGGTTAGATTAGGTCATGAGAGTGGGGCCATTATGATGGAATTAGTGGCCTCAGAAGAAAGAGGAGAGAGAGAAGAAGGAGAAGAGAAGACAGAGCAAGAAGTTCAATGTCCACAAACCAAGAAGAGAGCACTCATCAGGAACGAAATCCGCTGGCACCTTAATCTTGGACTTCCCAGCCTCCAGAACTGTGAAGTAAATTTCTGTTGTTTAAGCCACTTAACATATGCTACTTTGTTTTGACAGCCTGAGTAGACTAAGACATACACATACACATATATTCATAAAATTATGTATAGTTCTATTCATTTACAAATACATTTAATATTTTTATTACAACCCAATCATTTAAAAAAGGCAAAGCAAATAGCATTAGCTGTATTTTTTGTTTGTTTTTACAGCTGAAAAAAATCAAAGCTCTGAGAAGCTAGATGACAGAGCTAGTTGATGATAGGATTAGGACTCACAATCATAACTGAATTGAATCCTAATTGAAAAGTCATGTCTTCTCTCACAAACTTCCATGTCTTCTAAAACACTATCCTTTAATTAAAAATGATATTGCATCTGAAAGGAGTGAATATCTGAACTATGTGTTACAGACTATGAACTAAAAGGCTTAATTAGGGACAGAAGTGGTCTTTTCAATAGCATCTTTATCTCCATCACAAGATCTAGCCAAATGTAAATACTCAAAAATGTTTACTGACTGGATTTTCAATTACCAAAAAATCCCATTTTCTAACTTCTCTCAGTCCCGTACTAATTCAAACTTACTCCAGGTGGTTGCACTGGATTAGGCGAAGGCTCAGAAGTCAGACAGTCCTGAGCTGTAACTAGAGTACCACCACCTATAGCTGCGTGACCACAGATGTTATGCAACTGCTACGTCAACCATAAAGGACATTTGGAGTGCAAACATAAAAGCACCTCGTTTTTATCCTCCCCGGTCTCATCGAGTTTCTTCTGTGGGGCTAGCCTCATGTATCTTGCCTTTTGGAAGAAATTTAGAGCAAGTTTTACGACTTCACATTACTCTCAGTTCAGGCATATGAGGCACTACCCCGTGTAACAGTGAAAGTTTCCAACCTCATTTGAGGAAAAAGCTTCTCCCTTTCCTCCTCCACCCTGGCTGGTTTTCAGCTGGGCGGCCTGCAGTGGGACAGGTGACATGGTTACGCTCTACTCAGTCCTTCCTAGTGCTTCTCCTCCCCACTCACTGGGCTGCCACTAGCTCCTTGCTGAGTGAAGGTGAGAGCCAGGCTGACACTGTCTGTGCAGGGGGTCTGGACATTCTCTGAGCTTGAGAGTAACTAAGGGGGTTCACCGAAGAGCTGCCACAATCACTGAGGATCTTTCACGTGCAGTCTCCTTCACAGCTAAAGCCTGTAACTCCTTAGGCTGTCACTTAAGACTCCTTTAGCCTTGGTTACACCTACTGACTCTTTGAAAGCATAAAAACATTGCAGTAAGGTAGCACCAAAAATGCTCTAAGGAAATGATAATGGATGTGTGGGCATCTGAATACACCAGTTCAAATTAAGATATAGTTTTCTTGGGCTAAGGCCTTTTTAGTATATTAGCTTGTTAACGACAAATCCCATTTACCCTCTGCCTTCAAGGACTGACACCACAATTCTTTAGACAGTAAGATGTTACTATGCAAAATGTATTATAAAAGGGCTTACAAGAAGAACAAAAACTGGAAAGGTCAAAGGGCATGCTGTATTGTTGATATACTCCTCTTGTACCTTGAGTTTAATTACCACCTCAGCAATGGATGATTATAATAACAAAATTACAGTATCATTCTTAAAATGATTGCTCCTAGGTGAGAACATCCTTGTCCAAAACAATCATGAGAAAGCAGAAGTATTTATAAGCTTTTTGTTGACAATACTGAATGTATTTCTTAGATATGGGGTTGGGTAAAATAATGTATTTTAAAGATTTATTTATTTGAGAGAGAGAGAGAGAGGAGGGTCAGAGGGAGAGGGAGAGAGAAACTGAAGCAGACTCTGCACTGAATGCAGATCTCCTCAGGGGACTCGATCTCAAGACCCTGAGATCACGACCTGAGCCGAAACCAAGAGCTGGATGCTTAACTGACTGCGCCACGCAGATGCCCCAAAATTAATGTATTTTAAAGAATACAGCCCAAGAAGGGTTCATAAGAACTAAGCGTGAGAATGAAGAACCAGAGCAAGATGCAGCAGTACAGATGGGACCGTCGTCTGAGGCGTGTGTCAGACACGAAGGCTCTTGACCACGGTCATCCAAACACCTTGTCTTATAAATCTGGCCTGTAAAGTCAGTCCTGTCTAAGGTCTGCCATACTTCCTTATTACTTAAAACATGTAAAATTAGAATACAACAGATTTACAAATGTTTGTACTAAAAAAAAAGAGAGAGAGAGAGAGATAGAAAGAGATGATACACGGTAAAAGTAAAGAATACAAAATCTTCCGTCCAGACTCCGAGTGTTCATTCCACCTGGGCACACTGCAACCCTTGCTAATGTTTCCACATCCTCTGTTGGTGTATTTTGGTCCTTAACACACTGCCTTGCCCTCCTTTTGGTTTATCTTCCTCACTGGGTTACGGACCAACCAATGTGTGGCATCACACAAGTGTGTCAGTCAAATGTTAAGGTTGCAACTATTTTATCATGACACAATAAGTTATTTCTAAAAACATATAATAAACACATACAATTTAATTAAATAATTAAAGTGAATGATAAGCCTTAACATTGTCAGATAATAGATTTTGTGAATTTCTTAGAATTTGTTAATTCAACGAAAACTAATGTTCTAATACTATTTTGCTTATCTCATATTTAAGTGTTCTAATTTTCATGGATTTTTTTTACAATATGCTTAAAAAATATAAAATATTTTAAAATCGAGGGATGCCTGGGTGGCTCAGTCAGTTAAGCGTCTGCCTTCAGCTCAGGTTGTGATCTCAGGGTCCTGGGATCAAGTCCCCCACTGGGCTCCTTACTCAGCACGAAGCCTGCTTTTCCCTCTGCCTGCTGCTTCCCCTGCTTGTGCTCTCTCTCTCTGACAAATAAGTAAATAATATCTTTTTTTAAAAAAAGAATATTTTAAAAATCAATTTTCTGCCACTATAATGACCTACATTTTCCCTAAGTATTTTTTATTTAAATCTATATATTTCACAAAGATATTTATTTTTCAACAATAACGTTTTGATTAAAGGTGGAAAGTCATCAGATCAGAAGACAGACATGATAATCTAAATGAAAAAAGTTAAGCTCACTAAATAAGCAACATAATGAAGATTAGATAAAATTTAGATTTATGTGCCTAGTAAATATTCTCTTCCTTAGACAAAATATCTAATTTTCTTAATTAATGGGACCCAAAATTATATCCACATTACACAGAAAATGATGAGAAGATTTTCTGAAAGTCGGAAAATGCAAAATAAGAAACAAAATTATTTTTTGAGCTTAGTTATTTATAACACTACTGGAATGAACTCAAGAAGTTAGATACAGATCACTCAATTTGTATCTGAAGTCAAAATGGCTCATTCAATTGCAGAATGGTTATTTTACAAGCCTGCTAGGAAACTGTCAACACTGTAATATGGGACAAATAAAATAAAGGAAATAGAATGGACAATGTTCAGTTAATAGCATAGTAAGTTCAAGTTTCTCATATAAATTTTTAAAGGGTTTTATTTAGATTTGCTATACAAATTCAGTATTTAATATATAACCTAAAGTTTCAAATTTTAGATTCCTTTTTAAAAAGTATTATTTATATAAAATGTAATATTTTCCTCAAGCTTCATATAGATGTTCCAAATCTACTACAATTTACTCCCAGTATGACATAGAAGTATTACGATTTTTTATATAGCATATGGAAAAAAGTTCATGAATCATTGGATAAGTACTTCTCAGCGGTAGGAACATAGCTTTTATTTAATCCATGCCTAAACCGTCTATAACTCCTGAAACTTACTAAATAGTCAATAAATATTTGATAAGTAAGTGTAATGAATAAATGAATGAAAAAACACATCCTTTTATTTCTATGAAAAAGGTATTTCCAGTGACCATCAGCTTTGGATAGGTAGGGTTATTTCTTTTTTTAACTTTTTATTATGAAAATTTTCAAATATATAGTAAAGTAGAAAAAAAAGTAAAATAAACACCTATATGTTCACTACCTAGATTCAACATTTGATAACAATTCGGGAGATATTTTTCTTATGTGTCTGTATATTTAATTAACTACTTAAAGCAAATTACATGAAATTTTGACACTATCTCTCCTGCCCCACCAAACACCAACTATTTCTGAATAAGTTACAGATAGGTGAAATGAATATCAGAGTCAGAACTAAAGAGTTTTGTTTTCTTCATTATTACCATATGTCATCACACCTCTCTCTGTTTGATTATTTGACTTTTTCTCAGTACAAACATCTGTACATTTGTTTTATTCTAATTTTATATGTTTCAAATGACAGGGAAATATGACAAGCTTAGCTGAGCTTTAGAATTTTATGCATATATCCCACAAAAATAAGGACTTTGTCTTACATAATGACAATATTTTCGAATTTGACAAAATAGTAATTCCCAGAATTATTTAATATATAATCCATATTGAAATATACCAGTTATCCCAAATATGAATTTTATGGATGACTATTCAAATCAAGATCCAATCAATGGCCTCAAACTACATTTTATTAAGTTCCCAAAGTCTTATTGTAATTTTAGATTTAAAATAGAATTGACATAGAAAATTGTAAGATTTTTAAAGTGTGTATCATGGTGATTTTATATATATATACATTGTGAAAGAATTCCTCCCACTGAGTTAATTAATATCTATTACCTCACATATTTAACTTTTTTTGTGTGAAAACATTTAAGATTTAAATATAAAATACTTAGGGAAAATGTAGGTCATTATAGTCACAGAAAATTGATTTTAAAATATTCTGTATTCTATATTTTTAAACATATTGTAAAAGAAATCCATGAAAATTTGAACACCTAAATATGAGATAAGCAAAACAGTATTAGAACATTAATTTTTGTCAAATTAACAAATTCTAAAAAATTCAGAAAATAAAAAATATTATTTTCATTCATCTACTCTCTTGGAAAATTTCAATTATACAGTACAGTGTTATCACCTATAGTAATTGTGTTTTACACTAGGACATCGGAACTTAATCATTTTATAATTGAAAGTTTGTACCCCTTTACCAACCTCTATTTTCCCCACTCCCCAGCCTCTGGAAAATACCTTTCTACTCTCTCTTCTGGTAAGTATGATTTTTTTTTTCCTCTTAGATTCCAAGCTGTGGGCTTGTCATACATGGCCTTTAATTGTGTTGAGTTACATTCCCTCTATACCCACTTTGTTGATATTTTTTATCATAAACGAATGTTAAATTTTGTTAAATGCATATTCTGAATCTATTGAGATGATCATATAATTTTTATTCTCATTTTGTTAACATGATGTATCACACTGATTAATTTGTTGATGTTAAACCAAACTTGCATCCCTGGAATAAATCCCACTTGATTATGGTGTATGATCCTTTTAATGTATTATTAAATTAGTTTGTTAATATTTTGTTGAGCATCTTTCCATCCATGTCATCAGAGATATTAGTCCATAATTTTCTTTTCTTGTGTTTGTGTGGTATCAATTATGTCTTCTTTTTAACATTTCTTATAAGACCAGTCTAGTGGTGATGAACTCCTTCAGCTTTTGCTTGTCTGCAAGACCCTTCATCTCTTCTTCAGTTCTGAACAACAGCTTTGCTAGGAAGAATATTCTTGATTGGCAGGGCTTTTTTGTTTTAGCACTTTGAATATAATATGCCACAACCTCTGGCTTACCAAGTTTCTGCTGAAAAATTACCTGATACTTATGTGGGTTCATTCCCTTTAAGTAATAAGTTGTTTTTCTCTTGCTGCTTTTTAATTGTCTTTCCTTTAACTTTCGACAATTTAATTATAATGTGTCTCAATGTGGGTCCTTTAGATTTATTTATCTTAAGTGGAACTCTCTGGGCTTCTTGGATCTGGGTATCTATTTCTTTCTTCAAGTTAAGAAATTTTTCAGCCATTATTTCTTTGCATAAGTTTTCCGCCCTTTTCTCTCTCTCTCCTCCTGCAAATTCTAGCATATGCATATTGATCTGCTTGGTGGTATAAGTCCCTTAAGCTATTGTCACTCTTCTTCATTTATTTATTTTTCTTGTTATTGCTCTAATTGGTTGAATTCCACTACCTGCTAATCCTTTCTTCTGCTTGATCCAGTCTTTCATTATGGTCTGCTTCTGAATTTTGCTCTTATTCTTTTGTTTAGAACACATTCCTCTGTTACTTTATTTTCCTTGATACTCTGTTGGTTTCTGTGCATTAGGTAAAACAGTCACCTCTCCCGCTTTTGACAGAGTGGTCCCCTGTAGAAAAAAAATATTATCTTCAACCCAGCCTGAGCTCTTGGTTGTGTTTCAAACCTTTGTGATTATCCACGACGCCTTCTTTGTTTTCAGTAGTTTCCCGTAGTTGAGAGTGTGCCAAGACCTGTCAGTGTCTCAGAAGAGAGACTCTCAGTCAGCACCTAATGCAGACTGATTAATAGCCAAACCCTCAGGCAGCAGCTTTTAAAATATGCAAATAGATCTCTTTTAGGGAAAGACTGGGAGCTGGGTGTTTCTGTCTGTTCCCTCTGTGCTGAACCCTGGGGGGATAACCACAGCAAGGTTGTGAGACCCTTAAGAAATATTTCTTTGTTATAGTTTTGTGGGTCTCAAGGGTACAAGCCCCACTGGCTTTCAAAGTGAGGTGTTTTGGAGGCCTGCTCATCAGGTGAAAGTCTTAAGAGTTGAGGCTTAGATGTTGAGTCCAAACACTTTGCTCCTCAAAGAGAAGCCAGGAGTTGGAACTTCAGTCCTTATTATATGTCACTGTGCCAGGGGTGGGGTTCATGGTGAAATTGTGTCAGTCTTTCCCACCCATTTCAATGGGGACATTTTCTCATTCACCCAATGCGTAGGAGACACTCAGCTTCTGATTTATTTCAGAGAGAATTGTGCCATGTGTAGTTGAAGGTTTAGTATGTCCAGGGGAGGAGGTGTACTCAGGAGCCTTCTATGTCACCAAATTGGAGTGGAGCCAAAAACCCCAAAGAGGTGACATCTTAAGGGTATTTGACCTATTAAAAACAATAACATTTATAGCATATTTAATTCTGAAAATCCTGTTAGTTTTCTAGAGTCAATTACTAATATTTCTGGTTATTCTGTTACCTTTAAAGATACTGTTTATTATTTCAAATCATATTAAGCTTTCATTTCCTATTTTTCTACTAAATAAGGGAATAAACCTAAAATCCTAACAATACTTTCTCAAACATAATTCAAAGAACATTGAAATATGTATTTTGAATGCAAGTAATTTTACTGCAGCACTACTGAGCCATCAGATTTGAAAAGCACTATCCTACAACACACACAATATCATATAAAAGTACTATATTTAGACAAACTATCATATAACTAAGCATAATAAACTCAGGTCCTTCAAGCAGATGAATTGATCCAATATAAAAAAGAAAAACAAGATTATGATTTGCCAAATAAATAATACGCTTGATGTTAAAACCCCAAATACACAAAGTATAGTTTAAACCACCAAACCTAGGGTATGGATTTACCTGATGCTTTTAACACAACAAAGTTTTTTGTGATTTGCTAGTAAATGATATTTGACCTACGGGACCTTATTCTCTACCAACAAAGTAAAGAAGTTTTGAAGGTAAGTCAAAAATGGAAGTTTCAGTAACTATAAATGAAGTGCCTGCAATGAAAAGAGGAACGAGTAAGCAATAACAGGTTAAGTCAAAAGTAAAAGTTACCAAGTGAGTTTATGCTGTGAACTTTGCAAGTTAGATTTACAATGAGGTGGATAAGAGTAGATAAACCAGAACGCACATTTCTTTTATTCTGTCTAAAATCCATCACTGGCTTAAGAACTATTTAGAAGTCAAATAAAGTATGAAGAATTTTTTGTCTTTTCTTTTTCTTTTTTAATACTACAGATACTTAAGTCAGGAAAGTTTTCTGAAGGAATTAACCGAGTTAACTCCTGATCAAGGACTCTTTTTGAATAAAATTATACGAGAGACCCAAAATGTCAGCCATTTAGCAGCTTTCAAGATAAAGCATTCTTAGTGATTTGGCATAACTCGCCAAACACAGGAGACTTGAACCTGCAAGAAAAACAAGAAAAGGGCATTGTTGACCTGTGTGAGAAAGTGCACGTATTCATATTCAAATGACATGGTAGATTAAACAGATGTCACTGAATCACGGATTTTGTAGAATGTCAATCTATTTTGGTGGAAATGAGGTCAGAGTTTCAGAACAGATTCTGAGTTTTATGAGTATAATCATGCTTCAGGTTTCTGAGCCTGCATCTGGGATAAACTTTTAGGATATTTCTGTATTATCATTATATACCTCATCAGTCTGATCTAGTTTCAAATTAAGTACATAAATCAAAAGCAAACTATTTTCTTAAGCAAAACAAAACAAAACATCAAGTCTCACTTGAATCTGGGAAATGGCATTATGAACTGCAATGTGATTGGACTGAACATGCCCATTAGTATTTTAAAATAAATTCAATCTCTTTTGTATTATCTTGAGAATGATTCTGTTCATTCACTGCTACCACAGCACCTACCATAGTCCCTGACACTAGTAAGCTTTCATGAAATGCCTTTGAAGTGAAAGAGTGAATAAATTAATTAATATTAAATATATATTTTCCCTAACTAGATAAAATTATTCAATGACCAACTTTCTTTTCTTAACCCTGTGTTCATTTAATTATTTTATGCATATTTTGAATAGCTTAAAAGTTATATTTCACTGTTATAAGCAAAACATGCAGCTGGCAAACATAATATAAGTGTATGACCAAGTAAAAAACATGGAATTCCTTATAGAATTATTTACTTAAAACACAGTCAATAACACAAATTGGCTGTATGTAATGAAAATGACACAAATATTTTTAATTTTAAGCTTTGTTTTTGGTTTGGTGATTTAAATTACTGATTAGTATCTACTTTATTCTCGCTTCTACGAGAGGGAATACATAGAAAAGATCATATATAGGAAGCCAAAAATAGATTAAATAATTATAATCATCAATGTAATATTTTCATTTTTTCCATTTTGATTCATTATGTATCTTTTTCTAACCCTGGATTTCTGAAATAAAGTATCTCTCCTTAATGGGTATATATGTGTGTGTTTGTGTATATTTAGTTGTAGGTATAAGTATGTATCAGACATGTATGCATCCATGTGTATACATCCCAAATATGTGTGTCACCATTTTCCAAAGTATATTACAAAAACACGACTTCTATCTAAGACCTGAGAGTGGGTCCTTTTGAACAGGATGACAATACCTAAGCTGATGAAAAGGGAATGTTCTTATTAAATGCTCAAAAATTTAAGTAAAATTTAGCAGTTCCACACACATAATAAAATTCTGATCAGTGCATTGGCTTAGGCTTGGAATGAGTCTGTGTAACTTGTCGTTAACAGATTATATTAGAGTGTTACAACATTCCAGAAATTTTAAATGATTCTAATTTATCACCACTGCAGCTGTTCCACCTGGACTTTATAATGGGATTAGACTCTGACTTGGAATTTGTTTTTTTGTTTTGGTTTGTTTTTTTTTGGTAGGAGTCAACTGTAAGTAAAATCACGGCAACCCCTAACTGTTGAGATATATTTTTAATGGGGTAAGCATGAGATATTTAATAAAGAAAGAGCATGGAACAGTTGTGGGGATAGGCCAGAACTAAAGAATTCTTAGCAGGAATAAACTGCCTCAGCCATGTGCAAATAAACTCACCAGCAACAGGCTTCTGTTTCAACCAAGAAATTATTCTGTGTGAGATTTTTTTAAAAAGAATACAATTTTTGCACAGAATAATAACAATGCAGAAAAATATGAATTCATCTTTGCCACATAGAGCTGTCTGCAAAGAATGAAAAAAGAAAGGGTAAAGGCTCAAAACAATGAAAGCTTGGTAAACTAAGATACAATAAGAACTAGTTTATATTAAACAAATCTGCCTCTAAATCTTTCCTGTAAGTCATTTGTCAGCACCCCTTCTCCTCTCCAGAATGTGCACTTTAAAATGAAAAGCAAGGGGCACCTGGATGGCTCAGTTGGTAAAGCATCTGCCTTCAGCTCAGGTCGTGATCCCAGGACCCTGGGATCCAAACCCAAGTTCAGTTCTCAGCTCAGCAGGGAGCCTGCTTCTCCCTCTTCCTCTGCCTGAGGCTCCCCCTGCTTGTGTGTGTGCACACACTATCTCCCTCTCTCTCTCTCTGTCAAATGAATACATAAAATCTTTAAAAAATAAAATGAAAAACAAGAAGTATTTACTCTGTTAGGGGCATACAGTTATGAAAATTTTCTGAAAGAGGATACACTTTCTAAAGAGAATAACACACACTTGACTGTTTGAGGGATTCCCCATTACCCAAAATAAGGTGCCAGAGGAAGGATAACCAAGAGGATATGAGGGCAGATCCAATGGGAGCTCTAGATGAACCAACTTAACAGCTTGGACAAGTTATCTAACTTCTCAGTGCTCAGTGTCCTTATCTGCTAAATGAGGATACTAATAATCCTACTGCAGAGTCTTGTAAGGATTAAATGAGATAATTACCATCATGAGCTGAATATAGTGCCTGGAATATAAGTAATCAGTAAGTGCTGTTTTTACTATTACGGAAAGCAGAAGAGAAGTGATGAGTTTTCTTACTGAATACCTTATAACCACTTCTCTACCTAGCTGGGCACCATAGGCAAATCTATTATCTTCTCTTTTTCCTAGTTTTTCCCTTTGTAAAATGGAAGAATCTTATACAAACTAAAGTTACTGAGAGAATCAAATGAGATGATGCATCTAAAATTAAATTATAAAATTTCAAGTGATCTACTACAAATACCATTATCTCACATTCAATGTCCACTGCCCTGAAATTTAAGTAACCTGGTATTAAACTTAAGGAATAGAAATTGAAAAACAGGAAGTGACTCTTTAAAGACAAATATGAGAAAGACTCCAAGTAAATGCTGAGTTTTAGATGGCTTATTTCTCGAAAGATCTTTTAATTCCATCTAAATAACTATTTTTGTTTGAAATGAAATTCATTTGGAATGCATAGACACATTCCCTATATATCCTGACTTAGCTTTTCTTGAGGTTACAGAAAATATGTTGGATTCCATATAAGTAATAGGCCGGTGTTTTCTTTCTCAGATCAATTTATGCAGCTTTCCTGTTTTCTAAGGTAATGAGGAGAAGAGCATGAATTATTTCACATCTGCAGGTAACATTAAGTTGCAGAATTATTTTCAATCTCCTTCCCACCAAGCCCCTTATCAGACTTGCACACAAGTAAAAAATGAGCTTAAATTTAGGTTTGTTCTCTTTCATTCTTTTTTACATAAGGATGTTAAGAAGCAATCTAAGAATCAAGTGAGACAGTAAACTACTAGTGCTCATATATTTCTGAAACCAAGCAATTAGCCCCTGAATAATTTAGAATGTGCCATCTTTATTTATTGTTTTATTTTATTGCAATTTATTTATTTTGCATTTACATTACAAAAGGTTTAAAAATTATAAAGACCTAGTCTCAGTATAAAGAAGAGGGTATACTTAGATAATACATATTGTTTTCTCAAGTGTTCAAGTAAAAGCTATTGATGCTTGAATCAGCCATATTTCCGCATTATGGATATTTATATAGCTCAGTGCTGTGTTCTTTATAAGAAAAGGAATTAAAACTTCAAAAGAAGCTTGATCTGGGAGCTTGTAATTCAAGCTTCTTGGGACAAAAAGTTTGCACTCTGTGCCCATTTTTTATTTTAAATGAAAATACATATTTTCCCAACATGCCATTTCAGTTCCACAAAAAGCAGCAGTCAGGACACTTTATGGTGAAATATTTAAAAAGAACCTTGAACATTAGCCCAAAAAATGCCTTTAAGCTCTCTTAAAACAACTCACATCTAGGACTTTATTTGCTCATTAGACTTGTAAGGGGCTCAGGCAGACTTTTATAAAGAAAGAAAAATTCCTTTCTAGGTTACGACTCTAATAGCATTGTGAATTATTTTAAAACAAAAGCTAGAGCAAGAGGGATTCATGGTTTTGAAAATAGCCCTGCAAAGACAGGTAGCATACTTCGAAAGAGAGAATTAAGTAAGAGTATGGAAAGAGAACTTAAATGTGACATAAATAAAGTACACTGAACAGAAAGAAATGCCTTTTTCAGACAGTGAATTAAAAGTAAATCCCCCACCAGAGACTCTTTGTATGACCAGAACTACGCAAGAGCTGCATGTAGATCTGGTGGACCAGAATTGGAACAGGGCCAGTTAGTTCTTGGCAGCAATTGTTAGCACTGACCGTTCCTTGAAGTCAGCATGTTGTTCCAGGTAATGAATAAATGGTTTCTCTGAGATGAAGAAGAGGATCCCATGAGCTAAGTGTAGTACCAGAGCTTTGCTCACTCTTATTCAGTGCCTCAACTCTATACACTCAAGTTCTTTCTATGTCAAGGCTAACTTAGATGTTACTTCACGCATGGAAACTTTACTATTTTACCTACAGAGCATTAGCCTCTGACTATAAAGTCTCCCTTCAATTTTCTTGTATCTCTATATCAGGTACTTCATTAAACTGTCAAGGCCTTTATGGCCTGGGCCTATGTTTTCATGTTTTCATAATTTTTACATTACAGAGAGCCTAATATATAAATGTGTATAGAATAGATACACAGTAAGTTATGGTCTGATTACATTAAATAAATTCAACCCAAATTTAGATAGAATAGAATGTCACATAATGAAGTATTTAGATAATGTCCCTTGAGGATGAGGACTTCTGTGCCTTATTCTGAAATTCAACTGCATCCCCAGTTCTTAAAGCTACATCTGGCCTAGAGAAGGAAAACTGTAAGGGGTTTGTTTTGTTTTGTTTTTGAGTGAATGCCATTAAATATGTGAATAATATTTACCTAACTTTTCCTGTGTGCAGTCAGAACTTGGTCCTATAAGGAGATGCTGTAGGAATGGAATATGGTGCTTGTTCTCAAGAAGCTTAATAGTCTAAGAGTTAATACACATGACAAACAGCAGAAATAATATGGTGAAGGGAGATAACAAATACTGGGAATCAAATGCTGAGGTATTTGCTATGAAAAGAAAGAGGAGTAGAGATAATAATGTATGATTTTCTGAAGGGAGTCCCAACATGTCCTAACCCCACACTCCAGAGCTTAAAGAAATGAAAGAGAATTAAAGAAAAGAAAAAGAATGAGATCAGGAAGAGAAAAGAATATGAATATGATCAAACCTACAGAATGAGAACCTAGAGTACCATTACTTTGTAGATGGTTTGAGTAAATTAGGAAATATAAAGAACATGTGTGATTGGGTAATTCTTTGTTCATATTGTTGAAGAGACAGTAGGATTGAAGTTTGTTATTGGATAATTGAAAGCCTGTAGAGAAGCTGAAATCAATATTTAAGAATTATTATTTCAGAGATTTTTATCTAAACTCTAAAATACTCTCTAAAACAATCAAAATGGTCCCTCTGCATGAGAGTCTAGTAAATTTGTGACCAGTGGTAAAAGTTAATGGAAAAGTATGGGAAACCCCACAAGTGGGAGCATTAAGGGCTTAGGTACTTAAAAAAATGAGGGATTGGGTCATCTCTCCAGACAAAGAATACTGACAACTGGAGAAATTTTTTGAAGGCATATATATCATGAAATCAGTGAAGAAAGTATAAATATCACCTATAACCTTTTGCCAGTTGCAGAAATGAAGACTGTACTATCTACCCAGTATCTTTTTGACAAAGTCATTTCTTGATTTATAAAAACAATAATTGCAAGCTTAAGTTACCTGAAAGCCTCAAATCAACATAAAGAAACAAATTTTTAGATGGAAAGAGCTTTCCAGGTGCTAAGTAGAATTTTATCATAAAACTGTATAATGTGAATAAAAAAATAGAAGGTCCTAAAGCCTCCAGAGGAAGAGACGGAACAGAGAAAGGTCACCTTGAAAGGGACAAGAATCAGACTGACATTAGTCTTCTCACTATAAGCACTACAAGAACGCAAAAAACACTACCACCACCAACAACAAAACAGTCTTCAAGTTTCTCAAGGTAAATGATCATGAGTAGAGAATTCTATTCCTATTGATTGGCAAAGTATCAATCAATTTCTGAGGGCCATAGGAAGACATTTTAAAACAACCGAGGGCTCCATAAATTTACCTCCCACACATTATTTCTTAGGAAATCACTTACAAATGTATTCAGGAAAATTAGGCTAAAATGTGGAAAGAAAAATATTTGGGGTATAAGAACAGGAGAGAGCACTTAGACAAGAAGTTAGTGAGCCATAAGATTTTAAGGAAGAAGAATTGAGTAAATTTTAGGAAAAAAAGAGAAAATAATCAAGGTTCCAGATAACTTTATAGGCACACTGAAAAAAATATGTCTTATATCAACCAACAGGAAGAAAGCAATGAAAACCTCTAGAAGAAAAGGAAATTTAAAATCCTATGTAAGAAACTAAAATATGGAATTAACTTAAGAAAAGAGAATTCCCTTGACTAAAAATGAGGCAGAATCTCAACTGGCAGAGAGATGGTGACATTAGACAGAGAAGGTGTTGTGTTCCTAGCATACTACCTGACATTGCAGTAAACAGAATTTATTTAGACATACTATTATGTCTAAGAAATATATATCTAGTCACAATAATGTAAACACTATTTTTATTTTCCGCATATAACTTCTAGAGTCAGCACACAGCCAAGGGATGAGAAACTCGAGAGTAGTTTTAAAACAGAATGAAAGTTTTAACTTCTTTAAAAATGTGGAAAAAATTATAGGTGCCAGAAAATGGGAAGTGAAATATAGAGAGGTGTAATGGGCTGAATGGTGGCCTCCGAAATGATATATCCACGTCATAATTCCTGGAACCTCTGAACGTTATCTTATACAGAAAAAGACGTGATTAAATTAAGGATTTTGAGAGGGGAAGTATATCTTAGATTATATGAACCGGTCTGACAGTGTCATCACACATATCCTTATAAAAGGGAGACAAAGTTAAGAAACAGAAGAGAAGAGGCAATATGACAATGTAGGCTAAGATAGGACTGATGCGCCACACCTAAGGGACACTTAGAGCTGCCAGAGGCAAGTAATGGATTCTCCAGTGGAGATTTCGGAGAAAGTTCATCCTTGTTGATACTTTGATTCAGAGTTCTGGCCTCCAAAACTGTGAAAGGGTATACTTTTCTGTTGTTTTAAGGCACCAAGGTTGTGCTAGTCTGTTATAACAACCACAGAAGATAAACGTAGGTGGAGAAACTTGTACTTTGACATAAATCAGACCTAAATATCGCATTTTAATCAAGAAAATAAGATAACACACATACACATACATACATACACCCATGCACACAACCAAAGAACACTGAAAGTGAGAAAGGGAGGTGCCTGGGTGGCTCAGTCAGTTAAGTGTCTGCCTTCAGCTCAGGTCATGATCCTGGAGTTCCAGGACTGAGCCCCACATTGGGCTCCCCGCTCAGCAGTGAGTCTGCTTCTCCCTCTGCCTCTCACCCTGCTTGTGCTCTCTCTCTCAAATACATAAAATCTTAAAAAAAAAAAAAAAAGAAAATAAAGAAAGTGAGAAAGGGTCCATAACAATCATTATATAAAATATTTTAAATAAGATAATACTAACTACAAAGTTTATACAAATAAGTTTGACAACTGGAAGGGAAGGGATAACTTTGAAAAGAAACTATGTATTCCCCAAGAATAACTAACAAGCCCACAGCTAACATTATACTCAGCAGTGAAAAGTTAAAAGCTTCTCCTCCGAGATCAGGAACAAGACAAGCTTGCCCACTCTCACCACTTTTATTCAACATATTATTAGAAGTCATAGCCAGAGCAATTAGACAAGAAAAATATATAAAAGCCATCCAAATTGAAAAAGAAGAAGTGACAGTTTTATTTTACTTAACTGCTCATGGACTGGAACAACTAACACTGTTAAAATGTCCATATTACTAACCAAAGCAATAAAGAATTTAGTGCAATCTCTATCAAAATCCCGATGGCATTTTTCACAAAAACAGAGCAAACAATCCTAAAATTTTTATGGAACTGAAAGACCTGAATAACCAAAGCAATCTTGACAAGAAAAACAAAGCTAGAGGCATTGTGCTTCCTGATTTCAAACTATATTACAAAACTATAATAATTAAAACAATATGGTATCGGCATAAAACAGAAATAGAAATCAATGAAAGAACAGAGAGCCCAGAAATAAACCTACAAATATGTGGTCTATTAATTTATGACAAAGGAGTCTTTTTAATAAATGGTGCTGGGAAAATTACATGGTCACATGTAAAAGAATGAAACTGGACCCTTACCCTACACCATCCACAAAAACTAACTCATTATGGATTAATGACTTAAATGTAAGATCTGAAACCATAAAACTCCTAGAAGAAAACACAGGTGGTAAGTTTCTTGACATAGGTCTTGACAAGGATATTTTGAATCTGATGGCAAAAGCAAATGTGAAAGAAGCAAAAATAAACAAGTAGGATTACATCAATAAGCTTCTACACAATAAAGGAAACTATCAACAAGATGAAAAAGCAAAATACTGAATGGGAGAAGATATTTGAAAATCATGTATCTGGTAAGAGGCTAATATCCAAAATATATAAAGAGCACATACAACTCAAAAACAAAACAATACATTAAAAAAGAGAGGATCTGAATAGACATTTTTCTAAAGAAAAAATACAGATATCCAACAGGTACATGAAAAGATGCTCTACACATCATTAATCATAAAGGAAATGCAAATCAAAACCACAATGAGATTATCACCTCACCATTTGTTAGAATGACTATTAACAAAAAGATTAGAAATAAGAAGTGCAAGGATGCCTGGGTGGCTCAGTTGGTTAAGCATCTGCCTTCAGCTCAGGTCATGATCTCAGAGTCTTAGGATCAAGCCCTGCATTAGGCTCCCTGCTCAGCGGGGAGCCTGCTTCTCCCTCTGCCTGCCTCCCTCTCTCTCTAACAAATAAATAAAATCTTAAAAAATAAAAAAATAAAAAGAAATAATAAGTGCTGGCAAGAGGGTGGAAAAGAAGGTAACCCTTGTGTACTGCTGGTGGAAATGTAAATTGGTACAGCCACTACAGAAAGCAGTATGGAGGTTCCTCAAAAAATTAAAAATTAAAATATGCTCTAGCAATTCCACTTCTGGGTATATGTCCAAAGAAAATGAAAACACTGACTTGAAATGATATATGCAACCCCACGTTCATTGCAGCATTATTACAATAGCCAAGAGATGGACATAACCTAAGTGTCCTTCAACAGATGAATGGAAAAATTAACTGTGGTATAAATATATACACAGTGGAATATTATTTAGCCATAAAAAAATAAAATCTTGCCATTTGTGATAACATTAATGGACTTTGGAGAAATTATGCTAAGTAAAATAAGTTAGACGCAGAAAGACAAATACATATGATATCTCATATATGGAATCTAAATAAATAAATAAATTTTAAAAGCCAAGCTCAAAGATATAGAGAACTGATTGGTGACTGCCAGAGGTGGGGTGTGGGGGAGTGGGAAAAATGGATAAGCTGTTTTGTTTAAATAAATCGCAGTTTTGAAAAGGCAAAAAAATTAATATACTTAAGTATGTAAGTTTATATGGCCTCACATAGAGCCTTTAAGGTACTTAAGAAAAAGCAAGTCACAGAAAATCCATATAATATGATTTTATTCATGATTAAATACCAAATTAGAAAATGTGTATATGGGGGCGCCTGAATGGCTCAGTCTTTAAGCGTCTGCCTTTGGCTCAGGGCGTGATCCCAGAGTCCTGGGATCGAGCCCCATATCAGGCTCCTCCACTGGGAGCCTGCCTCTTCCTCTCCCACTCCCCCTGCTTGTGTTCCCTTTCTCACTGGCTGTGTCTCTCTCTGTCAAATAAATAAATAAAATCTTAAAAAAAAAAGTGTATATGCATGCAAATGTAAATTAATATATGTAAAATATATATTTAAATTAATAGAAAAAAATATTCTGTAAAAACATATCCCAAACTATCAAGTTTGTGGTGTGGTATGCAGTGACACAGGGTGGTACAGTCAGGGTGAAATAATTGGTGACTTCCAAGACTTTTCCCAAATTTAATACTCCTTAAATATGAAAATGCATTTCTTTTTTTTTTTTTAAGATTTATTTATTTATTTATTTGAGAGAGAGAGAACAAGCTGAGGGGAGGGAGAGGGACAAGCAGACTCCACGCTGAGTGTGGAGCCCAACGTGGGGCTTGATTTCACAACCCTGAGATCATGACTTGAGCTGAAATCAAGAATCAGACGTGCTTAACCCACTGAGCTAAGTGTCCTTCAATGGATGAATGGATAAATTAACCCAGGCATCCCGCATTTCTTTGTTATTTGTGAAAAAAAAAAAAATATGTAAAGATAACAACTAAAATGTGATCAAGAAATATAAATTAAGACAGAGATAAACTTTGTAACAACTTTGACCTTTGTCTAATACTGGTGAAAGGAGCCCCTTTACAAGTTCACCTCCAATGACATCAACTATCATTTGTTGTGCACTAACTCCAATCCAAGGAGAAATGTGCATAATATTAGTTAATCCCCACAAAACACTATATAAATGGATTACAACCCTCACTATACGATGAGAATACTGAGTTTTAGAAAAGTTAAGTAAATTATCTAGAATCATACAAACAACTTGTAAGTGGAAGAAAAAGTATTAAAACCCAGACTGGCTGCAATCTCCTTTCCTTTTTCACTGTGCTGTGTTGCAAAACATAATAATCACCTTTTCGGGGAGGGCATGTATATGAAACCAACTTCACTTCAGAAAATCTGAAGTTTTTCATTAACTTCAAAAATGTGGAAAGGACCAATAGGTACTGATATCGCAGACACATGAGCACTAAGAAAATGTATAGAGTTAAGGAAAGAAACAGAAATATGTTAAGAATTTATATTTTGCTAAAAATCATGATGTATATTCCCACATTCAAGAGGTGAAACTCAAAAATTGTTTTATTTTTTGTCTGACCATTTACTTATAATCTTGGGGTACTTTTATAGTTTTATTAATAATAATTCAAGAAAATTTCATGTCTCACACATTACATATTCAAAAATGTTATTTACTGTTATTCTTACAGCCATTGACTAAAAAGCAGCAAATATAGAGAAAATATACTGCAAATGAGCTTTTTTAAGAACCTGGAAATATATATTCTGTCAAAGGTCTAGAAACAGGAAAAAATAAAACCAGATCAGTAAACAGTATTTAGTCA
This sequence comes from Ursus arctos, assembly GCF_023065955.2. Classification (NCBI taxonomy): domain Eukaryota; kingdom Metazoa; phylum Chordata; class Mammalia; order Carnivora; family Ursidae; genus Ursus; species Ursus arctos. Next base: position 36,103,299 of record NW_026622874.1, read on the forward strand.
GAGTTTATTGTGCATATAAGAATAGGTCACAAACTGGGAACTTTCAAACCCAAAACTGATACAAAACTCAGAGGCATATGTTACCGGATGGCTTATGAAGTGAAAATGAGGAAGTTGTTTAGCCTTTATAATAATTGGTTATTACAATGGGGTTTTTCAGACAGCAGGGGATTGCTTACAAGTGATTATCTCATACCATTTAGGAAAATGACTTAAGTTTCTTTTATGATTATCAGAGGCATTTGCAAGAACTAATCTAAGTTAAATTTTGCTTATGTTCATGAAATAAGCTAGATTTAGTTTTGCCTATGTGGCTTAAATGGAATTCTCAAGTCTGGCTCCATTTTATATTTAATTTTAACAGTACTATTAGTTACCATGAGTCTCGGTATTATTTTTTTTTATTTTGTTAACTGTCCAATCAGTCTATCTTTCACAAAATTCTTGGAAATTAGCACAAGTAATAGATAATCTATTTTTCTTTTTTTTTTAATTTTTTAAAAAGATAGGCCAATAACTGGATCATTAATGTGGTTTTCTTTCATATCTATGTGAACCTCAGTAATAAACCATTTTCTTCTTGTTTCCATTTCTTATGTCTCAAGTCCTAAACCCACAAGATGTAAATGAGTCTTAAGACTTTTGGTGTGTAGTATACATAAAGCTATGTGTGATTATTCCTGGATTTGCAAAAACCTCTGAATTAAGACTCTCCATTCATCTTGAGTTTGGGATGTTTTTCTATAATACCAGAATTCTTTCTTATGATAAGAACATTAGCAAACATTGGATAGACTTCAGGGTAAAATTCTCCCTGATCATTTACCTCAGTATAGAAAACATAATATACATGCTTATTTTATCCCAAATGTCTTCTATTACTTAGGGAAGTTGTGCACTAGGCCAATTATCTCTATGTGATTCATTTGGCCAGTGCTTACTGACTGGTAAGTGCAGGGCATTTAGGGATACTGAAGTTACTAAAAATATTTTTTAAAATAGCAAATCAATAACCACAAATTTCAAAATGTCACTATAGAATTGAGTGCAATATAGTACTGTTTAAAAGGTCACATTTGTAATTCTCCAGATACACCTTCATTTCATTTTATTACAAAAATTAGAAGTGAAAAATGGTATTTTAAATTCGATTTATATTAGCAATGTTAGGTAACCCACTGCCAAATACATAGAATGCACCAAAAATATGGTTAATTTAAATTTTCGGCATAATTAGATCCTTTTGGATCTCTTCAAAATTGCCTACACAAGAAGCACTTAGTTTTCTTAAAGGGGGTCAGGGAGGACTAACAACGTGCATTAGTAACTAAGACTTGCTGACAGAAGTAGATGAGGTTGCGTAGAGGAAGCATTTGTGGCTTAGTATTTTCAGCTAAGCCGGGAAAGAAACCCCTTTGATTTAACCTCAAACAGAAGTTTTTTTGATTTTTAATTATGATAATGACATTATTTAAATTAGCTTCAAATATATTAACACTTACGCACTCTGTAAAACTTCCAGGAACTACAGACACAAATGCTGGTAACGTTCTCCATGACTTGAGATGCTTTTCTGCTTCTCATTCAGAGAAAGAGGATCTTGCACAGTAGAGTAATAGCCTGAGCAGATTGCTCAGTTGAGAGCACATTTCTAGGAAATAGTCAAACATGGGTACATGTTCCTGGAGCAGATATATATTTATATACTGAATGAGTTTCAGAAATGCCAAGTTTCAGGCAGCAAAAGACATCTACTTTGTATTCAGAGAAAGGGGAGGACATTTAAAATAAAATAGATTTAGGAACTAATGTAATGCAGAATTTGAACATGCGCAGACTTTGTTATAGACCAGGTCCCCACTTCATAGTATGTTTAATTAAAGAAGGGGAAACTTTTAAGGCTGGGAAGTTAAAAATTCCCTGAAAGTATAAATGCTTCTTTACTCCTTCTCTGAATCCATGAATGGTTTTACATAAGAACATTTAACATTTTTTAGGAGCACTTACACATTACTTCTATCCAGAAAGTTTCCAGATTCTAAGTTAATACCATCCCATCCATTTAAAAAATATTTTTTAAAAAGAGTTTGACCAAGAGCCAGCTGATGTCTAAATAATGTGACATGTCAAAGAATCCAATCCTGGTAAAGTTGTGTGACAGTCAACTACCTTAAGTAGGCCCCTATGTTACTCCCTGCAAGGAGTTCCTCAGAGGAATGAGGATACTGTTGAAAGAAAAAAAAAAATTGTTTGGCAAGGTAAGAGGAAGTTAAATGTGAAGGAGACCGTAAAGCAAATATGTTAACTCCTTGAGTCTTATCAACATCCAGAAAAGTTTATTCATTAATTCAAAGGATCTGTCAAGACCCTGCATTACCTGTATCAGAAATTTCCAGCTCCTTGCCATGGTATTCAAGGCACTTCAGAATTGTCACCCAAAGCTAACTGTAGAGTCTTACTCCTCATCACTCTTCTCTTTAGATCCACCCACTCTCAACTCTTGGATGCGGTAGGGCCCAATATGTCAGTTCATACACATGTGAGATTTTTTTTCCATTCTCTGGCCTCCTCCTCTGAAATGTTATTCCTTCCCTGGCATCCCTGCCAACTACTCTGCACTCTTAGAGGCCAACATCAAATTTTACCACTTGTTGAAACTCCTTGAAACTTAGGCAATATTAATCACTTAGTTCTTTGTGTGTTATTTAATATAGCACTCATTACCTTTTCCTATATTTAGATTTTTTTCTAACCTTTTCTGTAGAGGGCAAGGATATTACAATATTATTCATCTTTGAATCCTTCAAATTTGGCTATTTATCAAAGTGTTCTGTAGGGTATCATTAAATTATATATGAAAAAAATCAAAGTATGTTTGAAAAGCATTCTATTAAATGAAGTAAAACAAGTTTATTTATTATGGGACTTTTTAGAATCCCCAATATGCTAATTTATATTAGTTTATACCTAATATTCTTGGTAGCATAATATGCTGAATATCACAGCTATCTGGTTATGGAGTCCTAGTCAGAAGAAATTTTTCCTACAAAACATATTTTTGTAATTGCCTTCTTAGCACATGGTAGATATTCCAAAAACGTTTGTTAAATAAGTGAACACTTATTTTTACATATAAGCTATTTACTTCATCAGAGAGCTCAGATTTCTCTGTGGAAATAATGCTGCTCAGTGGTTAACCTATTCACTTGGAAAATTACTATTTCTGCCTTCTCTGGGAAAAGGGATATATAGCAAATCATATAACTTGTCTACATTCCTATTTCCCTATGTTTGAAGCAGGTAATAATCACCTTAATGTTGTTTGGGAATAGTTTAGAAGCACTCTATTCTGTTGAAGTACAACTTGCAGTGAAGACATATGATTATTGACTGAAGCCATTATAAAAAAAATAACAGCTTGCTTTGGTATGGATAAAAAGACCTGGTCTGTGTCATTTCGTCTGAGATATAGTCAGTATTTTTGGCCATAATGAATAAGCCTTTCATTTTGGTTTAGTGGTAGTTCTTATATAGAGCAAACCATTTCCTTGGGGAAAAAAAAAAGTCTCCTTACCCTAAACTGTCTACCATAACTAATTCTTTCAAAGTCACTGGAAAAAATAGACATATTTTCTGACTTTGGTTTCTGGCTCAAGATCTCTCTAAGTTCCCTGAATATATTTAATTAAAACCTTCATATAAAAATCACATGAAACAGATTTTTGAAGCCCTATAATCTGGGCTATTTGTAGGAGCCGTCACCTTGCTATAGACAGACTTCTCTTGGTGGAAAAATCCTCTTAACCAATTGCCAGCTAAGGGTCACTTAGAACTATGTTGTGCTTAGTGTTTCTCCAGGCCCAGTTTTGCCTTACCTCTTGTCTCACTGTTGGTTTTTCTTATACTTTTAAGCCAGTCATTAACCCCATAATTAAAATATCTTTTAAGTAAAGAAAACCAAACCATTTTATTGAATCTTTTTGTATTTTTCACTCTACTACAAATTAAATGCATATTTCTTTCTGTTGTTGATGCTTATAGAAACGTAATATTTTAGTTACTTCTTAAATGCATATTTCTAACTAGAAAGATTAAACCAAGTATGACTATTTCACACAAAGGCAGCTTGTTGACAAGACTACTTGACCTTGGGATATTTCAATTCCCCACCTGGAGGCTAAACTTCTAAATTGTTGATCTACTATCATGGCCTTTGTTCTCTGCATTTCCTGGCAAATGGTATCCATGGAGAATAAATGTTGCACAAAATAATATAATTTTATTGTATTTGGTGAACTTGAGGGGAGAACATGTGAAACCAACATATTTCATCCATAGTTATTTAGCAAAAATTATTGAATTCGGATTCATTGAATCATTTGATCATTATTTACTGAGGGCCTACCCTGTGCCTGGCACTACTCTAGATACTTGAGATGTAACAGTGAACCAAACTAATCCAATCTCTTCCCTGAGGAAACTTAAATCCTACTCTTTTCGTTCAGCAAAATATGCTTTTTCTTCTTTCTCCTCTAGACGTAAGTATCCCTTTCCAACTTTTTAGTTACTTTTCTCCTGTGAAGTTTCTCAATTTTCTGTTTGCTTTGAGTTAATTCAACTCTGGAATGAGAAAAATAATAATGCTAAGTTTCATGCAACTTAGCAAAGACTCGGGTGATAACTTATGGGGGGAAAATGAGTTCACTTCACTTACAATGGCTTAACATTAATATGTATATATAGTAAACTCATATGCCCAACCAGGATCACTCAAATAAATATAGCTTCTACCCAGTCTCCCAGCCATATATTTCTTCCATAAAAGATGACCCTTTCTGACATTTTCATTCAAAACTATTTCTGATGCTTGTTTTAACTGATTTCTCATGTATAAAAATACACAGGAGATTGGGAGTTCATAGGGTCTAATTTTGCCTCAGATAAATCCCTTTAGTACTGCCTCTGAACCTTGCCTGCTCAGGATAGAAACAGTGTTAAAGGAGATCTTAACAACCTGTAGATTTAGATTCAGAATTGAAGAGCTGGAAGAGACAGTAGGGATTCTTTGTCTCCCATCTCAGTTCTCTTTCCACACATGTCCAAGCTGTATCCTCTTTATTCCCAAGTGTTCCCTATCAACATAAAAATAAGATCAATAAAACTAACAATTCTGACTACCTCTGTGAATCTCTGCAGCAGATTATGATAAACCACTGGATCACTTACATTTGTTCAAACATATTTTTTGTTTTTGAAATATGTGAAAATTTAATTCCACAGAAAGATAATAAAGTTTATCTTTCCCACACCCAAGAGTGATTTCTTCAATGGACTAATTACATAAACTGTTCAGTTATTTAGAATTGTACCTTGAGACCAATCCAAAGCTTTCACTTTTTTATGTTGTTTTGGTTTTGTTTAGGAATCTCTCCCTGTTCGCCCAAATTCTTCTCTTTAACCCCCCCTGGAAGGTCTAATTTGCCTTCTTTCAAAGTGTCTTCCCCACTACTCTTCTCCAACCCCAAAGGTGTCTGCCTAACCAATTACCCCACTTCTCAACTACTTGACAATGATAAATAAATGCTTTGATCTATCTGCCTTTGTATTTGCTAGGAAATGTATCACACTTCCGTTAGAAAGTATAATTAAAGCCTTGTTCCAGTCAAAATAAAAGATTCCATAACAGTTAGTGAAAGGAATGTAGAGGCATCTATAAATGGCTGGCTAGTCATGGAAGGAATGAGTCTGGGTTGCGTGGGTGTGTGTGCACGTGCACATGTGAACGTTAACACCTTGCAAGTCATTTAAACATTCTATTATAGATGAATGGAAAGGTGAGTGGGCTTTGGAGATCTATAAATGTGCCACTTACCTCTACAGACAACACTGCAGCCCTACAATTTTTCTAAGGCCTGTCTCTAAGTAAACAAAAGCAGCTGTGACAGCAGTTCCTAGATTTTGGACTGAAGATGTGCCAGAGAAGAATGGATGGGAGGAGTGTCGAATGTTCATTACTCTTGTGTGATCAGTTCTTACAGCCATCCCAGGTTGGGTTCTCTGGAAGCAGATGCTGAGTTTGGGGTGCACATGTTTATTATGAACATCTGTGAAAGGAAGGTGGAAAAACAGGATCTGGCCGGAAAAGAAATCAAACTACACTAACTGTAATGTGGGCTCAACAAAGCGTCTTCCAAACCTACCCAGTGTACCCACCCTCTGGTGTAAGAACTGTGCCTTAGAGTATTCATGTCAGACTGGAATGGCTATGCCTTTATATTCAGTCTCCTCTTCTCTGGGGAGGAGAAGAGCTGACAAATGGAGGCTGTCTGCTGACCACAGCTGGGGGGTAAGTCCTTCCTTGAAGGGGAATCTGAATGGTACATTTCTGTGTCTTCCACAACACCTAAGAGAAACTGGGTATAAATCTAGACCTTACATGCAAATAATTTCAAATAAAGAATGTGTCTCCAAGCTTGTCTCCATAAGAGGATCCAGTGGTCATTCCCTTATGAGGGGCTCCTCTTCTGCACAGCCAGCTAGACAGAATATATAACTGATTCAAGGGCATGATCTGAGGGACCATGTTATTCCTATACATCCCTAAAGCTTGCAATTTCTAGATGTATCCAATAATTTTGCTGTAGGAGCACAACAGGCTGTCAACCTTAACCTAAGAGTTCTCTTGACTCTTACATATGTATGAGAGAAGCAGTCTTCCTATTATCTTCCTATTAGTTTTTTATTCATTTATGCAATAACCCACTAGTTTATTTATTACTTAAATAATTCATTAATTCTTCTTTTTGCCTATTTCAAGAGTGTATCTGAAGAACCTGGAAAACTTCCTTGAGATCAGCCTCCTCATTTATAGACGCCAAAACTAAAAATCATGCAAATTTACTCAAGGTCTCACAACTAATCACTGTTTAAATTACTACCGGAAGTTTTTGTGTTTTCCTCCTAATCCATTGTTACCAGAACTAATTCTTCCCAGTCTAAAACACTACTAAACTATAATACCTTAAATTGAAAACGTAATCAAATTAACTTTATTCAGTATTATCTTCCAAAAATTCTTCCACAATATGCAAACAGTTTAAACACAAGCCATAATTTATCTTCATATCAAATTAATTGCTGTGATAGGAAAAAATATATTTAAACATACATTGAGGCTTGTTTGAGGCATACAATACAGTAGTTAAATGTATTATTAAATCAACCCTCTTAATTTACAATGACTATATCCAACAAATATACCGAAGAGCATTATGTTGTATTTCTTTTTTAAAGATTTATTTATTTGACAGAGAGGCGGGGAAGGGGGGGGAGAAAACACCTGTGCACGAGCAGGGGGAGGCGCAGAGGGAGAGGGAGAGAGAAAATCTCCAGCAGACTCCCTGCTATGTGTGGAGCCCTATGTGGGGCTTGATCCCAGGACCCGGAGATCATGACCTGAGCCGAGATCATGACCTGAGCTGAAATCAAGAGTAAGATGCCAAACCAACTGAGTGACCCAGGCACCCCTGTCGTATTTTCAACCCTTTTGACTATTACCACAAATTGCCATGGCCAAAGTGCTTAACAGTGACTTAGACAAACAGTATAGTAACTGATTGATTGATTTGGCTACTTATCAATCTATTTCTTTGGAACATCCAGCTCCCTGTAAATGTGGACACTATGGGCAACCCTCTCCGGTCCCCTCTCTCTTCAGGAGCTTTATATTATCGCTTAGTAAACTTTGCTTTGCTGCCCACTAAAAAAAACCCCAAAAAACAAAAAACAGTGTAGACTCTATGACTTGATAGATTCATTGCATCAAATGGTCTAGGAAGAAAGGTATGATTGACCTTAGTTTTATGTATTCATATATTCTAAGTAAACACAAAAAATATTATTACTACTAAGAATGATTACCATTTATTGAACATTCACTATGTGTAAAAAGTTGTACCAGATTTTATATATATATATATATATGTAATAGTACATTTAATGTATATTTATGTGTATATTAACATAGCAAATAAATATTAATATATATTATCTCTATACCAACTTTACAAATATTAATTATTATTCTCATTTTATATTTTATATACAAAGGACAGGCTTAGAGGTTTTAATAATTTGCCCAAGATCGCAAAACTAGTAAATGACAGAGCCAGGATATCAATCCAGTGATACCTGGCCTAAAAGTCTTCATTTAAGTTTTTCATTATTATGCTTTGGCATCCTCCCCTACATCTTGCAGATGATTAACTGAATCTGATATGATATTTTGCCTTAGGTAGCAAATCATCCAAAGTAGAGTTGTTAAAGAAACTCATGTTCTTGGATATCCTGAGTACGGTTCATAGTCATATGGCTTTTCCTGCCATAGAAAAGATCAAATATTTTTAAAATAATAAATCAACTTGGGGAAATAGGTCTTGTAAAAATAGCACTCCATGACTATTTCTTTAAATAAAAAGTCTTACATTAACTTGCTAGCTATTTGTTGGAGTCATATATAGCTTGATTCCAGGAATATAATGTAGCTTTGTGAGTGGGGAGGGTAGGAAATACCTCTATTGATTAGGTTTTGCAAGCTAAAGTATTAAAATCTCATTGTGCAGACAAGTCAGAAACAAGTGAACATTTCACTAAATAGCAATCAAAATAAGAATACAGAGACTAGTGTTTAGCGATGGGTGAGACTGACATGAAGGGGTGAGCAGAGAGACAGTCAAAAGGAAAAGAATGAGTATAGAGTAAAAAAGAGAGAAATCATTGGAATACACTAGTCTGGAACTGTTAAGAAGAATTTAAAAGTGTGGATAAAATTTTGACAGGCAAAAAGAGAGGACCAGAAAGGCAGACTGAGGCCAGAACATGGAGGCTCTTTGACGTGAGGTAAAGAGCTTTTGACTTTTTCTTCCATGAACTAGAACACATTAAATGTGTCTAAGTAGGACTAAAATTATCAGAGTAATAGAGCAGGAAGTTTAGTTTGGTAACAGTGTGAAGGGCTGCTGAAAATGGAAGAAACAGGAAATTTAAGTTAGCGTGGAAATACCAGATTGGATATAAGAAATGATGGGAACTCTCTAACATGAGTTCAGGGGCAAGGGTAGAGGTTTGTGAGTCCTACAGACAGAATGACATCTTTAATGTTTATCTTTTGAAGTGCAAAGTACTACTGCCTTAGTGTTTCTCAAGCAAGGACAACTGGCAATATCTGGAGAAATTTTGGTTTGCCACATCTCAGAGGCCACTACTGGCATCTAGTGGGTAGAGGCCAGGGATGCTGCTGAACATCCTGCACTGCACAGTATAGCTCCCCGCTCCGCGCCCCCCCCCCCCCCCCCCCCCGCCAAAAGAAGTATCTGGCCCAGAATGTCAAGAGTGCTGAGATGGAGAAACCCTGACTTAGAGTGAAATGGTTTACACTGCTGTCCTTCTGAACTGGCTCTGTTTGCCATGTACTTTTTCTTCTCGAGAAGTTCATACTTCAATAGAAGCATAAAATTATCTTGCTTAATAGGTAGATAAATATTTCATAATAAATTCTAATAGAAGGAGAGTGTGTTTTAAAAACCTACCCATAAGGAAATTACTGGAGTGATATAAGGAAAGAATGATTTTTCTGGTCCTTCTTCTTATAACGGTCACTTCGCATACTAAAACATCTCAATGACATTACAAGAGGAAATCTCAGTTATGTCTGTTCTGTGGAAACTGATCCATCCTCTATTTTTACACCAAATCAAATGCCTTTAGCAGTTCCACCTTCAGCATTACCCAAAAGCCTTGATAGCTAAAGAAAAAACAAGCATATGGATGACATTACACAGGTTCTTTGGTACAATGTGAGGCAAAATGATGCCATGGACTAAATGCTTTTTTATTTCCCCAAAGTTAGTCCCAATCATAGATACCTTTTGCCCTTGTATCTGCTCTTCCCACCCACCCACAAAGATTTCCCAGATAAAGTACAGGAAAGAAATTGAGAAAGATCTGGGTTAGTAGACATTGTGTTTCCAGGTCAAGAAAGTCCTAGGACACTTCCATTTTCTGAAACCTCTGCTATACTAATGAAATGAAATGAAATGAAATAAAATAAAATAAAATAAAATAAAATAAAATAAAATAAAATAAAATAAAAAACAAAAGCATGACATGGCTACCAAAAAGTATTTGCTTTTTAATTTTATAATTTAGCAAATTACTACTATTTGCTAAAATAATACAATATTATTCACAAGAAAATTAGATTTACGAAAGTGTTAATTTACAGTCTATCTCAAATACTATGATCTAATAATAGGACAATGAGACCCAGAGTTAAAGTTGTACAATGAAAAATTTCTTCTTTTAAACCTGACAGTATGTCTCTGGAATGTGTGTATATCACTTAGAAATAATTTCAAAATGTCCAAGGTTGAGAGTCCCTAATTAATATTCTTCCTACCCAAACCCACATGGGCTCTGAAAGAAATAGGATAGATGGAATGAGAACTGGGAAATGGCAAATGGGAAAAGAGAGAACCTGTGGTTCTACCTTAGACTTAAAATGTGTGGTGAAAGCACAAGAAAATCATGTTTAAAAAAATAAAGGTGGCTATCAGTCATCACCAAAGTAGGTGTGGATGGTTTGATTGTGTAAGGGTTTACGGGGGAAATCCCAAATAGAAAAAAAAGAAAAACAATTTGAAAATTAGTACCACTCTTTTATTCACTTAAACTGTTTTCCTTTTCTGAATTACTGTTTAATTTTCTGGATTACTACAAATGGTGATTTTAGTACTAAGATTTGTGAGCTTTCATATTCTCATCATATTTTTCTAGTTCTGAGAAGACCAACTGCCTGCCCTGGGCATTCAAAATATAAAAATCTTCCCTCCCACTATAACCTATGGCTGACTGGAGGCTTCTTTTCATAGCAATATCTATTTGAAGCCTGGCTCCCCAAACCTACTGATTTTAACAGGCTATCTTGCTCTGTTTCCACCAAGAAGAGCTCCTGCCAAAAACTTCTGAGCCTCTGCTGTTGCTCTTGCCCAAGTTTTCAATGATTGATTAGTTCATTCATTCATTTACTCATGAAACAAGTATTTATTGAGCACCTACTATATGTGTCAGGCAATATGCTATTTCAAGACACAAAGATAAATGCATCACAAAATGTTTTGCAACATAAGTTACAAAAAATAAGATATCAAAATACCGCCCTTGTTAAGTGTTGGCCTGAGTAGACATTAAGTAATATCAGTGGATCTTAATTTACCATCTTTGGATTTGTGTCATTTGTAACAAACTTTCAATGGGTCATAGTGAAAAGTAGCGAGGTTTTCATAAGGCTGAATACATTAAATTTTAAAAAGTGTTCTTTTCTGACATTATGTCCCTTGTTTCTCTTTTGGGACATTAAATTTATTTTTCTTATTAAATAATGGTAAAGAGATAGTAACATTTTCCCCCCATTGATTTCTTTGTTTTTAAATATTCGTACTTGACAAAATAGAAGTTGATAGTTTCTGTTGAACGGCATTTTTGTTGTGGTGGTTATATAATTGCGTGGACCGTGAAATCTCAAAGTCTGGGAACTACTGATTTATACGTTGAGGTCAGGCCCCAAGACTTACATAAACTCTGGGAAGTTGTCCCTTGTATCCAGTTGACAAAGTAGATATTTAATATTCCTGAGCACTGGCCACACAATATCCAGTCCATGAGTGTGATTATAGCTTTTTGGTTCTCCTAGGTTTTCAGAATATAAGCCTATCTCTTTGTCTTCCTAATTTATTTCCTGTAGGTTTATGTCCAATTCTTGTAGGCAGGGACTGTATTTATACTATATTTAGCAAACATCTAAATTAGAAAAACGAACAATGAGATTTACAATAAGGAAAATGTAATATATTTATTATTAGCAAATTAAAGGTAAAACAGGAGATGATATTAAATGATCCCATTTTACAGTCTCTGAACTACTGTACATTTTACCCGAGATTCAGAGAGATTTAAATAATTTGTCTGGGGTCTGAGGTCTAATTACTGGAAAATTAAAAACCTGTTACGGTGACTTTTTCTTCTCCTATCTAATCAGGTATAAAGCCCTGGTAACTGATCTCAAATGCTCTCCCTTGCTTGCCTGTCTTACTCTACTCCATTGTCAACACTCACACTGGCACCTTGACCCATGTACACTCACACTGTGCAGTGTCTCTCTCCTATTTGCCACCAGCCACATCTGTATAGTCTGTATATCCTTCCTCCAACCTTCCTTTAAATATATGTAAACATGTCCCCCCTCCTCTGCAGACTTTAAGGACTCTCCATTGCTGCCCAGATGGCACTGAATCTCCATTGCCTATCATTTAGAGCCCTCCCCAGTTTAACCCTACACCCATTTCTGAAACTCCAACTGAAATTTCCATACATGAAATAAATATACATCTATATTTTATATATATATATATATATATATATATGTATATATATATATATATATATATTCACTGAAAGAAGAGTGGAAAGGAAAATAGTATTTGTTGAATGTCTGCTAGGTGCTAGATTAGTTTACACACACTGACACATTTATTCCTCACCAGAAATCTATGAGATGGCTATTACCACCATTTTGCAGATGAGGAATCTGGGGGTCAGAGACTCTATAATATATGTGAAAGTTTATAAAAATAATGAGTAGTCGGAGCTGCGATTCAAGTCTGTCTGCCCCTCAAACTTTTTTTTCCACTATGCAGCACTCTGTTCTTTTAATTTAAGAAATAAAACTCTTGTTCCAGCCGGAAGTAATTATCAGCACCAGTTGGTGAACAGGGACCACTTAGAAAAGGAACTGAAAGTTTCCCTGAAAGCCTCTAAAATCACAGCAAATAACTGGCTATTCATTGGCCACTGTTGGGGTCAGAAGCTCCGAAATTCTAACACTTGACTGGGGAATCTTCACCAGACGCAGAGCTCTGTTACCATTTCTCACGTTGTTTCAATCTGACATTTCAGTACCCGAGGAGAGAAGCCTCACTGATCACATTGTCAATTGCTGGAAGTTCACTGCTCAAACTGGGAAAGACCTAACAGCCACTTATCTAACCCTTCTCTTAACAAAGGAAGTCAGTGGGATCCAAGGAGGCGAAGTAAACTTCTAAGGTCACACAGCTAAGAAAGAGTAGACAGTAGACCAAGAAGATCAACAATATTGAAATATGTGGGAATTCTCTATATCTGAACATGAGACTTTCCCGAAACACAGAAAAATAAATGACTACCAGATCGCCTTATATTACATAGAATATAAATGCATTTTAAAGTTTTTATAATCATTTTAATATCTGAAAGTTTAAAGCAGTAAAAACGCAGAGTGTCGGCAAAGATGAAAGGCTGTAATACTGAAAAAAATTAATTAAATGCATTTGGAAAATATAAAAGAGTGTTATTTGAATGGGATCTTGAAGTATAGGACAGGTATAGGACAAAAGGAGGAAATACCGGCATGGTGCCAAATGTCCCTCCTTTATCCATGGTGACAGCACTAATTCTGACCCTCTTTTTCTTTTGAGACCTAATACCTCTTTAGCACAGAACTCCAAAGATCCAGTAATAAGTGAAGTGACTTGGCATACAAGATGAAATCTATTTTCATCACTGAGCTACCAGTGAGAGAAAATGGGCCAAAAAGACATCAACATGGGAATACATGGGCCATTCAAGGAGAATTTGTCAACCAGGGTTCCTAAGGATAGCTCACAATTAGCATAGTATGGAGTTAACAGGAGGGAGGCTTTGGTAAAAGGCTTAATTGAACTTTATTCTTTGATAATGTCTTTCCCTTGTTCTGTGTCATCTCTCCTAGAATCTCATAACATACTTTTGAGGAATGTTTGAATTCTTGGACCATTACCCTTTTTTCCCTCAGTGAAGATCTGGTTTCATCTTTCCCTCCCACTTTTTGAATGAGGCAGTTCTAACCATTTGAACATGTGCTGAGTGATCTAGGCGGCTCTTGGAATCACTTACAAATTGAAGCACTCAAACAATTTTACATCAATCTATTCCTCAGTGTCTGCACATGCCCAGATGTCTGAATGCAAGTAAAAGGCTCTTTTTTTTTTTTTTTAAGAGCATTTTCAGTAGCTTCAAATTTCTATGCATTATACATTCTGGAACCCTGATAACTTCCAAATTGAAGTACTCTGGAAAATTTGAAGAGCTTGAATAATTTCAAATTGCCCTGTACATGACTCAGAGCCTATATACTTCACAAACTGGAGAACCCTCTCGATTTTGAAGCATTTCAATAATTTTAAATCAAAGCATGTGTATCTCGATTTAATTTTGTATTTGAATTTTGACTTATAGTTACTTCACTAAGCCAACTGAATAAAGACAATCTTCATTCTGAGACATTTTTAGCAACTCACTGTGATTCTGAAGGATGTTTTTAGTTGTGTTTCTCTTTTCTGCTTGTGACTGAATCAACACAGCAGAAGTATCACAGGTTGAAGAGGTATGTTTGCTCCACAAACAACTTAACCTTGACTACATTTACCACACTTGAATTTGAGAATGTTAATACCAACAGTGTGCCTTGCTCAAAAAAATTAAAGCCATGTTACCATTAAGACTGATTATTTGGCTGTTGCACTAAATATTACAACTGACAAGATTTGACAACAGCCAAAAAACTGAGCCCTGTTTTTAAATTGAACTAGTTATGACAACTAGAGACAGAGAATGGGAAAATTCAAAATGTGTGGCACTAGAGAAGCTTTATTTTAAAAGGTACAAATGGTTGAATTTAGGGTAAAAAGGAGCCCCTGAGGTTACTTATCAAGTCTGCAGAGTTATACTATATCCCTAAATGAGTGAATAAAAGCTCTGAACATTGTAATTTGGAATGCACTAAATTAGTTGACCTCCCACTCCCCCAACCCCCTAAAAAGTAAAGATGTTTCAAGTAAAAGCAAAAGAGTCTGCCATCGAATCTCACAGAATAACTCCATGGGAATTCTCCACATGAAAGATTACAGGATATGACCTGTACGATACATCACCCTACACAGTCATAAATTAAATTTACTGTAACAACCATACAAACAGAGAAAAAAGAATCACCGAGCCAAAGAATAAAAGCAAGACTAAAATTAAGAATACTGATCTTTTGCCTCAGAAGTGAGAGCACAAAACCATAAAATGATTAATAGTATTATTATTAGAGGAGCTCACCCAGCCTCCTATATTCCCAACAGAATATTGACATTGTTTTCAATGGTCCAACAACAATTTTTTAATATGTTTTCCAAATGTATGTCTCATCTTATTGCTGAAGAAGAACCAGAAATATGTTTTAATTCAATATAAGGATTTATTTAAAATAATTGTTTAAATTTCATGTACAGTAGAGGAAAAACCTACAATTCATCAAATTCTGGGTTTTTTCGTGGGTTTTTTTTTTGTTTGTTTAGTTTTTTGTTTTGTTTTGTTTTGTTTTGGGGTTGTTGTTTTTTTTTTTTTTTTGGTTGCTTTCCTCTTATATGGAATTTGTAGACAACGTAGTGGAGTTTTTTCTAAGCAAACAAGAGTAAATCAAACCCAGACCCCACTCCCCAAACTGAGAAGATTGGAAAATGTTCTTTCCCACCCTGAGCTCGCAAATGAATAGCCATGGGTGCTTCTTAGCAGCTGGGACAAGGGGAAAAAAAAAGATACATGGGAAGTATACCTCTGTTTTAAAATAAAAGTAAAGACTTGATTTTAATAGAGGTTAGGGTCAGGCCAGGTCAGACATTTGATTCCCTGGGTCAGGCCTCTTCAGTCTGTGACCTACCAAGAGAGGCATCATGTTCTAACTCTTCTCTGACAAAGGGAGCAAAAACAAAGCATTTTAATACAATCTGGACTAATTAGGCTTCCAAGTTAGAAGAAAGGGACACGTTGGAAAAAAAAAAAAGACATAGAGCCTTTCTTATTTTATGGCAATTAAAAAGTGCATTGTGATCAAATAATGGCAAATGTGAAAAGTGGCATGAAGCAAATTACCCTGTTTTCCAAATTTCAGGAAAATCATTTTTCCAAGCTAATAGAATTACCCATCACAAAGAATGCTTGAAACCCTGCTATTTTATATGCCAACAAATCCAACCATGGAAAAAAGAAAACAGAATGAACAGCCTCAAGAAGAAACATAATGGAAGAGGCTCATGGGGAATTGTATTTGGCCCATTATTTACAAGAGAAAAATTCCTTTGTTAGCTGTGTGTCTTGAACAGACTTTATGGCAAAACCTGACAAACCAGTCTCTGATCAAACAAAATCCCCCTGTGTTTGCAGGAATTTGACTTGTGTACATTTAGTGATCTTGGTCTCAGGTCACATTATTTGCAAAAAAGAAGTTCTTGTGTATGTTGTGAATAAAAATTATGAATAATTGATTTATAATGAATATTCCAACATAAGATGCATGCACTCTCATTTTGAAATTTGAGAATTTCATGCCACAGAATTTCTTCCATGCCTTTGAGGCATATTTAATACATGTGAATTCAAGAAGTGTTCCGTTCCTTTACTGTGAAATTCCTATTAAGCTAATTCTTTATTTTTTAGTAAATGAAGATAGTCATATTATCATTGGGTAAAATAATAGAGGAAATAAACATTTTAGAAAATACTCAAAATAAAACTGTTGAAGGAATAACGTATCCTACTGCCCATATGCATCTTTACACATAATGCCCCTGCAAAAATTTTAAAGGTTTATTTCTCTGGTTTCTATTTCTATTTCTAAGCATTCATATTCAAGCTCTGAATACTTATAAAAGAAATTCTTTCTTTTATTTCTTCATCTGTCTGAGCTGAACTACAATTTTAGTTAAACCTACCAAAACAGTAAAACCTCCCTCACTATGTGATAGTCTCCAACAAATGTGTTGGTGTGAAGGACGAAGCTATCATTTCCTCATCACATGGTTCAGTTAGCAACACAGAAAGAGCTCACAACATAGAAAGTAGTCAATGTGGTAATGATCCCCTTTCTATAAAATGAATACCTGTTCTTACATTTATATTCTGGGCATAGACAAGGACAGTGTAAGTGATTGTAGAAAGGAAAAAAGATAGGCTAAGGAACATCTGGAAGACAAAAATACAGGTCTTCCCAATGAAGTGAACACCTGTGAGAAATAAATGGAGAAATCAATATTTAATCAAAAAATTTCATGGATAGAAGGTTGATATTAAAACAAAAGAATGAACTACTGAGCTACAAACAGTATAAGCAAAGTGTTAAGTATGTGTGTGTATTTATATTTCATTTACTTTTAAGATGGAGAGTTAGAGATACAGCTGAAAACCAAGAAAATAAGTCCATAGACAGAAAGAACAACTGAGTGAGGCCAACCAAAAATCCAGAGAACATTTTCTTGGATTCTTACAGAAAACAATAATCAAATCACAGGCTCAGGTGATATTGTGGTTCCTAGTTCAGCATTTCCCTTTTAGCTGTTGGGAAAAAGAGTTTTCAAGAACAGGCAGGAAAACATCTAGTATCTTTTTGGAGATCCTTGCTAAGAAAAACTGCTTGGATGGGCCCTGGGGCCTACTGTAATATTATTTTGCCATACCCTATGGAATATCTGTGTGACACAAATTACTTGGCTTGTGTATCCTTGCTTTGGGATGTCACATATACATTACACTGGGTTGTAATGTGTATGTTGCCTAGGTTAAAAAATGAAATTTTGTTAATATTTTGCCAATATAGTTTGCAGGTCAGGTTGGAATACCTAGCTCTGGTGGAGCGATAACTATAAGTAGCATGAATAATTCATGAGTCTACTATATGCTGTGTCAAGAAAAAAGAAACAAAAACCACTTCCAATTTAGATACCATTGGTTCAGTGCTTTAGTGGAAGTTCACAATTTAGAATTTCAGCTCAATTAGTTTTGACAATCAGATTAACATTAGCATTAGTTTATATACATTAGCTTTCCTAATATAACTAAGCCTAGAGAGTTGATTTAAATTTCATCATATGGAAGCCTATGCAATGACAATAATATCTTGAAATTATTAGGCTGATTTTAATAAAAGAAATTTGGAACGCTTTGCAAACATTTAGACCATTAATTACATTTTCTGATGAAGAACCAACAGCAAATTGAAATGCCATCATGCTACTTACTTTAGTTACTCTGGGATAAAGGAAAGAATGGGCCATAGGAAGAGATCACATAGTGTGATTTTTTTTTTCAAGCACTGAACATTTTGCAACATTCCACACCTCTTCCTTCAGCTCTCAAAAATATTTTCCTCAACTGATCATCACTCTATCTAAAATCCAAACATTAGTCAACCTATTTTGAATATCAATGTAGAGCATTTTAAAAGATATTAAAATGCCTCTCTAGAAAGAGAAATGTGTTAAGATATTGTGAAAATGTGTTAAGGAAACCTAACTCAAATTGGAGTCAGAAAGCCATGCAGGGAGGGCTCTTATGCACCTACCACTCGTCACAGCTTGCATAGTGCAGCAAGAAGGAAGATTTCCTCTGCCTGGCAACAGCAAGCTTCAGGGACCGACAGCAAGCTGCACTTACAGCCAATGAGAGACCACTACCCTTCTGATCATCTAGAGTCAGGAGAAGCCACAACACTTCTAACTCTCATTTTCCTCCAGTGAACTTTTGTTCAAAACATCCCCTCCCAAATTCCTCTTTTCCTCTATGAAAGTATGCTCTCCACTTCTGTTCTGGACTTGCCTATCATTCATCATGGTTTGCTTCTGCTGAATTGCAGCTTCTCTGCTGTTCCCAAATAAACTTGATTTTGCTGGCTGAATTGCTTACCTTTCCCTTTCAAAAGGTCTACATTTCCAATAACCATAAAGTCTTTAGGGTAAATTAGTTTACCAGTTTAGTTAGTTGATTATCTTGAAAGTTAGAGATAGATCCAGTTTAGTGTATGTGAGGAAGTCTAAGCATGATGTAGGTAGAGGGTGATTAAGAGGTCAAGACTCCATGGAGGACAATGTATTGTCCCTCTGTTAAGGAGGGAGAACTATTTCAAAGGGGAAAACAGAAGTTGCCAGAGTACATGGCAAAAAAAAAGCATCTCAGTAAACTTTTTTCTGGTTATCTACTGCTGCAGAACAAATCACTCCACAACATAGTGGCTTAAAACAACCACACTCATTTTGTGTTGTCTCACAGTTGCTGTGGATTAGAAATTTGGGAAGAACTTGAAAGTGTGGCATTGTAAAATTATTGTAAGAATATTACCATTATGTCTATTGTAAAAATATTATTATTATACCTTATTTTGATGGTATTACATATTTGACTCCTCTAATTTTCTTTATCCTAATACCATGCTCATGAAGCAGGCTTCTGATTTTTAGTTTCTGAGATCCACTAGTAAAAAATGGCCTTTAAAGCAGACATATCATGAGTAGCCAATTCCCTGTGATGACTTCTCATTCAGATTAAAAAAAAAAAAAATAGCATTCTGATTCTAACCTACTCCCAGTTAACACAATTAATGGGAATGAAAATACTAACCACATCATTTCTAATATTCCATTCTCTTTAATCATACAAATTCTTATTTTAAAGGAATAAATTGTTCTGCTTTCATATATAAAATCTCATGAGCTTGGATATTTCTACTCAATAATTATTTTACTACTGTATGCCCACCCAGTTCTATAACCTAGGGATATATCAGCCCATTAAGAAGACAAGTTCCTATTTTCATGAATCCAACATTCTGAGCAAGGAGACAAAAGTAAACACTGCTTTAGAAAAGTCAGATGACAGTAAGAACTATGCAGAAAATGAAAACATGATGATGTAATTGTGTGTGACTGAGTGGCTAGTTTAAATCAGGTGGTTAAGGAAGGCATCTCTGGGAAGATTACCTTAGAGCTGATCCCTGGATGACAAGAAAAAGCCAGTCATGCCAAAATTAGGAGAAAAACAAACAAACAAACAATACATTTCAAGCAGAGGGAATGCATACATACAAAAGCCTCAAGGTCGGAATGAGCTAGATGTTTCAAAGATAAGGATTATATTGATGTGTTCAAGAAAGGAAAACAATGTTAGTATGTTGTATAGTATAAGAGAAGTAGGACAAGCTCGTCTAAGTCTGGGTAGTGAGTCAGGAGTGTTTCTGAATGGAATGGAAGTTACTGAAGGGTTTCATGACATGAATTTGTTTATATTTTGAAAATCTTATTCAACCTATTGGAGAATTTTTACATTATAAAAATACGAGTAAAGGTAAGAAGACTAGGGAAGAAATTATTACAAAAATAATAAATGATGTGTAGTAGAACAAGAGATGAAAGAAAGTGAAATAATTAAGAAAATATTTTGATGGTACCTCAACAGAACTTTCTAATGGATTGAATATAGGGAGAGAATTGAGGGAAAAGGAAGAATCAAGATTTTTGACTAGAAAAAAAATCCTAGATTTTTGACTGGAGAACTTGAGTGGATAGTGTTGTCATTTATCAGAATATAGAAAGTTGAGGAGAAGCACATTTACAATGTGAAGCTGAGAGAAATAAATATTTCTCTTTAAATATGTTAGATTTTATTTATTTTTATTTATTTTTTAAAAAGATTTATTTTAATTGGGGGGGGGAGAGAGCATGAGCAGGAGGGGCAGAGGGAGAGGGAGAGAGAATCTCAAGCAGACTCTGAGCTGAGCACAGAGCCCCAGACGCAGGGTTCAGTCTTTTGACCCGAGATCACAACCTGAGTTGCAACCAAGAGTAGGATGTTCAACCAATTGCGCCACCCAGGCGCCCCTGAATATGTTAGATTTTAGATGTGAAAGGGGAGCTGCTAAGTCGGTAATTCTATTTGTGACTGGAATTTCTCAGAGTGGGAAAATTTCAGGAAGAAAGTCTTAGGAACACAAGAAGGAATGGATACAGAACACAATCAGAAGTGCTGGCTTGTGATTAAAGCAAAACTGTTGCTGCTCAGGAACAAGATAGATGACAGACAGTGTAAGTGTATAAGCAGATTAGTTGGTAGGTGATTAGTAGGTAGGAAAATATGATAATTCTTCTTTAATTTCTTCAATTTCTCAATGACGTGTAAGATGAGGTCTCAACACAAGTGTACACGTGTGTAGGGATCAAGGCTAGGGAAGTGATGTATGAGTTTAAAGGGAAGGTGGTAGGGGCACCCAGGTGCCACAGTCGGTTGAGCATTTAGCTCTTGGTTTTGGCTCAGATTGTGATCTCAGGATCCTGGAATCTAGCTCCAAGCCAGGCTCCACATGGGTGCAGAATCTGCCTATGATTCTCTCTCCCTTTCTCTCTGTCCCTCCTCCCTCACTCTCTCTCAAATTAATTAATTAATTTTTATTTAAAAAAATAAAGGGAAAGTTATGAAATATTAATTCTGAAGAATGTAAAAGGACTGTAGGACTATGCTGAAGGCCCATGTGAAATTTGTGGTTATGAGCTTTTAGTGAGACTAACTGGCCTGTTCATGTGTTTTTCATTTCAATGTTCAGCTACTCTGGTGTGCAAACAGGATAGGCAGAGAAGATAAGACTTAAGTATGTTTGGCATTTTATCAGGTGATTATGACAAAAAGAGGGAAGAGCAAGGTCAATAAAGGAATAATTTTAAAAAGGACCACAGAATCTGAGCTAGTAGGGAGAGAAATAAAAAAAAAAAAAAGGGTGGGGATGGAGAGTATAATTGTAGGAGGATCGATGACTAGGAAATTTCAAGGTTGAAGTGGAAATCTCAGATTAAGTGATGAAGGAGTAGCAGTCAGAATAGAAGCTTGAAATAGAGACATTGGAGGAGATGCAACACGGCTACAACAATGGATGCATGTTGCTATGAGATGGAAGAAAAATACTACTGAACACCAGATCAAAGCACTGAAGCTGATATAAGATAAAGCATTCAAGAGAACACAATGAAAGTGCTGTGAAGACAGGGAAGGGTAAAAGTTTGGGTCAATTTCAGAGCTACTCAGGGTAATATGGGGATGTGAATGAATTCCTCAATATGGTAGCACTTGAGTTTCTAGTGAAAAGTAAGGTAAACATGGATAAGAAGACTTAAGTTAATATGAAGTTTCATTATTAATATATGAAAATATCATGTTCCTAATATCATCTCTTTCCTTAGTTTGTTGGAAAGTCAAAATATTTACTAGAATTAAAGTATTATGGAATTTTTGGAATGTAGGAGGATGAACCTCTAGATGTCATGTAGCCTAATTCAATGGATTCTAAAAAGACTATATCCAAAGTAAGTATAAAAATAAATTATAAAATCTCTCCAGTCTGATAAATCCTATAATTTACTCCAGCACACAACAGACTTTAATGTCAGCATGTACTTTTTAGGGACTAATCTTAATTCTCTGCTGTCATGTGACAACTAGCTTCTCTTGTATTTTCCTCACTGGAGATTGAATCAATCTTGCTGATGTTATCTACCAGTCCTTATGCCTAAATTGCTCTAGTCACTTAGTTGTTTGAAATTTATATCCTCAGAAAGGATTTATGGAAACGATATTCTCTGAGTTCTTGCATGCACAAAATAGTTTTCCAGGAGCCTTTATATTTTCAGTTAGGATAGAAATAAAATCTTTAAGATATATATTATAGATAGATAGATAGATAGATAGATGATATAGATAGATGATAGATAGATATCATATGTACAAATAAATATATATATGTCAAAGATATACACATATGTACCATATAAATGCCATATATACATATATATACACACATACAGTTGTATTTTTGTGTTTTTAACGTAGTAAAAATACAGAGCATACAATTTTTGTTTAATCATTTCTAACTATGTAATTGAGTAGCACTAAGTACATTCACATTGTTGTAAACTATCATCACTATTCATCTCTAGAACTTTTTCATCATCCTAAACAGAAACACTGTACCCAATAACTCCCCCTTCCTTCTCTACTCTCCAGCCTCTACTCTTCTTTGGTCTCCTTTTTGTCTCTATGAATTTGCCAAGTTCAGTCACCTCATCTAAGTGAAATCATACAATACTTGTCATTTCATGCTTGGCTTTTTCACTTAAAGCAGTGTCTTCAAAGTTCATCCATGTCATGGCATGTATCAGATTTTCATTCTTTTTGAAGGCTGAATAAGTTTCTATTGTATGCATATATCACAATTTGTTTATCCATTCATCTCTTAAACAGTTGGGTTGCTTCCACTTTTTGGCCATTGTGAATTATGCTGCTGTGAATATTAGTGTATAAATATCTGTTTAAGTCTCTGCTTTCAATTCTCAGGAGTAAATATTCAAGAGAATTGCTGGATAAAATAGTCATTTTATGCTTAACCTTTTGAGGAATTAACCAAACCATTTTCCATAACAACTGCACCATTTTACATTCCCATCAACAATGTACAAGGGTTCTAATTTCTCCACATCAGTACTTGTTATTTTCCTTTTATTATTATTTTTTTTTATAATAGCCATCCTAATCAGTGTGAAGTGGTATCTCATCACGGTTTTAATTTGCATTTTCCTAATGACTACTCAGGTTGAGCATCTTTTCATGTGGTTTTCAGCCATTCATATATCTTCTTTGAAAAAATATCTACTCAAGCCCTTTGCATATTTTTGAATTGGGTTGTTTATTTTTTGTTGTTATTCAGTTGCAGAAGTTCTTTATATATTCTGGATAATTCTCATCAGATTATGACTTGAAAATATTCTCTCCCATTCTATGGTTTGTCATTTCAGTTGATAGTGTCCCTTGATGCATAAAAGTATTTCATTTTGATGAATTCCAACTTATCTATTTTTTTCTACCTTTGTTGGTACTTTTGGTGCTATCAAAAAATCATCACCAAATCCAGCAACATGAAGATTGTCCGCTGTTCTCTTCTAAGAGTTTTGTGGTGTTAACTCTTATGTTTAGATGTTTATCCATTTTGAGTTAAATTTTGTATATGGTACAAAATAAGGATCTAACTTAATTCTTTGCATGTAGATATCCAGTTTTCTCAGCACCATTTGTTGAAAAGACTGTCCTTTCCCCATTGAATAGACCTAGGATCCTTGCTGAAAATCAACTGACCATATACAAAAGGGTTTAATTCTGGGTTCTATATTCTATTCCACTGATCTATAGGTCTGTCTTTATGTCAGTACCACACTGTTTTGATTGGTGCAGCTTTTGTAGTAAGTTTTGAAATCAGGAAGATGAATCCCCCAACTTCATTCTTCAAAAGTGTTTCGGTTATTGGGGTCCCTTGAGATTTCATGTGAATTTTAGGATAGGCTTTTCTATTTCTGCAAAAAACTGCCATTGGGACTTCGATCTGAACCTGCTGATCATTTTGTGTAGTGCCGTTATCTTAACAATATTAAGTCTTCCAGTCCATGAACATAAAATGCCTTTCCATTTATTTGTCTTCTTTAATTTCTTTCTGTAATGGTTTTTATTTTTCTGTGTACAAGTCTTTTGCCTTAGGTTAAACTTATTGCTAGTTTTGAGTCTTTATTTTCTTTCTTTTTTTTTTTTTTTAAGATTTTTATTTATTCGACAGAGATAGAGACAGCCAGCAAGAGAGGGAACACAAGTAGGGGGAGTGGGAGAGGAAGAAGCAGGCTCCCAGCAGAGGAGCCTGATGTGGGGCTCGATCCCACAACGCCGGGATCACGCCCTGAGCCGAAGGCAGATGCTTAACCGCTGTGCCATCCAGGTGCCCCTTGAGTCTTTATTTTCAACAAAATACTGAGTTATAATTTTAGTACTGGTGCTATTCCATTGTGTGGTATTGTACTTTGTGACTCTTATCACACATTTGGTGAATCTCCTTTGCCCATTTTTAAATCTACCACATCCTCTTAAACCCTCTATATTTCTTCCTTCTGTGTTTTTTGTAATTAAAACAAGTTATGCTCTACACATCCCTTATTTATTTTCAGGCATAATCGATAGTGTTTACTTTCTCTGATGCTCTTTTTCATTTAGTATTACCAAAATGATTTTTTTCTTTATTTCCAATTATTTCCAGCACCCTGTCAGCTTTCTTTTTAAACCTACCTTTTCTCCCAACATCTAATATCTGGGTTTTCTAATTCTCATTGATGCTATTATTTTAGATTTCTATTAGTTTCTTAATTTTTAATACTTTTTATAATATTAGTTACACTTTTTAAACATTATGGGCATCTCTCTCTATATATATATATATACTTACCTATATATTTCTCTATATATATTATATGTAATTATTTTATATATGTTACATACAATACATAAAATTATATAGAAGATCTGACCACAGATATTTTTTACTGTTCATAAATAAGTGAGATGAGCTTTACTGTATTCTTAGGAAAGGAGAGTTGACAAGTTTAGCTCAATCAACTTCATGGCTGTAGTGCTCCTTTCCCTCTAGTGCTTTTATTTCTTAGAGATGTAAAAAATACGATTGCATACTTTCTGCAATCTGCTGGCTCTCTTCCCCTCTTCCCTTATATCTGGACCAACTCTTTCCTTTGCCTATATTGTCCTTATCCTGATAGATGTGGCTCCTTGTTCTAGTACTTTCACCTCCACACAGGGCTTTCACCTTGAAGAGATTTTATTAGGCTAATTTAAAGAACTCATACAACCCAACCCCTTCCAGCATCATCTAAATTTACCACAACTCCTTTGCAGTCACCTGGTAATTTGAGCCCGCAAAACTCCCTCCCAATTTTGATTGCTATTCTCATATTGGTTCCTTTAGAATTCCTGTAAGTACTCACTGGCTCATCCGGTGTTGTCTGGCAATCAGGGCCATCTCAAGTCCCTTTGCTTTATCTCTGCTGCATCCTGCACACAGTTACTAACGTGGGTCTTTTTGCCATCAGTGGTTTATCTCCTGCAACTGTATTTTAAGGTTGGCACAAAACCATATTTTTGTTTTAGATTTGTGGTACATTTTCCAAGTGTTTTTGTTATGCTATCCTATTCTAGTAGCTCTATTTATTTCAATGGAGAGATTTCAAAGGACACAAAAACAGTGCTCCTGCCATCTTGCTCTAACCTGCAAATTATTTTTTAAAGAAACATTTTAACTTTTTATCATTTATGTATGCCAATGAAAGATATTCAAAAACAGCATTTAAAAATCTTTGAAAGAGTTGTTATATTGGGGAGATACTGTATTCCATGGTCCTTTCTTATTTCCTTAGTTGTACTGTAAAATACAGGAAAAATATCTATTCACACATACATAAATGTGTGTAGGTATGTGTATATGAGTTTATGTACATGTTTAACAAAGGAAGACCATTGTGATTTTTCCCCTCTTTGCACTGCTTTTATACACTGAATGTCTTTTTCTATAACTAAACTACTTGAGGGAGATCACCCTGTCTCTTGCTTGTGCAACCCACAAGCACAATGCCCACAAAGAGCAAAGGCATGTAAATATTTCCTGTTATTGATAATAATGGTGGGGCTGTTTACTATGCATACATTTAATTATTCCAACACACACGTTTCAAAGTCCTTTTTTTTTGTGCAATAGAGAGCTAAACTATGATAAAATTATTATTTTGAGTTGAATAGAATAGAAAAAGAACTGCAGAACTTACCTAAATTTCAACTTTGTGAATTACTGGATGCACCATGTTTTTCAAATTGAGAAACTGCTTTTTTTCTTCACAAGTGAAACAGAAAATCACCTGTCAACTCTAATGCCTAAAACAGCTGATTTAGTCCAAGTTCTCCTTGGGATCCTGCTTTACTCACTGACACATAAGCTTATGCTGATGATGAATGCAAGGTGACTATTTCACATATGTCATTTTAAAATATTTATGCTGAATGTATAATAAAAAATAATCTTCAAAGCAGATGCATTAGAAAACTCTCAGTTCTTAAGTCAGCACTCAGAATAGAAAAGGAAGAAAAATGGAGCAGCATTTAAAGAACATGCACAACTCCAGACGCTGTAATAGGCATTAATTATATTTACTATGTTTCATGAAGATATGGATAAACATGGTAACATGATAAAAAGGAAAAAAGGTCCAGAGACCTAGATGTTAGGCCTTGCTTTGCTACTAAGTTGTGTTGGTCCAAGCTATTCATTGAAATTGCTATATGACTCAGTTATTTCTTAGAAAAGGTATTTGCCTCAACATACAACGGCATCCCCAAGTTGTTATGAAGTGGCAAATCAATATTCAAGCACTTCCTACTCCAAATGGTGTTGAGGAAGGACGATATATCCCACCCTGGAAACCAAATGGAAGAGAATGATTCTATCCATTCTTTGTCAATTAAAAGGACAGGTATGTGGCTCAGGATCTTGAGCAAACAGACCTTTGAATCTTAAGAGAACGCTGTATAGACAAAGAGACACCAAATTATATTCATGGGACAATGGTGAATTGGAAGAAATCAGGCTGCCTAGTCTCGACTAGTTCTAATACAAATTTCCATAACATGTTTCCTTGTCTTTCCATTGGTTCTGTGACCTACTATAAATCATATCAATGTGTTTTCTTTTAATTCTTCCCATAAGCAGCATTGGTTTATGCCATTTGCAACCAAAAACCTTGGCATGGAAAACAAAACATTTGTGGCATTCAACCCAGAATTGAAGTTGATAGAACTAACCATTTAAAAAAAAAGTTACAATCTATCAAGAGTTTAATTCTAAAAAATTTGGATTACTTTTAACATTTGCACTTATTTAATAATAATGATCTATTATCAAGTAACTTATTTTTTCAAATATTTTCACATAATCAATGTCAACTTGTGAGCTACTAAGGAATGTAGATCTCAGCACATATGATATGTGTAGTTAATTTTTAAAGAAAATCTAGAAACAACAAAACTGTCATTCAGATACAAAATTCTCATTTCTCAAATCCAAGTTCTACCACTTAGTAGACTGTGACCTTGGAAAAATAACTTATCATCTCTAAAACATAATTTTCCTAATATTTAAAAGGAGAGTACTAATAATTTAATATTGGCCATGTAATACCTACTATGAATTTGAAAATCTAACAAAGTCTAAAATGTAGAAAGTCACTAAAAACAATAATGATAGTGATGATGATCTTCCAATGTAGTGGTGGCTTAGTCCTCTTTTTACTGTACTAAGAATGAACTCACAGAACCTAGCTTTGAAATTAATAGCTGAATATAACTTCTTAGCCTCTGGAGTTCATTACTCCCCAAATCCCTGATATACATCCCCCCCTGCTCTAATCTGCACATCTTTTCCCCAGAAGAAACTTCACTTTATTTTACTTCATAATCCCCCAAAAGACAGTCCCTACCTTCCCTTATTAAGATGCAGCCTCTTCTCCCACTACCTTCACAAAACATTGAGTTCCTCTTAGAGTTAAAATGAACACCTAGTTCCCAACTATGTACTTCCCCAGCCCTGACCCTTTCTCTCCATCTGCCTGTATATCCATCTGTTCTATGAACTTGACCACCTTTGGCTCTCTCCCCAAAAGGCAGTTCCCCAAGCTCACTTGGCGTTCTTTTTTACTTATTTATCTTCTATGGGTCCCGTAGGACCCTTACTGACCTACATATGCAGCCAGAATACCTGTCCTAATTTCACAGCAATTCTGCCTAGTTTCCTGTCCCTACTGCCTGGTTCTATCCAACGGCCACTCTAACACCCACCAAGAACAACTTGCAAGGAACCACTGCTTTGAAATTCTAGAGGCCACGTTTCCAAGCTCCGCCGGCTCCCTGAAATTCCCTGTTGGCTAGTTCCTCAGCTGTTACTTGAGGGATGTAGATGTTGACTAGGGGCAAATAATTCTGGATTCTGAAAGGGAAGTGGGACCAAATTCAGAAATGGGCACCGGGGGAGACAAGGATAAAACAAGAGAGAGAATTTGAAACAAAGCTAGAGGCAGGTGCCTGATGGAGGGACCCCCTCCTACATCATCCCCAGAAACAAGTGAGCCAAATCTGAAGCCACATCCTCCTACAACTCAAAGCCCCTGCCCACCTGGCTGCTAGCTGGCTTCAAGCCTTGCACACCCCATGAGCAGACCCTTGACTTACCTGTGTTCCGCTCCACCAACTCAGCCCGGTCCTTCAGATCCTGATCGCCAGACTCCAGTCCAGGGCACTCGCGCCCTCTGCCCACTTTCTCCGGTGGTACTTCAGGGTCGAAGAGTTGCTCTGGTCTCTCTTCTTTTGCATGTGGGACCCTCCGGTGGTGGCAGTATTGGGGTAGGGGATGAGGAGAGGGCTGAATGAAGAGAAGGTGGTTGCTGCAGAGTGGACAGGGGCGCCACCCTTGTATGCCCTTGCCCCTGCCGGGTATCGCTGCCTCAGCTAGTCGATGGTCTCCAGGGCAGGGGGCTGGGCTTAGTCAAAGGTCGAGAAGCGCGAGGGGACTGCAGGTGGCGATGGTAGCGGTGGGGAAGGTGGTGGGAAAAACAGGACACCCTGGAAGCAATGTCCCATCTGCTTCAGCTCCTTCTCCAGAAGGTCAGGGCTTCCAGGGCAGGCGGGGGCCAGGAAAGTGGGCGGAGCGTACCTGCCGCACGACGGGCGGGCTCCAGGGGAACATGGGCCGTAAAGCAAGTCATTAGGCGGGAGCTGCCGTCGCCTGCCAGGCGGTTTCCTCGAGCTGTCACCGGAACCCAGTTCTCCCCGCTCCCTTACGGACCTCGTGGGGCAGAGAGGGGCAGGGGCCAGGGGACTTTCCCCTAGTACAGAATGGGAGACCGCGCAGCCACTGGCTGGAAGCAGGGTTTTGCCCTGCTGCAGCCCCAAGGTCCGCAGAAGTGTCACTGCGGCGGCACAGGTACCTGAACTGAGAAGAGGCAATGAAGATTGCTCTTAAGGGCGAAAGTGGAGGACAACACAGCAGGAGAAAGGAGAGAAGGTGGCAGCCTGGCCTTTACTTACACAAGGATAAATGGATGGATGGATGGATAGATAGATAGATAGATAGATAGATTTTAAGTTAATTAGAAAAACGGTTACTAGATTTTCTTATATGGGGCCAATTCTGGACAAAACAGTGAATTGTTGAGGATTGCCTTCAGTGCTTTGTTGTCTCTATTTGTTGCCACTTTGGGTGTCCCTTCCCTAACTCAACCATCCCAAATCTTAATATTCTTCTATAACCCCCTTGAAAATCCTGTTTGTATGTGCTTTGGCATATGGAGTCAGTTACTGGCATCAGCTCAAATTAATGGACATCTTCCCATTAGAATTTGCAGGTGAGTATTTGCATATAAAACCTTTTACTGGTACCATATTTGTATTCCTGGCAAAGTCCCTGGCTTTCATTGAATAAGCAAACAAAGGAATAAAAGCATAAATGAAAAATAAATGATTGGAAGATAGACATGGAGGAAAAAGAAATAAAATGAATAGAAAGAAAGAGAAAGTAAAGTGGAAAATGAAGCGAGAGTCGAACATTGAACTTTCTGGCATTAACCATTGAGTGAAGAAAGTCATAGGGGTAAATACTGATGTCTTTAAACATCTAGTGAAATTAAAGTCAAGAGAAAGACAATTATCATATGGTTTCACTCATTTATGGAAAATAAGAAATAGCAAGAAGATCAGTAGAAGGAAGGGAAGAATGAAGGGGAGGTAAACAGAAGGGGGAATGAACCATGAGAGACTAGGGACTCTGGGAAACAACTGAGGGCTTCAGAGGGGAGAGGGGTAGGGGATTGGGATAGGCCAGTGATGGGTATTAAGGAGGGCACATATTGCATGGAGCACTGGGTGTTATATACAAATAATGAATCATGGAATACTACATCAAAAACTAAGGATGTACTGTATGGTGACTAACATAACATAATAAAAAATTATTATTAAAAAAATAAATAAAAATAAAAAATAAACAAATATCTAGTGAAATTATATCATGTACATGGCCATCAATGGTGTTGATGGTTAAGTCATGAATAAGAGTAATATACTTTTTATAATGAGGGATGCAATGAGTGGTCCCATGTTTCTAGTTCTTTCATATTTCTGTGTATCTTTCTGTGAGATAATGTAAAATAAATCATCACCTAAAATTAGATGGCATTATCATTAATGCTGTTATATATATGTACACATACCAATTATATATCTGTACATATATAAAATTGGAAGCAAATGACTGAATTTAATAAAGGAACTAGACATTTTGCAATAGCTAAAAGTCGTTATTATAAGCCAATAGAATTGTGGGGGGGAAATCTCCTTTACTTCATTCCATCAGTAAGAAAAAAATTCTGAATGTAGAAGCATTTTCTGAAACTGAATGTATGTGATCATTAATAATAATGCTGGGATAAAGGGGTATCCTTTTATCCACCTCATAGTGAAGATGATGAAATAACAAAGCCAACTATACAGTACGGAAAATTTCCTTCTGATGTCTGACTTAAATTCGTCTAAAGACTTGCGTAGACTGGAAAAGCTATCTTTTTTTTTTTTTTTAAGCTTCCCTCCTCATGCCTTATTCAGCATACATTTGAGGACAGCTGGAGAAGCCTGTAATGAGTTACATTAATAACTGAAGAGGAAGAATGATGGGCATTCTTAGAGGAAGGGGGAGAGAAAAAAATGAGAATATGCAGATGTTTGTGTACAGCCACGAGTGAATTAGTAATGAGTGTAGTATAACTAAGAGCAGAGATGAAGATATGTTGAAAAGGATGCCTGTGAATGTGACTCTTAGCACCGTAGCAACATCTGACGTCTTGGAATTCCACTGCCTTGAAGCTACCCAACACATCAATTCAATTACTCCACTGGAGAAGAATGGGAGGAAAAACTCACTCAAATTCACTCTTGTTTTTTTTTTAACTCTAGGAGAATTTTGGTCAATAAGAAGCCGGTTTTTATTTGAAAAGCCAGGCAATCTAGAGGAAGTCAGTGTTTCATTATCTAAGAGGGCAGACATAGTAAAATAACTTGAAAGGAAAAGAAATGTAATTTTCCATGGAAACTGGGATGGGGGGCATAAGAGTCAGAATTTCTCTTAGGTTTTCCACTGTAGTCAATATTTAATAAGAAAATGATGATTCCTTGTTAAGTGATATAAAAATTTATACAAAAATTAACTTTTATAAAATTATTTTTAAAAGATTGTCAACAAGTAAGTTTTGATATGGCATGCTATTTTCTATGACTTTGTATTTTGCTTTTAACATTGCTATTTTCTGTAATGTATTTGTACCCTATTCTACTTTAAATTATATTCCTTTTCAATGCTCTATCTGTTTTTATTTCTTTTTGTTTGGTTGGGTTTGGGGAGGTTTTGGGGGGGAGGTGGTTTGTTTGTTTTGCTTTGTTCGGTTTTGTTTTAGGTCTTTGTTTCAGTAATATTTTACCAATGTCAGGGCACTGATCTCCTGGTGCTCATTTAAATCTCATATAACTTTGAGCTCAGAGGTGAGCAGAGATAGATAAAAATATTTATTTAAATGTAACTCTTTGTGAGTAGAGCATCAAATTACCACATAGATCTCACCAAAATCTATTTTCAATTGTACTTTTAGGCATTTTACAAAGGTAAAGTGTAGGAGGAAGTATTGTGCAGAGCGTATAAGTGCTTATATATCCAAGAAATGCCAATTTTAAGTTTGTGGTGCACTGCAAGAGGGATGTGCTTTGTTTATGTCCCTACTTGAATTAATCACTAATTATATCCATCACAAATGCAAAAGAATGAATTTAGAATGGAAGAGTTCCAATTGATATCTGTTTGTTCTGGTTCATTAAGGAGGATAAATACTCTGAGACCAAAGGAAAAAAAAATTATAATCAAAGAGGAAACTCAGAAAACAGACATTATCAATGATTGAAGAACACATGAAAGAACACGACTCAGCAGAGAAAAAGAAGATACTGAGGTAATAAAATAGGGCTGGAAACTTACCTATGAACTATGATTTTGGTCTTTCTTGAAGGAAATTCGTCTGTCCTCTAAGGCAGTCAGTTCTTAACCTGTTCCAGCACATTACATAGAATCATTCTCAAATCTTGAGCAAAGATAACATGTGATGTACAGTTATCACCTGGCTACCTACCTCCAACTCTCCCTTTTTATAACTTTACGAAACACACTAGAGTGTTATAACATTCTTGTTGAATTCCAACCATCTATAATATTATGCCAGATTCAAAAACCCTACGAATAAGTGAGAAGAATCTTGCTATTTCCTGAAATGAAGAAAGGTCATGACAATTTAGTATCAAATATGAAAGCAATCACAACTAAATGAACATTATTCCTGAAGAGGGTGTCTAAAATGTGGTGGCAGGCCTGCCAACTTGCATCTAACAAATTATTATCCACTTCTGCTCTCCCACATGGGGAATGAGTAGTAAACAAATCTAAATGTCTCTGAAAACATTTACATTTTGGGTAGGGAATTGAAGTGAAAGGCTGCCTACATATAGAGTGTGACAGAGTAATTTTTTACACATACCCTAAAAATACTGGAAGCATAGACCACTGGCAAAAGGTGCATTAGTGCATCTCAGGAAGCCTGCAAAAAATGTGTTTGACAATTTCTTTCATGCACTGGCTTGATCAAGAGGTATTTAAAATGAATTTAGGTGTGGAGCTTTGTGATAACCAGATAAAAATGCAAATAGGGACAACAGGAATACACACACACACACACACACACATTAAAAAGGCTGCCAAACTTAGTAACAGGCAAAAAAAGTGCAGGAAGATTCTTACAGGATGCAGATGTTGCATATCTTTGATACGGCTGGTAACATGCCGATCTCTCGAGTAAGTACCATATACTGAGGGTCAGTACTTTCTTTTTAAAGGAAGAGAACGTGTGCAGTGGCTGATGGTTGCAATTTTCCCAGATCCAGTTGGAATGACAAGGAAACTGGTAAGTAGGGGATAATTAGGAATAATACATAGATGTCCTATTTGTAGAAGCAGTCAGGAAGCAAGCAGGATGAAGGTGGGAGAATCTAAAGTGTGAGTAGCTCCAATCTCTCTTGGCTGAGACAAGAAAGCCTAAAAGAACTTGCTATTGAAAGGAAAACCATTTTGAAATAACTAATAATCTGTAAAGATCTATGGACAGTGACTAAAAAATGAAGGAAGATACCATGATACAAAATAGAAATGATAACAAATAAACAGAAAAAAATAAACTGTTTATTAAAAAACAAGAAGAAAAAAAGTTTTTTGAAGGAATTGCCATTATTGGAAAACAGGAAAGAGATACAAGAGCTCAGAGTAGAAATGGCGGAAGGATCTGGTGGGACTCAAGAAAGAAATGTGGAATAGAAAAAAATCAATCGATTGCAGAATTGAACACTACACTGAAAGCAACACAATGAGGTATACACCTAGCTCACACAGCGAGGCATATATGACAACAGTGATAAAAACAAACAAGATACAAAGTAAAAGAATTATGACTAAAAAATGATTCAAAAGAAAATATAAATATGCACTACTAATAAATTATGCGCATGTACGCGTATGCACACACACACACACACACACACACACACACACACACGGTGTTCCTGAAGAAGAAAGCCAAAATTATGATAAATGAAAAATACACAAAATTCAAAGACATTTTCCAGAAATGAAAGGGACTGCATGTCAGAGATACGGAATGATCCACATTGAGGCATATCTTTATAAAGTCACTGACCTTCAAATTTAAAGAATTCCTACAATATCCACACAAAAAGATTAAGTCACCTATAAGGGGAAAATAATCATGTGGGCCTCATATTTTTCCACAGCAATGGTGGATGCTAGACAGCAGTAGAGATAACCAGTAGAGTAGAGTAAAATTAGAATTATTTCAGATCAACAACAACAAAAATACATGGGCAAATAAAGTAAAGTAAATGGAACATGACAGAAACATTACACATATAATCTAAATGATTAAAGAGTAAAGTAGTGTAATATCATGCTCGCTTCGGCAGCACATATACTAAAGTAGTATAATATCAATGTAAATTGACTAAACTATACATTTAACAGTAAACAATTCTCATATTAGCTTCTAAAGCAAAACCCAAGCTATGTGCTATGCACATGTGCTACACCTAGATTAAGTGATTAGAAGGCTGGAAAATGAAAATGTAGGTTAAGACACAGCAGGCAGATGCACACAAAAGGAAGACAAGAGTCATAAATTTCATGATAGGCAAGGTCAAAATGTAGTCAAACAAAAGGCACTTTACAATGAAGACTAACAGTTATGGAGAATATGTGTGTCTATGTATACATAGATATATACACACCCATGTACGGGTGTAACTGTGTACATACACATATATGGATATATATTCATATAACATGGATAATGAATACCTAAACATTAAATAATATAGCATCAATATTAATAAGAGTCATAGCAAAAACAAGTTAAAATAGAGAAATATTTTTTGTAGAAAACTTTAATTCACTTTTCCAAGCTCATGAAGAACAAGGAGACAAATGGAAGTAAGGATAATAATAATAATAGCTTACCATTTTTAAGTCTAACTATGTACCAAACACTAATTTAGGTGCCTTATAAGCTTTTATGGATTTAATGATTTTAAGAAACAGGAAAAAGGCAGGCACCTGGGTGGCTCAGTCATTAAGCGTCTGCCTTCAGCTCAGGGCGTGATCCTGGCAGTCTGGGATCAAGCCCCACATCAGGCTCCTCTGCTGGAAGCCTGCTTCTTCCTCTCCCACTCCCCCTGCTTGTGTTCCCTCTCTCGCTGGCTGTCTCTCTCTCTGTCAAATAAATAAATAAAATCTTAAAAAAAAAAAAAAAAAGAAACAGGAAAAAGGGAAGATGATAGTGTCCTGACTCAAGTTTTCTTCCCAGAAGTGACATAAGTCATATCTATTCACATTGCATTTTCCAAAACAAGTCCCCACAAAAGGGATGGGGAAGTGTAACCCTACCTTCTGCCCGGAAGGAAGAGAGTAAGGTATACTTGATGAACAGTACCAATGGCAGCAGTAATGACCGCAATGACTTTACAGAATGTTGGGGTCCCACGATATGCTGTCATAATATCCAGTGAAACATAGGGAAGGTCAGAGTTTGCCATGGGTATATTTCTGTGCACTCTGTAGGCAGTGGCTACCCTATACATCAGAACTTGCTGCAGAGAAGGCAGAACTGGCATTGTAATAACCTAAGTTACAATTTGAAAGTTGCTTGGTATCCATGAAATTAGGGCAATGGGAATTAGTTACACGGTTCAGATATTTCATGACTTTCAATGAAAATAACTTAAAGCATCCATTTCCCCAGTACATGTTACCAGGGATATGAAAGTTCAAACTTTGGATCTGTCTCCCCTGGATAGTTTGTGATTGGGACTTGAAAGCTCAGCTTTTGTGGTTCTCTTTCTTCTATGTATCCAATGTCTGGCCAAACTAATTTCAGATCAATGCATTTCTTAGATATAATAACTTATTCATTTGATTCATAATCTTGTGTGGCACATCTGGGAGTCATTATGTCTTTCTAAAATCACTGCACATTTTTTCTGCTCTAATCCATATACCTGACTCTAAACTTTATCTCAGGATTCAGTCCTACTTTCCTCATTTCAAAATTATTGAAGAGTTCCACGTGATATTCTCCAATTCTTCTTTCCCTCTCTTGCAGCTTTTCTCCCTCTTCTATTTTTCCCATAGACGTTCAACATGCCATTATTTTCACCCCTTAAAAAAAAGAAAAAAGAAAGAAAAGCCTCTCCTGGTTCCACACCTCTTTCCTTCCACTGCCCCATTTTTTCAACTACTCACTATAGCAAAATACTATATTTCCTGTCTCCAATTTCTCTCATCTTAATTTTCCTTGATCTAAATCTAAGCCGGTTTCCATCTGTACCCAATAATGCCCTACACTGTGTAAATCTGATGGGCAATCCTCAGTCTTCATCTAATTTGACTGGAGAGCATTTGACAGTTGATCTCTCTTTACTTAGTAAAATATTTCTACACCTGGTTTTCAGGACACTACTTGCTTAGCTCTTTTCCTAGTGTACTGGCACTCCTCCTCAGCCTTCTTTGCTAGTTCTTTCTCATCTTCCTGACTTTTAAACCTTGGAGAGCCCTGGGTTTCAGTCCTCTGATATCTTCTTAGCTACACTCACTCCCCAGGTGATCTCATCAAGTCCCAAGGATTTCAATATCACTTATGTGGTCATGATGCCCACATTTGTATCTCATACTTAAATTTCTCCCCTAATATCTGGACTTCTATTTCCCACTACTTACCTGACATCTCCTGTTGACTATCCAAATAGGAATCTCATACTTAACATGTTTAAAATGAACTTCTGATTACTACCAAAACTAGTCCTCCTAAAGACTCCCTATCCTACCAATTTTTCATAACAAAAACTGTGGAGTCATCATGGACTCCTCATTTTCTCTCAAAACCTATATTTGGTACACCATAAAATTCTGATGGCTCTATTCTCCAAATTTATAGGGAATTAAGCCTTTTGTCACCACTATCAAAGCTATTATATTGGTTCAACCTGTTATGCCAGGATTATCGTAGTTGCCTCATGATTAGTTTCCCTTCTTGCCTTAACCCACTCTCATCTATTCTCAATATTAAAGTCAGAGAGATCCTGTTTACACTGTAATTCAGAGCATGTTATTCTTCTACTTAAGACCTTCCCATCTTACTATAAAATCCAAGCCCCATAGATGGTCCTTAACCTAGCCTCCCCCTAAAGCTCGTACAGAATGCCCTTCATCACTTACCTCTCCATTCCAGTCTTTGCCATTCTGCCATTCAACCACACCAAGTTGTTCCTGCTTCAGGGCCTTGGTTCTTCTGGTTCTCTTTGCCTAGAATGCTCTTTCCTAAGGTAGCTGCATGGCACAGTCCCTCATGTCCTCCAAGTCTCGGCTTAGATTGGCCGTTAGGGAAGTCTTCCTAAAAACCTTAAATAAAACAGTAACTCTCCCTGGCACTACTTCCACACCTTTAACTTTTCATTAGAATTGACCTATATTTGGCATACGGTATTTTTACTTGTTTATTTATTAACTTTTTACTAGATTACAAACCATGAAAATAACTTACATGTGAACAGCTCATAAAACAGTACCTGGTGCTTCATAACTATTTACTGAATGAATACACGAAACACTAATGACAGAAGCTAATCTGGACGGAGCCCTAATTTAGGTGTCCTTGGTCTCTATCTCCTCCTTACTTCCCTTGGGCTCAGAGGTTTTCTTGCAACTCATCTCATCGCAGATATGGCAGTTCTGCTACACAAGGTGAGCTGTGGTCCCCGAAACAATACAGACCACATCTCCCAGGAGGAGGACTCTGGCTGGAGGCAGCTCCAGAGCATTCCTGACCCTGCACAATCACCTCACTCTTCCTTGTGAATGCCCCTCAGATCTACATCATTTTGTTTACGGTTTTGCTGTTGAGATCAGTGGTCAATAAGTCTTCTCTAGTCACCAAATTCACAGACAGTATTTCTCTTTCCTATGGATTAGGGTTGGCACAAACTATGTACTGGGGGTTCAATCTCCTTCTGAGCCCTAACACAGAAGAGTAAGGATGAAATACTCAAGATTTAACTATGTGCTTAGTCATGTGGCCATGGACAATATAAAGGACACTGCAGAGACTGTTTCACACATATGCACATAATTTATTTGGACTGTTATGTAAGTACTAACCTAACTCTTATGACTGAGGAGATATCACAGCCGTTGCTTGGGAGTCTGTCGGGGGACTGTCATTATCATAGGGTACTTTTCTCATTAAAGAAATTGTGCCACAACATCTCTTAGAAGGCTGTCCTATCTCACCTCTGTGCGTTCTTATACAGTCTGAGGCTACAGCGCTTATCTCCCTGAACCTGAGGGAGAGCATACCCTGCTTCCCTCAATCCAATTTATGTCTTATAGTTTAGGAGTTTCATCCTTCTGTGCACTTGTTATGGGTTGAATTGTGTCTCCCAAAAAGATGATGGTGTCCTAGTTCCCAGCCTGTAAATGTGACCTTATTTGGAAATAGAGTGTTTGCCAATGACCAAGGGTAGGCCCTAATCCAATATGACTGGTGTCCTTATAGAAAGTAGAAATTGGGGACCAGAGACAGATATGCACACAGAGAGAACACCAGGTGCACGTGAAGGCAGAGATTGGAATAATGCATTTGCAAGATGAGGGATGCCAAAGATTTCCAGCAAACTATCAGAAGCTAGAAGCGAGACCTAGAACAGATTCTCCCTCAAGGGCTACAGAAGGAACCAACCTTGCTAACACCTTGATTGGGCACTTCCAGCCTTCAGGATTGTGAAACAATAGATTTCTGGGTTTTTTTTTTTTTTTAAGACTTTGTTTATCTATTTGTCAGAAAGAGAGAGAGAGAGAGAGAGAGTACAAGCAGGGGGAGTGGCAAGCAGAGAAAGAAGCAGGCTCCTCACTGAGCAAGGAGCCCAATGTGGGACTCAATCCCAGGACCCCAGGATCATGACCTGAGCTGAAGGCAGACACTTAACCAACTGAGCCACCCAGACATCCCAAATTTCTGTTATTTAAGCCATGATTGTCGTATGTTATTACAACAGCCCTGGGAAACCAATATAGCAGTACAAAGGCATTTCTCTCCTAAAACTCTAGGCCTCTACATTCAGATTTCATTTGCCTGGAGTTATTTTTCTAGACTGTCCAGCCCCACCCAGTGATTTCAGTTAATCTTGCTTAGAATTCTCACATTTTTCCTTTAGAGACCAGATTTTCCTCAGTCTCTCATGATGAGATTTGATAATACTGTAATTTCAATAAATACAGAAAATTTGTCCTAAAACTCTTTGATAGCATTATTTGTAGAAATCACTGTGACAAAAATAAAATATTCAGTAATACAAAAATTGAAATTATATTTGTACAAGTCTCCCATGCCCAACATATTTGAGATTACAGGAGCCAATGCTTTTAGATATGATTTTTCAAAATGCCTGATCCCATTTAAAACTGGTTGGAAAAGCAATGGATTACATTAAATACATAATTATATAAACATATTTACATTATCCAGATTATCTAGATAATACTGAAGAAATTCTCTTTCAATAAAAGTATTCTGGAAAGCTTTCTAGAAAAAAAAACTACTGGTTATAGTTTTTATGTTTAAAGTTTCATGCTTTTTGTTCTCTACTTTTAATCCCACTAATGCTGTTTTTTTTTTCTTTTTATTCCATAGAATATAGATTGCTTTGTAGGTTTCATTCAGAACCACATAAAACAATATAAATAAATGATTACATAATTAAAGATGGTTTCAGAGAGAAGAAATCCTGTGGACTGTAAATTATATCTAGTACAGGAGCGATTTCCACCCATATCTGAGTTTCTCCTTTAAAATAATTCCTGGGGGCCACAGTCTAGCTACCAGACTAAGAGCTACAGATGAAAAGCAAAACCGGTGCGTTTTTTCAGTCCAGTGTATACCTGGGCTCTCTCTCTGACCTGCACATGTGCTGAGAGTCCTGGGCACAAGCACAAAGCCCACTAGTGGCAATCCCACTGTCTTGTCCCCAGTTGGCCCTCTGCACTAAGGAGGCCACTCACCTGGCTATGTGTGTTGGTTGAGGAGGCAGGACTTCATGGCCAGAGATTAGACTCCTGCATCTGCCAATTTCCTACTTGTATGACCTGAGTCAAATCACTTAATATCTGAAATGTGAGGATAGTATGGCATAAAATGATTAGCACAGTGCCTGGAACATGGGAAACACTGAAATGCATCAGTTAAGTTATATATTCAATATTTGCTAAGTTCTCATTGTGT
Organism: Ursus arctos; assembly: GCF_023065955.2. Classification (NCBI taxonomy): domain Eukaryota; kingdom Metazoa; phylum Chordata; class Mammalia; order Carnivora; family Ursidae; genus Ursus; species Ursus arctos. Next base: position 36,144,131 of record NW_026622874.1, read on the forward strand.
CAGCACTCTGCTGAACCTTTGGGATCTGAAATGAATTAATCACTGCCATGAATTAATCACCAGCCCAGCCTTTTCAAGGGGACCGTTGCACTTAACACATTTGTTTGTAACTATTTTTCGATACATATAGTTACAAACCAAAGGTCAAGTGCTATCACAGATGTAGACTAATAGAAGTATGTTCAAAGAAAAATGAGGGGCCCAGAAGTGTAGTGGTTGCAAGCATGGATTCTGAGACCACACTGACTGGGCTGGAATCTCAGCTCCTTTGCTACTGACTGTGTGATCTCAGGCAGGTTATTTATTTTCTGTATATTGTGGTTCCCTCACTCATAAAATAGGAGATGATGGGCCACCTGGGTAGCTCAGCGGGGAGTCTGCTTCCCCTTTGCCCCTCCCCCGGCTCGTGCTTGCGTGTGTGTGCACACACACACACACACACCCACGCTCTCTCTTTCTTTCTCTCTCTGAAGTAAATAAAATCTCTTAAAACTTTTTTTTTTAATAAAATAGGAGATGATAGAGTACCTATTCCAAAGGGCTATTCAAGCGAATAAAAGGGCAAACAAGGGAATTTATGTAAAATACTAAGTACAATTGTGGCACACATAAAGTGTGTTATAGAAGGGTCAGTCGGTATCATGTGGACTAAAGCTAAGGCTACACAGAGGAAAAATACATGAAGTCATTGTGCGCGGTTAAGGCGGTCTTCTGAAAGAGGTTTTGGAAAGGCCTTGAAGAATTAGGAAATGGGCAGGGGTAGATTTAGAAGAGAGGGTAGAATGCACTGCACGTAAAGACATCGTATATGCAAAGGCAGGCTTTAAATAATGTAGTTTAACGCAACAGCAAACAATCCCAAGTTTGGGGAACACAAAAAGTTCAGTGCAAGGGAAAGAGAGCAGGAAATTCTGTTGCGAAGCTGACAGCAGACAGACAGAGGGCATGATGTATGACAACCTAAGGGGTCCAGATTTTGTTTTATTGGTAAGGGGGGGGCACTGAATGTGTTTGAACAAGAAAGATGCATGTTGATTCAATATTCAATAAATATTTACTGAGTGCCTTCTACTTTAAGCAGTGAGGATACAATGATTAATAAGTGAGATCTGGTCCTTTCTGTTCAGAAATTTGTACTGTAGTAATGGGAGGCAAGCAGTAAACAATGTGCAAATACTTTAAGATCATTTTAGATTATGTAATTAAGGAGGATGATATAATGGAGTCACTGGGATGGGGACTTTTTGTGTTGAATAGTCAAGAAAAGACTCTCTGAGAATATAGCATTTGAGCTAACACCAGAAGAAAGAACAGGAGCCTGCCACTCAGGGAGAAAAAGGGATCGGGCCAGGCAGAGAACAGCAAGCATGTAGGCCCTAAAATAGCAAAGTTCTCGGGGTATTCAAGAAACAAAATTGTTCCCCCACTGTGGCTGGAAGTAAGTGAGGGAGGGGGGCAGTAGAGACCACTATGGATTTGTATTTTCCGTCACTAGTGCAGGGTCTTAGCGAGGAAGCCACTGTCCAGCCAGTCGCCTCACGTCTTTCTTGCATCTCGACAGGGCCACGTGACTAATTTCCATTTGTCATCTGGGTATTTGTCCCCAAGGCAACCTTAGAAGCTTCTTGTTAAAAATGGAAAAGGTGTGTCTGGCTGGGTGCCTGAATGGGTAGAACACAGTCCCCTCCCACCCGCCCACCCACCCTATTGTCCTACCTTAGACCTTAGCAGGAAATTAGCTATTACTATGTTAAGTCACTGAGACGTTAGGGTTTGCTTGTTACACAGCTAGCAGTACCTTAACCAGTACCTGGAGTAGGTAGTATAAAATGAGATCAGAGAAGGAACAGATTGTGAAAGATGTTACCAAAAAACAGCAAGAAATCGAGAGTTGTGTTTTCAAATTTCTCTACGAACAGCGTCCCATAAAAATTTCAAACTCACATAATAACCAAACTCACCATTTTTCCTAACTCACACTAGCTTTCCCTCTGTACTTTCTCTTTACCAAGAATACAAAATTGTTGAAACCTATGGGTTTCCAACAGAAAAGAGAAAAATTAATGGAAGAAGATGGCAGTGAATAAAATGCATAGAAGGAAGCATTCCCGTAGAAGAACGCAGTGTGGTATGCTGAAAAGTACCGTGACTTTACCTTTATTATTAGATGTTCCTGTCTTGCAGCCCTGGTTCTGCCACTTACCGGCTGAAAGGTGGTGGGCCACTTCCTTAATCTCTGAGTATAATTTACACTATATGTACCTCAGGGGCCGCTATGTCTAGCCCTACCAAAAACACAAGTTATAAATTGTGAATTGACTGCTCTGGACCAATCTCAAAATAGCTAATCATTTCCTAAAATTTCAGAATTGTCAAAATATTTTAAATATGCCAGGGATTCTTTTTTCACTTTATTTTTTTTTTCGATTAAAAAAATATATATATGTGGGGTGGCTGGGTGGTACAGTTGGTTAAGCGCCTGACTTTTGGTTTCAGCTCAGGTGATGATCTCAGGGTCGTGAGACTGAACCACACATCAGGCTGCACACTTAGCGTGGAGTCTGCCTGAGATTCTTTCTCTCTCTCCCTCTGTGCCTCCCCCCACTTGCTTGCCCACTCTCTCTCTCCCTAAAATAAATTTAAAAATCTTTAAAATACATAGATAGACATAAAGATAGAGATAGATACATGATTCTGGAAAATTACTAACTGCATTTTCTCCAGACCTTACATGGTGAGTAAGCCAGCGGACCTCAGAGCTAAGTGAATTTCGGCCTTAACAGAAAGATTTCAATATAAAACTTGTAGAGAAGGCATTCCATCCTGCTATGTGGTGATTTGTTTAAATACTTCATGCATGATTTGATCATCCAGTCCCTTGCATTGTCCAGGGGTCTGTCAGGTGCACAAGAAGTCTTTCTAACAATTCTCAGCTGCAGGTAAAGGATTTTGCAGATTACTTTGGGGAGCCTCGAATTTCAATATATATCCTCCTTCACCTTCTTCTATTATCCTAGTCCAGGGTTGTTATTTGGAAGGCAACTGTGTAGCCAAAGATGCTTGATAAATAACTTGTCTCTAGTATCAAGTAAAAAGCAAAATAGTTCAGGAAGTAATTCCACCAATAGGTGTTCTACATGGTAAGTGTATACTTGCACACTTCTGACTTTTGTTTGCATGCATTTTATTATCTTGCAAACCGTTACTGCAGTGAGATGCACAAAATTACTTAAGCAGCCTTGATTCTGGTTTCCTAGTACTCATAAGTTTCCTTTTCTTTCTTTCTCCCTCCTTCCCCTTTTACCACCCCTGCTCAGGTTAGTATAAAGAAATCTGGGTTTCCTTTGTGGCTTTTCTCCTAAATAGCTATGCAAATGTGACCAAGTTACGTTAAATTTCTGGGCCTTGGTTTCCTCATCCACTGAATGTAAGGTCTAGCCAAACCGTAATTTTTTTTTTAAGAATGTCCATAATGGGCAAATGAACGGAGAGGCAGCAGAGCGGAGTATTTAAGAGCATGTGTTTTTGGAATCAAATGCAGGAAGTTCAAGTCCTACCTCTGCCAAGAATAAGTTGTGTGACCTTGGTAAAATTACTTAACCTGCCTAAGCCCCCTTTCCATCAACTGTAGAATGTGGATAAAGACACCACCTAACTCATAGTTTTGTTTGTTAAGTAGTGCATGTACTGTAGTGCCTGACATCAAGTAAGTATGCTTAAATATTAGTTTTTACCACTTTTATTAGTAGAGTTACCCCTCTGGGTAGATGACTCAAAAAATAAAAAGGTTTCCACTCTAGGCGGGTTCAATCTCTGGAGTACAGTTTAGCCAGAGGATGGCACCTTTGTGCCAAGGAATGGGCATCCCTCCTTCAGGGCACACAGTCCTGTGGGGGGGGTCCTGATCATGAGGGGCAGTGATGAAGCAGACAGGCTCAGGGGAGCTGAAGCCACTGGAAAAAAGGGGAATATTTGGAGGCGGGGCCCTGGAAAGTGCATTTCTTTGGAGATTAGACTGAAAAAAGACTCTTTGCTATTTGGAACACTTTGTCTTAAAACTTAGAAAGAGAAACAATTATTTTATATAACTCTCTTATCTAACTGAATCCCCTGAGAAGGTGTTATCTTTTAATCTGAACAGAAGGTTAGAGAAAAGAAAATGATGGTAAGAACAATTCTTCTATTGTTGATGGACCTAATGAACTAGAAATATTACTGGTATAAATACATGATGCAAACTGTAACTATTTTGAACTCAGAAAAGAAAGGCTTTCTAAATTACACTGTTTTCTTAATAGAAATACTAAAATTAAAATGATATATAAGAGATGTATTGCTTATATTAATTCCCCTGTGAAACACAAACATTGCCAAAGGCACCCCAACTCTTTTTTCTGTAAAGAAAACAATTTTTCCTATTCTGTAAAGATGCAGTGGTAGGTAGAATTTCTAAAATGGTCTCCTAAACATGCACCATCTAATTCCAGGAATCTATGAATATGATGAAATAGCTCTCCCATGATCATGCTATGGTATAATGGTGCAGTGACCTTAAACATGGAGATATTTAGTGGTGCCTGGGTGGCTCAGTCGGTTAAGCATCTGCCTTCAGCTCAAGTCATGATCCCAGGGTTCTGGGATTGAGCCTGAAGTTGGGCTCCATGCTCCCTCTCCCTCTGCCCCTCCCCCTACTCGTGCACGCTCTCTCTCTCTGTCTCTCTCTCAAATAAATAAATAAAATCTTTAAGAAAAACAACAACAACATGGAGATATTATGTGGGCCTGATATAATCACATGAACACTTAAAAGCAGAAAGCTTTCTCCCACTGATGGCAAAAGAGGAAGTCAGGGATTCAAAGCATGCAAAGGGTTCCAAGATGGAGGAGGCCACGTGACAAGAAATGTGGGCAGTCTTTAGGAGCTCAGGGTGAGCCCTCGCTAACGACCATCAAGGACATGTGGACCTCAGTGGTTGACTGTAAGGACTGCACTTGGCCAGCAACTGAACAAGACTGGAAGCAGATTCTTCCCTAGACCAATCCCACCCAAACCTAGATTTCTGCCTTGAGAGACCTTGAGTAGAGAATCCCACCAGGGCGTGTCAGAACTCTCCATCTACAGAAGCTGTAAGATCATAACCCTGTGCTGTTCAAATGGCTACATTTGTGACAGTTTTGTTATGCTGCATTCTCATCTAAAAGCTTGATGAGAGAAAAATCCACTTCCAAGATTATTCAGGTTGTTGCCAGAATTCATTTCCTAGAGATTGTATGACTGAAGATATTAGCTTTGAGCCAGCTGTCAGCTGGAGACTGCCCTCAGTTCATTTTGGTCAGGCTTTTATTCCTCAATATGGCTGCTGCTTTTATCATGCCAGCAAGGACAGTCTTTTATTCCCGTCTGCTAAAAGAGTCTTATATAACAATATAATCGCAGGAATCACATCTCATCACCTCTGCCATATTCTGTTAGAGGAAAGTCACAGGTGCTGCCTATTCTCAAGGGTAAGGGGTTATACAGGGTGTGAACATGGGGACCACTGGAAGAATAATCTGCCATAGGCTCTATGGCAGCAATTATTTATATCCCTCCAACAGGCAAAATACATTCGCTGCTCCCAAGTTCCAAGAGTCTCTTCCCATTATGCATCAGCTTAGAGCCCCAAATCTCATCTTCTAAGTCAGCTGCAGGTATGAATAAGACTGCTGGTTATAGGAATTTTCAAATCCTCAAATCTTGGTTCCTTTTTTTCCTTTAACAGTTCTTCCCTCAATTTATTTATTTATAATTTATTTCCGCCTACATTTTACTATAAAAAGGAAAAGAGACCAACCCTCATCCCTTTGCTTGTAAATTTCCTTAGCTGTATATCAAATATTAGTATTTACAAGTTCTGCCTTCCCTGCAATAGCAGGAGACAAATTCACTAAGTTTTCTACTACGTAACAAGGATCTCCACTCCTCTGATCTGCGATAACATGTTCCTCACTTCCTTCTGAGCCCACAATGTCAGCATTCTTGAAATCCAGGCTTCTGTAAACAATCTGTTGAAGGTGAATTAGGGTTCTCTGTCATGCTCCTCAGAATCCTTCCAGCCTCTGCTCACTGCCCAGTTCCAAAGCCCTCTTACAGTTTAGATATTTGTTATAACAGCACTGCACTTCCAGAAGTCAAATCTGTATTTGTTTCCTATTGCTGTGTAACAAATTACAACAAACTTAACAGCTTAAAACACTCACATATTTATTATCTCGCAATGTCCTTGGCTCAATGGCCTGGGCAGGACTTAACTAGGGCCCCTGCTCACAGTCTCATAGGCTGCAATCAAGGGGTCAGCTGGCCTCCATTTTTACCTGGAAATTCCACTGGAAAAGAATCCACTTTCAAACTCATTCAGTTTGTTGGCAGAATCTATTTCCTTGCTGCCATATGAGAGAGGGATAGGTCTTCAACAGACTGTCAGCTGTAGGCTACAATCAGATTTTAGAAGCCACCCGCCACCACATGAGATTCCTCAACATGCCTGCTTACTTCATCAACCTAAAAAGAATCTCTCACTCCAGTTGCTAAAATGGAATCTTCTATAACATAAATAACAGGAATCATAACCTATCACCACTTTCTGATTCTCTTGATTACAAGCAAGTCACTGGTCCCTTCAACGCTCAAGGGTAGGGACCCCTCCAGGAGCTGTCACAGCACATTTCTCCTTCATTCTCTTATTGTCATTGTTGGTACTCTGTTACTAGAAAACAAGTGCTTTGCATAGCAGTTATTAGTCCATTCAAGCTACTGTAACAGTTTACCATAGACTGAGTGACTCATAAACAAAATAAATTTATTTCTCACAATTCCGAATGTCATAAGCCCAAGATCAGGGTGCTAGCACGGTTGGGTTGTGGTTGAGAACCTGCTTCCTGGTTCATAGAAGTTGTCTTCTTGCTGTATCCTAATGTGGCAGGAGGGAGGAGTTTTCTGGGGTCTCTTCTAGGAGGTCACTAATCCCAGTCATAAGGTCTCTACTCTAATCATCTAATCATCTCCCAAAGGCCCCACCTCCTAATTCCATCATTTTGGGGTTAGGATTTCAACATACGAAATTTGGAGAAATACAAATATTCCGTCTATAGCAGAAGGAATAAGGAGAGGAACTGAAATTTGAATCTCCCTTTTCTTCCTTGAAATCTCTAAAGATAAAGAAAAAACTACAAGAAAAATGTGTTTATTGTCTCAAGTTTCATAGCTTTCTGTGTCGTCCCTGTACCCCATTACCACAGGCAACAGAGTCAACTACATTCAGTTTTAAGAAGTTTACTAAAAGACATCACAATCAGTTCACACTATGAGTCAGTCACAACCTTCAAGTTACCATTAGGACATTTTACAGATCCTGCATAAAGAAGAGAAAGCATCTTTATTGGCTAAGGATTTCAGTTTTGAATGTTTATCACAAAAATTATCTGGATAGAAATAAATATACTGTTAAAGCACAGCTAGTGATTATAAAGAATCATATATGTTTGGGTCCAGTTATGTTCCTAAAAGGTACTACCCAAAACACCCATTAGAAATCAAGAAATTGGATTTCAGTTTTTCAATCACCAATGATAATTTAAAATTTCACTTAACTTTTAACATTTGTTTGAAAAGCCCAAGGTCAGACCTGTTTTAGAGCTGTTTCTTGCTTTTGGAAGATAAAGCATAAAGCGTCAAGATGATAGCAGAATAGCCTTGCAGGACAGACTTCCTTCCTGCTGAGTTTACATGGTTAACTTCCTGCCTCAGACCTGATAAAGGGCAGGCCTGGGTGGTCGATACATGTTAACATACCCTTGCCCGCAATTCCTTCTCCCTTTCTTCACTCATCTAACATTTATTGGGCACATTTTATTCCTGGTGACACCTAGTAAAACATTTTGCACAACGAGTATCTGAAGTAGGTACCCTCAGCTGTCCCTGCAGGTGTCATTGTACGGTAGTTTCTGTGTCATTCTCAGTTTTCTTAGCAGAAAACACTCATATCACTGTCAGGTTCTCTTTTAGTGTTTTATTGTTTTGAGATCTGGTTACCAAGTGGCTTTTGGCAGAAAGAAACACCTGCCATCCGAGCTCTCAAGTGGAACACTGAAATCAAGGTTAGACATTCTCAAATATCATTTTTGATTACTTGATCATATTCAAATATCTGGTCTAAGTTGAGAAGATTTCGCTTGCCAAGCAATTTTTCAAATACAAAACCATCAATATAAGAGTGCACATGATATTTCTGTCATTGTTTTATGCTTCATAATTTCTTCTCCCTAATAAGACTGTGAATGCCAAATGTCTTCATAGGCACAGGCCACGTCTTATTCTGATTAGAGCAATGATAGGCACTCAGTAGGCCCTCAATAAATGCATCTGTTGATAGAATGAAACTCTAACTTTCACTAACTTGTTTCTACCCTTAATTGTAGGGCTAAATCCATACTCACATTGGAAATTCTTTGAAACATATTACATATTTTTTTTGACAGAGTCATCATTTTAGTGGTTGGCTGACTTCAAAGTAGAATAATGAAGTACAGTACAAATCTCCTAATCCAGCCTTGCAATTATAGCGTTTCATATAGTATTAACACTCTATCACTAGAAAATCCTCAGGCAATAATGACTAATAAGGAAGGCATTTCCTGGCAGCTAATGATCAGCATGGAGGAGCTTGCTCTTGACACAGCGCCAGCAGCGCTCAGCCCAGCTGGCTACTACCTAAACCGGACATGCCAGGCCTCCCTCTGAGGTTACTGTGTATTTATTTATAAACCGTTAGTACAGTAACAAGAAATGGAAAATGAAGTCAGACTGAGGTGCCGTTCAGTTGAAAGTATCCTTGGGTGTTTTACGGCACTTAGCTGTTATATAGGACACATTTGTCTCCAATATAGCTAGCACTCACTGAACATCTACAAGGTGCCAAAGTCTATGATAAGCACTTCCTATGCATTAACTGATTGAATCCTTAGAGTGGCTCTACAGAGTAGCTACTATTACTGCAAAGGAAGAACCTGAGACACAGAGAGGAGAAAGCAACTTGCCCCAAATTCACAAGTAGTAAACAGTAAAGCTTGGATTTAAGGCAGTGAGGTCCAATCCAGTCCCTTGATGCTAACTGCTATTTTGTGTTATTACGACTCCAACAATAGCAAAATGAAACCAAATATTGAAGCCATTATTAACAAATTGTGAAAACCCAAAAATCCTGAATGTAGTATATTGTATCGTTTATATATAAGATGGCCTCAAATTTTTCAAGAGAAGAGTATATGGAAGTTATGAAAATGTTCTTGAGTTAACTTAGATAACACCCAACAAATGAGAAAAAATAAACACTTTTTAATTTAAAAAGCAAATTATCATGTTCCTATATTAATTTTTCCAGAAATGCACAATTTAAATTTATAAGGAAAATTTATAAGTATTTATAAGAATAAAGAGGAATGAGACTTAGTGGATGTAGAGGAAGTTTTCTTTTCCAGAAACATATCCCTTACTGTCTGAAAGCCTTTTTTAACCTTCTTACTGCAACACTGTCCACTAATTGGCAATTCACTTGAGTTACCAAATTTCCATTATTGAAATGCAAGTGTCCCTAGAGAGTCAAGATAGTCTCCTCATTAGTTACCCACACCAAGGTAAAAATTATTTCAATGAGCTTTCTCTTAATATCTGGCTTAATGTCTAGCCCTGGGGTAATTTGAGTTATAAATGGAATGGGAAGGGGGAGCTAAGTTGTTTTGGAACCTGAGAATTTGAATTGTAGAGGCTCTGAATTTGAGTTGTAGAGACCCCATCACAGGAGAGCCTCAAGCAGGAATTAGAAGATAGATGTAAATCAAAAAATGGAGATTGGAGGGAAGATTTTGTCGTATTTGCAACACTGTGACTTCCAAATACATTTAAAAGCAAAGGCTTATATCTACTCTAGACTCTAAGTACTGGAAACAGGTGACAGCAGTGTCACTGGACTGAAAAGGTCTCCTACGACTTGGCCTGGAACTGCTGGAGGAGAGCCAAAGCCCAGGTCCGCATTCTCTCCAGGCCCTTCCACAGTGCCCTCTGCCACCTGCCACCTGCTACAGCCTGTCAGGTGTTCTCAGCTGAGCTGCTTTCAAGGTCCATAATAGTTGGCATTTGAGTTCAGTATCTGAGGAACTGTGTTGATCTTTCTCTGTGTCTGGAGTGAATTTTATTGCATTTAAAAAATTCAGAACAGTCTTACCTTGACTCAGAGCAGTCTATAAGTATGGCCCAAGGATTTTTTTTTTTAACCTAAATGGGGCATAGGGTATAATGCAAATACATTTGGGTCTTTGCATTTACTGGTGCAGTGTAGCCCAAAGAAGCACCAATCTCCTGACATTAATCATGTTTTAGCTACAGGGCTGACACTTGTCGGTTCCTAACCTTTACTCTGCTACCACATACCTAATGGATGAGGGTCACATGCACATCCCTGGCCTATGGGCATTACCGGATTTAAAAATAAATAAACCAAGGAAACACTTTTATAGTAGAGGAAAAATTGTAAGGACTACAACAGTTATTGGTGTGTTGGTATTGATAAGTCTGTGCTGTGGCAGAGCAGAGAGAGGCTCACCGTAGGCTGTGGGCAGCTCCTTGGCAACACTATGGTAACACCATTCTTTTAAGAAAACATATTCACCGCAAGTTATAGGACCAACTTCATACTCACTCTGTTATATTTTTTACAAGTTGATAAAACATATTTTTATATTATGCTAGTCATTTAAATACTACATTAAGTAGTAACAAATTATTTTCAATACTCCTTACAAGGGATTGACACTCACCAGCATATTATGCCCCATTATTTGAACTCGCTGTACCAACAAGTTAAAAGACCAGCACCAAATCCAATGCAGATTAATTCTCTATCGCAGAAAGTGTAAAGTAATCCAGAATCAATCAATTTGGGGTTGGTCTTTGTTATGGGTTGAATTGCATCTCTCCCAAAATGCATGTTAAAATCCTAACACTCCCGTTATGTCAGAATGTGGCTGCATTTGGAAATAAGGCCTTTAAAGAGGTAATTGGGGTAAAATAGGTCATATGGGGGGGGGGGCTAATTCAGTATGACTGAATGAAGTGTTCTTGTAAGAAGAGGTTAGAACACAGAAACAAACAGAAGAAAAGCTATGCAAAAACACAGGGCGAGGATGACCGTCGCCAAGCCAAGGAGAGAGGCCTTGGAGGAAAGCAACCATGCCGACACCATCTTCTTGGACTCCCAGCCTCCAGAACTGTGAGAAAATAAATTCTGTTGTTGAAGCCACTCCGTCCATGGAACTTGTTATGGGAGCCCTAGCCAACTAATATAGTCCTTGAGTCTAAATGAGTTCATTTTCCTATTTTCAGATTCCTGCTCTAGATCTTTCACAGTTTACTAATAAAATGTCTAGATTGGGAATCAAATAATGTGTGTTTTTACTCATCGTTTTCTTATTGACTACCTTTGGTAAACTAAAATTTCTTTGGTCTAAATCACCTCTTCTGCAAAATTAAAGGTTTGACTAGATTTTGTCTCCCTTTCCAGCTTCAACCAGAACAACTCTACTTTTATTAATATTTTATATCATGGTCTTATGTAAGATTTCACTTGAAAAAGATGACTTAAATTACTCAAGACATTTTTGAAAGCCACTGAACTAAAAGATTCTTAAGACCACAGCCAAATTCTACAGTTCCATGTGCCAACCATCTACTCTAATTTCATTGTCATGTGATAATTGTCAGTAATATATCCTGAAGCATACAACATATACTTTGTGCGTCTATGATAGGACTAGTATAAAGTTATTACTTTAGTTACTTGAGCTCTTTATATCCACTTGGGACTTTATTTCTGAGTTGGTCAATAGGTATTTTATAATTTGCAAATAAGTGGAAAGTAGATTCTGTAATAGTCCTTCCTACCCTCATGACTAATTGAAGATAAATCTGTAGGACGGCCTATCTTTTATCACATGCTTTTCATGTGGAAAAAATGAAGTGGGCAAGGCAGGCCTTAGAGGAACACTTTACACTTGAGAAGATTTTTTACTCTGTTGCATTCTGGATTTAGTGGCCTTCAAGCAAAATGCAAAAGTCTGCCCCCATCTGCAGTATTTTCATCAATATCGTAAAGCTGTGAATAGTCATAAAATCTAATAAATGTTGCTAGTGGCCTTTTGAATCTCATTCAGTAAAGTTTAGATATGTCGAGGGATGCTTTATCTTTTTTTCCACACATTTATCAAGCCGCTCAGCTAAGGTGTGAGGATTGGTTTTGAGGAACCACTGTGCTACCCAAGGCTGGTGATGGGGTGGGGGTGGGGAAGGTAGGTAGGCAAACTAAGTGAAGGAACAGAAAACATTTTCTCCGGGAGTGGGATTGGAAGCAGTGAGACATGGAAAGGGAAGTGAGGAGGAATGAAAATAACACTGTGTAGAAATAAACCACAAGATTATTCAACATCTCAATCTGAATTATTTTGACTTGTCTCTCTGTGCAAAGAACAATTCTTCAAAGAACAAGGAGTACATAGATTCGAGTGAAGATACACTGTAAAGATCCCTTCTTGAACAAATCTTCCTTAAATCAAGTTACTCCAAAAAAGCTGATTTTTAGAGGTTTTTTTTTTTTTTTAAGATTTTATTTATTTATTTGACAGAGAGCCAGCGAGAGAGGGAACACAACAGGGGAGTGGGAGAGGAAGAAGCAGGCTCCCAGCAGAGGAGCCCGATGTGGGACTCGATCCAGAACGCCGGGATCACGCCCTGAGCCGAAGGCAGACGCTTAACGACTGCACTACCCAGGCACCCCTGATTTTTAGAGGTTTTAAAGTTGCTGTTTGGGCTGTGATTCTAGCCATCAAAGACTGCCAAGAAGCAGGTACAGAGTATCCCACTAAGCACACCAGAGATGTTTTTAATAATTAATGTACACCTATATTTTCTTTTAATTTCTTTTCTAATCTTTCAAAATGCCAAACATCTAGCAATCCTAGACTAAATCAAAATTCCTTTTTTTGTGGGACATATTGCTTCCTGATTGAATTTGAGTTGGAAAAATATCTCCTGTTGCACATGGAAAGGTGGGTGACAGGATCCACTGCAGCGCAGATCAACACGTTTACTATTTAACATCTATACCGCCCACTCCTCACCTGGGGTACAAGCATGCAAGTTTAAAGAAAGGAATAAAGATTCTTGCCTCCTCTCTGCCAGGCATTTACATCCACATCCCTATCAATTACAAACATTTCCATTTCCCTTTATTCTGTTCCTCTTCTTTTATACTTTTTTGCACATATATTTCCCACCCATAATTATAATCTTCTATTTTCTGGTCTAGAAACCCAACCAAGAAACAGCTGTCTCTGCAGAATTCTACATTTTTGGGTAGACTCCATGCTTTGCCCCAAGAGTTACACCAGTTTACCTGGGGAGTGTTCACAACTAACTTTAGTGACTCTAAAAAGAAGGCTAAGGACCTCTGCTTCCCCCATCCCTAACCCTGCGGCCTGCCTGGCTATGTCCTACCCACAGTTTTGGGGTTATAATCAGTAAATCTCTGGAAAGAAGGATCCAGTGCTCTGTGGCCCTTAGCACAATAGGAACCAAAAAGAGTAACTGACAACAAATATCACAGTATTGACAACTAGGAAAAACTTTTATTTTCCCTTAATGCAAAGTGATATTATGAGAGATTTTTATGTTTTTAACCAAATAATTTTAATCCACAGGGCAGCACTCTGATGGTTGGACATACTACATTCTACTTCATATAAATCATGCTGATGTCTTTACATATTTAAACATTTGCTCACGTCCCCACTCTGTCATAATTTAGGGGTACTTGGGCCAGACTCTGAAGAACTGTGATCACATTACACTGAAACCAGTAGAAGTATGAATGCGTCGCAATTCATTATTTTCTAGTTGACAGATTTCATATTTCTTCTTAGTCAGACTCTAAGTATCTGTGTGCTCTTTTTAATTCAGTATTTAGTTTAGTACTCCTTAGTCCTGACTCTTTGGCAGGCACATTTGGGGGAAAAAAGAAAAAAGTTGATCGTATTTTGTCTCAGTCAGACTGAAGAAGTAGAAGAGATCACTTCCATTTAGGATACATCCACCATATGCTGCTTGATAACATTTATAATTACTTGATCCCCTTTCAAAACAGTGAGCTTAACTTCTCAATTTGCAAAATTAGAGCCTTTGCATTCCAATTAGGAATTGAACCAGTTAGTCATTTACTTATTTACAGGCATCTTTTAATCTCAAACTAATTTAGACTACACTATTTTTTATTGATTACTAGTCTTACATATAAATTACAATGCTAACAGAAGAGTGTATTATAGGAAATGTGTTGTTTACTTCTCAAGGAGAGTTATAAAAATATATATAGCTCTATTCTATCTCTCTGTATCTATCTACTCATAGCCTACTTAATTATCAAAAGTATCTAAGATGCAATTACTATATCTTGGGTTTTTTTCATATAATAAAAAAGATATCAAGGAGGCTGGGTGGCATAGTCAGTTAAGAGTCTGACTCTTGGTTTCAGCTCAGGTCATGAGCTCAGGTTCATGGCATCAAGCCCCATGTTGGACTCCATGCTCAGCACAGAGTCTGCTTAAGACTCTCTCTCCCTCTCACTCCGCCCCTCCCCTCCCCCCATGCACTTAACGCTCTCTAAAATACTCTTTTAAAAAAAGTATCAACTCAGAATTTTGTTCATTAAAACTCAGTACATATTATCTCACCAAATAAAATTTTGAAATATTTTTTCACAACTTAATTGTAAAAACCATAGCATATAGTTTAATGTAATGTTTGCAGTAAAAGATTCAATATAGTAAATATATCCTAAATGTTGTTCCTATGATTTGTGTTGCTTCTTGAAATGGAGTAAATAATATTTTATATAATGCACATCTATGAAACAGATGTTTTAATAACTGATTTCAGTTATTATATTTTGTAGTTTAAGATAAATAATGTTCTTGGGAATTATAAAGTACATTTCATATTCCCTTATCCACCCTTATCTACATAGTCCACTGCCAATCTCCTAATCAATGTGATTTTATTAGACTTACACACCATATAATACAATGTAGTGAACTTTTAGCTGTAGAATTTTGTTTTTAAGTTAACCTTCCAATAATATCATGCAGTTCCTATCCTCTAATCTTTCTATCCACTCATTCATTTATTCATCCAACTACTATTTGCTCCATTTCCATTATATACACAACTCTGCTAATTTCTGGAAGTATACACAGAAAAGTGGACAAAGATTTTGGCCAATGTTCTTGTAATTTGGCAGGTAAGATATGTCCATCCTTAACCTTAATAAAAATTAGAAAGTAACTGCCATCAGTAAGGTTCTGTTTGAATTTAGATGAGCTCCAAAGGTTGAGGCTCAGAAGGAAATGAAGAAAGGCTTGGCAGAGGAGGTGATATCTGAAATGAGGCTTCCGATCTGTACAGGCAGAAGTAGCGATAAGAAAATGGTTCAGGAAAGACATGAGCAACATCAAAAGGAGAGGAAACTTGTGTCATATGGAGGAAATAAAAAGTAATTCATTTGGCTGTGGTTCAAGAAGAAGAGGGATAGAAAGTACACCTGGAAAGTTTGGAATGGGTGGTTCAGGGTCTTTCATGCCTGTCTAAGTTACCCGGACTTTTAAGACTGGGGTGACCAGCAGACTAAGACACAAGCTCCTACCTTTGGCTTTCAGTGTCCTACAAGATTTCACCCTGACCAATGTTTCCAACAGTGCCTACAGTTGCTCAATTAATGTCTACTGGTTTACACTGAAAGTGAATCCCTAACTGTAGTTTTCCACGTTCTCTCCAGATGCAGTGTTTTACTTTGCTTTCCCTAATATACCCTGAGAACTTGAATTCTGTGTTTGCTCACACAGTTTACTCCATTGTTGCTTCCTGTCCATTCTGCTTACTAACCTGTTCTTTTCTTCATTGTCCATGGTTCATTCTAGATCCCCCAACTAGAAATAAACCTTATCTTCTTTGTATTCTCTATGATTTTTCCTAAAGCATTTGTGAAATCCTGCAATATGACTGTATTTTTAACTTTTCTTTGATTAGAAATCCTTAAAATGCAAAAAGGAAGAGATTTACAACACTGTCATTGAATTTCAGTGAAATTGGCCTGACAGTTATTGAATGAACACCTAAGAATAAAAAAAGATTGGTCTATAGCTTATATGAAATAAACAGGACAGACAATGAGCATCAGGGAGGAGGACAAGTGTCTCAACCACTCAAACATCAGGCCGACTCAATAAGTGTACAGGAAAAGGTCTGTGCCCTATTTTAAACCTAGGGAAATTAAAATCTGTGCTACAGAAACGTAAGAATGTTATAAAAGAATCCTGAAACTACTAGCCAGCTCCTCCTTCCAGGAGGAGCAAAAGTAATCAAAGAAGAAAAACACATTCTACAATTCTGGAACTTAAATTCATCTGAAGTGAGAGTGAGTGAATAGTTACTTGCAAGTCTGCTCTATGAACTCTATCTTTCTTGAGATATTTTTTCATTGCCTGTGCCAGGAAACTGGGAAAACGTTTAACTTACTACAACTGATTGATCCAAAAGTGTGGCAAGAGTCCTGCTATCCAAAAATACCAGGTGAAACAGCAGACTGCCAGATACGCACAGCTGGATGTGTTTCGCCTCTTCTGGGTCGTCCAAGTTTACCACATGTCAGTTCAGCAATTTAGGGCGGATTGGAGGTAATCCAGTAGAAAGAAAGGGAAAGTTGTGTTGGTTGCAGTCTGCAGAAGTTCTCCTTGTGTTCTTAATTCATCTCTTTCTCAGATGTTTGTGGTTTGTTTGTCTTTTCAGCTGTGGCAGTGGTTAATACTGTTGATGGGAAAATAATTTGTCCAACCTGGGCAGATCTTTTAAAGTTGTAAGTTTACTGAATGTTAATCTGCAGGTGCCCAAATATTAGCTATTTGAAAATCTGTGTCACCATTGCATAAACTCTTAAGACTTGCATCTATCAATGAGATTTGCCAGGTTTTTTTTTTTTAATCCTTTACTACCCACTCAGAGTGGCTAAATTTAGATTTGTTCCACTGTCTGCTCTACTCATTTAAATAATTGCAATTGCAAGTTAACCTACAAAATAAAGACCCATAATAGGGTGCTTATTTTGATCAAGCTGTTTTAAATGTGTGTTAAGAAATATGGGTATATGGACCCGCTTTTGCTTTTCTGGAAAAAGTACAAAAAAAAAAAAAAGAAATATGGGTATTCGAAGAGTCTTTAACAAGATAAGAGCAAGGCCAAATTTGAAGGACAACGGGGAACTATCCTGTTTGCTCCTCCCCAGGCCTGATGGTTCTACTTGCTTACTGTTCCTGGACAGTCATTATTAATCTATTTCACCAGGTATCTAATCTCCTTCTCTAATTGAAACTATCATTTTTTGCTCCATTACTATTTAGCACTTACCTCTCCTGCCTCAAGAAAATCTAACATTGCCTCTTTCTAGTTTATCAGAGTTATAAGCATCAAACAAATAGTAATGCTGGTGTTTAGATGTGTAGCTGAAGCTTAAAGAAGCTTATTTGCTCTTCTGACATAAGGGATATATGTGGAAAAAATACTTGGGATTTCAACAATCAAAATGTTCACATTTCACCATATTTAAATTATAACCAATATTCTTTCCACTACTAGTACTCACTAAAATGATCTGGTGGCTAAGGAGAAAAATCAAATTAGATAAACAGTTACCGGATGAACAGATGATTATTCGTAAGTGAAACTGTATGGTAACAAGAACTTGGCTGAGCTATCTTATTTCCCAAACCTGACTCAAGGACAGGGTTTTGGGGGACTTCTTCAACTGCGGTAAAGCCCATCCACACCAGAAGCTGACTCTTTCTGGAAATCAGAAATTCATTCCAGGGACAAGTAAATGAATGATGCCAATGAGAAGTGTTAGTTCCTCTCCTAGAGGAATTCACATTTCAATAGGGCTCAAAGTCTTAAGCTAAATTTAGGAATCCAGGACTGAAAGGTAGCATTTTAAGCATTAAAGAATCAGAAGGAAAAGTGTGTGTGTGTGTGTGTGTGTGTGTGCGCGCACATGCCATTCTCAGTCTGTAATGATTTAAGTAAATTTAAAATTCTGCCTATGTGTAATTATGGTTATGTGAAGATTCTCTTTTAATATTAGAATTGAATCTCTTTGAGGACCTGAACTAAGTCTCCTCATTCCCTCGAATTCTCCAATATTGCTTGGCCCATAAACATTCAGTAAAATAACTGGATGAGCTAATTTATTAATTATTCTTGCCTACTACCACAGCATTGGTCAAGAAAAAGGTTATATGCTAATGCTGCAAAAGTTGTTTTCCCAAATTATGAGCCCCATTTTTTCTCTTACTGAGGAAAGGCTTAAAATCTAAAGATTGAATCACATGAAATTTCAAGGTTTCTTTTCGATTTTTCAGCACTATAGATTGGAGTAACCCACTGCTGTGATTTGACCATGACCCTCAGCACTGGCTCATCTCAGGACCCTCACAAGCACTGCGTGACGATTTGCAGTGCACAGGATCAAGGACCTTTCAAGTGCCCTCAATCAAACACAAATAGGACTGACTACCTTAAAAATCTAGATTTTGATGTCAACGACCAAGAAATTATTTCTGGCTCCATTTTCAAGGAAAACCAAGAAATGAAAAAGAAAGAGAGGGTGTTAGAATATAAATATTTTAAAATATATTTATAAACTATAACATTACATTTTGGCAGAACTTTTCTTTTACAATAACAGGAGATGTTTTTTAGTATTCCAAGTTGACTCTGTAACAATATAGTCTCAGTATTAATATGTCATTTGGGAATGATGAGTTGATGTTTCTTACGTTGGTTCTCATGTCATCTACCCATGCTTCCATGCCTGCAAAAGAATCTAACATGCACAGGGAAACAGGCAACAGGAACAGAAGTTTCAGATACCATGACCAAAATGAAAAAGCCACCCTAGCCTTGGGTAAAAACAACAGCAGCCTGACACTTCTCTAGAATAGCTCTGACCATGACCAGAAGAGCGAGAGTGTTAGAAGCAACAGTAGCCAATGGCATGCAAAGAACTTGAAAGATGGAGGTAAATGCCAGGAAAAATACAAGTGCAGGATACTACTTTGCACTTTATGGAGTCATAAAAGCTTTTTTCTGGAAAGTTCAAAGCCCTTGACAGACATTTCATTAGCCCGCCCTCTCTCCTTTGAGGTACACAGGTGGCAAGTATAATTATTGTCATTTTTATGAATGGGAAAAAATGAGGCATGGAAGGTTAAGAACACATTCAAAGTTATATAAAATCACATTAACAGAAGACTACACCATCCCCCCTCCCCGATGCTTCCTTAAATGCCTTATGACCTTTTTCACTGTGCCGGTCTTATATCATGTTTTTCGTGAAAGAAATTGCCTTAAAAGATCCTTTGTACTCATTAGTATATGGTGTTTCTAAAATTTAAAAAAGGGAGGGTGGGTAAAACAAAACAAAACATAAGAAAAAAAACAAAAAACAATAAGGTCGTGGCACATGTCTCAAACAGCCAAATCATTCTTTCAACGCTACTGATATACCCCATATATCAAATGTATTATATTTTGAAGAGAAGTTTAGTTTCTTCGGGCCACTACTTCATCTAAAAGCCTCCTTCAATCCATATCGCTCAGTCACATCCTCTCATTCTAAAATCTGTATGTTAAAATGAACACTTCACAACACTGCTAAGCATCTTAGAAAAGATGAGTCATACGACTGGTTGTAAGGGCCAAGAGATGAGAATGAACTCCCCTTTTTGACAACTGGCAGGGAACCACCAAGTGGTGAGGTTGGCACCATGCACTGGCACTCCACCTCCACGTCCTGAAAAGACATCTTTGCTTGGTGGCTCTTCCAGTTGAAACGTAAGAAAAATAAATGGTAATAGCAACCAAATGGAAAAAGCTGGAAATTACTAGAGAAGAAGAAAATTTTAACTTCTAAGAAGATATTAGAAAGTGGAAACTTTACAAAAACTCTTTTTGCCAATGAGGTTGTCCAAAAATCAACCAAATTTATTACAGAGTAATAACCAAATTTGTGCATGAATCAGTGATGATGTAAAACTGTACCATATAAGCATTACCAAATATTTTTCTATTTACCTTTAAAATAAGACTTCAGGATGAGGCTCTCCACTGCATTTCATGATGAAATGCCATGTTGACTTGGTATATTACCTCAGATGTGAATCTAATATAGTTTGATTTAAGAGACTAAAATGAAACATACCACTTTTTTATGCCTCTTTTCTATAAGTACAAGGTATAAAAAATAACCAATTTAAATATGGTAAGAGTGTTGAGCTACAGTTTCAAAGATACCTTTGAGAAGATGATTTTTATCTACTATAAGCAATTTAGCTAGGAGAAATATTATGTAGCCAAACAACTGTCTCTATCAGTGCTAAAATATGAGTTGAAAACTAAACACTTGGTTACCTCATGAAGATAATTTAATGGATTTATACTGCCTGTAATACGAAGTGCTTTTTTTCATCTGCCTTTATAAATGTACAAAATGGAAACCATTAGACCAAAAAAAAAATTGCTTTAGCTTTATCCCATAGGTTACTAATTGCTCTCATATCAAGATATGTACATATTTCTATGTAGAAATACCACATTTCCCCTTTGTATTTTGATATACTAAAATAAATACAGATTTCTAAAAACTCTGACTTTGAAGCTGGTCTTGGACTATTTGAATGGCTGTCAAATGTGATACTGATTTATTAATAACTCCCATATGTTAAAAAAACAATCCTTCCCAGACCTTTAACATCTTCCAACTGTTACGGCTAATTGTTCCATTGAAATAATTTTCTTGATCATTTGTACCTAATTCCTCTAAGACTGTATTTACTTACTTATTTTACTTCTTAACAATTCACATTGCTTTGGAGTTCATTTTTTTTCCTGCAAGAAAATACTATATTCCTGTGGGAGGAAAACACAGTACTTCTATATAATGCAGCTATGAAACAAATGCAATGCTTTATGCTCTGTTGTAAAGAGACCATCTAAAATCTAATTTCCTAGGCCAGAAGTGAATAATATCTATTTCTATGCTTACCAGTCATTCAAAACCTTTCTTTTTCCTAACAAAAATGTCTACCGATATTGGCACATGCTCTGAAACACTTAGCATATTATCAATTTCCAGCACATTATTTTTAGTAGTAGCAATGTTTGTTGTATTTTTGTTACCACTACAAGTACTACTCCTATTTATAATAAAAAAATTATTTCCCGAATGGCACAACCTAGAAATTTAACTTAAGATGACTGACAGGTGGAAATGCTTAGCCATTGTAACTCAACCTCGACATTGTGAAAAATAGCACTTTGATTTTTCCTCTGTGCCTTTTCTTTCTGGTAGTCCTAAATATACAGCCTTGAAGTAGTTATTTCCCTGACTTTCCATTAGTATCTCTCTCTCTCTCTCTCTTTTTGGTAACACATTAAAACATCAGCTCAGTTCTAAGGCTCTTCTACAGTGCATCGCTTCCTACACTGGGGTCATGTCCTCTCCTTCTCACATTCTGTTGCTCAGAAAAACACTCTTTTGTGTCCTCGTCTCCCATCTCCTTGACCTCATGGTCTAAATTCCTGAAATTAATTTTCTACTGCTCATACAAGGTTTATTCTTCACTCACTTCTTATGTAATGTTCCTAATAATGTGAAAAATTGTAAGGGCAACTCAATATTACTTCAAAATTTACTAGATTTTGAGCTCTAGAATGGAAGAATATATATTTTATTTATCTTGGTAATCTGGTATCTCATGCACTACTGTCACGTTGTAAGTTTGCAAGAATAGTAGCAATCATGGCAATAATGATAGAATCTAACTCTGAAAATACTTAATACGTGTTTTACACTCTGTTGAGTGTTTTTCATGGAGCTCTTACAATGTCCTTACAATAGCACTTGATATGGGATACTTAATATTGTTATTGTCACATTTTGGATTGGAAACTGAAGTTCAGAGTTGATGAGCAACTTACCAAGGTGGCAGAACTTGGTTATGAACTTCAGTAACCTGATCCTGATCTTATGTTTTAATCGCTATAAATTTTTGTCAGAGATTATGTTTAATTATTTGGCATACTTCTCCAGTCCTGCACCAAACCCCACCCTGTTTGCTTTGTTCGTTGATTCTCACATGATTCTCATAAATGATTAACATTTATCCAAAAATAAATGATCCAAAGAAAGGATGACAAACACATTTCGGTTGTTTTGTGTTTTTTGTGTTTTTTCGTTTGTTTGTTTGTTTTTGCCAAATCTACTTTATTGGCAAAAGGTGCTTATAAAATTTATTTATAAGAATTCTGAGGTTATGTAGAATGTCTGAGGAAAAGGCACTATCAGCACAGGAAAAGGAAAGGCCAACTATCTACCTCACTAACCAACATGTATCTTTATTTCTTGGTTAAGAAAAATACACATATCTCTCTCCTCAGTGGAAGCTGGATATCAATATATGTTGAACTGCAACCAAATTGAACCTGCCAAGATAAAGCTAGTGTCAAATTAACATCACTACTAAATTGTCAGATTAAATGTATTTTCCTAAGGTAACATTTATAGGCACAGATGAGCAATAGAAAAATATGTCGATCACCTACTCTCTGTGTGAAGAAATACTAAGATAAATTTTTAATTCTGTTTCTAATCTTTAAATTTCTGAGGGCAGACATACTTTTGTACTTGATAACAAACATGTGAAACATCAGCATAGACGCTGAATATGGACATTTTCTATTATAACTCTAATAAAATGTGCCTAATAATCTGGTTTACTGGGAGACAATTTAAACCCTAAAACACACACACCATGATGTTGAAAGCATATTAAATATAACTTATCCTCTGATTCAGGATGTACTTTGTGACTTCACGGTGCCATCTGGTCGTGTTTATGAACACTGATTACAAAAGAGTCCTGAGACTGCACAGAGGCAAGATGCATAGTAGTGAAGAGCTGGTGCCGTAATTCTTGGGTTGGTCTCCTTGCTCCACAGTCTTTATCAGCTCTGTGCCTCAGCTTCCTCAACTGAAAAATTGGGATGGTATTACCTACGATTCTTAAAGCACCATCTAGTACATAGCAAGCACTCTGTGTTAGTGATTATTGTCATCATTACATTATAAAGTGTAAAATTAACTTGAATTCCTTTGTAACTGGAAGACAAATACTGAAGTTTTGTTTGTGTGTGTGTACGTTCATACAAATTTTAGGATTGTTTGTTGTAGGTCTGTGAAAAATGCTCTTGGTATTTTGATAGGGATTACATGAAATGTGTAGACTGCTTTGGGTAGTACAGACATTTTAACAGTATTTGTTCTTCCAATCCATGAGCATGGAATGTCTTTCCATTTCTTTGTGTTGTCTTCAATTTTTTCATCAATGTCTTGTGTTCAGAGTACAAGCCTTTCACCTCTTTGGTTAGATTTATTTCTAGGTATCTTATTGTTTGTGGTACAAGTATAAATGAGATTTCTCTTTCTGCTCCTTCATTATTGGTGTGTAGGAATGCAAATGATTTCTGTATGTTGATTTTATATCCTGTGACTTTACTGAATTCATTTATCACATCTAGCAGTTTTTTGATGGAGTCTTTCAGGTTTTCTGTATAGAGTATCATGTCATATGCAAATCTGAAAATTCTACTTCTTCCTCAGTGATCTGGTTACCTTTTATTTGTTTTTGTTATCTGATTGCTGTGGTTAGGACTAAGGAATAAAAGTGGTGAGAGTGGACATCCCTGTCGTGTTCCTGATAGTAGAGGAAATCTCTCAGTTTTTTCCCCATTGAGGATGATATTAACTGTGGGTTTTTCATAGATGGCCTCTATTATATAAGGTATGGTCCCTCTAAACCTACTTGCTGAGCAACAAAACTGTCTTTCATGTACCAAATGTAGATATTTGTACTTCCTGATATTTGAGCTGTTCTAGATATCCAATTCAGTTTGCCATGGTATAGACTGAATGTTTGTGCTCCCTCAGAACTTACATGTTGAGACCTACCCCCCAACATGATAGTAATAGGAAATGGGACTTTGGAGGAATAATTAAGATTAGATGAAGTCATGAGAGTGGGGCCCTAATGGATGGGATTAGTGCCTTTATGTAAGTTACAAGAAAGCTTGGTTCCCATCTCTGATCTCAATCACAGGAAGATACAACAAGAGGTGGGCATTTACAACAAACATGGAAGTGGGCTCTCACCAGAATCTGTCAATCCTGGCATTCTGATCTCAGACTTCTAGAACTGTGAGAAATAAAATTTCTGTTGTTTATAAGCCACCCAGTCTATAGTACTTTGTTGTAGCAGCATGAACTAAGATACCATATCTTTACTAATACTATCAGAAGACAAATATTTATTAAAGTTAATATCATATCTGTAGCATAAACTCTCTACCATTAAAAAAAAAAACTAAGCAGGAAGCTTTGGAATGACATCCACTGATTTTTATGAAGAAATTCCTTTTAAAAAGTCAATTTATGGACAACAGGTATATGAAAAGATGCTCAACATCAATAATTATCAGGAAAATGCGAATCAAAATCAGGAGATAATACTCACACCTGTTAGAATGACTATTATCAAAAGACTAGAAATAACAAGTGTTGGTGAGGATATGGAGGTAAAGGAACACTTGTGCACTGTTGTTGGGAATATAAATTGGTGCAACCACTATGGAAAACAATATGAAGGCTTCTCAGAAAACTAAAAATAGAACTACCTTATGATCCAGCTATTACACTTTTGTGGTTTTTATCCAAAGAAAACAAAAACACTCTTACATATATCTGCAACCCCATGATCACTGAAGAATTATTTACAGTAGCCAGGACATGGAAATAACTTATGTGTCCATCAGTGGGTGAATGGACAAGGAAACTGCAGTATATGTGTACAATGGAATACTATTCAGCCATAAAAAAGAATGAAATCTTGCAATTTGCAACAACATGAATGGATGGACCTCCAGGGCATTATGTCTTTCTCAGACAGAGAAAGATAAATACCATATGATCTTTCTTGTATGTGGAATCTAAAAAACAACAAAAAACGAAACAAGGTTAATATACAGAGAAGAGACTGGTGGTCAGGGAGGGGTTGGGAGAAAAGGGTGCAGGATAAAAAGGTAACAAGAAAAAATTATGGGAGCTAGGAGATAGTAATCCATGAAATAAGACTAGCTGTGAATTAATTATTAAAGCTGAGTAATAATTAAATTGGATTCATTATGCTATTCTTTTTTTCTAAAGATTTTATTTATTTATTTGAGAGAGAGAGAGAGAGAGAGAGAGAGCAAGAAAGAGCACAAGCAGGGGGTGAGGGGTGGAGAGGCAAAGTGAGAGGGAGAAGCAGTCTCCCCGCTGAGCAGGGAACCTGACACAGGGCTCTATCCCAGGACCCTGGGATCATGACCCGAGCTGAAGGCAGATGCTTAACTAACTGAGCCACCCAGGCACCCCTCACTATAGTATTCTAAAAGGAAAAAAAAAAAAAAAAGAAGAAGAATGTGAGTCGATCTTCTTTATAAAACTCTAAAGGACATACTATTTTCATACTTTTTTTTTCCTCATCCAGTAAGATATTGTTTTATATGCTCTACTTCAAGAGGAGAGGACTTTTATTTTAAATTTTGTGGTTGAGCAGTGCATATGTAAGCTAAATGGAAATTTTTACCCTGCTTGGGCTCTTTGCTGAAGGGTGCTGAGAATGAGATTGGAACTGGATCATGAATGACTATAGAGGAGCAGATTTTGATATGAAAACAGAATTCTGTATTTGGTTATCTTTGATCTAAGGCCACTAAAAGGAATAATAATTGCAGTTATAGGCAAGTATCTGTTAAAGATGGGCAAATTAGACCTAAAAAGTAATCACGGACTCCAAATATCTAAACCAATTTTTAAAATGAAATACATTATTTAAGTGTGAAAATATTTGACTTTTTTTTTCTGCTTGCCAGTGGTTTTTCTCATATCTGTCAGCACTAAAAGCCCTGACATGCTGTAAAAGTCTGTTTTGTCAGTCTCCAATCCCACAGGAAAGAATGCAAGGGACCCTATGGATATTAAATTTATAACTCTAGATATGTAGGTTTAGATAAGGTTTTGATAAGCACTCAAGCATTTTGTTGATTAACCACATCAAATCAAAGCTGTGAATTTAGCCAATCACTAATGATTCCAAGGAACTTGGATGAGATCATTGCCTGCAAATCTCCAGGGGTTTAGGGCTTAACCTAGGACCCTGGAAGGTAAAAGGCAAACCCCCTCTTGGCCGAATCCTCTGCTTGGTTTTGTGTAATTATCAGATAGGCCTTGGGAATCTGTCCAGCAGTGGTCCAAAAGGGAAACATGCACTCACTTACAGTTAGCACGGCAGCTACCTTGGAATAGGAGAAAGTCAGTAAGTTCGTGCTTATGTAAAATGCTTTTAGACTTTAACTCTGAACCAGTCCAACAACCTTTGGCATTTGGATTGTTGAAACCTCTAAGGGCACTTCACCTCCAAGTGCTGGTTCTAGAAATGGCACAGGAAATTAGTTCAATGAGGCAGTGGAACTCTCAGGAGCACTTCTCTTGGACACTGCATTTATGGGAGTGGGAGCTGACATATCGAAGGGACGGGAGATGTAGCTCAACACTAGTAATGCTGTAACTCAGCTGTGAGCCATGAGGAGTGTTTCAGACTAAAGACTCTGAATTCCACAATTTCAGGCAGCAGGGAGCTTGGCAAATGTGCACTGGTCTTACATGAAACAAGCTCCCACTTTTGTAATCAAATAATTGGAAATCTTTGTAGGAAAAATAATGGATCGTAGATGCAGAGTTTTCATTTGTACTCTAAGTGTTTCGTTGATGGACTCTAAAGGTAGCCTCTCTTGAGTTTTAATCCTATGATAAGCCTGTAAAGATTGGACAGCTATGAATGCAAAGTAACCTCGTCCTCCTCATGTGTAATAATGTCTGTGCACAAGTCTCATGGTCATTATCCTTGCTTGTGTTTGAAACCAGTTTTTAATACTATTCAAATATCACTTCTTCAGATGAACTACTGAATTTGATTTATTAATGAATTACTTTTTAAAATATATTTTGAAAGTTTTTCTGCCACAAATTAAGGAAGAAATTGGTATTAAGAACTCAAGTTATGTGATACATATTAGTGATGTGCCAACTTAAACCATCTATGAAGAATTAGCTCTTAGTGAGTTAAGAGATTAAGAATACGAGCAAAGCGTACCCACAACTTTGTGATTGATTCTGAACTCTAGAAAAAAAAGGGCTAAAGACCGCAAAGCCATTAGTGTATCACAGCTTTTCTTTAATCCAGCAGTTTACAAAACTCCTGGTTTGTTTTAAATAAAGCAGCACCACAGTAAATGCCTTTCATTCCTCAATTTTTAAAAGAAATTCTGTGCTTTCCTACTAAACAACCCCTAACCCTGAGTGTGCACTCTTCCTGCTAGGGCATGAGATTTCTCCCCAAAATATCTGAAGGCATAAGTGCTTTGGAACTTCTTCAGCAGAAATAAATCTTTGTCTGTCATAAAAACATCATGAGCTCAGCCAAGCCAGGATCAATAGCAGCTGCCCAGGGCAGGTGGATTAATCAGAACCACGTCCTACCTTCCACACTTCCAAGAGTACCTTCCATTTCTGTCAAACTTAAACAATTTGCCTACGATATCTAAACAGAATATCATTAACATTAAAAAAAGTGTTCCTTTTACAAAGATAAACTTTTTTTGACCTGTGTGCTTAAATGTTCTTAGTTTAATCCACCTACTAAATTTTCTCTTCCATTCTTCAACCAAATTATTTAGTAGATACATTAATCTGAGCTTTTGTTTGTGTTCTATTGCTTTTTGGATGGGCTTTGCCTCCACAGATCTCTTTTAAAATCTGCATTTCGTGCACCTCTTTTAGATAGCTCTTGATATAACCAGAGGCAGGTATGGCTGGAATCAGCTGGAGATGTTCACCACCTAAGTGGAAAAGGTCCAGCTTCAGTATTAACCTCCTGTACTTTCCCTGCCACTAACATGTGATGGTGACAGTGACATTAGGTAACCCAAATTCTTCATCATTCAAAAGGATACTGATAACAACTGATATGCCCTCTGCTGACTTCATCTTGTTCTTGTATGCTTACTCCTTCCCCATTGTTCTCAGGCTGGTGGTCTCACGGCTTCTTCTTTCCTTTGTCAATCTGAGTTCCTTCTATTTGATTAACTTGACCCAAAGAAGCTTAGGGTGAAACAATCCTATCATAGACCGGAGATTATGGGAAACAGCTTTGTATAATTTTCCAACTTCCCAGACAGTGGTAAGGGGCATCATCTACATGCAGCCATCTAGGGTTATAGATGTGGACAATAATGTTTAAAAGAATAACAAACAGCAAACACAACCAGCGATTGAGGTCAAGTTTCTATTCCTAGGATTTGGATAGATGTTACATACTTCTCTATATCCAGCCAGCAGGCCAATCATGAAACTATTTTTACAATTCGACTTACTTGATTCATTCTAAGGATGAGATCCTTTCTAATCAGAGATATTACTGGTTTATGTCACTAACTGAAAACGCCAAACAGCATATTTGCTCTAGATTGCACACCTGCACTTTTATCCTCTCATAGGCACAAAACTGAATGCATTTTCTTCTGTTTATCACAACCTTTTCTTGTCCTTTCTTTCTAGTTATTCACTCTGTTTTTCTCCTGAGGTCAAATCTAAAACCCAGTCTATCTACACATTCCCTAATTTCTGAATATTCTGTTACCTTAATATCTCAATATTGTCATCTTAATTTTCCTCACCTGTGCCCTGAAAATCTTATTTTCTTAGGGGACGGGCAGACGGACAGAGAGAATCTTAAGTGGGCTCCACATCCAGCATGGAGCCCAACTCAGGGTTCGATCTCACAACCCAGAGATCATGACCTAAACTGAAATCAAGAGTCAGATGCTTAACTGACTAAGCTCCCCAAGTGCTCCTGGAATCTTATTTTTCAAGTTTACCACCATATGGATTATTCCCATTAATCTTTCCAGTAACTTCAGTACAAGACTTTGTTTGCTCACAAGCTTTTTATCAGTGTCATCTCATTTTTACATCTCTGTCTACCCAGATTCTGTAACTCAGTGGACACAGATTTTTTTGTAGACATCTAATCATGACATCACTCTCTCTAGGAAATCCAAGAAACCACTTTTACTGGACATCCTAGGGCAGGTGCATAATTGCCACTAGAATTATCCAAGCTTATCAGGACATGTGCAGTACACAAGTCCTTGGTACACATTTTATAAATAGGTCACTAAGAGTTATTAATAGCATGGAGGGTTGTCCTTCTTCCATGAAAATGATGGTATTTTTTCCCCTCTGGGGATAGGTTTATAGCTCTTGTGTTTTTTGTCTTTTTGCTTGCAGGTGACCACCCCTCCCCTAAAAAAAAATCCCCTATATCTCTGGTTTACAAATAGATGTTTCTTTGCTTAGACAGTAATTACTGCTTCCTAGTTATTCAAAACAATACTGCTCCAAGGCCTTTGCTGTGTCTTTTTAGCCTTGATTTGGTCTTTGTTTTTCCCAGTTTGAGACACACCTGTTTGCTTTTTAGGCCATATTTACATGTGCGTTCCAGCAGCATTGAATTGTTGACAGTGGACAGCGAGGTTGTTAGACTGGCTGCATTCCATAGCTTTGTTGTGGGTGGTCCTGTCTTGTCATTGGCTGTTGAACATGACATTAAGATTATATTCAGAAAAGCACGTGAGAAGCAGTGAGTGTTTTCCATGGCAGATCCAAGGCTCCAGCACTATTTTGTAGAGCATGAGTTAGACGGCCAGCTAATGCTCTCTGTTACCTAGTTTCCTGCATGCTGGCTTGTATGATGTGGTTTCCAAATTCTTTGCTCATATTTATAAGCATTCTTCTAACTGTAGAATCTGTTACTTTTAGAGTCTTCTGTTTGACTGAAGCGATGATTGATATTCATCTTTAAGCCAAGTGTGTGTCAGGTGCCGGGGAAGCAGAAGAGCTCGGCCACAATGAGGCAGACTCACCTTGGTGGGTCCAGGAAGGTTTCAGAAAGAAGACAACTGAGCTGAATCATGAAAACTGGGAGGTTCAATGTAAATGGAAGGGGGAGAGTGAAGGGAAATCCAGTCACAGGGAACAAGAGTAAAAACCCAGACAGCTGAGGGGAGCCTGGGTGGCTCAGTCGATTGAGTATACGACTTTTGGTTTCAGCTCAAGTCGTGATCTCAGGGTCGTGGAATGGACCTTCATCAGGCTCCCTGCTCAGCGGGGAGTCTGCCTGAAGGTTCTCTCCCTCTGCCTCCTCTCCTCGCTGCTCACTCTCCCTTTCTCTCTCTCTCAAATAAATAAATCTTTAAAAAAAAAAAAAACCCTCACAGATCTGATTCAGCATCACTTTTGAGGAACTACAAACAATAGTGATTCCATTTGTTTATTATGTGTCAGGCTCCGTTATAATTATATTATCAATACTATTCAGTCACGTAAAACTCTTCGTGGGATAAATTGGAATGCTGACAGATAGATATAGTGCATAATGATAGTGATGTATATTTAACTCTTACAGTGTCCTTACAATAAAATTATCTCCAGTTTATAGGCAATAAAACTAAGAATCAGAGATACTGAGACACACATCTACTACATATTAAAACTATCTTCAATGTCCATGTTCTTATTCCTATTCCACACTATGCTTCTGTCAAATCCTATTCATATGAGAAATCACACTCACAAGTCATATATGATAAAGCAAGTTGTAGCTTCTTCAAAGGCAGTAACTATACCTTGTAATTCCTTTCAATTCTCATAGTGACTAAAACAGGACACTAATTTAATAATAATACTATTTTTAAAACTGCTTTTTAACTCTGAGTTAAATAGAATGACAGAAAAGTTTTAAGTAAGTTTTTTGATTAGAAGTAGTTTTGCTGACCTACTGCTCTCACCCCACCAGCATCCCCACCGCACACAGAAACCAAGATCAACTTTTATGGACAGATGAAATCTGGACAATGAGGTAACAAGGTAAGAAAATTGTAGTGGTACTAAAAAACATACCACGGATATGTAATAAGTGAATCACTGGGCCAGATATAAAAAAAAAACTAATTGGAATAATATATTGGTAATAAATCCAAATACTTCTTCATATAAAGTAACAGAATTATTTAGGGATCCACTACTTCCTTTCATGGGAATTAATTTTAAGGGTATATCCCCTCCAAAAAAGACAACAAAACCCTAATATATATAATATTTAAATATCATACATAAATCAAATGTTTAACAATGAGTAAACAATTAAATGACGACGACTCTCCCTTACAATTTGTCCCCCTTCTAGAGTTTACTATCTCAGTTTTTACAAAAATAAAATGTCTGAAACTTGGTAATAAGGCAAAGGGAGAACACCTGGTACTTTCAATGTAATCTGGGAGTATTGCTAGAGATGCCTTTGTGTGATTCACGTATGTTGCTTATTAAAGGCTCATGTTCTATTAAAGTACAGGTTAACGTGAAGATTTTTGTCTTACCAAGATGCACATGCAAAGAGTTATGATTTTATTGAATTATAGGTCACTAATGAGTTTGGTATCTAACCTAGTGATCCTATTCCAGCATCTTTTCTCCACTCCTACATAACTCCTGTCCCTTTAATCCTCCTTCAAACCAGTGTTATCCTGCTGCTGATTTTCTCATTCATGATATTTGTATGAGTTGTCTAATGGCTCTTCCAACATGCCCTCTTGTCTCAGTCTCCGTGGCCAACCTTCTGCAAAGTAGTCAACATGTAGGTCAGGTGAACTCTACTCTCAAACTTCCAAAGATTGCAACACTAATAAATACAAAGTCCTTACTGTGTCCTCAGCTCCAGACCTATATACAGTTTAGTCTCTTGTTGACTCTGACCTCATTTTACACCTCTCTTTCATTTGATCAATGCACTCCTCTTGGGCTGGCTTCCCTGAGGTTTCTTCAAACTTTAAGCATGATTACAACTCAAGGCTTTCACATTTTCTCTTTTGTGTGCCTAATGCTTGTCCCCAGGAGATTTTCATGATTCATTCTCATCCTCTTTCTTTTTTTGTTTTGTTTTTTTTTTAGTAATAGTTTTTTTTATTATATTATGTTAGTCGCCATACAGTATATCCCTAGTTTTTGATGTAAAGTTCCATGATTCATTATTTGCATATAACACCCAGTGTACCGTGCAATACGTGCCCTCCTTACTACCCATCACCAGCCTAGCCCAGTCCCCCACCCCCTCCCCTCTGAAGCCCTCAGTTTGTTTCCCATTCTTATCCTCTTTGTCTCTTTAAATGTGTCCACCTGAGACACACTGCAGATCATCTTATCTGACACAGTCTCCCATTTGATGGTTTTCTGTCCCCTTTTTCCTGATTCACATTTTTTTTTCTCTTCAAAACACTCATCGCTACCTATCATCTTATTACTTATTTATTTATTGTCTGTGTCTACCACAAAAATATAAGCTGTATAAGAACAGAATTTTGGAATTTACATTCTCTGCTGTAAGCCCAGTTTCTAGACCAGTGCCTAGAATGTAGTGAGAATTAGATAAATATTGTTGAATAAATGAATGATTGGTTTAACATGATGACAAAATATTTTGCAACCATTAGAAAGTTTGAAGATGAAGTGAAAACAAGTATAATACTTGTATCATTTTAAGTGAAAACCTATTAAAAATCGTAAAGATCATATTGCAAGTAATCTGGACATCCTGTGCTTGCAAAAATAAATATAAAGAAAAATGCAAAAAATGAAAATTACTTTGTAAGAATAGTAGAACTGATTCCCATTCTCTGTTTCCTAAATTTCCTTTTATTTTTATAGTGATTTTATTTTTTCAATACCTTTAGAAAATCATTATATAATGCCATTATATAATGACAGAGATGAAGAAAATACCCATATTAAACTTTACACTCATGTTTTTCTGCCTATTTCTTTCCTTCTGTGTTTTATGGTTTCGGATGCCTCAGGCTATCTGTACCTAACATCCAGGACTGCCCTTGGCAAAACTGAAAATCAGGGTCAGTTTCTTTACCCTCTTTCTATCTCTTTCTCATTCTTAAGCCCCCTTTCCTTGATGCTAACCAGAAGGTATTTATCCCTGCTCTTACTAAAGGACTGCATTCTGATAATACTAAAAACTTAATTTATCATATTTCCTAGTGGTATATTTACTTACAGGAAAAAATCCAAATCTTAAAGTTCTGACTTTAAAAAGGTGAAATTTGAGGATTTGGGCTTATTAAAGAAAAAGCTTGATCTTCAGGTTATTTTTTAAGGACACTGCCCGGATACCTGCACCAAGGTCACAGTTTTCTCTTTTGCTGAGAGTCAATCACACTGGCTTTGTCTGGAATATAAGCCTGTAACTTGAATTGCCACTTTAGTCTCAAGTTCAGCTGAGAAAGGAGTAAGCTGAGCATTTTTTAGTAGCCATGGCTAGTCTCCCAATTTGTGATCCACATGGAAGTTACACTTGAGGCATGCAAGCATGTCAAAATATTTCATCTTTGACAAGCAATGCTTTCCAGAGTGATGCCTAGTTCTAGCCAGGCAGTGTGGTCTTGAACTGTAGTGTCATTTCTGGCAAGAACTTTCAAGCCTGCTTAATGTTAACATCAGTTGCCATAATGCACTTTGACACTATTTGGGATTTTCCACTAGGTAATCTAACCTCTCTCAAGTCAAAATTGAAACATCCAAGAATACCTTAGAAATTGAAAAGCTCAAGTATAATCTTGAGTCTACTTGACCCATACTTGATCCTACAATCAATACTGTGAAAAAAAAAATCTGCAGCTCAAATATTTTCAAACCCAAATTTTTGGGGGAGGAGCTGATTTAAAAAAAAAAGATTTGGGGTTGTTATTCCATTATATCACACTTTGTAAATTTTCTACACTCTTGTTTAAAGTGGGATATAAATAAATACATATTCTCCTTTTTATTTATTTTCTGTATGTTTCCCTTACATTCTTTACCCCATTTTTTGTGTATATATATATAAATCTGAGAGTGAAGATTCTGCTCTGTTCCTATTTAAAAATATATGGGGTAGGGGTGCCTGGGTGGCTCTATCAGTTAAGCATCTGCCTTTTGCTCAGGTCATGATCCCAAAGTCCTGAAATTGAGTAACCCATCAGGCTCCCTGCTAAGTGGGGAGTCTGCTTCTCCTTCTACCTCTGCTCTTACCCCCTGCTTATGCACACTCTCAAATAAATAATAAAATCTTTAAAAATATATATGGGTGTTAGTCTCTGTGATAATATGTGTTTTCTCAGCAAAATAGTTATTAATTCTAAGTACACCTCTTACAACAGGTGATGAGAAACCTGGTAAAATATTTGACTTGATAAAATAATTGAAAAATGAAGCTTCTTTTTCCATGAAACAGTTTTGTGGGGGGGTGGGGTAGAGTGTGAGTAAAAACAGTCAGACCTGTTTTTGACTGATTTATATACTTTCCTTTATTATTAAAAAAGTCCACTTGACTCAACTATTTATTGTACTAAAGCCCAACTCTACTCCAACTGCTGGAAGATAAACCTTATGGCCTAAAGTCCTTTCCATCTTTATGAATAAGTAATTCTAAGATATAACACATATTTCTTGGATTCATTAAATTCAACAAGATGGAACTGGACTCTATTTTGGGGGAACTGCTTCTAATTTCCATATTCAACACCTGAGTGAGTAAAAACTGCCTTTCCCCAACTTCCACTCCCACACCTCTCCCTCTGGTCCATCAAGTCGTATTCATTTTCCTTTTCACTCTTCAAACTAGGATGGTTTATTTAAAGGCAGATATGTATGGTTGACTGGATGGGGAGCAAAGAGTGGTGAGAAACTGCAGAAGAACAATTTCAGCGTCTACCTATTTCCTGATTGGTATTCCACTGTATTCTGCTGAAACATATGGAATTATATGTTGAGATTTAGGGGTTAGTTTTATAGCCCCATCTGGCCTTAATTCTGCATATACAATTGTCATCATGAATCGGTCTACAATTTTGGTTTATGTCCCTCTGTTTCTGCTTGATCTGAAAATGAAATTTTACTCTGCATTAAGTGAAGAAGTTGGCTACAAGTCGTCTTTATATTATTTTGAAATGAAACAGATAAAATTTTAAATCTTTAAGATTATGTCTGAAATAAAAGAAGATCGTTTTTGGAAACGATGAATCATATCTTCCAATGTGTATCCACCACAGGATTTTCTCAAAATCAGTTTTTCGTTTTTCATGTATTATTAAACTTAGCAGTATTAATATTTATTAAACACCTGTGGGGTGCCAGTAACAATTCAGAGCACATAAAAGAGGCGGTCCCTAATGTCAAAAATCTTAAAAAGCTGTTATATGCTATTGTGCTTAATCACATGCTGGCCAGAGCGGAAACATTTTTATCATCAACCATCAGAGCTGTTGCTTTTGTTTTCTTTTGTCAAGATGTATCCATCCTGCAAGTGTAATTCTAGTTAAATGCTACAGAATCTGCAGTAAATGATTTTGAGGGTGCGTATCAACATCCCAACAGTCATTTTTTCTCAAAAATGAAATTAAATTTAAAAGGAAAGAAAGGAAAGAAGCTGAAAGCTAGATAAAACAATAGCTAGAAAGGAATGAATCACAAGGAGTGGTGTAACAGACCCTTCCTGCTATGGAAATGACACACGGGATATAATTAAAGTGCACAGAATCGTAAGTGTCGATAACGTAGGTTACTTTCTTTCAGCTTATGTAGCACAAAGAGGACTTAATGAAAGCTAAAGGAAAATAAATTCAGCATAGACATAAGGAAGCACTTTTTCATTCTGCAAGTAATAAATGTTTGGAATGGCCTTCCGCACGAGGTCTTTGAGGTGAAGGACACTGGGGTTATTCAACAATTGGTGCCTTGCTGTAGTAAATTCTAATCTGCTAAATAGTTTTTCTCATTTCTTACATTAGATTAGTGTACAGTTGAACAACAACAGTCCCTAATTAGAACCAAACCTACACAAATGATGTTCACAAGAAAGTATACGGGGCAAATGGCAGGTAATAAAAGAAACTGTCAACGCATGCCTCGAGTCAAGTCACTCTTCAAATTTCAGCTACTAGGAAGAAAATACACTAATTCATTAATTTTAAGTACCATGAGAGGAATTACAAGT
This sequence comes from Ursus arctos, assembly GCF_023065955.2. Lineage (NCBI taxonomy): Eukaryota > Metazoa > Chordata > Mammalia > Carnivora > Ursidae > Ursus > Ursus arctos. The sequence continues at coordinate 36,180,566 of NW_026622874.1, forward strand.
GTATTGACTTTTCATCCTTTGATCTATGATTTTAATACAAGTTTTAGGTGTTGGTAATTTGGTAATTATATTAACACTAAGATCTATCTCTCTCCTTACTTACTGCATCATATATAGACACATTATATACACACAGATATACACACATATGTATATACACATCCAACTTACAACAACAAGAACAACAAACAATTCAAATGCCTGTGGAAAAGGAATGAATGAGACAACAGAATTGAAACAAGTCCCCAGAGGTGGTATATGCTACGCAATGCTCCCATCGCCCACCCCAACACACATACAAACATTCATACACACAGCAGGACTTCATTACACAACTCAAATAATGCTTACTTTTTGTTTAAAAGCCAAACTAGAAAAGTTTTCATTCCCATACTTCTGCATGTGCAAGTCTACATTACATGTAACAGCATGTAATGTTTGCCCACAGCACCCTGATGATGCAGCTTGTTTTCATCTGGCTCTGGAAATTTCTTCTAGGTCTAAATAGTAAAGCTTTCATTCATTCATTCATTCATTCATTCATTCATTCATTCTTCCTTCTTTCCATACATGCTCAAAGAACACTGCCAGGCTAGACAGTATGGATATAAAGATGATCAAAACACCATCATTGATCTTTAGAGTTTAATTGGCAATACACACAAATAAGACAGTATAGAGAAATAAATGATAAGAATGATAATGCAGCAAGATAGTACAGCATGATGAAACTATGAAAGAGATCTGCATACAGTGTCATAGGAGCATTAAGGAGAGGCATATAAATCACACAGGAAATTCAGAAAAGGATTCCTAGCAGAGAAAATGCTTGTGCTGAGTCTTAAAGGACAAGTGGACATTAACTAAATGGAGACTGTAGCCAAGGACATTTGAAGTGGAGGGAACAATATGTGAAAGAAACACCATGGTGTATTTGGCAAACAGCGTTCAGAATAGCAGGTGTCAAGAATCCACATAGGACAGTGGCAGGAGACTGCGCTGGAGATATACGCAGTGTCTAACAGTGTACGGTATGATGTGAGACTCTTTAGTTGACCTTTCTCCTGGAGACTCTAGGATTCACAGAATGACATGAGGCATGCCCAGGTGTGAATTTGTCTGGGATATAAAGGATAGCTTCGAGGAATGTTAGCCTAAGTCAGGGAGATTGTATCTATGCGCCATAGAGTAGTAATGAAGAACAGAGGTCTTACTGGGAACAGAGAAAAGCAGACAGATCTCCTGAGCTATAACATATAAAACCTGGTGACTAATTGAATCTGTAGATCACATGATAAGAGGAGATCTAGTATTACTTTTCATCTTCTTAGATGAGAAATACAGGAGAACAAGAACAGCTTTGGGGAAAAAAATTATACATATCCCGTTCCATTTAACATTTTTGTGGCATATCCAGAGAGGTTACCAATGAGCTAGAAAAATGTGAAGCATACTGAAGATTTTGGAGTCAGTGATAGTTAACACCATGGCTTTGAATAGGAGACTGTAAAAAATGAGATAAATTAAGCGCTGAGCGTGGATGACTGTAGGTAAGGTTACAATGTATCAATATGGTGGACTATTTCACAATAGGAAAAGAAATATTCCTACACAGTGCATCCCAAAATTGAAGATCATAGACAAAGGAGAGGTTTCTGAAATACCTAAAATGAAAAACAAAAACAAAAACCCTGAGTGAAGTGAGTCACAGTAAATCTGAGTTTTTAAATAGATGGAAACTACTCACAATCCCTTGGAAGGAGCACACGTTAAGAGGTTTATAATTCTTAAGGATTAAGGATGCCCACCAAGTGAAACCGTTTTCTTGTTTTTTTATTCTATAGAATGATGACCCCCTGTGGTTCAAGACTTCAAGGATGCTATATCTAGAACATTATCGAAACACCTATGGTCTCTCTTTAGTAATGCTCTGTCTGTAGTATTCATTAATTCTATAAATATCAAGCACCCTTTGAAGGCAGACACTGTGCTAGAGATTGGCAGTGACAAAACCCAACACTGTCCCTGATCTCATATAGTTTACATTCAAAGTAAGAGAATGCAATTTTTGAGAGGGAGGAGATAGCTTTTGTAGAGAAGGCTATCAAGGATGGTCTCTCTAATGAGATGACCTTCAAATGAAAGACCTTTCAAATGAGACCTAAATACAGTGAAAGAGACCTAAATGAAGTACTCAAATATATAGAGCAAGAGCATTCCAGGCTGAGGGAACAGCAAATACAATGGCTCTGAGTGGAAAGTATTCTTGGTGTGTTTGAGAAATATCAGGGAAGTCAGTAGAATGAGAATTCAGTGATCAGTGGGGAAGATGGCATGAGATTCTGTCCAAAGTCCATACTATGTAAGTCTTTGGGAGATGTGGGGAAGACTTTGAACATGCCAAGAGATAAAATATCTTTGGAGATAAAAGTTCAGGAGAACTGATATTAATTATGACACTCTTGCTGTTGTGTGTAGAACAGACTGCAGAGAGCCAAGAGTGGAAACAAGAAAAATTGTTAAGAATCTTTTATAGCAGTCTATACAAAAGATGAAATGTTCTGGACTTAGATGGTAGCAGGTGTAATTAGCAAGAAACAGCTGGGTTCAAGATATATTGCAAAGAGAGAGAGACTGGCTAGAAGATGACTTGGCTGTCCGGTACCAGAGAGAGTTAAGAAAGATATGAATACAGTTTATTAATCTAGATTTTTTAAATTTTATGACTCAATTGGAGCCTAGAGGAAAGGATGTAAGCCATGGTATAAATGAAGTCATTCTCTATCATAGCAGACATAGATAATGACTAATAGTTGATAAATCAAAGAAGGGGAGTGCAAGTATACTTTAATAATGTGGAAATAATTCCTAGGAGAAACATCTGGAAAAAAATTAAAATATTTATCTCTTTCAAGTGGGAATAGATAAGTTGAAGATGTAAGAGGGAATAGAAGTAAAGTTTTTATAAATAAAGATATAAAACTTTATAGTTTTATGAATCTTTTAGTGCTAGCTGGTTTTAAAAATTCATGAGTATGTGCTCACTTAAGAAATGATTATATATGCATGTATAATGATATAATCTATATTCGTATTGATATAAAATTAATCAATGATCAATGAAGGCAGCAGATGTAGACCACAAATTTTAAGAAGTTTGATAGAGATAAGGGGAAAGACTGGATAACAACGATATAAAGAAGTTAGGGTGGACTTAGAAGAGCCAACACAATATTGAAGTAGAACAAAGTTGGAGGACTGACATTATCCAACTTCAAGACTTACTATACAGCTACAGTCGTCAAGACAGTGTGCTATTGGTGAAAGAATAGACAAATAGATCAATGGAACAAAACAGAGAGCCCAGAAAGAGACTTCTATAAATTTAGTCAAGTGGTCTTTGACAAGGGAGGAAACATGGTTTCTTCAACATATAATGCTGGAACAACTGGACATTCACATGCAAAAAAGTGAATCTGGACACAGAGTTTAACACCCTTCACAAAAATTAAGTCAAAATGGGTCATAGACATAAACATAAAACACAAAAGTATAAAACGCATAGAATACTAGGAAAAAATACTTGCAAATTATGTATCTGATAAGGAACTGGTATCTGAAATATATGAAGAACCCTTAAAACTCAATAATAGAAAACAAACAACCTTATTAAAAAATAGGCAAAAGATCTTGACAGACCCCTCACCAAAGAAGGTACACAGATGGCCAATAAGCTTATGAAAAGATGTTCCACATCATTTGTCATCAGGTGGATGCAAATTAAAGCAAAAATGAGATACTACTACACACTTATGGCCAAATTTAGAACACTGAAAGCACCAAATGCTGGCAAGGATTTAGAATAATAGGAACTCCCATATATTGCTGGTGAGAATGCAAAATGGTACAGCAACTTTGCAAGACGGTATGGTAGTTTTGTTTTTTTTTTTATAAAACTAAGCATAGTTTTATTGTACAGTCCAGCAATTATGGTTCTTGGTATTTACTCAAAGGAGTTGAAAGCCTATATCCACACTCAAACCTGCACATATATGTTTATAGCACCTTTATGCATAATTGCCAAAACAGAGATATAGCCAAGATGTTCTCCAGTCAGTAAATGGATAAACTGTGCTGCATTCAGACCAGGGAATATTATTCAGCACTAAGAAGAAATAAGCTAGGGGCACCTGGGTGGCTCAGTTGGTTAAGCATCTGCCTTCAGCTCAGGTCATGATCCCACGGTCCTGGGATTGAACCCCATGTTGGGGTCCCTGCTCAGCCGGGGAGCCTGTTTCTCCCTCTCTCCTGCTTGTGTGCTTTCTCTCTCTCTTTCTGTCAAATAAATAAATAAAAGCTTAAAAAAAGAGAGAGAGAAAGAAAGGAAAGAAAGAAAGAAAGAAAGAAAGAAAGAAAGAAAGAAAGAGAAAGAAAGAAAGAAAAAGAAAGAAGCTAGCAAGCCATGAAAGGACAAGGAGGAATCTTAAATGCATATTACTAAGTAAAAGAAGCCAATCTGAAAAGGCTATATCCTATGTGATTCCAACTATATGACTTTCTAGAAAATCCAAAACTCTGGAGACAATAAAAGATTAGTTGCTTGGGGGGGGAGAGGCAGGGATAAATGGACAGAGCACAGAGGATTTTTAGGGCAGTGAAAATACTGTTTGATATTATAATAAGGGATATATGTCATTATGCATTTTTCCAAACCCATAAAATGTGCAATACCAAGAGTGAACCCTAAAGTAAACTATGAACTTTGGGTGATTATGATGTGTCAACAAAGGTCCATGCTTGGTAAAAAAAAAAAAAAAAAAAAAAAAAAAAAAAAAAAGGAAGAAAAAAAAAGTACCATGCTAGTGAGTGATGCTGATAATGGGGGAGACTGTGCATGTGTATGGGTGGGGGGCATATGGGGAATCTCTATACCTCCCTCTCAATTTTGTTGTAAAACTAAAACTGCTCTAAAACTTTTTTCTTTAAAAAAAAAAAAAAGAAGCTAGGGTGAGCTTAGCATGCTTGTTTGCATTAAATATAAAGTCTTGGAGTTTTAAGATGGGATTTTCACATCCCCCATCCTCTTCTGAATTTAAAATGGACACAAATAAGTTTAGAATAGACCAAAAAAAAAAAAAAATCAGACTGATGAAGTTTAAACTGTCCACTTTATCATTGGTTAAAGCTGGATTGGAAAAACTGTTTCAGCCACACTTAAGCTTCTATTAACACTGTACTCATGTCTAAACCCTGAGAAAAAACCATCCATTGCCCCGTATCTGTTGAGCTCCAGTGGAGGAGACTGAAAGACATTGGCCTCTCAACCTGCCTTTAGAAGATATGTTTTGCCCTACTCTTGCTTACTTACCATTTGGAACCTAGATCAGAACTCAAACATACCCACTCTGTAGGCAGGCAGATAAGAGCAGGATCAGAAAAAATAAAGACTTGCATCACCATTTCCTTTTCCCAACTTTAACCAACTATATGACTAAAGCATCAGCAAGAACAGAACATTCTTGAAAGAGAGAACAAATGGATCTCCCTACCTAAGGAAATCCTAAGAGAATCTGAAGGAAATTAGACCCCAACGAGGTTAAGATGAAGAGAAAGAATCTGAGACTCTGACCCTAGAGGATCTCAAGGTAATGAGATTCAGTATTCTACTAGAAGCATTGCTCAGAAAAGAGATGCGTTTCTTCCTGGAGTTTGGAGAAAGGATCGACAAGAGGATAATAAAGAACAGAGAGGAAGCCCTGTTTGAAGCTTCTATAAGAGGTACCTCTCCAGCAAAGGGGAAAAAATTTCCGCTATGTTGGCAGGGAAGTTTTGGTGGGGCTGGAAGAAAGAGGTTTCAGAGAAGATATCTATTTATGAAATAATGGAAACAGGATGTGTTTCGATTAATTTTTGCACTATATTTTCACAAAAAAATATAATCATTAAGACACAATGAAAATAGCATACACATTGAAGAAACCATTTAACATTTCCTTTTTGAGTGGGTATGCCTCTGGGCACATCTTCTGAGTCTAATTCTCCCACATGAACCAGTCAAGAAAGCTGTTCATAAAGAAAAATCAATCTTAAGAACACTCACATGTTAAGGAATAGCTTAGCTCCTTTTATCTTTCAGTGAGTGGGCACGAAGCCTCCATGAGATTTTGGGGAGTCTCTTGGGGAGTGCCCCCCACTCTCAGTTATTTAGGAAACCTCAAGGTGCCCATACAAAACTAAAAGATGTCCTGTTTGCTCAGCATTTGGGTCCATCAGTTCTCTAGAAATGACTGCACTCATTAGTTTATGAGCTGTGTCACGTGAATGTCATCTTCAATAAAAGAAGGAAACTCTGCATTTAACTGACTTCACATTATTCAAGCACTCATTAGAGCTAGCTTAGCTAAACATTTGTAGGTACTCAATGACCTCAAAGGAAAGCTCTAAAATGTATTCTCTAAGTGTTAGGATTTGTGTAGTTCCTTTGATATTTGCCTTGGGTTTATTATGTGATGAGCTAATATGTGTTATCTTTGTATATTAACTAAGTTATGTGTGTAGTTGATTAAGTAAAGGAAAATATATTGGTTAATCTGCACAAGAAATACAATCTAAGTAATCAAGGTAAAGGAACAACTGGAATAGAGTAAAATTAGGGATGTTTTACCAGGAAAGGAAAATGTTGAGCAGAATTGAAAGACAACTGGCATTGTCAGTGAGAAAGCAGGAAGGCTGGGAAGTCAGGAAGCAAATTGTAGAAGATAGCAGCTATTAACATTTGTATGAATTGTGGACACCTTGGAGTCTGATAGAAGAATGAAACCCCTTTCAGAAAAATACATATAATCAACTCTGCATAAAATTTTGCATATCGACTCCTAACTGGAAGTTGGAAATGCCTTATCTAGGACACTGCCATAAGGTACGCATTTTAAAGACAAAGCTTGGGCCAAAATATATAGGAAACACTGTAGTGTTTTAAAGGGCATATTCAAGGATGCAGAGGTAAAGCTGTGATTTTTTTTTGTAATCCAAGGGTAAAAGGTGTTTAAAAAAAAGTACATAGTCTTACTCCTCTAGAGAAAAATAAACCTGAATATGATGCTTCTGGACAAGTGCCTGCAGGCTAGACAGGTTTCCCATTCCTAGAAATCCAACAAGTTATTTGAAAAGCTCTGCCAAACCCAATCCCATTTACTTTTTCTCCTTCTGCACAGAAGTTCCCTGAGGTCGTAAGAGCCCTCTGGAAGAGCAAGCTTAGTAGAAGGACTTCGCATGGATGCTCATGGTCAACTTGCACAATTTGGCATTGCTCCTGGTGACTGACTGAAGAATTGTCATAACTAGTTGTGACTTTCCTAATATTTCCTTCTTTAGAAAAATGTTAGTATAAACCCAGAGTGACCTGTTTCTGGGTTAATGAACAAGCAGGCTTAAATAGTCACAAAGACATGGCAATTTTTATTTAAGTAACAACAATAAATTTAGAGCCATTTATGGTCCTGAACACTAAGGATTTACAACCTCCTTTTTCATAGTTAGCTAACATCTTCTCTGTAGCGTCTGGTAGAAATCATATATAAATTGTAAAGTCACTCCTTGATAAATCTATGTGCATCTTGTAAGAATATCACACTTTGACTTTTACAGCGAGCTGTAGAATGTTGAGGTATAGGCAGTCTGTTCAGAAAGTCTGTTGTCAAGGAAACTGCACCTTCATCCAATGAAAAAACCAAGGGATCTTTCAACATCTTGGGGAGGAAATATTTAATCATTTACTGCCCCCATGCATGTTTTTCTTTGATCCATTGATGGTGATATTAGGGTTTTTATTAATGTTACCCCAGAAAACAGTAAAACATGCTTTTCTCCATTTAATCATAAATAGGAGACACAACTAATGTAGTCACAAGTAAAAACACTCATTTTATATTTCATGTTTTTGTTTTGTTTTTTTTTCAGGGCATCCTTAGCATGTATTAGATCAAAGGAGTGACAAGAATTAAACAGAAAAAAAAATCTAAAAAAATCTAAATCTCTTTTACATGGTAAGCATTATAACTATTTGATTTTCCAACTATGAAAGTATAAAATTACAACACAAACTGTTCCCCTACTATTTTTCTACTTGACTAACCAAGTATGTATACAGAGACTAGATCGATACAGAGACTTGCTAAGGGAAGCAACACAGGGTGAAACAACTCTAGACATCCTAAACTCAAGTTCCTGAGACAACATTTATTAAGTAACCCTTTATGTGTTTAAACCTCCTTTTTTTTTATCTGAAAAAGCAAAATAATGAATATTTCATCTGGGTAACTGAAGAAGTCAAATGAGATAGCATAATGTGACACTGTTTCATAAATCACAGGATAAAAAGGCAATTATGAAGGGATGTACATGAAAAACAGAGTGGTGTAGTGGTTAAGAGAAGTGCATGCAGGAGTCAGACAGACCTGTGTCATAACCCTGATTCACCTACTCTTTGACTATATAGCCCGAGGCCAGTCTTTCCCTGTGCCTCAATTATCTCATCTGTAAAATTGGTATAATAATGTGTACAGTTACTTCACAGGCGTGTAGAAAGGGTTTAATGAGATGCCATATGTAAACACATTGGCAATGCCTAATTACTCATCTATTACTATTAAAAACAGAAAGACATATTAATCTTTACACGCAAATAAGTGAGACAGCTCTGTGTCGCTGGAGAGAACAATGGTGCATCTTGTAAAAAGCAATGAGAAATGAGTTAGTTCATTTGAGGGAAAAATTTGAGTCTATGGAGGAGTCATAAAAGGTGAAAGTTCTTCAAATGGTAGCTAAAGTCTTGAAGGAAAGGGTGGTTTCTCCTCTTTATTTGGTAGGTTGGAAAAGATTATTGGCTTGCTCTTCACAGCAACAATGGCAACACGATGACACTGCTGATAGTTCTATATGAATTTAAAAAAAAATGTGTGTATTACACTTCTTAGCATTTTTCCCTCCGACCAATTTCAAATGCAGGATTACTGCATTATCTCGCTTGTTCTCTCTCCTCTAATTGATCTTGTGAATGGTTATATTAACGTCACATAACTTTTTTAAACCATGAGACATCCTAGAAAAGGGGGGGGTTCTGTCATGTGTTCCATTACAATCAAAGACACAGCAACCACATTGAGACCCATCTTTATAACACTGTCTCCTGCTTTTATGCTACAAGAACCCCTGCTTCAGCTGGGTTATCCCAGCCTGCCATTAGCATTCCTTGGCACTCTTACCCATTTTCCTCATTTATTCACATACCACTCATTCTTGTAAAACTTTGCTCAGGTTCCACCTTTTTATTAAGTGCTTCCCTGACCACTCCAGTCCCCTCATGATCTTGTCATCCTCTGACTTCCTACAGCATTTATTATCTTCCTTTCATCTGGCACTTAGTCATATATTTACTTTCTTGTTTTTTAAAAAAGAAAGAATATTTTTACTTAATCTGTCCAACTAGAGACAGTAATCTTTTATTAAATGTAAAAAAAAAAAAAGTCCTCTCTGCTGGCACATAACATGTATTCAAACTATATTTGTGGAAATATACCAGCTTTAGAAAACATAGCCTTTGCATTGTTTACATTCCATCTATATTACATTTTCAAATAAATAGAATTCTCTCTCCACCCACACTAAAATTAACTGAAGTATTCTAAATAAGTGTCTAAACAACAGACACTATGCTTTAAGACTCAGCTGTCAACTCTTATTTTGGGGTAGCTAAATAAGCAAATGATCTGACATTTCTAAAATTTCAGTACATATCCTACTTTCTCTAGTACAAGAAAAGGTCTGTTAACCTAAAATTCCTAGCTGTGAAATTCCCCTCTTTGCCTTTCAGCTCAAGTTTTCCTTGAATGAAATGTTATCTCCCACACGTTGAACCTAAGAATAAAATAGCAACATATTAGAAGCAAGGCAAAGAGGCCATCTTGTTACTGATGAGAGTGAAAAGCAAATTTAAGATGTTTTGTAGAAAGCATACTATATGGTAAAATTGCCAAAAAAGAAATTCTTCGTTCCTAACACGGGTTTCGTTTGATCAGTATCTTCTCCCACCTCTTCATGTATGAAATGGCAGCAATCATGATCTAAAATCTATTTTTTCCTACTTCTATTAGGTGAATTCCAGAGGGAATCATTATGGGGTTTTTTCTTACACCTTGCAGAAAATTAGATCTATAGTCAACATTTGCTCAGTTTCTATACCGTTCTCTCAAATTTCTGATACAATGTAAAATGTGAGCTTTCAAAGAGCTATTGGTCTAATATGAGCACAATGAAATGCGATTAAATAATATGCTGGGTAAAAAAGAAAGAAAAAGCAGGTTGGTCTGGACCAAAACTCTCCTAATATTAATCTCATGGAACATGTGCATAACATGTGATTTCCAGAGCACATTTATTTCTATCATTTTGATCCTCATAAAGATCTTGTGAAGTCAGCTTTGGCTATATCCATATTCTCCCACCCACCCCCTACTCCCAGTTTTTTAAAGCATCTAAGGAAAATTTTGGTAACAGAGAAGTTAGATGTTTTTTCCTAGGATTGTAGTGTTCTTAGTAGCTGAGACAGGATACCAGCTCCTGAATGGTGATCCACGCTCTTCTCTTTCCATGACTCAAGTCTTACCTCAAAACAATGCTCTGGAATCAGACTGACTGAAAAGTAAACATTGTCCTATCTAAAGAAAGCCCCTACTTCCACCACTGTCCCTCCTCCAAGAGTTTACTATTTACAAGAGGCTTGGTTTATACACGAAGGGCAGACGTGATTCTTTATCCTTTCCACCTCGAAGTTCCCAGAGGTGGGGAGAAAAACAACTTTCTAAGGGTTTTATAAAATGTTATGTTCATATCTAGGCATTTCTAGAAGTTTTATGCAACGAGGTTATGATTCTAGAGCAGGAAGCGTAGCAACAAGAGAGGGCAGAATTCGTGTGTTGGTGAGATTAGAAAAGCCCTGCTAGCCTCTGGACAGGCAAGAAGATCTTCCTCCGCCTCCTTTCTTAGGCTGACAGGCAGGAGCAGCACAGAAGGCTGCCGGAGCCAACAGTGCCCAAATAAAGAAACTTTGTAGTCGTAAGAGGGGGAGGACGTTTGAAGGGTATTTAGCCTTCAGGGACTTTATAAAACTAAGTCAACCAATGGAAGGTTTATGTGGATGCTTTTTAGTAGCGTCCGAGAACTGGGTTGCTGGCTTTTGTTTCATGTTGGAATGGATTTTCACTGCTGGTGAAATTTAGGAGCTCATCATTTAAAAAAAAAAAAAAAAAAGACCCTCCTAAGAAATCCCTCTGTAACAGGAAACGAGACTTGCCAAATCAGCATAACAATGGGAAGGTAGTATTTTAAAGAAGGCATTTGCACTTTCTTTCTTCAGCCTATTAAACGCTTGAATCACTGAGTTCTCCGCGACGGAGATTCAATTGTGGCCACAGTAAGCAAATGAGCCACAGCTAATATTGTATCGTAACCACATCTAGGTACCAGGCACAACTCCACGGCAAGTCCTTCTCAGGTGTTGGCGCATTTATCCACACCGGGTAACAAGGACAGAACTAGTAAATGTCAGAGTCGGGATTCCAATCCACGCAGTGTTTTCTCCAGAGACCGTGCTCTCTAACCCTGACCATTTTTTCATCAGCTAGACTTTTACAGTACCACTTTCTCTCTCTGAAGATTTTGTTGAGATTGTGGGAGGCTGAAGGAGATGAGGAAAAAATAGAAGAGCTAGCAACAGCAATCGCCCATGGATGATTTCAGCCTATTTCTGCGGTGCTCACTGAAGACTGAGAAAGCACTGAGGAATCGGACTGATGACCTGGAAAACGAGCTCAGATTAGGAAACGTCAAATCAGTGGGACTTGCTGAAGGCACGGAGATGAAAGCAAATGGGATTCTCTCCCACCACTTTCATGTTTAATTTTTTTATTTTATAGAATGAAAGGAAAGGAAAACGGATGATATTTAATTTTCAGTAACAAACCATGCATTGCTGCACATCCGGCCAAGGCCAATTCACTCACGTCCTCTGTGTTGTACAAACTGCAATCCTCATAGAAGAGAAATAAATAGTCAGGAACTCTCAGATTACAGCTAGTACTTTGAAAAGATATTTACAATACAAGTACATCAGAGTCACTAATTCATATTTCACTATGCTGTGAACCTGAAAATTCTCATTACAAATAGCAGTTCCTGAAGTGCCACCAAGATATATTGACTGTCAAAGTGGCACTTCCTGATTGTCTACAGAAGCCCAAGAAAAGTATTTATTACGCTGTTACATTATTTTTTTTTTCACAGTATAATGAAAATACATTAGTCTGCAGTAGCAGCCTTGATTCTTTCCCATTATATTTGTTCATATAATCACCAATCTGCCAAATTTAATAGTTTGCTAGTTACTACAAAAATGTATTCTGAATTGCAGTTGGAATAGGGATAAGTTGACTATTCATGCTTCTGGAAAATGTACAGACATATGTGTAAATTTCAAGAAAGACTTTGTGATGCTTATACGTTTTTCTAATTTAATGTGAGACCTTCCCAGGATAATATGGTTTAAAATAATAATCACGGCTAACTTTTATTGAGCATGTGCCATGTGCCAGGTACTGTTCTAAGAGTTTTATATGTATTCATGTATTTAATCTTCATATTTACCCTATAGAATCAGTACTATTGTCATCCCCATTTTATAGACACAAACTGTAGATTACCCAGTGAGCAAGCGGCACACCTAAGATTCAAATTTAAGCAGTCTCTTCATTGGTAGCTTCAATTGTAGCGAGCATAGCATCATATATAAAGTTGATGAATCACTATGTTGCACGCCTGAAACTAATGGAACACTGTGTGTCAACTATGCTCAAAAAATAAAATAAAGTCTGTCCATGAGTGGGTTTCTCAATGTCAGCACTATTAACACTTTGGACCAGATGTTTCTTTAGGGTAAGGGGCTGTCCTGTACAATGTAGGGTGTTCAGCAGCATCCTGGCCTCCTCTTATTAGCTGCCTATAGCATCCCTCTTTGCACCCTTCCCTGCAGTTCTGACAGTCAAAAATGTCTTCAGACTTTGCAAATGTTTCCCTTGGGGGATAAAAATGCCCCAGTTGGGAATCACTGCTCTGGAGTATATAATCTCAAAAGGGGGTGATATCGCCCTCAAGACGGCAAAATTTGGTTCTGGGGGTGCAAAAAAAAAATCCTACTCTAGTTATGGAGCAAATATATATACAGTTACATGCAGTGCATAAGCAGACGTATGGGATATTTGCAGTAAGAGAATTTCACAGGCGGGATCAGGAAAAAAAGTCTAAAATTCTCCTTAGGAGAGAAATAATGAAATATAGGTTGAGAAACAATAGGCTAGTGCTTGGCTCTTAATCTCTATGTTGTTCTGCACAGTAACAGGCCAGATGGCAAGTCTGAACTCTTGAGATGAACCCTTATTTGAATGACTCTCCCCAAATGGTCAAAGAGGTACTCTCTCTGACTTCCTCCTAGAATGAGACCATTACCTTCACCTTCCTGAGGGTTCAACCTCATCACCTTAGCCCTATGGATTGGAAAATTTGTAACTTTTGAGTTTTGGGTTCAACAAAACACTTTAGACTATTTTTCAAACATTTTCATTCCAGCAAAAACTAGAAAACTGTATTTGCCAAGAGCTATTTTTCTTAAACTTTTTAATCCTGGGTGTATTTCAAAGGAAATTTATCCATATGGTTCTCATTCATTTACTCTTAATTCATCAAGATGGTGTTTTGTAAAAGCCAGTTGACAACCAAGGAGCTGTACGCATGTTTTTTTAACTTGAACGAGGAAGTTGGGCTTTGCTTGTGCTAAATAGAATTTAAAACCCCTTAAGTTTTTTTATACTTGGCTAAATGTAATTTTCCCTCTTACTAATCATTAATTTGGAGTCTACTTTTTTGATGTAAAATGTTTTATGGTAGAAGAAGCAAGAGAGCAAAAAAAAAAATGCACTTTACTAAGAGAGAGACTTTAAAAACTGGAACATAAGAACAAGGATGTGGCCAGAAAATTGTATGTTTGCAGAATACTTTGCTTCTGTAATCTGACTTGCACTAGGTTATACTTAGTAATACAAGAATTACATACCTCTTTTAGAAGGTGGGGTTGTAATTGCCAAGTATTTCTCTGTTTGGGATAATACTGTATATTTAGGAGACTTGCTAGAAGCCCCTTGTCCTTTTTCCCCAATTCCTAACCCCTAACAACCTTGTAGCTTTGCAGCACCCTTTCTTTTCTTTGAACAGAGCCCCATCATCATCACTGAGAATAAACAATGGGCTTCATTAAGAAGTGCTAAATGTATTTGTATGAAAGAAACAGAATAAAAATCAAACATGCATCTTTAAAAGGTGCTTTACATAGTGAATGGAATAAATTATAGAACATTAACTTTAAATGTAAATTTTAAACTTTTAGACTCTCAATAACGCTTTTATAGAGACAGAGGCACTATTTCTACGTGATAGGAGACAATGGGATCATTTCTCCCTTTCTATTCCTATCCCTAATCAACCTTCCGTGTGTTAGGCAAATGCACTAATGTAAGCAAAAACAATACATTCAAGGAATAAATCATAAAACACTGAGGATATTTTTAAAATAATAGGAAGATGTATTAAGCCAACATAAAACTGATTTAGGGCACCTGGGTGGCTCAGTCAGTTACGCATCTGCCTTTGGCTCAGGTCATGATCCCAGGGTCCTGGGATGGAGCCCCACATCAGGCTCCCTGAGCCTGCTTCTTCCTCTCCTTCTCCCTCTCCCCCTCCTTGTGCTCTCTCTCTCTCAGGGAAATAAATAAAATCTAAAGAAAAAAAAGGCTTATTTAGAGATATTTCCAAACCATTTTGTTATTTATACATTTCTAAGTTAAGAAATAGGTACTGGTCCCCTCTCCAAATCTACTGAATCAAAGTCTCTATGAGAGGGGTCCAAAAATCTGCATTTTACAAGATCCCCAAGTAATGCTTACACATAGTATTGAGAATTACTGATTTAGATAACAGTAGTAACGGATAATTGGGCTAACACAAAGATTGGCTTAACATGAGGCAAACATGTTACCTAGCATCGATTTTACTAAATTATTACAAAGACACAGGCATTCAAAAACTTAAAGCAGAGAGAGGTCTGGGCAGCGAGGATACCTCCCAAGATCCTTTGCCACATTGGACATGCCCTTCTGGCCCTGAATAGTTGAAGTCTTCAAGTAAGGTCCAGGGGATTGCTTACACAGTGGGAGTATTTCAACTATAAAGTGTCTCCACTCTGCCTCCATAGAGCTGTAGAGATTATGTGACTTTCTCCAGAAGCCATGTCTGGATTTTACTTATTCACTGTCATTCTTAGCCGGGTCATTTTCAGAGATATAGTCTCTTTCTCTTAGCAAGTATAATAATTTACCCAGAGTCCAGTTGAAAAGGATAAATGGCTCTTTCATTTCCACTGGTGTGTACTCTGGTAAAAAAGGAGTAAGTGGCTTGCAGGCTGACTGCTTTACCTTCTTCCTCCCAAGAATAAACGTAATGAGCATTCAATTATCCTGGGTAAGCAGGCCTTAGTAACAGAGTGACATGGGAGCAAGTCCACAGGAACCATGTGATAGGGTGGGTGTTTTTGTAGGTTGCCAGCTTTGGGCCTTCTCTATCTTTTCTACCCTGGTTTCCATCACCAACATTCATCCAAAGTTTTGTACAACGGAAACTTATGATGTAACTGAGCTCCCTCTCTGATATTATTTCTAATATTTAGTTATAGGTTAATTTTTCTCACCTGGAGGCTAATTGTTTCTGATCAATGACTGCTTCCATGTATTGATATAACATCCAAGCTGATAGAAATAGAAATACGTAAGAATTAAATTAATCACCATTTTAAGATTTTGGTGATAAAAGGTAAATATTGTTGCTCTTTCCAGAGTTTAAATTAATTCTAGACATGATAGAGGTTCTGGGTATGTTTGTAAGATAATTAAAGGCAAATAAAAATTTTAAATATTTTTTAATACTTTCATCTTGAAATGAAACTACCATACTTTCCTTTCACTGAGTATCTGAAGTTAGATTAATATGGTATAATTCCAACTTGTTCATTAGAAAAAAGGTTTAAGTTGTAAGCCTGGAAAAACTGTACTTCAAACTTACTACATTTTAAAGATTCAAAATGGCAAAACTCATTGTTTTCAAGGCTGATAAAGTACACCTGTGGTCACAGTACCTAGAGAAAGTTGTTGGAAACCATCATGATGATTCTAATCATTTTTTCGGTGGCAAGCACTAACCCTGTACTTTTCTATATAGGAAGATATCTAAAGGATCTTCTGTCAGTGCAAATGACAAGAGCACTATCCAGCTGTTTGGAGCAGCAATAGCAGCTTAGTGACCACGCAGAAAAGTATTTGTTTGTACCATAGAGTCAGTCTCCCAGTACAAGGCTTCCCCTGAGCAGTTACTGTGTGAATGCCGGAAAGCCTCAGTTATTGGCATCAAACAGAAAGCTCACAACATATAGTGCTTTCAATCAAACATGACATAGTAGTTCAGTTGAACACTTAAAGTAGCATTTACAAAAAATCAGATAACAATATGTTAAAGTACAAAATTTTATGGTAGAGACTAGACTTGCTATAGAAGATAGAAGGGTGAATTCAGGGGAATTGGGGGAAAAGAATTGGGGAAGGTTGCATGAAGGTTAGATTATGCTACACCATTCAGACATTCTGCTATATTTTTTTCTCCCATATCAATACATGTTTCTTATAGCCTAATGATATAAGAGATTAAATTATTTTGCATATCTAACCAAATATCTTTTCTGTTTTGTGCTTCAACATTCACCGTAAGGAGTTTTGGCTAGAGAAATATAAAGTCGTCTTCGGGTCAGGTTTCTAAACGTAATGATTCATTTAACCTTAAGCTTTCCATCAGAGATGTTGCTAGTACCAAGGGAACCCCTGACTTCAAACTTCTAGCTCCCACAAGAAGTAGCAGGGGAAGTTTTAAAAGAGATAATGACAAGGGGTTGTTTTTTAGTTTTTATCTCAAAAACATTCACTGTCAGAGAGACTCACGATCAAGAAACAGAAATTACAGATATTTACTAGCCCTGATAGAGTTACATGACCAGAATATTTTAGTGTTGCTTCTACAAGAATTAGAACTGTCATTCATAGAGCAGAGCTGAGATATGATTTCTCAGATCTGATTCTGGATCTTGTCTTTCTACTTGAGAAAAAAGAGAACTGAGATATAGTTCATCATTATTTCTATAAAGGAAACCACACAGGGGCTTTCATTCCAAATGAATCCAGAGATGAATCTTGAATAAAAGGACATTTTTTTGAAACTGCATTGAATAGAAAAAGTATTAATGGTTTTTCTCTTTATATAACTGTTGAGTCATGGAAAGTTATGAATATATGTGTTTTTTCAAGGTGTTTTTCTTTAATCTTGCTTGTAGGTATACCCAAATATAGCAAGGAAGACTCATTTGAAAGCTATTGAAGCAATCCAGGTAAGAAATAGTAGTGGTTTGGACCGGGTTGATAGTAATGGAGGTGGTGAGGAGGACTGATCAGAGTCTGGGTAGATTTTGCTTTTATTTCTGCCCCTTACAGTCTCTTCTCAAAACAGCAGTCTAAGAGATTTTGTTAAAAATATTAAATCAGATCATATTACCCCAATGTTGAAAGCCCTCTGGGGCTTTCCATTTATCCAAGCCAAAACCCAAGCCTTTACGAAAAGTAGAGTGACTATATATTTTATTATCCAAACCAGAGCCCTGCTGAATGTTAAAGACTGACTACTTTTAGTTACATCAGGACAATGAGTTTAAATTTGGGCTAATCCAGACAAAATGATATGACCCTATGTAATCTGAACTTTCACTCCATTTCTGACTTTGTCCACTGCTTTATCCCTTGACAGCAATAACTACAATTGGCCTCCTGGAGTTGTCCTTTGTTTGGTATGCTCTTCCTTCACAGATCCAAACGGCTCTACTCACTTCCTCAGACTTTGTTTCAAAGTCACCTTCTCAATGAAAACTTTCCTGGCCAACTCATCTACTATAGTGATCCTAACTAATTTTTCTATCTTCCTTATTGCTTATTTCTCCCAATAGTACTTATCCATTTGCTAACATACTATGTGTCTCACTTCATCTTCTTTTCTCTGTCTCTTCTACTGAAATGTAAGGGCTATAAGAGCAAGAATTTTGTTTATTTTGTTCACAAATGAATCCATGTAGGCTAGAAAAATACGTGACACATAAAAAACACTTAGTAAGTACTTTTTAAATGAATGAATGAATGAATACATGAGTGGGAAATTTTGCCATTCTATCCCTATAAAATACACATTTAAGATTGGACAATCAATCTTAGGACCATGGACATCAGATTTATATATTTCAGCAATGAAATAATGCTTATTAGCATATTGCACAATTTGACCAGTATACATAATTATATAGAAATTAAATACCCTAACAGAAAATGAGCTATAGAGGAAAGACAAGAAACTGCTTAATTTCCAAACCACATATGCCCCTTGATACATTCTGGTAGATTCTCCTGGGTAGGGTGGGACATTTCTCTCTGTGAAGTCTCAGATAGGTAACAGGATGATGATAACATCGATAACTAAAATCTCTGGGATGTGAGGTAAAATGGTCATAGAAACTTTAAATTTTCAGTAGTTGACTTGGTCCAACACACTCTTTTCTTGTATCTGATATACACACTCAAGTTAATGAATTTCCCTCTCAGGGTGCCTGGGTGGCTCAGTCAGTTGGGCGTCTGCCTTTGGCTCAAGTCATGATCCCAAGGTCCTGGGATGGAGCCCTGCATCAGGCTCCTTGTTCAGCAGGGAGCCTGCTTCTGCCTCTGCCTACTGCTCCCCCTGCCTGTGCTCTCTCTCTCCCTATCTCTCTCTGTCAAATGAATAAATAAAATCCTTAAAAAAATAAAATAAATAAATTTCCCTGTCAATATCACTTTAGCTACATTCTACAAATCTGAATATATATTTCTTTGGCTTTTGAATTTTAATATGTCTTCATAATATTTACATTATTCTTTATTTTAGTTTTTCATTCTTTATTTCTCAGATATTCATTTTGGGCTATATTTTCATTATCAGTTTCCAATTTTATTGCCTATGTCACATAAAATAGTTTATCTGTAGATTAGTTTTATTACTGTTGAGACTTTTTTGTGGCTTATAGCCAATTTTCTAAAATATTCCACATGGTCTTATGAATTTATGTTCATGTTTCTAAACATCTGTTACTTCAAACTTGTTAACTTTATTGTTCAATATTCTATATTGTAATTGATTTTTTGTCTACTCCATCAATTTCTTTTTTTTTTTTTAAGATTTTATTTATTTATTTGACAGAGATAGAGACAGCCAGCGAGAGAGGGAACACAAGCAGGGGGAGTGGGAGAGGAAGAAGCAGGCTCATAGCGGAGGAGCCTGATGTGGGGCTCGATCCCGTAACGCCAGGATCACGCCCTGAGCCGAAGGCAGACGCTTAACCGCTGTGCCACCCAGGCGCCCCTCCATCAATTTCTGACAGAGCTGTGTAAAATAACTCTTCATGACTTATTAATGTACTAATATATTCTTGTCCAACTGTCAATATTTCTTTTAAATTTTTTAAGTTTTCTGGTTAGCGACTGTGTCGGTTATCAATTTATTGCCTCCCAACTCCAAACCTACCCTTCATTGTCCGCTTGTAATTCTGGGACACTTTTCCCTTGCCAGATGGCATGATGTCAAGGTTTATCAGTAGAGGGCACTGGAGAAATATCAGAAGAGCTTCTTTTCCTGGTCCCCTGTGCTTTCCTTCTTTTTGCTCCTGTGGCCCTGGGCTGGTGTGCAGGACACTTGATGAAATTCACTCCCTACCTCTGGTGAGTCCTGTCTCATCACCACACATGGGTTTCCAGGAGCAAGTGGCATCTTTTAGGACAGTTTCTAAAGAGTTCTGTGGGTACCCAGGCAAGTTTTCCAGTGGTAGCTTCCCAGTGAGGTTAATAGCACCCACAACCCCCACTGTTTGCAGCTTCTTGGCACCTCTCCTGAGAAGATAGCTATTACCCCAGCTGACTTCCCTCCCAGCAAATTTAACAGTACCCCTCCTCAGGCAGCTTCCCATATTTGCACACCTATGCTTATTGTATTATTCTCATTATTCTCAATAGCCAAGAGGTGGAGCAGCCTAAATGTTCATCAACAGATAAATGAATAAAGAAAATTTTTATTTGCATATTATACAATATTATTCAACGTTAAAAGGGTGGTTGAGGGAAAAAGGGAGTTGGTTCAGTGAATATAAAGTTGCAGTTTCGCAAGATGAAAAAGTTCTAGAAGTCTGTTGCACAACAGTGTGGATACAGTTAACATTTTGGTACAGCACACTTAAAAATGGTTAGGATGGTAAATTTTATGTTGCAAGTTTTTGATAACAATGAAAAATTCATAACAATATGTTTTATCTCAAGGAGTGTTCACTATTATGAATCTAGGTAGAGGTGTTTTTCTAACCTTTCAGAATACATTTTACTTCAGTCTAAAGACCCATGTCTTTCTTCAAGTATAAACAACTCTTAGCCATTATTCCTTTAAATACTGCCTCCTCCAAAATCTTTTCATTATCTCCTTCTGAAACATCTTCTAGAAATACATGACTTATTCTATTGTCTTTGTTAGTGTTTCATTCAGCTTTTCCTAACCTTCATCTCACTGTACTTAATTCTGGGTGATTCTTTTGCAGACTTACTCTTTAATTCAGTAATATTATATTATATTTAATCCTTATGTTCTTAAATAGACCCAGCATGTTTTAAATTTTAGCAACTATACTTTTCTACAAACTCTATTTTTTTTCTTATTTTCATTCTGTTCAATTTTGTAGTTATATTTTCAGGCCCTTGTTTGATCTCTTTAATCACTTTAAGCATTATAATTTTAGTTTATAATCTAAGTCTGTTCCATTATTTCAAGTTCTTGGGATCCTAATAAATACATTGACTTTCCCTTATGGGTGGTTTATGTCTACCTATAAGGTTGGTAAGTTGTTTCATGTGTACTCATATTCAACAGTTTTTTAGTTTGTTTTCTGTTTCATTTTCTTTTGCTTTTTCTGCTGGAGTATCTTGTGTCTTAAGTTTCTCCCATGTCTTTGCTCTTATCTAGCAGTTTTGAAAGCCCTGAATGAGTTTTTATTTTCAGGTTTCACTTAAAGTTCCCATACTTTAGGAACAGGATGCCACAAAGGGAGCATGCCTTTAGAACCCACATTCATGCAGTTCAAAGGTTGTTATTTTTTCACAGGTGATGTTTGTTTCCCCCACCCCCAACTCCTATGAATTAAACAGATTCTCCTTTGCTCCTTCCCTGGGCAGAAGATAAAATTTTCCTCATCCCTTTTTGACGATTTGGGTAGCACTTGATTCCAACTTTACACAGGGGCATGAGTTAAAGATTCCCACCAGCCTATCATGTTTCCCAAACCTGGCTCCCAGGCCAGAAGGTCTACATCTCCCTCTAAATATTCATGGTCCACTGTGCCCAGCTTCTGTTTACCACAATTCTGACTGAGTTACCTTTAATTCAACTAGGAATTTTTCTTTTGTTCTGTTTGTAATAGATACAAAGGTATACGTAGACATATAGCTAGCTACGCAGATATTCCACCATTTCTGTGTATTTGAAAATAGAGAATTCCTTATGCATAAACTTCATCTTGCAGGCTGCTGAAAGTAGATCCGGCATATCTATCTGCAGTTGCAAAGACTGAGGTACAGAATTATTAAGAGACTTGTTCACAGTTAGTGGCAAAATTTGACTTTGGACACTACACTTCTGACTCTTGATAGAGTTCCCCTTTGTTTTTGCCACATAATGGTAGCTGAGACACATACTCCTCACAATATGCCAGAACAAAAGTGGATAGGATCTTATCCATGAACTTTTTTTAAAAGTAGGCTACACAGACTCCAGAATCTACATAAACTAAGACAGGAAATGTTTCCCTGAGAAACTAAATTTTTGTTTTTAATGATCAAAAATCTTTGCCAATATGCATATATTTGTATAAATATAAAATTACCCATGTATATATAAATATATATGACATAAATAACTAACATTTGAGTACTTACCACATGCCAGACTTTTTTCAAGTTGCTTAACCTAAACAATTCTCATGTTATTCTCACACTGACATCTGGCAACCAATGATAAGCATGATTTAAAAGGAAAATAATTTTTTCTGCACTAACGCAGTTGTGAAATGACATGAACCCTAGTCTTATCTCCAACTCTGGGGTTAATGTGACCCACAAAAGAGAGCTCTCCTAATGCTGTCAAAAATAAAGGAGAAAAACAGAAAAATCAGAAGAAAAATCATCCTACCATGAAGGAGAAAACCCAGTTTTTTCAACACTCATTCAGCTTTGGCTCCTAGATTAGAAAAGGGGCAAGATTTGGCCTGACTCCAGTGTGCTTGTTGCATTATCTAGTTGACAGGCGAAAAAGAGAAAAAAAAAAATATATATATATATATATATGTGATTTTTCACCCTCCCATATGTTTCCCCAAAGCCGCTGGGATTTCTAGAAACTTTAATTAATTTAAAATAATTCCAGATATCTGAGCAATAATGGTTAACTTCTCTCAATCTCTGCTAAGGTTTATCTCATCTTCATTTATCTCACAGAACTACACATGGTTTCCCAATGTTAATCTTATTAAGCCCAATCTTAAGAATTACAGAAACTGTGAACTGTGAAAGTGAGTGAACTTTGGCAAGTAACCTGAGTTTCATGGCCATATTTTTAAATGGCCTTGCTGACTACCAAAAGGAATCTAGTGCAGTGGAAGAATATCTCTCATTATATAGTACATGGAATAATAGTAACTGTAAAATCTAACACTTGTATTACCTTTCTTAGGCATCAAAATCATAATTAGGTATAAAAGCTTAAGGTCTGGAATACTGTACAATAATAACACAAGAATGATTATGTACTATACTTATTAAAATATACATACATCTGATTTTTTCCAGTAAAAGATATTAAGTAATCTTTCCTATTGCCATTTACTGAGTTATTACCATTTGCCAAGTTTACCTTCCTACTATATATCTTTTACCTTCTTACTCTATGTCAGTCACTTTATTTAATTTTATAACTTTATAAGGCTGGATAATAACTTTTTCCTGCATTACAGACGAGAAAACTGTTACCAAGAAAAAAAAATGAGGAGTTGATCTAAGTCCACATGGCTTATAAATGGTAGAATCAGTATTTGAATCTAATCAGTCTGACTTTAAAGCCTCAGTGATGCATAATGTTAGCCAATCAGATAAATTAAGTATACATATTTCATGATTTCATCAAGATATCTGATACAACATTTTATGGAAACCTTATATACTCCATAGAGTCAACAGCAGAACAATGGTACCACCAACCTCTTGTTACTTACCGGTTAGCTAGAGAATAATAGCTAAGACAAAAATAATACCTGAAAATAAGATGATAACTTAGATTAAAATAAGAGTAATCAAAATAAGATACTATAACTCTCACTTTCTCCCTTTACTAGCTGTGTAAACTTGGGCCAGTTATTTGTCTCTTTAATCTCAGTTTCCTCATCTGTATCATAAAAATAATAATAACACCTACTTCAAAAGACTCTTGTGCAGATTGAGATAATCCAAATGAAACCCTTATACTAGTGTTTCGCAGATAGAAAACAATCAGTAAATGTTAGCGTGCATTGTCACTATTGGTAGTTTTAGTATGTTTTTAAAAATACCACAAAGCATGTTAAGAAAAACTGAAATACAATAAATAGACATATAATTAAATAAATAAAGCCAGAGACAAAATATTTTTTAAAAAGTAGAAAAAAATAAATACTAACATAAAAGCAAAAATGAAAGGAGCTAAGAAAAAATTAAGAGACAGAAACTAAAAGACTCACAGTTAAGCTAACATTATGGGAAAACCCTTTTAAAATGCAAAAATGTAAGATTAAAATGTCAGCAAGGTAGAGGCACCTGGGTGGCTCAGTCAGTTAAGCGTCTGAATCTTGGTTTCGACTCAGGTCATGATCTCATGGGTTGTGGGGTCAGGCTCCATGGTCAGCAGGGAGTCTGCTTGAAATTCTTTCTCCCTCCCTCTCCATCCCCCTTTGCTCCTCCCCCCACTCATGCATGTGCGTGCTCTCTCTCTCTCAAAATAAATAAATAAAATCTTGTTTAAAAACTGCAATAAGCTAAAAGCTGATTAAAATAAGCAAAAGTAGTATTTCAGCATTTCAAACCTTTCTTCAGAATGCTCTGAGCTGGGATGTCTCACACAGCTTATAGTCCCTCTTTTAAATGATAATAATGACTTGACTTTATATGTTTGAAAATCTCTCCATCATCATCTCCATCATCATCATCATCTTCATCATCATCATCATCATCATCATAGCAGCTAACATTTATTAAGTTCTTGTTGTGTGACAGGCAGTATTCTAAATTCACATTCATTACCTCACTTAATTCTCACCATAACACTATGAAGTTTGTATTCTTAATATCTCTGTTTTACAGATATGGAAACTGAGGAAGTTAATGAACTTGCCTAAGGTTAGACCTCTAGTACAGGACAGAATCAGGATTCCAACAGTCAAGTTCAAGATAAGTAAAAAGAGACATGTTGATAAGGGAGTGCTGAAAAGTAGAACTTTAAAGAAAAGAGACAGGCATTTAAAGAGAAATTTTGAAATCTTTATGATTTGTCAGGTAAACCCCCTTATCATCGCTCCAAGAAACCTATTGTAAAGATCAATGTCACTTTTCAAGGGCTTAGCATCAGATTTGTGGTTTGGGTTTGATATGATGTGGTTTGGGATGAACAGGAATGTTCAGATTGGTCTTTAAATAACAGCATGACGACTCCACAAGACCTATTACATGAGGTCACACAAAGATTAATGAAGGTTGCCGGGGCACAGCCACATATTAAAACCAAGATGTTTGCATACATGTTCCCCTCTCCTTCTTTATAAATTAATCTCTATTTTAGAATGAATAAAATTATGCAAGTAAACATGACATGTTCTATGATTTCATCAGTAATATAAAGGAAGGCCTTTTGCTATATGTTAAGCTCTAAACAAAGAGAAGAAGAAGGTCAAGGAGAGAAGGTACAGAATTGATTTCTTTCCTTTCTGGAATGAATCACGGGCAGAAGTTGCAAAGGCAGGTGAAGAGGAGTTTTGTCAAAGCATTTCTGTATATCTTCAACCTCTCTGCCACATTTGTGTAACAGTGAAGAACAATGAAAACAAAGGTTCTCACATTTAGTAAACAAATGTAAAAAAAAAAGTCTTCAAATTATAAGGTAGGATATTTCCTTCTAGAAACAGGTTGTTCATCCATTAACTGAGTGAGATTACATTGTCACGGTATTTGGTAAAGTAAATTGTATTTTTAGACAAGATCATATTCTCTACTTTGTCAAGAGTTAACTTTTGGAAAGGAATTTGCTTTGCCTTGATCAATATAAGGTCATGCAATTAATTATATAAGTTAGTAAAAGAATATAATGTTTCCTCTCCTTAAACTCTTCTTCATAATTACTTCTTATTTCTGTTTTGTGAAGTCAGTATTTGAAAGACAAAATGAAAAGAAAGATAATAAGATCATTTGATTCTTGGATCTGTCATGTAAATGGACCTTTTCCAAGTTTTCAAAATAATGTCTATTACTGTAATTAGGGCTTGGAAAGCTAATTCAGAAAATAACATTAAACTTAACCTTTTCTTGAACTGAACGGAACTTTTCGGGGTTCATAGGAATTCAGTTCACTTCTTGGAACCTTGGAAAAAATATGCTGTTTTTAATTAAAATGACTATCAGAAATAGTTCATTGTCATCATTCTATATTAACCAGGCATGTGTCAGACTAGCACAGTTCAATGCAGTATTTCATGTCTGTTGCCTTTGACCTCCATCATCTTCCTCATGCTTAGTGTCTGTAAGTGATTAATTGATACAATAGGATTGATAACTATAAATAATAACAACAATAAGATATGAAAGTTAAGAACTTAAAACAATTTTAAAATTTTAGGAAAAAATGAGTTTATATAAACTAAAAGAGGCCAGGAATTCTCAAAATAGTTGATAGGCTACCCCACTCCCTCGGTGTAGAGAAGCATGCTCACTGTGTGACTGTTCATTTTTGCCTGGATGATTTTAATGGCTTTTATTTACAACTTGGAATTTTACTCCTGGGACCACATTCTGAAATTTGTATTCAAAATAACCCCACTTCTGAAATCCCCCTTATGATTTCAACTTCTTCTTGTCCACTTTTCCCACATCCTCTCTCATGTAAAAATTGTTGTTTAATCTTATCATTGTCTTCTGGTATTTATAGTTCCTCATTTAATATTCAAAGGTAGGTATTTTAATTTTCCCCATTTGACAAATAAGAGAATAGCACTTAGAAAGGCTGAATTGATCAGCAGTGTTCTCTCTATGCAATAGTCTGCCTAACCACAAAGCTCACATTCTTTTTTTTTTTTTTTAGATTTTTAAATTTTATTTATTTGAGACAGAGAGAGAGCACAAGCAAGGGGGAGGGGCAAAGGGAGAGGGAGAAGCAGACTCTCCAATGAGAAGGGAGCCCCATGCAGGGCTTGATCCCAGGACCCTGAGATCATGACCTGAGCCAAAGGCAGATGCTTAACCAACTGGAGCCACCCAGATGCCCCCAAAGCTCATGTTCTTAATTAACACAAAATATGCCCTCTGTCTTCTCTACTTTCATCCCTATCCATACCCATGTCACAATCAGGTCACCAATATAGTCTATAATATATTTTCTTGACTTTTGGAAGACCCAATATTGTACTACTTTCAAATCCTAGAGCAACCCATTTGTTTTTTCTGCTTTTGCTCTCAGCTTCTGAGAAATGTTAAAGAAAATTAAGCTCCTGTGCTCAAAGACTATATTATAAAAATATTATTTTAAACTTCAATTAGAGCCTTAAATATACACAGCAACATTTTCACTAATTTTTAACTTACTTCCCTTTCTCATGCTTCCCTCAAGCTGCCCAGAGTCCACACAAATCTCTCAAGGCCTCCAATTCTGCACCAACTTTTTGTAACCTTAGAAGAACTCGCATTGTTATGAACGAACAAATTAAGGAAGGAAGGAAGGAAGGAAGGAAGGAAGGAAGGAAGGAAGGAAGGAAAGAAAGAAAGAAAGAAAGAAAGAAAGAAAGAAAGAAAGAAAGAAAGAAAGAAAGAAAGGAGAGAAAGAGGAAAAGAAAAAAGAAAAAGAACACATTTAAATTAAAAAGTCTATAGATTTTCTTTCTTCCTCTAAATCTCAAAATAGTGGACATCAAAAATTCTTGACTTCTCCAACTTACTTAATTGCAGAGAATTTTAGGTTTTGTGAGCAGCTTTTTTTTTTTTTAAAAAGGACAATTATTGGATTCTCCAAAGGAGTCTGTGATCTGAAAGGTTATACAGAATTGACCTAAATCATCTTCAGCCCTTTAGTGAAGGAACACATGAACTTCATCCAAATTTAGAATTATTATATCCTCCTGGTAAACTGATGCTTTTTATCTAAATGAAATACCTATTTTTTTAACTTTAATAATGCTTCTTGGTTTGAAGTACACACACACACACACACACACACACACACACACACACACACACACACGTACGTATACCAACTTGTTTTGGTTTTCCAAAACTGATGAAAGACATCAAGCCCCAGATGCAGGAAGTACTGTGACCCCTAAATAGTATGAGTACAAAGAACATCATGTTATCACCTGGGCAGCTTGTCTGGGTGTTTTTAGCAGGAAGTTTGTTCTAAACCCCTAGATCATCATTGCAGGAGGTACTGTGAATTTCTTCCAACAATAACCCCACCATCTATCCTTTTTCATTCATTCATGATTCTGGCATTTTTTCCTGTACTTTATCTTTGTCAGGCATTTTCTACTATGACGTCTCTCCATTAGGTAAAATATTCTAAAGTCTTACCTCATCAAAGTCACTAAAGTCTTTTTCTCATAATTGCTGAGCCAATGGCCTTGTTTTAGTCTACGATAAAGTGGACTTACTTGTGTGAGTTGATGCTATTGATCCATCTCTCATTGTTAATCCATCTCTCATCCCTTGGTTTCTTTGACCCTGTCTGCTCTTGTTTCTCTTCGTACCTCTCTACATACCCTTTGTCATCCCCTCTTCCTATACTTATCTCCAAAATTTGGTTTTCTCATGGTTCCCTCGGTCACCTTTACTTCTTACTATATCCTCCACTAAATGGCTGCATCATCACATATAACTTTTAAATGAATAATTTTTTAACTGCTGTTCAATTCTTTCTTCTGTTACAAGTCTCAATTTCCAACTCAATTTAACTCATGAAAATTTCAGTTTTATCATTAACCATTTCATCTTTAAAAGTCCCCAAAGAACAATCTTTCCTCTGTTTCTTCTACCAAACTAGTCATATTTATCATACATGAAGTGTTCCATATCTCATTTCATGATATAAAACATCCAGCCCCCAAATGTGGGTTCATTTTGAACCTCTCCCTTTATTTTACCTGTCAGATCCTGTTTCTGCACACTACTCAAATCTCAATTTGAATTCTCAAAGTCATATCCTAATTTCTCTTCCTACTTTCTTTAGTCTCAGAGATAAGGGAAAAAAATGGCTCACATTTACTGAATGCTTGTAGACTTGTAAACAAACTATACTTATTACCTCATTTAATCCTCATAACAAACCAGTAAGATAAATGTTTTCATCATTATTTTAGAGATGGGGAAATTGAGACTAACAAAGATGAAGTAATCTACCAAGGCTGCATAATTGAAAAATGGAACAGCTGGATTTGAACACAGGGAGTTTTGGCTATTAGCAACTATGCCTATTTCCCATGCTTTGTGACTTGATTGTTGTAAAGCTTCATAAGTGGTTCTCCAGCTCTACACAGCCTTTTTAAATCAAACTTCTGATTCTCACAAGTCATTTTTCTGAAGATAAATCTTATCATATTTCACCCTTGCTTAAAACTTGTTTTGATGGCTCTTCATCGCTCTCAGAATAGAATGACATTCTGATATTATCAAGTCTTGCCCAGTTTAATCCCACCTATTTTTCTGCCACTCCTCCCCTGGTTGACATTCCCAATAATCACACATATCAATCCCCTTTCTGAACTTTCATCTATACTTTATTCACCTATACCCTTCCCCTTTTTTTTGACCTATCTCCTAATTATCTATCTCTGTTCAAATATCGATTCCTCTATGAAGCTCTCCTCCTGATTTTCCTCACACTTCTCAAAATGTTATCAATGCAGTATCAACACATACTATAGTTAGTTGTACACACTGTCTGTTTAATGCACCTTCTACATAGTATAATGACATTATATATTTTTAAATTAATACATCTATTAAGGAGCAATGAATTCAGAGCAGACTTTTAGTATATTCTGGGCCAGTGAACATTACTAAACCTCAAGGCAAATGCAGTACTCCATCCCACAACAGCTAAGTGTGTTCTGCACCTTGTGTGTTTTATTGTACTCAGACCTCTCTTTATTCCAATTATTCTGTGTTCTTATGGAGAGTTTTGATTCACTATGGTTGACAAAAGCTGCACAGATAATAATGCTAGGCCTGCCAAAAAGAAACAAAGGAAAAGGCTCATGTTGTATGTTAAAATGAGATTTTTACAGAAATTGTGTTTTTTTCAAAGATACAGTCAAAGAAATACAAAGTAAGTAACAGGATGTGAGAAGAGAAGAGGGCAGGGAAGCATAGTGGTATGCATGTGGTTTCTGGATTTACAGTACCTGGCCCATGTCCCAGTTCTACCACTTACTAGTTCTGTTCCTATATTTTCTTTCCTTCAATATTCTCTTTTAGATATTAGACAGTTCACAGTTACTATCATACCTATTCATAGGGATGTTGTTACAACTGAATGATATGATACATATAAAAGTATTCAGGATAGTTCCTGACACAAAATAAGCATTCATTAAATTTTGTCATCTTCTAGTCTTACTAAGACAACTGCTCAAGGAAACGAATATTCAAAAGATGGGTAAAAGAGACAGTAGTATGGAAAAGAAGACTGCAAAAGAAATTGAAGAGAAGTGGCTATGCACGCACACGCATGCACACAGGAATACAGAACCACAGGACCCAAGGGAAAGGTGTTTCCAAAAGGAAATGAGTCAATAGTATTGAATATGGCCAAGAAATCTAGAAAGATAAGCAATGAAAATTGCTCCCTGAATTTAGAGAAAAGAAGGTTTTTGTTGATCTTGGAAACAGTAGTATAAAACCAATAGCAACAGATGAATAAAAGAAAGCAAAGAAGGAGAGGTAGGAATAATAGACAATTCTTTCAAAAGTTTTAGTCTGAAAGAAGAGAAATAGAGTGATAGCTGAAGGAGCATGGTGGACAGACTGAGGGTTTTGTTAGTTTGTAAATGGCAGAGACTATTAATAGATGGAGTATCTTTATGAAATGAATGGTCAACATAATTGTTTTTTAAGTATAATAAAACACTTGTCATATATATATATATATATATATCATGGTTTGAATAGGTAGTTTAAATATATATATTTATATATTTATAAATACATATATTCAAAATATTCAAACAACACAAGAGATGGAAAGACTACAGAAGAAAAAAACTAAAGAAGTCCAAGAACACATATTTTCATATTTTACATTTCCACAAAAGGGTATTGTGAGTGGGAGCCACTTGCACATAAAAGCAAAAAAAAAAAAAAAAGTCTACATTAAATAACAATAAATGGGTCAATGGTCAACGTGTGGATTGTGCGAATTACTGTCACACTTGTTTTACTCTTTTTCATGGTTTTGGAATACAGTGGAAACCATGAACAACAATACCATCAAAAAGACATGAGCACCTAAAATTGAGAAAAGTTCTATCAGAGACCTCAAAAATCACAGCAATAGAAACTCTAGGCATTAACATTGATAGTAATAGTAAATATTAATATCAATAATATTATTTTAGTATTAGAATCGATAGCATTTGTATTAATGCTATTAATAATGGCAACATTAAGTATCAGTAAACATTAATGTTAATAATAGTACTAAACTCAAAGTCTTCCTTGGCAGCAGTCATATCCTGCCTTCTGAGGATGTACAGCTAGAGCAGGTATAATGGGCATATGATGTGGGAGGCAAGGGCATCTGGCAGGACAGACATATTTTATAATACAAGAATAAGTCTAGACTAGGCAGCATCTCAAGAACATTTCAAGTCCTTTACTTATCCAAAGACTCACTCAATGGAAGCTTTCCCCAATTCAACTTATATAAAACCAAGTGGAGTGGTGAAGGTAGCAGGGGCAGTAAGCACAAGGGATTTATTCATAAGAATATTTAATAGCAGAAGTTCTCTGTCTGCTTGTCCCTCTCTCTACATATGCTGAATGATAGAATGGATTAGTGCTACTTATAATAATAAATTTGCAACTCATTTTTTAGCCATGTATGGAGCTCATGATATATTCAGAAGATTAAGAGTAATGTTTAAACTGCTTTTCTGTAATCAATTCACAAATATTTGTTGGGACATTTAGAAAAATTAGAATCTGTAGGTTTGCCTGGTTTTGCAGAGCTATAAGCTTTGGAGTAGATCCCACTGCCGTGTTCAGTTTTTATGAGAAAACAGCCAAATTCAGGGTGAGTCCTGAAGGTTGATCCATCATAAAACTTACTCCCGCCTCCTTCTGTGAAAGGCTTACTGGAGAAAAGCTTAAATAAGAGGGAAGCTGGAAGGTGGGGGTGGGCAGAGGGTAGAGGTGGTGGGGGAGCTAGTACAGCTGTGGGTCATTAACAATAATCACAGCCCGCCAGCATGAAAGGAAGCAGAGCGTGAGTATCCCCTTTTTCCCTTTCCCTGTAAGAAGCCATCTGGACAAGGCAGTTAAGAATAAACGCTAGTAAGGGAATTTTATTCTATCTGACTTTATTTAAATTCCTGGTGTAGACCACGCCTTTGCTTTGGCTTTGGCTTTGAAAGTTGGGACTGACAAACCCCAAAATAAAAGCGCACCTCTGGGTTTGCAGCATGATGGTGTTGTCCTAAATGAAAGTTCACAGCAGAATGGGGAACTTATACTCTGCACTGGATGATGGGGAGGAGAGTGCCTCACTGCAGTGGCCCAGGGCTCAGGGCCAAGCTGCATTCTGTGTGGGGTTGACTGGCCAGCACTATCTTTGCTGTCTGGTAGAAATGTTAATGTGCTTATAATTGCCTCTTTACTTAAAAATCCAGCCCTAGTATTTATTTAGAAATAAAAGAAACTGAAGGAAATATTTTCAAGGGAAAAAAAAAAAGGAAGAAAGAGCACAAACTCCTAAATTTCTTTTGGAGTATAAAATCTACTGGTGGCTTCACTTGTCTCTTTTGTCTAAAAAGTTTTCTTTGTCCTATTCACCAAGGTCATTTTATGTGAAACTTTAAGTTAAAAATATCCAAGCAATTATAATTATTCACTTAATGCATGCAGCAGGAGCTACTACTTTAAATTTATTTACCATCTTTAAAATTGCTATTATACTTTGATGATTCTCTAGAATTATATTCAGTCAAAACAATCTATTTGTTTGAGGAGATTGACTTCAATTGGCCAGTTCTTCTTACAGAAAAGTGATGGATTCCTTCTTGAAAATCACACAACATGACACTTTGTAATGAAATCACATAGGATTTTTGGTAGCCTCTTATTAGGAATTGAGTTGTTCTCTTACTGTATTTTAGAATAATTAGTGAATTTGACATTGAGAACCTAATGATGTGGTGAAGATTATTTAAATAATATAAGGATAAATATGAACACTCAAAGTTAGTCCTTGAACTTCTCCTAAGTTACACATTGGCACAAAGTTGTTAACCATAAAGAAACATCTTTGAGCCAATGAATAAAGAACAAGACGCTCCATTATGGCACTGATGCCCCCAAACAGTCAAACATGGCAAGTACAGCTGGCAAATGTATAACACTAGCAGAAACTGAGGCATTCTCACCCAAAAAGAATAATATTAGTCCCCAAAGGAATTCCATCTGCCTTTTTCTTGAGCATATAATATACAGTTGATATTATAAAAGTAGGATTGAAGATGAGTAAAGATTGTGACATTAAGAAAGAAAGATGATACTTTATATAATTGTTTAGCCAGGAAACAGTTGTCTTGCAGCATCTTCTGTTTTATGTTATTTTATAGCATGCTTATTGTATAATCTACCATTTTAAAATAGTATACATCTGGTAGACATAATATATATTTGGTAGAGAAAAAATAAAGCAAATAAAATTTTATGTTTCCTTTTTTAGACATTACTTAAAAGGATAGATTTTTGTTGTTGCTGTTTTGGTTGTAGCAGTAAGAAAAACCACTTAAAATGTTATTTTCTTTACTCTTATTTGATGTATTTATAAAGTTATAAATATAGCCCTGTTTAAACTGATCAATCAAGACATGAGGCTAGAAAGCTGCTAATTCTGCCTTGATGTTCAAAACCTTTTTGTGTGAAGGTTGACTCAGTGAATTATGTCAGTTAGATTTTTTTCCTCAAGATCTAACTGGAGCTTGGTTTACAAAACTCAAAATGAATCCAACAAAAATAAGCTGAAAAAAGACTAGCTGTCCTCATTTGTCCTGCTGTCCTCTTTTCAAGCTATTTTTTTCCTTTGGTGGTAAAGTTTTTACTTTGGGGTTTCTAAAATGCCATAGCTGGCTGTATTTACATTTTGAATACCTAGTCATGTGGAAGTTTTAATTCTCTATTGACACAGCTTTGAGTGACGTATTTCTTTGAGAATGGTCCAAATAGAATGTTCTGGATTCACAAACAGATGATGCTACCCCTTATGTGTAAAATGGGAAAGGAAAAAAAGAAAAAGAAGTCTTCACAAAAACAGAATGCTTCCATTGCTGCTAAAATAATCTGTATAACTAAAGGTATAGACTCATTTTAAAGACAACGTTGTCAGACTCATTTATTCAGTTTCTGTTGTAGAGTTTTCCCTGGAACAAGGTCTCTGACAGAAATGAATTGTCATTGTCGAAAGACGTTGCAGCAACATGACAGGATAAAAGGAAAGGACATCATCTTAGGAATCACCTAGGGAAGCTTTTCTTGGGAGGAAAGGCCACCTGGAGGCCACTGAAGGGACTTTGGTAATAAAGTAAATATAGCACTAGAAGCTCTGTCCAGAAAAAGAAAACACTACCAAGAATTCAGGGGTTGCCAGTGAATTTAAAGGGGTGGCCTGTCGGAGTCTCTGAGGGAGCTGTTACCAGACTCATCTGTATCACTGTTTCTTGGGGCAGTTTCCAAACCGAGCAATCACTGCATCTAATCTGAAATCGTTGATGGCTACAGCTGAAAAACTTTCTGCTCAATGATGTATAGAACCAGAGGCTGGAGGTTCACTTTTCCCTGAAAAACTGCTGTGAAAGAGCTCTCGCCTCCATTCTGAATTCCATGTCCAATGTTCATGGACATTCTCACCTTCTATGCCCTGCACTCCTGCTGACTGAGATTCATACCCCACCCACCATTTCTGTGACTACTTTCAGGGAGACTCAGAATCCTTGCTTCCATGTTGTGAACATGTAATAATTATCTACTTAAAACCTTCCCTTGGGTGTTTAAAAAAGAACACCTCAAAATATCCAAAACAGAGCTTCTGATTATCTTCGGAGTTGCTTCTGATCCTTATCTTTCTCATCTCAACAAACCACTAGCCCTCTACTGTCATTTCGAGGAGTCGTCCTTGACTTTTTACCTCCTCTCAGGCCTTACATTCAATTCATCACCAATTCCTACTGGCGCTACTCCAGAGTATATTTTGAGTTCACGCATCTCCACTGCTACCTCTATAGTTACACCCATCATCACAGACAAATGTAGCAGCTTCCCCACTGGTCGCCCTGCTTCCTCTCTTGTCCTTCTACAACTTATACATCATACAGCATTCAGAGTGATCATATAAAAATATGTACCACATAATCACCTCCCTTTGCTTAAAACCTCTCCGTGTCTTCCCACTGCTCAGAATAAATCCAGCCCCATCACCATAGCCTACCAGACTCTACATGAAACTCCTCTTACCTTACCTCTCCAACTTCATTCTGTACTATTCTCCCTCTTGCTCATTGTGTCACAGCCACACTGGTCTTCCGTTTCTATAACAATGCCAAACATGTTGCTTCCTTAGATCCTATGCATTTCCAGGAATTGAAAACAATCAGACCAGGAGACCAATCAAACTTTGTGCAGCGACCACGCTTTTATCCTTTTTCTTTTTTCCCTAGCTTCTGAGCACACTGTTCTCAGGCACTGCTCTAATGCCACTAGTGCTTGCATTTTCATCATATTTAATGCCTTTTTTTTTTCAGGTTTCATCCTACTTTGGCCTTGCTGAAGCAACGGATATTCTTGTATACTTCCATCCTTTAGAATTTATTTCTATGAGTTTTGAGGGAACTTGATGACTATTGATATCAGAGGTAACTTACCATGACAAGAACTATGCTGCCAGAGCTGCTGGGTTTTATTTTGAGCTTTGTCACTTATTAAATATATGACCTTGAGAAAATACCTTAAAATCTCCAAGACTCAATTCTCTCACTTATAAAATGAAATAGCTACTTGGTGGCATAATGCACATAATGTGCTCAGCACAGTTCCTGGCACAGAGTAGCATTAAATAAATATAACCTATAATTATAATATGGTTCAATAGGCAACTTTAGAAGAAAAAAGTATATTGTGTATAATCACAAGAAATCCTGAAATCATTACTATTTGGAATGGGAAGAATGAAGATGAAACCTTTCAAAGGCAATCAAAACCCATTTATTCAGCCATTGTGTTTTATTGTCTCTTACACTTGAACTCCGGGTTGAGTACAATTTGCTCTCAAAATAATGACTTAAACTAGTGAATGCCAAAAAGCCAAATTTTCCCCAGGCTATCATTGTGATAAATTTAAAATGTGTTCGGAGAGAGTGATACATTGACCCAAATTCATTGAAGTAGTTCTAACTATGCTGTTGTTTATTACTATGACAAGTGTTTTGGCCATAGGATTGATATTAGAAACAAACAGAGATGTTATTAACTTGCCATAAATTTGTAGAAGAATGTGGTTGTGTTAAACCTGCAGCTCTAATAATAGCAGGCTCATTTTTAAAAAGCTCCAAGAAATACAAAGATAGACAATCATTTTTACTTAAAAAGTATAAAAGGATAAAAAGGTTTAAAAGGATAAAAATATTTTTGTTTTTTTGGGTGGTTGTTTTTTATAATGAAAAGAGACAGGGTTAATTACTGTTCAGAGGCTGAGATAAGCAGTATGCCTACAGGTTTCCAGCAACCACGAGGGAATAGCAAATGGCCTCCAGAAAGCAGATGGCAGAATTCTAGTGCGTTGAAAAGATGGGAGGGGATTCAAGGTAAGCAAGTAAAAAGGTGCCAGGACTCAAAATAAATAAATAAATAAATAAATAAATAAATAAATAAATAAATCTTTTTTTTTTTTTTTTTTGATGGGTTCCTTGGAGCATTTACTGCTTGGAATGCTACAGAGGATTCTCTCAGGGGTTTGGCCCCAACAGAAAGTAAGTGAGAAAGAGGAAAAGAAAGAAAGGGAGATGGAGAGAGAGGGAGGCAGGAAAAAGTACATACTAACTGAGTACATTTCCTTGATGCTTTTTTTTTAAGTTTATTTATTTATCTTTAATAATCACTATACCCAATATGGGGCTCAAGCTCACAACCCCAAGATCAAGAGGTACATGCTCTTCTGACTGAGCCAGCCAGGCACCCCTCTTAGTGCTCCTAAAAGGTAGGAAGGGGAAAGAGCTGACAGGCCATTTTGTTGTTCACAAAGGTGTGGGGAGTGTTGGCTGAGGCTCAGCCAGGACTAAGAGGCCACAGTACTAAGGGGGGGACCCTTCCCTAAGACACCGCTTGCTCTCCCAAGGTGGTGAAGCTGATACTGACTGCAGCTCACATTATTGTCTGAAATTTCATTTTTGAATCTAGACCTGAGCCTTCATTCACATTTGATTAAATGTGCTAAAAAAAAAAATTACCTAATTTCAAAATGGTAACATAAACATAAGCTTTCATAACATTCTTCTATTTTTCCCATTGTAATTTCTCTCCTCCCACAAGGTCTTGTTTTCAGCCACAAATAACCTTTCATACGTGCTAAAGAAGTGTTTCTCGAGGTGGGATTCAATAATCAGTAACACTGGAATCACCAGGGGAACTGACTAAACATGCAGATTCCTAGGGCCCTACCCCAGACCTACTGATCCTGTTAGACCCCCTCTATAATTTGAGAACTAGTGAGTTAAAAAAAAAAATAAATAAGTCTTAAAGATTTGAAGTCTCAGAACAGTAGGGTCTATGTCTTGTTCATTTTTAAACTCTCAAAATGCTGAGCAGAGTGGCTAGCATATAAGAGGCAAGCAATAAATGTTGATTAAATAAATTGAATGAACAGCCGTTGAATTTCAGGCACCCTTATCGATCAGTTAGTTCTCCCTGTGGCTTAGAAATATTCTCCAGCCTAACCCTTCTACCAAGTAGTTCTAGAGACATGGAGGTCTGCAAGTGGGGGCAGCTACTTTATAGTAATGCTCCAGGGTCCCAGTTAAGTAATAACTGTGAGGCCTTACTTTCTTGTGACTTGCAACATGAATATTGTAGTAACTCCCTGAAGCACAGTCCTCCAGAAAGGAAGAGAGCTGCCTGCAAGGCAAGGCATATTCAGTTTCAAATATGAACAGTTGATTGGGGAGTTCTTATTTGATCTCAGAGGAATTAGCTAAGTACTTAGTTGTACATTTCCGTCAACTGCTGCTTCCTATGGGAGGATTTCTGTATAGCTTACTTTTTA
This sequence comes from Ursus arctos, assembly GCF_023065955.2. Lineage (NCBI taxonomy): Eukaryota > Metazoa > Chordata > Mammalia > Carnivora > Ursidae > Ursus > Ursus arctos. The sequence goes on from NW_026622874.1 coordinate 36,218,687, forward strand.
TAACTTTCATCTAAGGAATTTTGTCAGTTACTTTTGGCTCTCAGATATATGCAGTTTAACATCCAGTATAGTATGACCTAATAGGAAAATGTTTTATCTGCAACTGATTTACCAATAGAAATGTTAGCACAAACCCAATGGCTGATCTTACATTTGTGTAACACTTTATAGATTTTTTTCAAGCATGCTCATAAATAAGAGAGTTACCATTTCAAGGTAGAATCACTGCAATATAGTTGGTGCAGTTGGGACACAACTGGTATCTTTTATCTTCCTCCGCCATTATCCATTCTAATTTCCCTTTGCCCTCAGCTATGCCGTCTATTGTTTTTACTGGTTTACTTGGTGGTGTGACCCAAATCCCCATTCCTCATGTCACCAGGACCAGATCAATATTTCTATGTGTAGAATGTGTTGTCTCATGTACCAAAAGAAGCCTACTGAACATTATACTTCCTTTTTTTGCAGTACGGAAGGCAATTTGTCTTTTACTTTAGAGGGATGTTCCAACACACTCCAAACACAGAAGCCCTAAAAACATACGAGAATGCCAAACCCCAGGATTTTCATAGGGTTTATTTTCCACTCTCTAAACTTGCTGTCTTCTACCAATGCCTCCAGATTACCAGTCACCTCTTACTCTTCTTGCTGGATCAGCATGGTGTTGATTTAATGAATCAATGAGATACTCTGTGGGAATCTAGATTGTCCAGACCTATTTAGACTGTATCAGTACGGAGAACAGGAGAAACTGTGAACGTATGTTATTGTCTACTCCATGTGTGGATGATTTTTTTCTGATCCTTTTTCCTAATTAAGATAGAAAAGAGCACAGGTACCCAGGGAATGAATTCCTACTATGTACCTGAAGTCAAATTAATCTGCTTTAGCAAAAATACTTCCTTTGGCATGGCAGACTCCTACCAATATATCTATCTACCCACTTACCAAAATCTATAAATAATGGTAATCTTAGGTAATGGTCAAGAAAATAATGTCTGTGATTATAGATAATGGTAATCTTTGTTAATCATTTCCTTGTTCCACTAGATCTCTTATGTTCTCTTCAAGGATATAATCCCAGCAATTCTTCTCCTCCTATATCAACATTTCTTTCTCATTATCATTGCCATTAACGTATAACATAGACACAAGCCCTTACTTTTTTCTTCCTGTTTGTTTGAGAAATAACTGACACAACCATATAAATTTAAGGCATTCCGCATGATGACTTGATTGACATATATTGTGAAATGATTACCACAATAGGTTCAGCTAATATTCATCATCTCATATAGATACAATAAAAAGAAAAGAAATAATAGAGAAAAGAAAAAAAATCTTTGTGATGAGAACTCAGGATTAACTCTTTCTTACTTCTTAATGTGCTTATTGCTATGAACTTCCCTATTAAAACTGCTTTTGCTGTATCCCATATAGTCTGCTACGTCATATTTCCAATATCATTTGTCTCAATAGATTTTTAATTTCCCATTTAATTTCTTCTTTGATCCATTGGTTGTTCAGGAGAGTGTTGCTTGATTTCCATGTGTTTGTGAATTTTCCAGTTTTCCTCTTGTTATTGATTTCCAACCATTGTGGTTCAAGAAGATACTTGGTATGATTTCAATCTCCTTGAATTTGCTAGAACCTTTTTTGTAGCCTTTGGTCTACCCAGAAAATGTTCCATGTGTGTTTGAGAAGAATGTGTGTTTTGCTGTTGTTAGATAGAATGCTTTGTATATGTCTGTTAGGTCCATTTGGTCTACAGTGTTGTTCATTCCATTACTTTCTTATTGATTCTCAGGATGACTTATGTCTCATTTTAGCTGTTAGATTCTGCTTTATATATTTAGGAGCTCCAATGTTAGGTGCATAAATACTTATAATTGCTGTCTTCTTGATGGGTTAATCCTTGATCATTATATAATGACCTCTTTTTGTCTCTTTTTGCCATTTTTAAAGTGTATTCTGTCTAATGTAAGTATAGCTACCCCTGCTTTTTTGTTGTTGCTACCATTTGCTTGAAATGACTTTTTCTATCACTTTTCAGTCTGTGTATCTTTAAGGCTAAATTGAATCTCATGTAGCAGCATATTGTTAGATCTTGTTTTCAACCATTCTGTGTCTTTTGCCCAGAAAATTCAATCTGTTTATATTTAATATAATTATTGATAGGTAACAACTTACTACTGCCATTTTGTTCATTGGTTTTGATTGTTTCATAGATCCACTGTCCTTGCTTCTTATCTTGCTGTTTTTCTCATGTTTTGATGTTTTTTGATATTGGTATGCTTTGCCTTGTTTATCATGTTCTTTTGTGTAATTGCTACACGTTTTTCCCTTGTGGTTACCATAAGACTTAAAATACCTTAAAATTATAATTCTATTTTAAGCTGGTAACAACTTATATGTCAATAGAATTCCTAAACTTCACACTTTTACTTCTGCCCTTCACATTTTAGGTTATTGTTGTTACAGTTTACATACTTTATATCTTATTTCATAACAGATTATTGTAGTTACGGCTTTTTTACTATGCTTATTTTTATTTAGTTCATTTTTTTAACTGTTAAGCTACAGCTGTTAGTGAATTATGTACCACCATTACAAAATTACAGAATCTATCTTTGACTATTTCTTATTACCAGTAAGTTTTATGCTACCTTTTTATATATTTGTATGATGTTAATTAGCATCCTTTCCTTTTCACTCAAAGAACTCCTTTTATCATTTCTTGTAAGGCAAGTCTAGTGGTAGTGAACTCCCTCAAGATTTTGTTTGTTTGTGAAAGTCTTTATCCCTCCTTCATTTCTGAAGGACAGCTTCATTGGGTATAGTACTCTTGGTTGACAGTTTTTCTCTTTCAGTATTTTGAAAATGTCATTCCATTTCTCCTGGCCTGAAAGGTAGCTAGTGAGAAATCCACTGATAGTCTTATGGGGGGAGGGTGGGATTCCCTTATATGAATTTTTCTTCTCTCTTGTTGCTTTTAAAATTCTTTCTTTGTGTTTGATGTTTGCAAATTTATTTATAATGTATCTTGGTATAGTCTTATGCAAGTTCAACCAATTTGGGGTCTTTTGGGCCTCATGGATCTGGATATCCATTTTTCTCTCTAGGTTCAAGAATTTTTCATCCATTACTGTTTTAAATATGGTTTTCTATTCTTTTCACTTCCTCTTATCCTCCTGGAATTTGCAGAATGTAAATATTGTTTCATTTTATTGTGCCCCTAAGTCTCATAGGCTTTCTGCACTCTTTTTCATTCTTTTTTTCTTTTTGCACTTCTGACTGGATAATTTCTAATGTTCCATCCTCTGGGTCACTGATTCTTCTTTTGCATGGTTGAGTCTGCTTTTGAAACTACTGAATTTTTCAATTCAGTTATTGTTTTTTTCAACTCTAGAATTTCTGGGTTTTTTTAATGGTTTCTTTTGCTTTATCAATCCTTTTGTTTTCTTCATACATTGTTTTTCTAATTGTGTTTAGTTGTCTGTGTATTCTTGTAGTTCATAAAATTTCTTTAAGAAGATGATTCTGAATTCACTGTCAGTTCATTGATCTCCATTTCTTTAAGATCAATTATCAGGGCTTTATTAATTTTCTTTGATGGTGTCACATTTACCTGTTTTTTGTGATTCTTGATTCCTTATATTGGTATCTGCACATTTGAGCAATCAGGTTTCTCTTCCAGACTTACAGATTTGCTTTGGCAGAGACAGATCTTTACCAGTTTGGGTCTCTGGGCATGTCTGCTTATAATGTCCTCGGCCATGTGGGGTCTGCTACTATGGTCTATTTTGGAGTAAGGCAACTATTAGAGCTCTGAGGTTGAGGATGCAGGGTTGTGCCACTGGCTGAGAACAGTTGAATAGGACTGTTGACTTGGTTTTTTACCACAAGATGTCCTGCACAATTGCCTGGATTCTCTGGTCAGGCTTACTAGATGGTTGGGACTGGGTACTATATTCAGTAATAGATGGGGTTATGAATTAGCTTCCCTGAAGAGCAGCAGATTAGGACCAAGGGCCTATGCAGCTCTTTGGGGACTCATATCAGGTAATAGTATACACTGATTTCCCTGTTCAGATGAAGCCACTGGTTTTGCTCTGCAGATGGCGAAAGCCATGGGCTTTGTTCTCTGTTCAAGTGCCACTATAAGCAAATATGTTGGATGGGCTAATTAGCTTCTGTGTGCTCTGGTTAGATTCCCTAGTCAAGCAAGCTAGAGGCTGTATTCAGCATTGAGGGGGACTATAAATTAGTTTTCTCGCCCAGGTGCAGTGTGAAAAGCAGCTCTAAAGCAGGTAATGCTCTTTGTTGTCTCAACTCAAGCTGACCCATGCCTCAAGTTCCCTGGCTAAACAGGTCCACTGGCTTGGCTTTGCAAACTACTGGCTCTGTATGCCCTTCTTTCAGCTCAAATGCCACTGGGATGGTGGTGTTCTTGTTGTCCTATCAGATGGGGCTGGGAGTCACAGCAGGTAGGGCTATGTCTTAACTCCCTTGCCTGGGCAGGAAGGGGAGGGGCCACTCCTGGCAACTCTCAATTTCCCAAACAGGCTGTCCAATTAGGAAGGACCTGGAGGTACCCTAAGCCTTGATTATGAATTAATTTCCCTGTCTATGTATATAGCAAGAGAACTCTCCATGCCCAGTACTAGTTTTGCTCTGGGGCTATCAGCTCTGCCAATTCACTTCATAGCTTAAGCATTGCTGGGCTACACAGCTTCCAGGCATTCTTAACAGCCCCTCTGGTTAGATGTAGCTGGGAGACATTCTCCACAGTGAGTGGGGCTGTGACTCACCTTCTTGGCTAGGCATGGGCAAACCAGGCTGTAGTGCTGGCAAAATTCCTTGTTTGAGGATCTGAACCAGGCAGATCTGTATACCACTGAGTTCTCCGGTCGGAGCGTACCACTGATTTTTTTTAAGCTTCTGGTTTGGATTACTACTTGGTCACCACAGTATAAACTCAGTCTTCCCAGATTCGTATGCTCATTGTGGCAAGCCCCTCCCCACTTCTCCTTCACAGTCAGATTCTCAGTAGTTGAGCCCCACAGATTCCCATGCAATCCTCATGGGGTGAGATCAAGGTAGGTAGGGGCTACCACAAAGCAACCCACAATTGAGTGGTGCTGGTTGTACCCTTTGGGTTCTCTTTTCCCACTGCAGGGACTAAAGGTTAAGTAAAGACCTCTCCATGTGATGCTGTACTGACCTGGGAGAAGGGCAATGCCCTCAACATGTAACTGCTTCACTTACACTTCCAATGCAGTCTTGGTCTCTGTGGTATGGAGGTGGGGGGGGGGGGCAGGCTTCAGCCTTAGTCTGTGTTCTAGTATTCTTTCAGTGGTTTCTTGTTAATAGTTATTAGTTGTTTTTCTTGTGAGGGGCAGTGATGTCAGGAACAACTTATGTTATCATCTTGGGGATATCACTCCGCCCTTATTTCTCGATTACAATGAAACTTTTTGACCCAGCTTTCTCTACCAGCTACTAGGCCATTTATCCTCCCCTTCTGCAATAAAATTCACAACATATTTGTTATACTTCATTCCATTTTACAGTTCTCTCTTAAACACATTCCTAACATACTTTCACCATCATCAGTCTACCAAAACTTTTCTTTTCAAAGTGACCAACAGTTTTCAATCTTCATCTTAATTTAATAGAAGCATCTAACACAAATGACTACTCTCTCTTCCTTATTTTTTTGTTCATCACCTTGTTTTTCTTTTTTTTTTACCCACTGGTTGTTCCTTCCTGATATCTTTTGCTAGTTATTTCTCTTCTCCCTAGTCCTTAGACTTCTTCTCTTCTTACATATATTTTCAGTCTCTTGTTCGTTATATACAGTCTCATGACTTACATATCATAAATATGCAAATAGGGGAGCCTGGGTGGCACAGCAGTTAAGCGTCTGCCTTCGGCTCAGGGAATGATCCCGGCGTTATGGGATCGAGACCCACATCAGGCTCCTCCGCTATGAGCCTGCTTCTTCCTCTCCCACTCCCCCTGCTTGTGTTCCCTCTCTCGCTGGCTGTCTCTATCTCTGTCAAATAAATAAATAAAATCTTAAAAAATAAATAAATAAATAAATAAATATGCAAATAGTCTCATAGTTTATATCCCTAGACCAGGCCTCTACTTTAAATTCTACATCTGCATATCTACCTTCCTAATAAAGGATGTCTAATATTCATTTAAAAGTGAATAAATCCAAAACCAGCTTCTGATCATCTTACCTGCAGCCTTCTACATCTCAATAAATAGCAATTATTTCTTTTAGGCCAAAAGCCTCAGTGTCTTCTTGACTTTTTTGTTTCACTTATAACCCACATCCTTTCTGTCAGGCAATCCTAATGGTTCTGCCTTCAAATTATATATAGAATCCAGTCATCCCTTCTGCCCTCTCCCTGGTTTGAGCCATCATCATCTCTTACTTGGATTCCTAAAATAGACTCAAAATAAGCCTTGCTGCTCCTACTCTAACCTTCTTTAGTCCTTTCTAAATACATCAGCCAGATAGATTATTATATTCCTCTACTGCAAACCTTGCAAAGCTCTTTTTATCCCAAGATTAAAGCAAAGTTTCTTGGGAGCTCAGAAGACGCTATGTGATATAGCCACCATTATTTCTGACTCACTTCCCAGCTCATTCATTCCTCTCCAAACCTCCTTGCCATTCTAGAATATTTCAAAAAGAACCTCACTATAGGGTGTTTGCCTGGCTACTGACTCACTCTGGAATACTCTTCCATCAACTCCTGCAAGTATTTTCTCAACTAGATTTATTCTGACTGCTTACCCTATTTAAATGAAAATCCACTGCTCTGTGACTCCTGCAATACTGATTTTCATTAATCTGCCTTAGTATTTCTCATTTTCCTTTAGTACTTGTAATCTTTTTACACACTATGTAAATTATTTATATATTATGCATATTTTATCTGGTTAGAATAGAAACTTCATTTTGTCAATGATGACAAACCTCCTTGAACAATGCCTGGCATAAGAGGGATTCAAACTATATTTGACGCATGAACTTTTTTGAAGTTAGCAAAACAAGACTAAAATCAACAGATATATCATGAAAAGATAGAATATCATAATAGTATCAAATATCCCCATTTATAAAAAAAACATAAAAAGAACTGATTTTAAATTATATAGTAGAGTAAAATCAAGACCATTCAAAATAATTACAAACAAGAAGTAGGGTTAAGGAGTGGCATTGCCGCTGGGCAAACAAATGGATAATGGAACCAGATAAAGAATCCATACATGTACAATGTGGCAACTTGGACTATCACAGCAATGGCCTTGCAGTTCACAAGTAAAAGAAATGAAAATTATATGAAAGAAAATCATATTCCTATTTCACAAAAATTAATTCTAGATAGAATAAAAGTCTAAATATGAAAAATAAAACCTTAAACCATTTAGAAGAAACATAGGAGATTGTTTTTATGACACTGAAGTAGGAAAATATTTCTTAATCAAGAATGCAAAGAGTCAACCACAAAGGACAAGACTTATAAATGTGATACCACTATTACAAAACATAAGTAAAAAAGTTGTCATCTACTTAGAGACAGTATTGGGAAAATATTTAACTGATTAAAAATTAGCACTTATAATGTATATTCTGATGGGGTGGCTAGGTGATGGACACTGGGGAGGGTATGTGTTGTGGTGAGCACTGGGTGTTGTGTAAGACTGATGAATCACAGACCTGTACCCCTGAAATAAATAATGCATTATATGTTAATTTAAAAAGTTAAAAAAAGCTTACAAATCTATGAGAAAGAGAAAACCTCACAAAGAAAAAATTGAACAAAGGTTATGAGCATGAATTTTCCAAAAAAGCAAATGGCCCCTACAAATGTAGAAAGACAAAAATTACAAAGGCCTAATTTTTACAACCATCTGAATGATAAATATTAAGAAGTCCAATAACATTGTGAGCTGACAGGAGTATAAGTTGGTACTATTTTGGAGAACAACCCAAAATATCTAATGAGGGTGAAATTATGCATACCTACGGCGCAGGAACTCCACTAAGTACCTTGAAAAACTGCTACCTCTGTACTCAAAGAAATATAAAAGCATAACCCCTGTGGAACTGTTTCAAATAGCAGTTGATAAAAGAACAGGAATCCACAGCTGAAGAATATAAATTCATAATTTAAGATATTTAAGCCGAGCCACTTTTTTTAAGCTGAGCCATTTTTAGAGGTGACGGAAAATATGGTGGATGTTTGGAATAGATTTTATAAGAATGAAGGAAATTGTAAAATCGGATGTGAGAAGCATTCTTAGTGAGGCTAGAGGCAAAAAAAAAAAAATGGAGATAAAGGCTGCAATCCCATCACTGAAATTATTGAGAAATGTAGTTTTCTAGAAGATACTAGACTATAGGAAAGAAGATATTACAGAGGATCATATAAGTGGGAAGCTTGTACTTCAAAAGAGATGTCTGATTTTGGTCACAAAATAATAACATGGAAACTGCCTTGCGAGTCAGGAGAAAAGGGAAAAGGCTATCAGTAAAGAGAGATAATTTAAGTTAACGGAGGAAGAAGAAATATCAATATGCATGTCACTTATATGCCACTCTCCATTTATTCCATATTTCTTTACTTTCAAGTATAAATATAAGAGTTTTTCTAATGTTCCAAAACATCCAGAACCATATTTTCAATCTTTTCTAATGCTTTTATTAGAAACCTTGATGTCATCAAGAGTAATTACCAGAGCAAACACTAAGCCTGGCAGTCGGGCAGGTGTGCAGCCTTTTCACCGCTTGCATAGATATTCTCAATGGGAAGGCATAGCTTGATTGATCAATTCTGATTGAATTCGTGAAGGTGTTGTAAAATAAACCAAAGCCCACATGGAGAAGAAATAACCAGAATGGTTTATTCTTCCTCAATTCGGAATTTGCTTTCTAATTTTTGGATATCAGATTTGGAAAATAATTTAACATCCTTTTAGTCTGGCCTGCTGGAAAGGAAAAAAAAAAGAAGGATGGAGAAAAGGAAAGAAAGAAGGATGAGTTTCAGTAAGTCTCTTAAATTGGGTTATACACAGAGATTACCATTTAGAATGGCTCCAACATTTCAAGGGAAGCTACGGTAAAACAGAAGCCTTAATTAACAAAAGGTCTCATTAAAACCGGGAAAAGAAATACACTGAATGGAAAAACAAGTAGGGGATGGTTTGTAAGAACCTCTCTGGCATCCCAGTCCCCACACAGGCCCTGTCCTCTAAACTGTCATGTACTGCAAAAGCACTTGTCCTACTTTTTCCTTCGCCTGTCATTCCTAACTTTAAATATCATTTAATGAACAAATAGCAAACAGATTAAATATATTGACTTTAAGTATATTTACTTAAATAAACTGACTATAAATACATTGATTAAAAATTCCTGACATGGACGGCACTGGAGGAGATAATGCTAAGTGAAGTAAGTCAAGCGGAGAAAGACAATTATCATATGGTTTCTCTCATCTATGGAGCGTAAGAACTAGGAAAATCAGTAGGGGAAGAAAGGGATAAAGAAAGGGGGGGTAATCAGAAGGGGGAATGAAGCATGAGAGACTATGGACTCTGAGAAACAAGCTGAGGGCTTCAGAGGGGAGGGGGGTGGGGGAATGGGATAGACTGGTGATGGGTAGTAAGGAGGGCACGTATTGCATGGTGCACTGGGTGTTACACGCAACTAATGAATCATGGAACTTTACATCAAAAACCAGGGATCTACTGTATGGTGACTAACATAATATAATAAAAAATATTATTATAAAAAAATTAAAATTAAAATAAAAAAATGCTGAATAAAAAAAATTCCTGAGATATTTTATTTCTTGAGATTGGTTTACATTTTTTTTTAAAGTTTGAAGGAACTGCTTTTGAGCTCAGGTGTCTAGACAACAATTGGGCTTCAGGCCCATCACCTCCTTATCTGGGATCTGCCTCACTCTTCCATATGCAGGTGCAAAATTCAGAGCAGCCACATCCTGACCATATTATCCCCTCTTCTGCCCACAGTTGACTGGGATTAGGGTGGTTACTTCATCCATGCAGAGCCAGAGTCTCTCCAACCAGAATCTGGGTTTGGGACTGGGAGGGCAATTTGGTTCATCTTCAGGGAAGAATTTAGAAATGTCCTCTATGAGGACCTGAGAAGGCAGAGAAAGTCAGTGTGTAGAGGAAAAGAACAAAGCAAATGTGAAGGGAGGAGTAGGCCTCAGAAAGGACAGAGGAGAGAGGAAGAGAGCATTCTGACCACGTGGGGACCCCTGGTTTCAAGGGCCTGGCTGTATTTCAACTGTAGAGTTTCATGAAATAGACAGTGGAATTGTCTTCATATAATTAGTTCTTCTTTCTCTTTAAGCTGGCTTGCATGGTTTTCTTTTACTTGAAAACTAAAGTCCAAGCTATTATAACCACTTTCTAGTAATCACTGATCCTGTGATTACTAATCCCTGTTGCTAGGCAGGTCTTTTATATTATAAATTCTGCAAGTGTAAGTTTTACTTTGTAATCAATCACATTAGAGTCCTGGCCACATCAGCCTTCTTGCTAGTGTCACCCTAGAACATTACTCTGTCAATTTAGTGACTGAGCCTCTAAGAACTGTTTACGGAATAAATGGATTCATTGAGTGACAAAGGCTTCACTATTTAAGAGTAGTAAGTGTGCAATATTTTCTTCTTCTCTTCTCCCTTATGCCCTCACCCTCACACTCACCCCTCACACACACATACCTCTTCATATTTCCAAGTGATTTTGAAATAAGAGAAAGAATGTGGGTTGATATAGGACACTTTGAAACTCCAAATGGTAACTTCTTTTACCTGGTATTGCCGTGAAGCTAAGAATTATTGATGTACATTTATGAATAAAAGTTCTAGTTAAATAAGAAATTATGATTTCCTCAAAAACAGTGGTGTCTATTCATCATAGCAAAGACCATCTAAGAATTGTCTTTGGAATTGGAGCTCCTGACACTGTGCTAGTTATTCTCAGTCTCCATATTCATCTTCTCCTACCTCACAGCACAGAAGCTGACCACTCTGCACTACGTCATCAGGTGTCCTTATAAACTGGTTTCCCACTAGGTTCACACATAGTAGTGGCAGGAAATGGAAGGGCAAAATCAGAAAGAAGTCGGGGCATTTCTTCTCTGATCCTTTACAGTTTCGGCACAGTGTCTCAGAGAATAGGTACATTTTTCCATGACAACAGCTCCTACAGGAAAGCCTCCTAAAATAGTTCAAATTCTCACTGGGTCCCTGTAAAACTAATTTCCCCTTTTGTTATTTCAAGTCTAAATTAATATTAATCATAAGTAGGGTGATAACTTCCCACTGTTGCTGGTCTACAACTGCCTCAGTATCCATTCCTTTCTCTGCTGTTTCTCCTCATACATCTGAAAGTCCCACTATTAAAACTCCCTTTATTTGAGCCATTTGAGACTAATGTTTAAATGCCAGGACTATAACTTATTCAGTGGCTACAGCCCTCAGGCATAAAAAGCACACTAATGTATAAATAACAAATTATTATCTAGGGTGATCTAAGCCTACATCTAGTGAAACAGTCTATTACATGTGAAATATACTTCATGTCTGCTCCAGTTCTGAATCAATTTGATTATGTGGGAAACAGAATAGTACAGAGCCCTAAAGTCAGATTCCCTGGGTTATATCCAATAAACATAAACTCTAGATGGGTTTGTCTTGTTTTTTGTTTTGTGTTATAAAACACAAAAAAGTAGGTCTTGGCTTTCTCATGTGTAAAATAAGGAAGTTGAACTACCAAATGATCTCCAAGGTGTCTTCCAAGTCTTAACATTCTTTGATTAAATTCTCTATAGAAGGACTGATATTATAAACTGTCAACAGCCACTGATAACATTTTGTTGAATTCCAACAGATGGAAGAACCATAGCAAAGCACCAGTTGTCTAAATGGGATATATGCACATACACAGAGTAGTTTCCTCTCCATAAATGAACTTCTTTTTCTTGGCTTTTTCAATATGTTTTACCTAGCATGTAACAATGTATTCTTATTACATCCTTTTTACACATTTTCTTTTTCAAAAATGATTTTAATCCTAATAAATGAGGTAGATACATTCCTAAAAATGTATTTATGTTATTTCTCAAATCCTACTTTTCTCACGATGATCATAATCAATTTGAAAATAAATTTCATTGATATTTTTAAATGTCTCTAAGAAGCAGGAAACAAGCAAGTTGAGCCCTAAACTTTCTCCATCTTGCTACTATGTTGAGAGAGTTTCTAAACCACAGACAGGGAGAAGAAACAAAATGGAGTCCACTGGTCTCCCTAAGTTGAGGAAACAGTTCAAAGTAGAAGAGACTAAGGCAGCTGGAGTTGGCAGAGGAGAGTACTAGAGGGGAGAGAGTCACATAGAAATAGAATTCTGGATATTTGCAGAGCACTCCACTTTTAGTCTTCAGCTGATTACTGATAAGAACATGTACATGAGGAAACAATCTGAGATCAAGAACCATCAGAAAGGAATAGCAAATCCCCAGGCCACATGTAAGACCCATAACAGTTAATAGTTCTATCAGCCAGAATGGGAAAAACTCTGGAGTACATAGGGAATTAGGTAGAATACTTAGACAGTGTTACCTCAATTATGGAACAAAATGATCCCAAGACTAAAGGCTGCTCTAGTTCTGCCAAAGAAAGCCTAAAAGCAAGTATTGAAAAAAAAAAATTGTTTCTGAGTAACTTAACTGTGCTCTAGAAAAATTTTAAAAAAAATAATAGGGTAATTATAAAATGTGGGACAATTTCAGGCAATCTAATATACATGTAATTGGGAGGCATGAAGAAGAGGAGATAGTGATGGGTACATAAAATTTTATTGAGGAAATAATGGATAATTTTTTCCCAAAATTTAAGGAAAATTCTAAACCTGCAGGGGCACCTAGGTGGCTCAGATGGTTAAGCATCTGCCTTCAGCTCAGGTGGTGATCCCACAGTCCTGGGATCGAGCCCCATGTTGGGCTCCCAGTTCAGCAGAGAGTCTGCTTTTCCCTCTGCCTCTGCCTCTCTCCCCTGCTCATGCTCTCTCTCTCTCTCTGTCTGTCTCAAAGGAATAAATAAAATCTTCGAAAAAAAATTCTAAACCTGCAGATTAAAAAAGCTCAATGAAGCACAAGTGAAAAAATCATTAGGGAAAGCACAAAAAGGCACATTAAAATCAAATTAATTAAAACCAGTGATAAAGAAAAATATTAAAAGCAGAATACAAAAAGAGACTCATACAGAGGAACAAAGAATGAAGTGCTTCTTATCAAACTGAAACATGGTTAAACAGCATCTTTAAAGATTAAAAGAAACACTTGTCAATCTAGAATTCTATGCTATGTAAAAATATCTATCAAAAAAGAAAGTGAAATAAAGACTTTTCTCAGATACATAAAATCTTATGTATAAGAAGTATTAAGGACAATTCTTCAGGCAGAGGGAAAATAATACCTCGTGGAAGTCTGTGGCTACAGAAAGGAGTGAAGAACATCAGAAATAGAAAAGATGTGGAAAAATTTTAACTAAGTTTTTATTATATTTTAAGTAACTTTACAAGATAATTGACTATTCATTGATTTTTGACTAGGTACAAAGGTAGTTCACTGGGAGAAAGGACTGCCTGCCCAACAAATGAAGCTGAAACAGTTAGATATCCACATGCAAAACAAACAAAAACAAAACTCCCAAAACTTAGATCCATACATTATGCCATATAGAGAGATTAACTTGGAATAGATCATAGACTCAAATGGAGGAGGAAAACCACTTTGAATAAAACATGGGATAAAATCATCAAAACCTTGAGCTAGGTAATGATTTCTTAATTATAACAACAAAAGCAGTCTATAAAGGAGTAAGTTGATAAGTTGGACCTCATCAAAATTCAAAACTTCTACACTTCAAAAGATGTCATTAAGAGAAAGAAAAGACAAGCAACAAACTGAAGAAAATACTAGCAAAACACATATGCAAGAAAAGATGTGCATGTGCATCCACAATCTATAAAGAATTCTTACGTGTCAATAATAATAAGGCTGATTTGTTTTTAAAAATGGGTAAAATATATAAATAGATATTTCACAAAAGAATATATATGAACAACTATCAAGTACATAAAAATTTGTTTAACATCATTATGAATTAGAGAAATGCAAATTAAAAGCACAATGAGAGAAGAGTTAAGACGGCGGAGGAGTAGGCGACCCCTTTTTCAGCCGGTCCCCGGAGTCGAGCTGGATAGGTACCAGACCATCCTGAACACCCACGGAACCAGCCTGAGACGCAGGAAGATACATCTGGATCTCTACAAATGAACATCTCCAGCGCTGAGTACTGAGGTACGAAGCGGGGAGCCGTGAAACCGCACACAGATATCGGAAGATAAACGGAAGGGGGAAGGAGCCGCCACGTTCGGGCACCGGGAAGCAGTAGTCACCTGCACGGGGGAGCGGGCGGACTCGCGGACCGGCACCCGCGAGAGAGCAGACTGAGACCGTGAGCCGGGGTGCACACATCACCAGACTGAAATGGAGCTCCGGTGTGCTCACTGGAACCAGACTAACCGGGAGCTCTGGAGCGCGCGGGGGGGTGGCTGGCGGCTGGCGGTGTTAGAAACACAAAGGACAGAGAAGCAATGGCCCTGGAAGTGAGGGCTGGGACCCGGGTGTGGGGCGCACATCCCAGGACGCTGCAGGGTTGAGCAGCACCAACAGAAACAGAGTTAAAGTGGCCAGAACATCAGTGGAGAATGGTCCTCGATCCCTCTGTTCTGAGACAGAGGCTGAGATTTGGCCGCTGCTGCTCTGACTCTAAGAGGCACAGCAAACCGCCAGGGAAAGCCACCAGAGAACAAAAGCCTGGAAATACCAGCTCACAGAGTGCCCATCCCCATCCCCCCTTGCAGGGGACACAGAGACTCTACCTAAACAGGGTTGCCTGAGTATCGGCGCAGCAGGCCCCTCCCCCAGAAGGCAGGCTGAAAAATCAAGAAGCCCACATCCCTAAGGTCCCTATAAAACAAGTGTGCACTGCCTGGGTCCCGGTCAATAATTTGGGCTCTGGACAACCCTGCAACCTCTCCTCATCAGAATGACGAGAAGGAGAAATCCCCCCCAGCAAAGAAAAGACAATGAGTCTGTGGCCTCTGCCACAGAACTAATGGATATGGATATAACCAATATATCAGAAATGGAATTCAGAGTAACAATGGTCAAGATGATGTGTAGACTTGAAAAAATTATTAACAAAAATGTTAATGAGAATATAGAATCTCTAAGGGCGGAAATGAGAGCGAATCTGGCAGAAATTAAAAATTCCATCAGTCAAATGCAGTCAAAACTAGAGGCTCTGATGGCCAGGGTGAATGAGGCAGAAGAACATATCAGCAAATTGGAGGATGGGTTAGTAGAAGAGAAAGCTAAAATAGAATCTGGGCTAAAAAAATCCATTCTCATGAATGTAAGTTACGGGAGATTACTGACTCAATGAAAAGTTCCAATGTCAGAATCATCGGCATCCCTGAGGGGGCAGAGAAAAACAGAGGTCTAGAAGAGATATTTGAAAAATTTGTAGCTGAAAACTTCCCTAATCTAGCAAAGGAAACAAACATTCGTATCCAAGAGGCAGAGAGGACCCCTCCCAAGCTCAACCATAACAAACCTACACCACATCACGTCATACTGCAATTCACAAATATTAGATCCAAGGATACAGTATTGAAAGCGGCCAGGGCAAAGAAATTTCTCACGTACCAAGGCAAAGGTATCAGAATTACATCAGACCTGTCTACACAGACCTGGAAAGACAAAAAGGGTTGGGGGGGGCATTTTTTTTTTATACTGATTTTTTATTATATTATGTTAGTCACCATACAGTACATCCCCGGTTTCCGATGTAAGGCTTGATGATTCATTAGTTGTGTATAACACCCAATGCACCATGCAATACGTGCCCTCCTTACTACCCATCACTGGCCTATCCCATTTCCCCACCCCCCGCCCCTCTGAGGCCCTCAGTTTGTTTCTCATAGTCCATAGTCTCTCATGTTTCATTCCCCCTTCTGATTACCCCCCCTTTCTTTAACCCTTTCTTCCCCTACCGATCATCCTAGTTCTTATGTTCCATAGATGAGAGAAATCATATGATAGTTGTCTTTCTCTGCTTGACTTATTTCACTTAGCATTATCTCTTCCAGTGCCGTCCATGTTGCAGCAAATGTTGAGAACTCGTTCTTTCTGATAGCTGAGTAATATTCCATTGTATATATGAACCACAACATCTTAATCCAGTCATCTGTTGAAGGGCATCTCGGCTCCTTCCACGATTTAGCTATTGTGGACAATGCTGCTATGAACATTGGGGTGCATATGGCCCTTCTCTTTACTACATCTGTATCGTTGGGGTAAATACCCAGTAGTGCAATGGCTGGATCATAGGGTAGCTCAATTTTTAACTTTTTAAGGGACCTCCACACTGTTTTCCAGAGTGGCTGTACCAAGTTGCATTCCCACCAACAATGTAGGAGGGATCCCCTTTCTCCACATCCTCTCCAGCAATTGTTGTTTCTTGCCTTGTCAATTTCTGCCATTCTAACTGGCGTAAGGTGGTATCTTAGTGTGGTTTTGATTTGAATTTCCCTGATGGCTAATGATTTTGAACATTTTTTCATGTGTCTGTTAGCCATTTGTATGTCATCATTAGAAAAGTATCTGTTCATATCTTCTGCCCATTTTTTGATTTGTTTGTTTCTCGTGTATTGAGTTTGAGGAGTTCTATGTAGATCTTGGATACCAGTCTTTTATCTGTAGTGTCATTTGCAAATATATTCTCCCATTCCGTGGGCTGCCTCTTAGTTTTTTTGACTGTTTCCTTGGCTGTGCAGAAGCTTTTTATCTTGATGAAGTCCCACAAGTTCATTTTATCTTTTGTTTCTCTTGCTTTTGGAGATGTGTCATGAAAAAGTCGCTTTGGCCGATGTCGTAGAGGTTGCTGCCTATGTTCTTCTCTAGGATTTTGATGGATTCCTGTCTCACATCGAGGTCTTTCATCCATTTGGAGTTTATCTTTGTGTATGGTGTGAGAGAGTGGTCAAGTTTCATTCTTTTGCATGTAGCTGTCCAATTTTCCCAGCACCATTTATTGAAGAGACTGTCTTTTACCCACCGGATGTTTTTTCCTGCTTTATCAAATATTAGTTGCCCAAAGAGCCGAGGGTCCATTTCTGGGTTCTCTATTCTGTTCCATTGGTCTATGTGTCTGTTTCTGTGCCACTACCATGCTGTCTTTGTGATCACAGCTTTGTAGTACAGCTCGAAATCCGGCAACGTGATGCCCCCAGCTTTGTTTTTCCTTTTCAACAGTTCATTGGGGATTCGGGGCCTTTTCTGTTTCCATACAAATTTAAGGACTATTTGTTCCAGTTCTTTGAAAAATGTCCTTGGTATTTTGATCGGGATAGCATTGAAAGTGTAGATTGCTCTGGGTAGCATGGACATTTTAATTATGTTAATTCTTCCGATCCATGAGCATGGAATATCTTTCCATCTTTTTATGTCTTCCTCAATGTCTTTCAAGAGTGATTTATAGTTTCTAGAATAAAGGTCCTTTACGTCTCTGGTTAAGTTAATTCCAAGGTAACGTATGGTTTTTGGTGCTATTGTAAATGGGATGGATTCCCTAATTTCTCTTTCTTCGGTCTCGTTTTTTGTGTACAGAAATGCAACTGATTTATGAGCGTTGATTTTGTATCCCGCCACGTTACTGAATTGCTCTATAACTTCTAATAGTTTGGGAGTGGATTCTTTTGGGTTTTCCATATAGAGTATCATGTCATCTGCGAAGAGACACATTTTGACTTCTTCTTTGCCGATTTGAATACCTTTGATCCCTTTTTGTCGTCTGATTGCTGTTGCAAGGACTTCTAGTACTATGTTGAATAATAGTGGCGAGAGTGGGCATCCTTGTCGAGTTCCTGATCTTAAGGGAAAGGCTTCCAGCTTTTCCCCATTGAGAATAATATTTGCAGTAGGCTTTTCATAGATGGCTTTTATGAGATTGAGAAATGTACCTTCTATTCCTACACTCTGAAGGGTTTTAATCAGGAAAGGATGCTGTATTTTGTCAAATGCTTTTTCGGCATCAATTGAGAGGATCATATGGTTCCTGAGTCTTTTCTTGTTGATATGATGTATCACGCTGATTGATTTGCAAATATTGAACCACGCTTGCATCCCAGGTATGAATCCCACTTGATCGTGATGGATAATCCTTTTAATGAACTGTTGGATTCTATTAGCAAGTATCTTGTTGAGGATTCTGGCATCCATATTCATTAGGGAGATCGATCTGTAATTCTCCTTTTTGAGGGGGTCTTTGCCTGGTTTGGGGATCAAGGTAATATTGGCCTCATAGAATGAGTTTGGTAGCTTTCCTTCTGTTTCTGTTTTTTGAAATAGCTTTAGGAGAATAGGTATTATTTCTTCTTTGAATGTTTGGTAGAATTCCCCAGGAAAACCGTCCGGGCCTGGAATTCTGTTATTTGGAAGGTTGTTTATCACTGACTCAATTTCTTCATAATTAATTGGCCTGTTTAAGAAATCAATTTCTTCTGGTTTCAATCTTGGTAGTTTATAGGTTTCCAGGAAGGATTCCATCTCTTCCAGATTGCTTAGTTTATTGGCATATAGCTGTTGATAAAAATTTCTAATAATCCTTCCAATTTCAATGGTGTTCATCGTGACCTCTCCTTTTTCATTCATAATTTTAATAATCTGGGTCCTTTCTCTTTTCTTTTGGATAAGTCTTGCCAGTGGTCTGTCAATTTTATTGATTCTCTCAAAGAACCAGCTTCTAGTCCTGTTGATCTGCTCTACTATACTTCTGGTTTCTGCTTGATTGATTTCAGCTCTAATTTTGGTCAACTGCTTCCTCGTGCATGGATTAGGCCTGTCCCTCTGTTGCTGTTCCAGCTTCTTGAGGTGAGAATATAACAACTTCATTTTAGATTTTTCTATTCTTTTGAGTGAGGCTTGGATGGCTATGTATTTCCCCCTTAGGACTGCCTTTGCAGTATCCCATAGGTTTTGGACCGTTGTGTTTTCATTCTCGTTGGTCTCCATAAATTGTTTAAATTGATTTTTGATTTCCTGGTTTATCGAGTCATTCTTGAGCAGGATGGTTCTTAGTCTCCAAGTGTTTGAGTTTCTTCCAAATTTTTCCTTGTGGTTGAGTTCCAATTTCAGAGCGTTGTGGTCTGAGAATATGCAGGGGATAATTTCAATCTTTTGGTATCGGTTGAGACCTGTTTTGTGTCCCAGAACATGGTCTATTCTTGAGAATGTTCCATGGGCATTAGAATAGAATGAGTATTCTTTGGTTCTGGGGTATAGTGTTCTATATATCTATGAGGTCCAACTCGTCGAGTATGGCATTCAAAGCCTTTGATTCTTTGCTTAGTTTTTGCCAGGGTGTTCTGTCTATTTCTGATAGTGTAGTGTTGAGGTCCCCTACTATTAATGTATTTTTATTTATATGTCTCTTTATTCTGGTTAAGAGTCGGCTTGTGTATCTTGCTGCTCCCCTGTTGGGGGCATAGATATTTATAATTGTCATATCCACTTGCTGAATACTTCCTTTAAGAATAATATAGTGCCCTTCTGCATCTCTAACTATAGTCTGTAGTTTAAAATCCAATTTATCTGATATGAGAATTGTACCCCAGCTTTCTTTTGAGGTCCATTTGCATGAAAGATGGTACTCCATCCCCTTACTCTCAGTCTGAATGCATCTTTGGGTTTGAAATGAGTCTCTTGTAGACAGCAAATGGATGGGTCATGTCTTTTTATCCAACCTGCAACCCTGTGGCATTATGGGATGGTTCAAACCATTTACATTAAGACTGATTACTGAGAGATATGATTTTAATGATGCCATGTTGCCAGTAAAGTCTTTGTTTGTATTGGCTGTGACTTTCTGTTCTTTATCACTCTTGGGGCCTTTTTACTTTTATAGAACCCCCCGTAATATCTCCTGTAGGGCTGGTTTCGTGGTTATGAAATTGGTTAGTGACTGGCGATTCTGAAATGTCTTTATTTCTCCATCAATTCTGAATGACAGCCTTGCTGGATAAAGGATCCTTGGCTGCATGTTTTTCTCTGAAAGAGCTTTAAATATGCTCCCCCAACCCTTTCTCTCATTCCAGGTCTGTGTAGACAGGTCTGACATAATTCTGATGCGTTTGCCTTGGTACGTGAGAAATTTCTTTGCCCTGGCCGCTTTCAATACTGTATCCTTGGATCTAATATTTGCGACTGCACTATGATGTGACGTGGCGTAGGTTTGTCGTGGTTGAGCTTGGGAGGGGTCCTCTCTGCCTCTTGGACACAAATGTTTGTTTCCCTCGCTAGATTAGGGAAGTTTTCAGCCACAATTTGTTCAAATATCTCTTCTAGACCTCTGTTTTTCTCCACCCCCTCGGGGATGCCGATGATTCTAACATTGGATTGTTTCATTGAGTCAGTAATCTCCCGTAACCTACATTCGTGGGCGTGGATTTTTTTAAGACCATCTTCTATTTTCATTTTTCCTCTATTAACCCATCCTCCAATTCACTAACCCGTTCCTCTGCTTCGGTGACCCTGGCCGTCAGAGCCTCTAGTTTTGCCTGCATTTGGCTCATAGAATTTTTAATTTCTGTAAGATTCACTCTCATTTCTGTCCTTAGGGATTCTATATTCTCAGTAGCCTTTTCGTTAATAGTTTTTTCAATTCTACTCATCATTTTGACCATCGTTACTCTGAATTCCATTTCTGATAATTTGGTTACATCCATATCCATTATTTCTGTGGCAGAGGCCACAGACTCACTGTCTTTTCTTTGCTGGGGGGGGGGGGGGCTTCTCCTTCTTGTCATTCTGATGAGGAGAGGTTGTAGGGTTGTCCAGAGCCCAAATTATTGACTAGGTCCCAGGCCGTGACCCTGTTATATAGGGATCTTAGGGATGTGGGCTTCTTCTTTAAAGATTTTATTTATTTATTTATCTGAGAGAGACAGACAGTCAGAAAGAACGGGAACAGAAGCAGGGGAGTGGGAGAGGAAGAAGCAGGCTCCCAGCTGAGGAGCCCGATAAGGGACTCCTTTCCGGAACGCCGGGATCATGCCCTAAGCTGGAGACATGCGCTCAATGACTGCGCCACCCAGGTGCCCCAGGTTGTGGGCTTCTTGATTTTTCAGCCTGCCTTCTGTGTTCTGGGGGAGGGGCCTGCCGCGCCGATACTCAGGCAACCCGGTTTGGGTAGAGTCTCCGTGTCCCCTGTGAGGGGGGATGGTGATGGGCACGCTGTGAGCCTGTATTTCCAGGCTTTTGTTCTCTGGCGGCTTTCCCTGGCAGTTTGCTGTGCCTCTTCTGAGAGTCAGAGCAGCAGAGGCTGAATTGTCACAGAACAGAGGGATTGCAGCCCGTTCTCCACTGATGTTCTGGACACTTTAACTCTGTTTCTGTTGGTGCTGCTCAACCCTGCAGTGTCCCGGGATGTGAGCCCCACACCCGGCGTCCCTGCCCTCACTTCCAGGGCCGGCGTGTCTCTGTCCTTTGTATTTCTAACGCCACCAGCCGCCAGCCGCCCCGCGCGCGCTCCGGAAGCTCCCGGTCTCAGTCTGGATCCAGTGAGCGCACCAGGATTCCGGAGTTCCGAGAGATGCCTGGTGGCGTGCGCACCCGGCTCACGGTCTCAGTCTGCTGTTTTGCGGGTGCCGACCGCGAGTCCTCCCGCTCCCCCATGCAGGTGGCTGCCGCTTCCCGGCACCCGAACGCAGCGGCTCCCTCCTCCTTCCATTTATCTTCCAATATCTGTGCGCGGTTTCACGGCTCCCCTCTTCGTACCTCAATACCTAGCGCTGGAGATGTTCATTTGTAGAGATCCAGATGTATCTTCCTGCGTCTCAGGCTGATTCCGTGGTTATTTAGGCTGGTCTGGTACCTATCCAGCTCGACTCAGGGGACCGGCTGAAAAAGAGGTCCCCTACTTCTCCGCCATCTTAACCAAGCCCCCGGGGGGGGGGGCATTTTTAAAGCTCTTTCAGAGAAAAACATGCAGCCAAGGATCCTTTATCCAACAAGGCTGTCATTCAGAATTGATGGAGAAATAAAGACCTTCCAGAATTGCTAGTCATTGACCAATTTCGTACCCATGAAACCAGCCCTACAGGAGATATTAAGGGGGGTTCTATAAAGGTAAAAAGGCCCCAAGAGTGATACAGAACAGAAAGTCACAATCTATAGAAACAAAGACCTTACTGGTAACATGGCATCATTAAAATCACATCTCTCAATAATCAGTCTCAATGTAAATGGCCTAAATGCTCCCATAATACACCACAGGGTTGCAGATTGGATAAAAAGACATGACCCATCCATTTGCTGTCTACAAGAGACTCATTTTGAACCTAAAGATACATTCAGACTGAAAGTAAAGGGATGGAATACCATCTTTCATGCCAATGGACCTCAAAAGAAAGCAGGGGTAGCAATTCTCATATCACACAGATTGGATTTTAAATTAAAGACTATAGTTAGAGACACAGAAGGGCACTATATTATTCTTAAAGGATGTATCCAACAAATGGATATGACAAGTATAAATATCTATGCCCCCAACAGGGGAGCAGCAAGATACACAAGCCAAATCTTAACCACAATAAAGAGACATATAGATAAAAATATGTTAATAGTAGGGGACCTCAACACTCCACTATCAGAAATAGACAGATCACCTAAGCAAGAAATCAACAGAGAAACAAGAGCTTTGAATGCCATACTCGACGATTTGGACCTCATAGATATATATGGAACACTACACCCCAGAACCAAAGAATACTCATTCTATTCTAATGCCCATGGAACATTCTCAAGAATAGACCATGTTCTGGGACACAAAACAGGTCTCAACCAATACCAAAAGACTGAAATTATTCCCTGCATATTCTCAGACAACAACACTTTGAAATTGGAACTCAACCACAAGGAAAAATTTGGAAGAAACTCAAACACTTGGAGACTAAGAACCATCCTGCTCAGGAATGATTCGATAAACCAGGAAATCAAAAATCAATTTAAACAATTTATGGAGACCAACGAGAATGAAAACACAACGGTCCAAAACCTATGGGATACTGCAAAGGCAGTCCTAAGAGGGAAATACATAGCCATCCAAGCCTCACTCAAAAGAATAGAAAAATCTAAAATGCAGTTTTTATATTCTCACCTCAAGAAGGTGGAACAGCAACAGAGGGACAGGCCTAATCCACGCACGAGGAAGCAGTTGACCAAGATTAGAGCAGAAATCAATGAATTAGAAACCAGGAGTACAGGAGAGCAGATCAACAGAACTAGAAGCTGGTTATTTGAGAGAATTAATAAAATTGACAGACCACTGCCAAGACTTCTCCAAAAGAATAGAGAAAGGACCCAAATTAATAAAATTATGAATGAAAAAAGAGAGGTCACAACCAACACCAATGAAATTGGAGGGATTATTAGATTTTATTTATTTATTTGACAGAGATTGAGACAGCCAGCGAGAGAGGGAACACAAGCAGGGGGAGTGGGAGAGGAAAAAGCAGGCTCATAGCAGAGGAGCCTGATGTGGGGCTCGATCCCATAACGCCGGGATCAAGCCCTGAGCTGAAGGCAGACGCTTAAACGCTGTGCCACCCAGGTACCCCGGATTATTAGAAACTTTTATCAACAGCTTTATGCCAATAAATTAAGCAATCTGGAAGAGATGGAGGACTTCCTGGAAACCTATAAACTGCCAAGACTGAAACAGGAAGAAATTGATTTTTTAAACAGGCCAATTAATTATGAAGAGATTGAGTCAGTGATAAACAGCCTCCCCCCCCCAAAAAAAAAAAAAACAAAACTCCAGGCATGGATGGTTTTCCTGGGGAATTCTACCAAACATTCAAAGAAGAAATAATACCTATTCTCCTAAAGCTATTTCAAAAAATAGAAACAGAAGGAAAGCTACCAAACTCATTCTATGAGGCCAATATTACCTTGATCCCCAAACCAGGCAAAGACCCCATCAAAAAGGAGAATTACAGACTGATTTCCCTAACGAATATGGATGTCAAAATTCTCAACAAGATCCTGGCTAATAGAATCCAACAGTACATTAAAAGGATTATCCATCATGACCAAGTGGGATTCATCCCTGGGATGCAAGGGTGGTTCAACATTTGCAAATCAATTGGTGTCTTAGATTTTATCCAGAAGGAAAAGCCAAAAATCATATGATTCTCTCAATAGATGCAAAAAAGCATTTGACAAAATACAGCATCCTTTCCTTATTAAAACCCTTCAGAGTGTAGGGATAGAGGGTACATTCCTCAATCTCATAAAAACCATCTATGAAAAGCCTACAGCAAATATCATTCTCAATGGGGAAAAGCTGGAAGCCTTTCCCTTAAGGTCAGGAACACGACAAGGATGCCCACTCTCGCCACTATTATTCAACATAGTTCTATTATTCAACATAGAAGTCCTTGCAACAGCAATCAGACAACAAAAGGGATAAAAGGTATCCAAATCGGCAAAGAAGAAGTCAAAATGTCTCTCTTTGCAGATGACATGATACTCTATATGGAAAACCCAAAAGAATCCACTCTCAAACTATTAGAAGTTATAGAGCAATTCAGTAATGTGGCGGGATACAAAATCAACGCTCATAAATCAGTTACATTTCTGTACACGAATAATGAGACAAAAGAAAGAGAAATTAGGGAATCCATCCCATTTACAATAGCACCAAAAACCATACGTTACCTTGGAATTAAATTAACCAGAGATATAAAGGACCTATATTCTAGAAACTATAAATCACTCTTGAAAGACATTGAGGAAGACACAAAAAGATGGAAAAATATTCCATGCTCATGGATCGGAAGAATTAACATAGTAAAAATGTCCATGCTACCCAGAGCAATCTACACTTTCAATGCTATCCCGATCAAAATACCAAGGACATTTTTCAAAGAACTGGAACAAATAGTCCTTAAATTTGTATGGAAACAGAAAAGGCCCCGAATCCCCAATGAACTGTTGAAAAGGAAAAACAAAGCTGGGGGCATCACAATGCTGGATTTCGAGCTGTACTACAAAGCTGTGATCACAAAGACAGCATGGTAGTGGCACAGAAACAGACACATAGACCAATGGAACAGAATAGAGAACCCAGAAATGGACCCTCGGCTCTTTGGGCAACTAATATTTGATAAAGCAGGAAAAAACATCCGGTGGGTAAAAGACAGTCTCTTCAATAAATGGTGCTGGGAAAATTGGACAGCTACATGCAAAAGAATGAAACTTGACCACTCTCTCACACCATACACAAAGATAAACTCCAAATGGATGAAAGACCTCGATGTGAGACAGGAATCCATCAAAATCCTAGAGAAGAACATAGGCAGCAACCTCTACGACATCGGCCAAAGCGACTTTTTCATGACACATCTCCAAAAGCAAGAGAAACAAAAGATAAAATGAACTTGTGGGACTTCATCAAGATAAAAAGCTTCTGCACAGCCAAGGAAACAGTCAAAAAAACTAAGAGGCAGCCCACGGAATGGGAGAATATATTTGCAAATGACACTACAGATAAAAGACTGGTATCCAAGATCTACATAGAACTCCTCAAACTCAATACACGAGAAACAAACAAATCAAAAAATGGGCAGAAGATATGAACAGATACTTTTCTAATGATGACATACAAATGGCTAACAGACACATGAAAAAATGTTCAAAATCATTAGCCATCAGGGAAATTCAAATCAAAACCACACTAAGATACCACCTTACGCCAGTTAGAATGGCAGAAATTGACAAGGCAAGAAACAACAATTGCTGGAGAGGATGTGGAGAAAGGGGATCCCTCCTACATTGTTGGTGGGAATGCAACTTGGTACAGCCACTCTGGAAAACAGTGTGGAGGTCCCTTAAAAAGTTAAAAATTGAGCTACCCTATGATCCAGCCATTGCACTACTGGGTATTTACCCCAAAGATACAGACGTAGTAAAGAGAAGGGCCATATGCACCCCAATGTTCATAGCAGCATTGTCCACAATAGCTAAATCGTGGAAGGAGCCGAGATGCCCTTCAACAGATGACTGGATTAAGAAGTTGTGGTCCATATATACAATGGAATATTACTCAGCTATCAGAAAGAACGAGTTCTCAACATTTGCTGCAACATGAACGGCACTGGAAGAGATAATGCTAAGTGAAATAAGTCAAGCAGAGAAAGACAATTATCATATGATTTTTCTCATCTATGGAACATAAGAACTAGGAAGATTGGTAGGGGAAGAAAGGGATAAAGAAAGTGGGATTAATCAGAAGGGGGAATGAAGCATGAGAGACTATGGACTCTGAGAAACAAACTGAGGGCTTCAGAGGGGAGGGGGGTGGGGGATTGGGATAGGCTTGTGATGGGTAGTAAGGAGGGACGTATTGCATGGTGCACTGGGTGTTATTCGCAACTAATGAATCATCGAACTTTACATCAGAAACCAGGGATGTACTGTATGGTGACTAACATGAGATAATTAAAAAAAAACATTAAAAAAAAAAGCGTCTGTCTTTGGCTCAGGTCATGATCTCAGAGTCCTGGGGTTGAGCCCTGCTCAGAGGGGAGCCTGCTTCTCCTTCTGCCCTTACCCCCGCTTGTGCTTGCTTCCTCGCTGTCTCTCGTGCTCTCTCTCAAATAAATAAAATCTTAAAAACACACACACACAAAATTCTTCCTTTGAAAAGATCAGTAACATTGATAAACCACCAGCAAGACTTAGAAAATGAAAGACACAAATGACCAATTATCAGAAATGAGAGAGAGATCATTACTAGAAAACCTTATAAATGTTAAAGTAATTTAATATGTAGTTAAAAACTTCCCAAAATGGAAACCTCAGGCCTGTATGGTTTCACTGGTGAATCCCACTAAATATCTAAGCAAGGAATAACACCAATTCTATCCAAACTCTTCCATAACTTTGAGATAAGAGAATACTTTTCAAGTCGTTCACTAAAAAGAGAATTAACTGGATAACAAAATGAGACAAAGAAAATCAAGCAAATAAAACTACTGATTATTACCCCTCATGAAGGTAGATATAAAAAGCCCAAAGTAATATGCAGCAAATTGGATCCAGCAATATATATCAAAAAGATAATATGCCATGACCAAGTGGGGTTTATCTGCGTATAATACTAGTCCAATATTTTAAACATTTTAAAAATGATTAACATAATTTATCATATCAACAGTCTAAAGATAAACACTCAACTTAATAGAAGAGGAAAAAAACAATTGACAAAATTCAACATCCACTGACAAATAAACAGTCAGCAAACTGGGAATATAGAGGCTTTCTCATTTTGATTTAGAAAATCTACAAAAAATCTACAGCTAGTATCATAGTTAATGGTGAAAGACTGAATTATTTCCCAATAAGATCAGGAAAAAAGCAAAATGTCCTTTTTCACTATCACTGTTCAATATTGTACTGGAAGACAATCTGGCAACAAAATTAAATAGGAGGCATACAAATTGGAAAGCAAGGAAACTATCTCCATTTGCAGCAGAATAATTGTCTACGTAAATTTTTAAAAAACAAGAATTCCAAAAACGCTGATGGACTTAACTAAGTATGTTTGTAAGTTTGCAGGATAAAAAGGTCAAGGAAAAAGTCAGTATTATTCTATGCAACAGTAATGAATAGGTGAAAATTAAAATTGAAACATGCTATTTCTTAAGCAGCAAAATATATGACATGCTTAGGAATAAACCTAACAAATTCAGTGCAAAACCTACATACAGAAAACCACAAAACACTGATGAAAGAAATCAAAGAGCTTCCAAAAATGGAGAGATAATATGCTCATGAATCAGAAGACCAAAATAAATGGAGAAATATACTATGTTCATGAATCAGAAGACCTAATATCATTAATATGCCAATTCCTTCCATGGTTATCTATAGATTCAATGTAAACCCAATCAAATTCCCAGCAGAAATTTTGGTACAAATTGATGAGTTAGTTCAAATATTTATATGAAAAAGCAAGGAAACAAGAATATCCAAAACAGGGATGCCTGGGTGGCTCATTTGGTTAAGCAGCTGCCTTCGGCTCAGGTCATGATCCCAGGGTCCTGGTATCAAGCCCGGCATCAGCCTCCCTGCTTAGCAGGGAGTCTGCTTCTACCTCACCCTCTGCTGCTCTCCCTACTTCTGCTCTCTTGTTCATGCTCTCTCAGATAAATAAATAAATAAATAAATAAATAAATAAATAAATAAAATCTTTAAAGAAAAGAATATCCAAAACAATTTTGTAAAAAGTTTGAGAATCCACACTACCTCCAACCTCTGATTCTTCAAGATTAATTATAACATTGTAGTAAGCAAGAGAGTGTTGTATTGGTGAAAGTAAAGATTTACAGATCAGTGAAACAGAATAGAATCCAGAAATAGATCCACATCTATATGATAAATTGAATTTCAAAAAGGTGCAAAGGAAATTCAATAAAGGAAGGATAGTCTTTTCAACATTGTGCTGTATCATGTATTCACAATTCTTTTAAATGAGCTTCATTTCATACCTCCTACCATACACATACCTCAACTTAATGCAGAACACAGTTCTAAACGGAAAATCAAAAACAATAAAACTGCTAGGAAGAAATATAAGAGAAAATCTTTGAAACATTTACTTAGGCAAAACTTTCTTAGATAAAATAGTAAAAGCACAAAACATAAAGAAAAATAGGTAAGCTGGACTTTATCAAAATTTAAATCTTCTATTCTTTAAAAGACATTAAGAGATAAAAGATAAGCCACAGATTGGGAGAAAATATTTGCAATTCACATCTCTGATAAAGAACTTGTATCTAGAATATATAAATACTCTAAATACAATAATAATAAAACCTGATTTTTAATGGGAAAATTATTTGTACAGATGCTTCAAGAAAGATGATATATCAATGGCAAATAAATACATGAAAAAATTCTGAATATTAATAATCATTAGAGAAATACAAATCAGACCCATAATGAGATACCACAACACATCTATTTAAATGGAAATAATTACAAACGAACAAAAACTGGCAACATCAAATGCTGGAGAAGATGTTTAGAGCAACTGGAACTTTTCATACATGGCAAGTAGAAATACAAAATGATATAGCCACTGTGGAAACAGTTTAGCAATTTCTGGTAAAATTAACATGCACTTAATCATTTGATCCAACAATCCTATTCCTTAGTATCTACCCTAGAGAAATGAAAACATGTTTACGTAAATATCTGCACATTAATGTTCATAACAGCATTGTCCAAATAGCCAAAAACTAGAAACAACTAAAATTTCCTTCAAGCGGAGCATGGAAAAACAAATTGTGGCCATTCATATGATGGAATGCTACTCAGAAAAGAAGAAACAAACTATCCATACATGTAACCATTTGGACTGATCACAAGTGCATTAATGCTAAATGAAAGAAGGCAAACACAAAAGGCTTCTTATGAATTGCATTCATATGACATCTGGGAAAGGTGAAACTATGGGTACAGAAATAAAATTAGTTAGCAAAGACTGGAGTTGAGGGAAAGCATGACTATACAAGAGCGTGTGGTAATTTTTGAGGTGTGGTAACCATTCAATATTTTGATTTTGCTTGCATATGTTTGTGAAACTCACAGAAATATACTCTAAAAAAAGGGAAAATATTATATACCTTGATGAAATTAGAGAAAAAGAAAAAAAACAGCTGTATTTTTCAAATACTAATATGAAGTCATTTCTTTGAAAATAAAGGTCTAATAAGTCTAATAAAAAGTTCCAAAATAAGATACACTCAGCAAGTCATTGTGGAAGGTTATTTCATTATTCCCAAATACTGCAGTTCAGCCCACGGGAGAACTATATACAGTTGATTCTCATTATTAATGCATTTTTATGTGGGAATTTGCCTACTCACTAAAATTTATTTATAACTCCAAAATCTATACTTTTGGCACTTTGATGGTCATTTTGTGGACATATGCAGGGCAGTGAAAAATTTGAGTTGCCCAGTGAAACATTCTCAGCTGAGGTCAAAGAAGGTGATGCTCTTTCTTCTTGTTTTAGCTGCCATACTGTAAACAAGTGTCCCTTTCCTGGTCAATTTAGAGGAATGGTTTTTCATATTTTTGTGCTTTTTCTTGGTGATTTTGCTATTTAAAATGGCCTTCAATCATAGTGCTGAAATGCTATGTAGTGTTCCTAAATGCAAGAAGGCTGATGTGCCTTTTGGTACAATCTACTTATATCCAATTTCAAGAGCATCTCTACTTCTAAGTCAATTCTTGAATAAACATAGAATATGTATACTCTAATAAAATTAATTACTATGACATTTCCATCTTGAAAATTAAATAGCATATATCTAATGTATTTTTAATTTGACCTCCCTTTGAGATTACTGTATAGCTGTAGAAATAATATAAAATTAGTAAATGTTTTTATTGATATTTAATGAAATGCTTTTTACAGAATAGAGTTTAGTAATAATTAAAATCATTAAAGTGTGTTTTAAAATTTTCATTCTTACAACCACTTTATGAAGCAGGCAATATTATTATTCAGTTTTAGAGACAGAGCATCTAGGCTCATTGTGGTTACACTAACGCCTTCAAGGTGTAAGAACCAGTCCCTGAAGAAACAGAACTAAACCCAAGTGGGTCTCCAAAACCCTTGCTACAAGATTGCAATATTTGCACAACTGATCTTTTTTTTGTTTTGTTTTGCAAATGAATGTTTATTTTAAAAAATAATATAGAATTTTAAAGGCCAAACTTCATATTCATTACAGTTTGCATCATCTTGCCTTTAATCAACAAATTCAGTTGGGGACAATGTATATATCATAAAGTCATTCTTATAATTATGTCAAAAATTAGATAATTCATACTGTTTATTGTTCTATTGATTCAGAAACACTCACATTTGTTGTTTTTATAATAATTACGTGTCTTTTTATTTCTAAATAAAAATTTTCATAATGCATTTTTTTCATGGGAGGGGAGATAGTGACAGAAATTATTTCTTGATATGTAATCATCTAAATATATAATGTGTTTTCCAGTTTACACAAGGAACAAATAGAAAACTTGTGGGTCCAAGTTCCTGTTCATTGCATGTATAAATCTGGTTGCCTCTGATTAAAAAATGGACCTAGCAGTCCAAAAAATCCCTGTGTTTATATTGTAGCTGGTGTTGTGAAACTTCTCCTATAGTGTGCTTGCTTCTCGAACATAGGCCAGCCTTAAATGAATTATGCAAAAACAAATACAAAAAAAGGAAAACATTGATGGCTTTGGCTATTTGAGGTCTTAAGTGGTTCCATACAAATTTTAGGATTGTTTGTCGTAGTTCTGTGGAACATGCTGTTGGTATTTTGATAGGGATTGCATTAAATGTGTAGATTGCTTTGGATAGCATAAACAATTTGACAGTATTTGTTTTTCCAATCCATGAGCATGGAATGTCTTTCTAGTTCTTTGTGTTGTCTTCAATTTCTTTCATCAGTATTTTATAGTTTTCAGAGTACAGGTCTTTCATCTCTATAGTTAGGTTTATTCCTAGATATCTTATTTTTGGTGCAATTGTAAATGGGATCATTTTCTTGATTTCTCTTTCTGCTGCTTAATTATCAGTGTGTAGAAATGCAACAGATTTCTGTACATTGGTTTTGTATCCTGTGACTTTACTGAGTTCATTTATCAGTTTAGCAGATTTTTTGTGGAATCTTTTGAGTTTTCTAGATTTAGTATCATGTTATTAGCAAATACTGAAAATCATACATCTTCCTTATTGATTTTAATGGCTTTTATTACTTTTTCTTGTCTAATTGCTGTGGCTAGGACTTCCAGTACTATGTTGAATAAAAGTGGTGAGAGTGTACTGTCAGCTTTTCCCCATTAAGGATGATCTTAGCTGTGAGTTTTTCATATATGGCCTTTATTATGTTGAATATGTTCCCTCTAAACCTACTTTGTTGATGGTTTGTATCATGAATGGATGTTGCATTTTGTCAAATGCTTTTTATGCATCTTTTGAAATATCAGATGGTTCCTTTCCTTTCTCTTATTGATGTGATGACACCAGGTTGATTGATTTGTGGGTACTAATCCATACTTGTAACCCAGAAATAAATCCCACTTGATCATGCAAATGATTTTCAAATATATTGTTGAATTCAGTTTGCTAGTATTTTGTTAAGGATTTTTTCATCTATGTTTATCAGAGATACTGGCCTATAGTTCTCTTTTCCAGTGGTGTCTATCTAGTTTTGGTATCAGGGTAATGCTGACCTCATAAAATAAATTTGGAGAGTTTTCCTTTCTTTTCTGTATTTTGGAATAGTTTGAGAGGGATAGGTATAAACTCGTTAAATGTTTGGTAGACATTTCCTGTGAAGCTATCTGGTCCTGGACTTTTGTTTGTTAGGAGTTTTTCAATTACCAACTCAATTTCATTGCTGGTGATCAGTCTGTTCAAATTTTCTATTTCTTCCTATTCAGTTTTGGTAGGTTATATGTTTCTAGGAATTTATCCATTTCTTCCAGGTCGTTCAATTTGTTGGCATATAGTTCTCCATAATATTCTCTTATAATTATTTGTATTTCTATGATGTTGGTTGTTATTTCTCCCATCTTATTTGTGATTTTATTTTATTTTTTGAAAATTTTCTCTCTTTTCTTGGTAAGTCTGGCTACAAATTTATCAATTTTATGGATTTTTTTTTCAAAGAACCATCTCCTGGTTTCACTGATCTCTTCTACTTTTTTGTTTCTTTTGTTATTTATTTCTTTTCTAATTTTCATTATTTCCTTCTTTCTGTTGGTTTTGGATTTTGTTTGTTGCTCTTTTTCTAGCTCCTTTAGGTATAAGGTTAGGCTGTTTATTTGAGATTTTTCTTGCTTCTTGAGGTAGGCCTGTATTGCTATAAACTTCCCTCTTAGAACTGCTTTTGCTATATTCCAGAGGTTTTGAACCATTGTGTTTTCATTTTCATTTGTTTCCATGTACTTATTTCTTCTATTTTCTGGTTGGCCCAATCATTGTTTAGTAGCGTGTTATTTAACCTCCAAGTATTTGTCATCTTTCCAGGTATTTTTTGTTGTTGTTGACTTTTAGTTTCATAGTGTTGTGGTCAGAAAAGATGCATGGTATGACTTCCATCTTCTTGAATTTGTTGAGGCTTGTCTTGTGGCCTAATATGTGATCTATTCTGGAGAATGTTCTATGTGCACTTGAAAAGAATGCATATTCTGCTGTTTTAGGATTGAATGTTGTACATATATATGTTAAATCCATCTGTTCCAGTATGTCATTCAAAGCCACTGTTTCCTTGTTGATCTTCTGTCTGATGATCCGTCCATTGATGTAAGTGAGGTGTTAAAGTCCCCCACTACTATTGTATTATTATCAGTTAGTTCCTTTATGTTTGTTACTAACTGTCTTATGTATTTGGGTGCTCCTATGTTGGGTGCATAAATATTTACGATTGTTATATCTTCTTCTTGTACTGTCCCCTTAATGATTATATACTGTCCTTTTTTTTGTCTCTTGTTATAGTCTTTGTTTTAAAGTCTATTTTGTCTGATATAAATAGTGCTTCTGGCTTTCTTTTGACATCCATTTGCATGAGAGATGTTTCTCCATCCTGTCACTTTAAATCTGCAGGTATCTTTAGGTTTAAAGACCTGCTACTCTTGTAAGCAGCATATAGATAGGTCTTATTATTTTTTTTTATCCATTCTGTCATCCTATGTCTTTTGACTGGAGTATTGAGTACATTTACATTAAAAGTATTTATTGATATATATGTATGTAGTGTCATTGTATTATTTGTTTTGTGCTTGTTTTCTGAAGAGTTTCTCTGATCCTCTCTTGTCTTTCTTTCATGGTTTGCTGACTTTCTTTAGTGATATATTTGGATTTTTTTCTCTTTATTCTTTGCATGTTTACTAGTGGTTTTTGATATATGGTTACCATTGGGTTTATATATAACCTTTCCAACATACTGCAGTCTGTATTAAGTTGATGGTCATTTAAGTTTGAATCCATTCTTTACTTGTCTCCTCCCTACATTTTAGGTATCTGTTGTTATATTTTATATCCTTTTGGTTTGTGAGTTCTTTCACTGATATTTTACAGAAATATTCATTTTTACCGCTTTTGTGTTTCCTGCCTTTATACTGTCACTTTTGGTCTCTCCTTTCCGCTCTAGAGTTCTGTTTAATATTTCTTACCAGGCTGGTCTAGTGGTCATGGACTCCTTCAGTTTTTGTTTGTCTGAGAAACTCTTTATCTCTCCTTCTATTCTGAATTATAGCCTTGCTGGATAGAATATTCTTGGCTGCAGATTTTTCCCATTGAGCACGTTGAATATATCATGCCACTCCCTTCTGGCTTGGACAGGTTTTGCTGAAAAATATCCTGTTAGCCTTATGGGTTTTCCCTTGTAAGTTACTATCTTCTTTTGTCTTGCTGCTTTTATTTTTTTTTTCTTTATCAATATATTGCCAATTTAATTATAATTTGGTTTGGTGTGGGTCTACTTTTGTTGATTTTGATAGGAGTTCTCTGTGCCTCCTGGTTCTGTATATCTGTTTCCTTCCCCATATTATGGATGTTTTCACCCATTATTTCTTCAAATAAATTTTTGGCCCCTTTTCTCTCTTCTTCTTTTAGGACTTCTATAATATGATTGCTATTATGTTTGATGGAGTCACTGAGTTCCCTAAGTCTATTCTCATTTTGCATAATTATTTTTTCTCTCTTTTATTCAGCTTGATTACTTTCCATTTTTCTGTCTTCTAGGTCACGAATTTGTTCCTCTGCTTCTTCATCCTGCTCTTCTTTCCATTAACCATGTTTCTCATTTCATTTATTATACCCTTTATTTCTGCTATGTTATTCTTTATCTCTGTGTTAAGCATCTCATTCATGCCTTCCACTCCTTTCTCAAGTCCAGTGAGTATCCTATGATCATTACTTTAAATTCTCTGTTAGGCACATTACTTATATCTGTTTCACTTAGATCTCTGGTCTTGTCCTATTTTTTCATTTGGGATAAATTTGTCTTCTCACTTTGTCTAAGTTTCTGTGCCTGTTTCTCTGTGTTAGGAAAACCTGCTACATTTCCTATTCTTGAGGGTAATGGTGTTATGAAGAAGAGGTCTTGTAGTGTCCTGCTGTGTAGTGTCCTCTGTTCTCTAGGACCTTGTGCTTCCAGGAGTGTCTCCAATGTGTACTGCATGTTCTCTGCTGTTCTGTCCTGGCCACTTTATCCTTCAGGTCAGTCATCTACAGAGGTTCTCTTTGCCTGTTGTGGGCAGTGTTTGG
The DNA here is from genome assembly GCF_023065955.2 of Ursus arctos. Taxonomy (NCBI): domain Eukaryota; kingdom Metazoa; phylum Chordata; class Mammalia; order Carnivora; family Ursidae; genus Ursus; species Ursus arctos. Next base: position 36,254,227 of record NW_026622874.1, read on the forward strand.
TCCCTGGCCTGAATGTGGTGAGTTTTAACTATGTGTGCTCTGGTCTGTTTGTGAAATGAGACCTGTTGCCACCATCCTCAGAATCAAGGCTCAGCAAAATTGCCGTATAGGAGACATGGTGTTCATAGAGGTTTGGACTGGTCTTCTGGGGAGGGGGCCTGCCACACTGGGACTAAGGCAAGAGACTGAAAGGAATAGTTTCACTGTAGTTCTGGGAAGAAGTTTGGTGTAAGCAAGTTAGGTAGGAGTGTTGGCACTGCTGCTGGTTCCCACAGGTGGCCCTGTGCTTATGCTGAGGGATGGGTGAGGGAAATGGCACCAACATGTTCCTTTGTTCCTAAGAGGTCTCACGTAAATGCTGCTTCTCTGGGACACACTCCAAGATGAGCAAATAACCTCCCCACAGTGGGCCCCAGGAGCTCTTCAGAGCACTGTTTCCATGCTGTATGTCCATCAGTTGTTTGCCCTGCCTTCTCTCTGTAAGCAACCCCAATGCCTAGGGGCTCTCTCTGAGTCAAGCCTGCTGACCTTAAAAATTTAGGCTTTAAGCCCTGCTGGTTGCAAGAACTCACAAAATTCAGCCCCTCCTACTTTCCAAGCCAGTTGCTATGGGGTTTTGTTTTCCCCATGTGCTCTTCTGTGTAGTAGTCTGTCTCTTTTCCCTTCTCCATGACAACAGCTTCCTCCTCACTGCAGTGGCCATGATCTGTTTCTATTTCAAACTGCTCTCTGCACTTCCTACTTTCTTTGATGTGGCCTCTTCTCTATCTTTAGCTGTGGAGTTTGTTCTACCTATCTTCAGGTCGATTTTCTGGGGGTATTTAGGATGATCTGACAGTTATCTAGTTGTATTCATGGGACAAGGTAAGTCTAGGGTCCTCCTACTCTGCTGCCATCTTCCCATCCCTGTCTATTTTTCCATTTTACTTGGATTTTATATTGTTAGTTTTCAGAGATAAATACAGAAAATTCTGGATAGAAAATTAAAGTCGTTTTGAGAAGTCTGGTTAACATTAAAGAAACTGAAAATTGTTATTCTGATCCATCCTCCTTTGATCAATGTAAATCCAAATCTGTAAACTTAGTGGTATGGTAGGAAGAAGGAAGAAGAGGACTCTGACTGTTTCTTCCTACATGTAAGTCCAGTTATAAATTCCTGCATTCTTTTATCTCACTTTAAGCCTAGAATTGTTAATAACTGTCAAACGGGGGAAAAGCTATTTAAAAAGAAATCAATAATACCAGTTATCAGAAGAAGTAATAAGAACTAACTCACAGCACTTAGAAACAGGGGCATTAAGGCCCTGCAGGGAGCCCTTGGTCACTGTCTGCCTTCACTTAGCCCCTTCTTTCTGCTATAATATTTCCATCTTCTAATCAAACCAATATGTTTATTGTTCACTAAAATACAGTGTCATATAAAGGAAAATAAAGCCTTTAACCTTGCAAAAGTAGCATCAATAGTAGTAGTACATCAATAGCCAATAAGACTCTCTCTTGTGTTTTTTCTTTCTTTCTTTCCTTTCTTCCTTTTTTTTTTTTTTCAGTTGCAGTAGACAAATAACAGCTGTGTTTATAATGGCATAAAAATTGGGTCTTAGGTGGCAAGACTGAGAATTGCAGATGTACAGTATCATTCAGACATTGGATGTTTACAGTCCATTTCCAAGAGAACATGCTATTTATTATTTCCTTTGGTGTCATTAATCACTTTCCAAGATGTATTTCTATATCCGATCTTGTCCTCCCAAATCAATTTATCTTGAAGTCCAATTAATGACTCTTCAAATTCACTTCAAAAACAAAATTGTGTTCAGATAATAGTTACTTTTCTTAGAAAAATACAAATTACAGTGTTATCTAATTATGCAAAGTATTGTAACATACAAAAACTAAAAACTGTAACAGAGGAGCAAATAACTTGCTTTAGATGCAAACTGCATTTGAATAATACTACCATATTTTGAAATGAGCATTCAGTTAAAAAGTAAAAAACAAAAAGAAAAATAGAAGAAACTTATTTGGGGATTATATTATTTACATATTTCATAGAATTTCCTTTTTTTTTTTTTTCATGTGGACAGTTCCCATCTAAAGCTACATTAAAAGTTGCTCTTCCTTTGGGAGAATCAATGAGGTGGCATTACCCCAGGGAGCAAAGAACGCTAGGCTTTCAATGCCTCTCCTTTGGCCTTGTATAATGAAACTAAACACAGGGTGTTTTCTTGGTCATTAACAGTCTAGCAACTTTTGGAGTAAGACCAGTGAGTAAATGTCATTTTAAAAATTCCCACAACTTTTCATTGACTTTTATAGGCAGAGGCAGATGTTAACTTGTAGTAAATTTGAAAGCATAATTCCATTCTCAGAGTCATGAACCAAATCTGAACTTTCCATTTCTGTTCTTGCCTCAGCCATAACTTTTTGGTATTTAGTGCAATCCAATCTGGTAATCTACTAGAAATTCTTCCAAATCAAGTTAGTTTAAATACCACAAGTCCATGTTTTTAACAGCTTTATTGATATATAATTTAAATACCACAGAATTCACCTGTTGAAAGTGTACAATTCAATGATTTTAATATATTCACAGAACTGCATAAACATCACCACAATCTAACTTTAGAATTTTTTTATCACCTCCAAAAGAAACCCTATACCTGTTAGCAGTCACTCCCATTCTACGCCCATCCTTAAGCAACTACTTACTGGTTTCCAGAGATTTGCCTATTCTGGATATTTCATATACTGTAATTATAAAATTTGTGGTCTTTAGTGACAGATTTCTTATACTTAGCATACTGTTTTGAAGGTTCACCTATGTTGTATGAATCAGTACTCTGGGTTTTTTTATGTCTGAATAATATCCCCTTGTGTGGATATATCAATTTTTTATTTGTCCATTAATAAATTAATGAAAATTTGGATTGTCTCCACTTTCGGCAATTATGAATAATAGTACTATAAATGCTCATGTGCAAAATTTTGTATGAAAAAAGTTTTCATTTCTCTTTGGTATATACCTAAGAATGAAATTTCTGGGTCATGTGGTAACTCTGTTTAACATTTTGAGGAACTATCAAACTATTATCCAAAACAGCTGCACAATTTTACATTCTCACCAACAGTGTATACGGGTTCTCATTTATCTATAGTGTCTCAAACATGTTATTGTGTATCTGTTTGACTACAACTATCTTAGTGAGGATAAAGAGGCATTTCATTGCACTTTTGGCTTGCATTTCTTCATCGACTATGATGCTGAACATCTTCTCAGGTGCTTACATTTAAAAATTGTGTAATTTGTCTTTTTATTGTTGCTTGTAGTAGTTCTAAATATATTCTAGATACAAGTATTTTATTCCATGATTTTTTTTAGCTCTATCTGGCATTTTTACTATTGTGGTATTTTTTGCACTATAATTTTTAGTTTGATAGAATCCAATTTATTTTTTTTCCCTTCAGTTCTGTTTTGGTGTTTTATTTAAAAACCCATTACCTAACTCAAAGTTATGAAGATTTACTTCTATTTTTTTCTAAAAGTTTTATAGTTTTACCTGTTACATGTAGGCCTATGATCAATATTGAGTTTACTGTGTGTATGGTATATGGAACAGGTTCATATTCATTCTTTTGCATGTGGACATCCAGTATTTCCAGTATCCTTTGTTGAAAAGACTATTTTTCCTTCATCGAATCATTTGACACCTTTGTTTCAAATCAATTGACCATAAAGAGTGTATTTCTGTACTCTAAATTCTGTCCCATTGATCTGCATGTCTGTCCTTATGCCAGTACCACTCTGTCTTGATTATTCTAGGTTTGTAAAGAGTTTGAAATCACGAAGTGTGGTCCTTATAATTTTGTTCTTTTTCTAGATTGTTTTGGCTATTCTGGACCCTTTGTATTTCCATATGGCTTTTAGGACTAGTTTGCAAGTTTACATAAAAAAGGAAGCTGAGATTTTGATAGGAATGTGTTGAATCTATAGATCTATGTGGTGAGTATTGTTATCTTAACATATTAAGTCTTCTGATCTATGAATATGGGAAGTTTTTTCATTCCTTTAATTTTTTTATAATTTCTTTCAACAATGTTCTGTAGCTTTTTGAGTACAAGTTTAGCACTTCTTTTATTAAATTTATTCCTAAGTATTTAATTCTTTTTGATGTATTGTAAATGAAATTGTCTTCTTAATTTTTTCAGATTGTTTATTGCTAATTTGTAGAAATACAATTGATTTTTATATATTGATATTGTGTCCTAAAACTTTGCTTAATTTGTTTTTTAGTTCTAATAGTTTGTAAGCGTATATCTGTGAGGATTTGTTGGATTTTCATATAAGATCATGTCATCTGCAAGTACAGATATAGTTTACTTCTTCCTAACTGCGGTTGTTTAATTTTATTGCTAGCCTAACTGCCCTAGCTAGAACTTCCAGTAAAATTTTGAGAGATTCATTGGTTATTTAGGAGTGCATTGCTTAATTTCCACATATTTCCCAAATTTTATTCTGTTACTGATTTCCAATTTTATTTCATTTTGTTGAGAGAACATACTTTGCATAATTTCCATACTATTAAATTTCTTCATACTTGTTTTAAAGCCCAGTATGTAGTCTCCCCTGGTGAATGTTTCATGTGTGCAGAGAAGAATGTGTATTCTGCCAAGTGAAGTGTTCTATAGATGTCTGTTAGTTCTAATTGGTTCCTGGTGTTTTTAAATCACTGGCGTTCTAAAGAGTTGTTTTATCCATTACCAAAAGTGGACTTTTAAAGTCTCCAACTGTTAGCACATAATCGCCTATTTCACCTGTTTAGTTTTGGCAGTTTTTGTTTTGAGTATTTGGGGGCTCTGTTGTTAGACACATATATGTTTATAATTGTTGTATCTTCCTGATGGATTGAGCTTTTTTATGTGATAAAATGTCCTTCTTTATCTCTAGTAATATTTTCTTTAAAGTCTATTTGTCTGATATTAGTATAGCCATTCCAACTTTTATAGGGTTACTATTTGCATAGAATATAATTGTCCATTATTTTACTTTAAACATATTTTTATTTTTGAATCTGAAGTATGCTTTCTGTAGACAGTGTATAGTCGGATTTTTTAAATCTAGTCCCCAAATCCCTACCTTTGATTGGAATGTTTAAAACATTAACACTTACTGTTATTATTGGTATGGTTGGGCTTATGTCTGCCATTTTACTTTTTGTTTTCTACATGTCTCATATCTTTTTCTTTCAAGATTTATTTATTTATTTATTTTAGGGGGGGGAGGGGCAGAGGGAAAGGGAGAGAGAAAATCCTAAGCAGAGTCCCTACTGAGTATGGAGACTGACCGAAGATCGATCTCATGACCCTGAGATCATGAGCTGAGCTGAAATCAAGGGTTGGATGCTTAACCAACTGAGCCACCTAGACACCAAAATTCTCATGTCTTTTTGTTCTTTGGTTTCTTCTTTACTGTACCTTTTAGCATTAAGTGAATATTTCCTGTTGTAACATTTTAGTTCCTTTAATAACGTTAAGTTTTTTAAAATGATAATTTTCTTAGTGTTAGTTCCAGGCCTTAAAATATATCTTAACTTGATAATATCTACTTCAGATTTATATTAACTTAATTCTAGTGAGATATAGAAAATTTGCTTCTTAGTTTTCTCCTCCTCTTTTTTGTAGCATTATTGTTACACATAATATGATTATGTATGTTAAAAATCCAAAAATACAATGTTGTAACTATTACTTTACATAATTTTATATCTCCTAATAAGCTGAGAAAAGAAGAGAGCAACTATATATTTATGGAGTTAGTTACATTAACCTTCTTTTTTGGTGTTTTTTTCCTCTTTATTTCTTATTGTTTGAGTTACCATCTGTTGTCACTTCCTTATTTCAGTACAGCTTTGTTCCCACCCACTTTCTCTGTGCTGTTACATTTTATATGACATATATATTTGATTTCTATATGGTATAGACCCAACAATACAATTATATACATACTGTTTTATGTGTATAAACATAAATGTGAGGCATTTGTTTTAAAATCAGTTACGAGGAAAACAGAAGAAATATGTCATTATACTGCTTTTATAATTACTTACATAATTATCCTTACTAGTTTCTTTGTTTTGTCATATGGATTTGAAATACTATTTGGTGTCACTTGATTTCAGCCTGAAAAACTTCCTCTAAGTGCTTATTAGACATGTCTGTTATTAATGAATTCTCTCAGTTTTTATTTACAGGTATAACTTAGAGAGATTGCAGGCTTAGTTCCAGACCACTACAATAAAGCAAATATCGCAATAATACAAGTCAAATGAATTTTCTGGTTTCCCAGTGCATATAAAAGTAATGTTTACATTACACTATTAAGTGTGCAATAGCATTATGTCTAAAGAACCAATGTGCACACTTTAATTAAAAAATCTTTTATTGCTAAAAAGTGTTAAACATCATCTGAGATTTCAGTGAGTCATAATCACTTACCACAGATCACCACCAAAATATAACAACAAAAAAGTTTGAAATATTGTGAGAATTACCAAAAAGTGACACCCAAAGTGAGCAAGTGCTGTTGGAAAAATGGTACCAATAGACTTGCTTCACGTATCACTGCTGCAAAACTTCAATTTGTTAAAAAAAAAAAAAAAGGCAGTATCTGTGGAGCAAAATAAAACAAAGCAGAACAAAACGAGGTAGAACTTTATATGGGAATGTATTTGCCATCATTTTGAAAAAGTTCCCTGCACATAAGGTTCCTGGTGGATGTTTTTTTTCTTTCTTACAACACTTTTAATAGCACATGTCTTTTGCTGTTCATTGTTTCTGATGAGCATTCAGCTTTTAATAATACCGGAGTCCATTGTATGTGAGAAGCCATTTTCTTCTTACTGTGTTCAAAGTTTTTCTGTTTCCTTTTGTTTTGCTTTTATTTATTTTTTTTTCATTTATTTAAGAGCGAGAGTGTGCGCACCTGAGGAGGGGGAACGGATAGAGGTAGAGGAAGAAGCAGACTCCCTCCTAAACAGGGAGCCAGATACAGAACTTGATCCCAGGACCCTGGGATCATGACCTGAGCCAAAAGCGGACACTTAACCAACTGAGCCACCCAGGAGCCCTCTTTTTGTCTTTTAACATTTGACTCTGGTGTGTCTGGGTGTGGATTTTTTTGCATTTACCTAAGTCTATAGAGTTGATAAGATGTGTAGATTAATGTTTATCATCACATTTGGGAGATGTTCAGCCATTTCTCTGAATATTTTTTGTTTCTTTTCTTTCCTGCAGATCTTCCTATTATACATATGTTGGTGTGCTACATTTCCCAGGGGCTCTGTTCATTTTGTTTGTTTGTTTGTTTTTTATAATAATTTATTATTATGTTATGTTAGTCACCATACAGTATATCCTTAGTTATATGATTCATTATTTGCGTATAACACAATGCACCATGCAATATGTGCCCTCCTTAATACCCATCACTGGCCTATCCCAGTCCCCCACCCCTCTCCCCTCTGAAGCCCTCAGTTTGTTTCCCAGAGTCCATAGTCTCTCATGGTTCATTCCCCCTTCTGTTTACCCCCCTTCATTCTTCCCTTCCTTCTCCTACCAATCTTCCTGCTATTTCTTATGTTCCACAAATAAGTGAAACCATATAATAATTGTCTTTCTCTGCTTGACTTATTTCACTTAGCATAATCTCCTCCAGTCCATGTTGCTGCAAATGTTGAGAACTCGTTCTTTCTGATGGCTGAGTAATATTCCATTTTATATATGGACCACATCTTCTTAATCCAGTCATCTGTTGAAGGGCATCTCGGCTCCTTCCACAATTTAGCTATTGTGGACAATGCTGCTATGAACATTGTGTGCATATGGCCCTTCTCTTTACTATGTCTGTATCTTTGGGATAAATACCCAGTAGTGCAATTGCTGGATCATAGGGTAGCTCTATTTTTAACTTTTTAAGGGACCTCCACACTGTTTTTCAAAGTGGCTGTACCAATTTTCATTACCACCAACAGTGTAAGAGGGATCCCCTTTCTCCACATCTTCTCCAACATTTGTTGTTTCTTGCCTCGTCAATTTTTGCCATTCTAACTGGTGTAAGGTGGTATCTCAATGTGGTTTTGATTTGAATTTCCCTGATGGCTAATGATTTTGAACATTTTTTCATGTGTCTGTTAGCCATTTGTATGTCTTCATTGGAAAAGTGTCTGTTCATATCTTCTGCCCATTTTTTTATTTGATTATTTGTTTCTCGTGTATTGAGTTTGAGAAGTTCTTTGTAGATCTTGGATACCAGTCTTTTATCTATAGTGTCAATTGCAAATATCTTCTCCCATTCCGTGGGCTGCCTCTTGGTTTTTTTGACTGTTTCCTTGGCTGTGCAGAAGCTTTTTATGTGTACATTAATGTAGATTAATGTAGATTTATGTGTAGATTAAATTTTTATCTTGATGAAGTCCCACAAGTTCATTTTCTCTTTTGTTTCTCTTGCCTTTGGAAATGTGTCATGAAAAAAGTTGCTGTGGCCAATGTCAAAGAGGTTGCAGCCTATGTTCTCCTCTATGATTTTTATTCATTCTTTTTATTCTCCGTTCTTCAGACTGCATCTTCATATATTTCTAAGTTCACTGATTCTTCTGCCAGTTCAAACCTATTCTTCATCCCCTCTTGTAAATATTTCACTATTATTACACTTTTCAATGCCAGGCTTTCCATTTGGTTCTTTCTCATAATTTCTGTCTATTAATATGTCCTATTTGATAAGACATTGTTATCCACACCCTTTTAAAAAAAATTAACCATGTTTTCCTTTGGTTCTTCTAACATGTTTATAACAGCTGCTTTAAAGCCTTTCTCTTCTAAGTCTACCATCTGGGCCACTTCAAAGGCAGTTTCTCTTGTCTGATTCCCCGCCCCCCCCCCCCCCCCCCCCCCCGTGAATGGCTCAATCTTTCTTTGGCTATTTCATATTTTTTTGGTGAAAACTAGACAATTTAGATAATATATCATAGCCAAATCTGTGTGTTGATTTTCCCAACCATGTGAATTATTTATTTCTTTGTTTGCTAAATGATTTAGCTGGATTAATTCAGTGGGGTCTATTTTACCCACTTTGTGTAGTCTCTGATGTCACTCTTCAGTGACTCTTCAGCCCAATTTTTAGTTGGTCATGGCAGAAGTAGAGCTTCCACTTGGTGAGTGGGTCTGGGTAGAAAAAGAGAGCTACAGATCTCTCAACCTTGCTTGCCTGAAACAGCTTCTGCAAGATGTTGCTGGGGATGATGAGAATGCTGGTACCTTGCCCTTCCCAGGGAGAAACTGTTGTCTTAGGCTGGGAACTGGAGATGAAGCGAGCCCCATCTTCTTGGCTAAATCCACCTAAATTGGTGCTTCAGTCACACTGAGCTGGGGATGAGGCATACTTTAAATATTGCATACTTTCATAGTTCTTACTCAGATTTAGTAGGTTTTCTTCAATAAATATTTCTCCATTTGATTATCTCCTTAGGACAATTTCCAGACTTTAAATAGTTGGTTTTTAAAATAATTTTCACAGGGTACCTGGATGGCTCAGTCAGTTAAGGGTCCAACTCTTGATTTTGGCTCAGGTAATGATCTCAGGGTCCTGAGATTGAGCAGGATGTTGGGCTCTGTGCTCAGCGGGGAGCCTACTTAAGATTCTCTCTCCCTCCTACATCCCCCACCCCACTCCCACTCTCTAGATAAGATAAGATAAGATAAGATAAGATAAGATAAGATAAAATAATTTTCACCAGTTATGGTTGTTTCACTGGGGAGAGGGTTCATGGAGATCTTTTCATACCCAACCCAGAAGTGTTACTGTTAAACCATTTTATGTGTCTTCAAAAGAACTTGAGGAAATCTGTAAGTTCTCATCAGAGTCAAAACAACACAAGGTATGGCCAGCATATGCTCCTCACCTTACTCATCTCTGATTCTTCTTTTCCCTTCTGACATGGCAAGATGTGAAGAAAGGGGGGAAATCCTGACATTCTTTTCTCAGCTTATACTTTCAATTGCTAACTTGGAAAGGACAGTACAATGGAACAATCCCAAACTCTACCAGTAATTTTCAGCTTTTCATAGCTTGTACCAAAATTGTTGCTATGTAAACATACACCATATCCATAGCAGCACTTTGGTTTTGTAGACTGATAATGCTTTTTAGACCACCTTGATGAAAATCAACATAAATGTGTGCTTAAAATGTTTGGAAATCTATCAATGACTGAGAGAAACTTGTTACGTCTGTCAGAACAGTTTAGGTGTTATCCCTAGTCTCCCAGTACAATCTTTTTCCAACTCTTTTGAGAGTTCTTGAAAATTTATAACAGAAATACCATGTATAGAGGTACAAAGACCTTTGCTGTGAGTTACATGTGTTAATGTTGCCAAGATACAATATTAGAGTGCATGAAACAATTCTACTACAAACATTAGGCAAATTTGCCTCTCTTAAGGTAGGTATCAGGAGTGTAATTTCCAAACCAATAGGAGACAAGTGATAAATGTAGTTAATGTACATTTTTTGTTTTTAAAAACATAAATGTGTACTTTAAGTTTCAGCTCCAAAACATAAAGTGCTTTAAAGTTGTCACTCCAGATCTTACAACATAAAAAAAGCTGAACAATTTTGGCGTGGGGGGGGAGAATTTTTTTGAGGTTACAGGGCAAACTGGCATCCAAATCTGGAGAGAAAAGCAAACACAAAGAAGCATAGCTAAGGTCAGCTTACCTGGAGCAGAAACTGCTGGAGCTGTAAATTTAAATGGTAAATGTACAGTTAAATTGTAATTTTGATGAATTGCTGAGTGCGGACTTCCTTAAGAGTAAAAAAGAAAAACAAAACAAAACAGAACAAAACTCCTCAGGAGTGTAATCTTAGGGTATTCCCAATAGTTTTTGTTTTTACCTCCAGGAAACCCACCTTGTTTGAAGAGTCAACTTATATCACCTCCTATCTTTGGCCAGAGGAGGGGGAAAATAACCATTCTGAAGTATGACTGGTGCATACGCCATAACAAATGCCTACTCTCCAGTGAAAAAGACCTATCTGAGCCTTATCTCACATAAGCAAAGGGTTGACCTCAAACCCCTGGAGCTTTCCTGTCTCACCTAAGGGGTAGAGGTGGGAGAAAACAAAAGATAAGAAACCCTTGGGAAGGTCACAGCCTAGGGACTTATTATCAAAGAGGTCCGTAACTTACTTGCTCATGGTCATAGAGCCAGTTAACGCCCGAACTAAGATATCAAAGTATTTTTAATAGTTGCTAAGGGACATTGCTGAGACCTCTAATAGAAACCCAGGTTTAAGATAAAAATATTTCAGGTTTGTAAAATAAAAATTTTTTAAAAATCCCTATTATCAGTGTAAATAATAAATTTCAAAATACTTAACTGTATTTTGAAACACAGCAGCAAGTAGATTGGCAAAAATCCTAGGAACCAAGTCTTCTGGAAGGGGAAGTTGATCAAATTATTTTTATTTGATCAATGGCAAATGTGGCTATCAAGTAACACAAGAAATTTTCAAATGTGTGCAATAAATTACTTCCAAAGGAGTATAAATTTTAAAAAGAAGTTAGATTTCTAAGGTAATTGGTGTCTTTCTGGACTACATCAATCTAGAAAATGTATAAAGGTCACTGTAATGGAAACAAACTGTTTTCATTGGCTCGTCTTTAATCTCTAGAATTGCTATCCCCACCCTCTGTTCCAGTCTTACCAGAAGAGTCTAGAAAACCCAAAGGATGTCTCATATGGTGGCCATCATAGACCTCCAGGCTACCTGCTCTTCAGTATGCCCTGATCTGACACCCCAGGGATGGCTCCAAGGATTCCATGTTACTTCTCACAGTGACTCCAGGCCTGGCCCACAAGGAAATGCCCCTCCACAAAGTGGTAGTGCCTGATCCTTCCTCAGAAGCCCTAATAATGGTGATACTGTTTAAACAGCCACTTTCTCTCTCCAAGACACTGGGCCAATATCTCAAACCATGGGTGATGAATAGAAGAGATGAAAAAGGTCCAGACTAAATCTGAGTAATGCACATTATGATCATCCCATACCCTTCCATCTGTCCTTCGATCAGGCTGATTTCTTCCCATGGAAAGCTCAGTCCTTCCGACAAATAGACTAAAATAGTCTTGTAAATAAGGCTAGTTACAGCTGTATTTTTAGCAGGTTATATCTTATATCTGGAACCTTTTGATATACTAATACAGATAAAACAGTAAGATGAAAGGATTTGGGATTTTTTCTATTATGAAATGTGTGCTATTACTTTCTTAATAGAAATATTTATATTTAAAATGTGCAAAAACCTGTACAAACAGAAAGGAAGTAAAGAAGTTTGTTTTGCTTTAGAAATTTCTGATTTATCAGCACATACCATGAAAAACATTTTTTTTTCCCAAAACTCATTTGAGGTTTTGAAGATTGTCTTCACAAAGCTTCTTACAGATCATAAATTAATGCCTTAGATTAAAATTTTTCTGTTATTTCTTTGGCCAATATTAAGTACTAAGCACTCATCTCTTCAAATGAGATACATTCCTTCAGTCCTAGATTAGCCTATAATGTTTACATTTCTTAGGATATATTTATACTATGACCTCAACCTCAGTCTGCTTTAAAGAGCATGCACGCTTCAACTTTTGTTCCATATCATCTCTGCTGGACATGAATTCAAGATGCCTAGTAGGTATGAAAAAGCACTTAGATTCCTCCCATCTCTGAATTTTGTGTTCCATGACCTGAAGTAAATCTCCTTTGATTATGGAAAGCTTTTTATGTTGCTTTTTCAGTTCTACTTAGCTTAAAACATATATCTGGGGTCAAATTCTTTTTTAGAGGCTGCAATAACTTGGAGATCTTATAGTCAATTTGGAAATAAAAACTCACATATAGGTAAAATAATTTGAAGCATTATATCACAATGGGGGAAAATGGCCTATTGAGAAACAATAATACCATATACAAACGGGTGATGAAAATCATACTAAGCTTTCTTAAACAATTAGGATGGTGGAATAGAGTAAATTTCATTTCAAAGGTCAGATTATTCACACATGTTCCTCATAAACAAAATTTTAAAAAATCTTCCTATTTTGAAATTTCATAGGAAATAAGTATTATTTCCTTTTCATTTTTATCTGTAATTATTTGCTTAAAGATGGTTTCTTGTTATTAATTGTTAAGGTTAGATTAACTTTCTTAGTGCACATAGAAATGAAAAGGCTTAATAGTATCTCTTCAATACTCTGAATAATGAGACTTTCTTTACCCCTCTAGTTATACATATGTTGTTTTAGGAGTACCACTCTCCCATCATGGAACCAATTGTTTGGACTGAAGATGTGAAGGTCAAAATTTGACCATATTGAAAGGTAAGTGTCAGAATATGGAACAGACCTACTTCTCCTTATTTCTCTTACTAAGTACAGCTAAAAACCTTGGACATTATATATAAAAGAAACAGAAAACTCTCAAAGTAGAGAAAAGACTAAGGACATGAAAACTAAGAAATTAATGACATGGTGGTGAACTTACAGAATTTTCTTTTTGCTTCATTTATTCTGGATGGAAGCTAGAGAATCCAGCAACCAGAAATACCATCAGATGCAGAGAAAAGATGTCACAAGAAAAGCATGCTCTCTCTAGGCAAAGGACCAGGAAAGGCACCTAGCAAAATAGAAGACTTTTAGACAATAACCACCCAACTCCATTCAAACATCAAAAAACAGACAAACAAACAAAAAACCCTGTAGCCTCACCCCCAGTTAATCAGCAAAGGCTAAGAAGAGGGCCTGTATGTCACCATCACAAGATTATAATAAAGTGTCCCATTCCCCAACCACAGTCATGTCAGAGAAGGCTGGGTAGCAAGGAACTGGGAATTTTATTCCCATGCCAAAGTAACACCTCCACCTCTCTGTGGTGTCAGTGGAGACCATGTGGGGAGTCTGGACTTACACACTCTGACCTGAGAGCAAAGAGATACTCAATTTCCTCCTTGCTGAGTTAGTGCCAGAGAAGAACGAATAGGAGTTAAGGACTTTTCAACCTCCCAGCATTAATGAGGACTGCCTCCCCTATATCTGTATCAGTAAGGGCCACATGGGAAGTAGTAAGAAAGTACCTGTCCTCCTTTCAGACAAGGTGGCATCATCAGAAGCCAGTGGGAACCTCAACTTCCATCCTTGCTGACTAGTAACAAGGCATTCCACCCCCTTGAAGTGTCAGTGAAGGCCAGGTGGTAAACTATTCCTACCCAGCAACAGTGAGGTAGTGCCACCTTTCTTCTGCCAGGGTGAAATCAGAGAAAACTTGGTAAAACAGAGGATTTAAAAAAGACCCAAATCTTCATAGCATAATACCCCAAATGTCCAGAACATAACAGAAAATTATTTTCATACCAAGAACCAGGAAACTCTCAACTTGAATGAGAAAAGGCAATCATTGCCCAACTAAACAGAATCTCAGGGATATGTGAAACTGTAGCAAAGGACTGAACACTTGTGTTATTAAAATAGAGTCCCAGAAGAAGAGGAAAAAGCAAGTAGGACTGAAAAAGTACTTAAAGAAATAATGGCTGCATTTGTCAAATTTGGCAAAAGATATAAATTACAGATTCAAGAAGCATAGTGGAAACTAAACAAGATACACCCCCCAAATTCTGTGCCAAGACATACAAGAATCATACTTATGAAAACTAAGAAAGAAAAAATATTGAAAGCAGAAAAAAAAAAAAAACTACGCTTTAGCTATAAGGGGAAAATAATTTGAATAACAACAGATTTCTCACCAGAAATCACAGAGGGCAAAAGAAAGTGGTACATTTTCCAAGTGCAAAGAGAAAAATACTGTCAACCAGAAACCAATATCCAGTGAAAATATCCTTTAGGAATAAAAGAGAAATCAAGACATTCTTAGATAAAGAATAACTAAGAAAATTTGTTGCCATCAGTGCTATCTGAAAAAAAAAAAATGGCTAAAAGAAGTTCTTGAAAGGGAAAGACGATTTTTTTTAAGTTTGAAATAGCAGGGCTACAGAAAGAACAAAAATATGGGTAAATGTAATAGGCTTTCCTTTTCTTCTTAAGTTTTCTAAATTAAGTTTTAGGTTTGAAGCAAACATTATAACACTGTTTAAAGCAGTTCTCAATGTGTATAGAGGAAATATTTAAGGCAATTTTATTACAATTAAGGCAAGTATATTAAAATCGGGAAAAAATAAAGGGAGATAAAGTTATCGTACTTCACTTGAACTGTTAAAATGTCAACACCAGTAGACAGAGTGATAAATTACTTATATATATTATTTATATATAGTGTAATATATCCAGAACAATCACTACATATACATATATATATATATATATATATATATATACACATACAAACACACACGCATACACAGACACACACAAAGAGATACAATAAAAAACACAATAGATATATCAAAATGGAAGTCTAAAAAATTCAAGTCACACGCAGGAAGGCAGGAAAAAGAAAATAGAGAGTGACAAACAGTGAAGAAGCAAACAAACAAAAAAAGAAAATCTCAGATGTAAGCCTTAACAGATCAATAATTACATCAAATGTAAACTATCCAATTACGTCAATTAAAAGACAGAGATTTGCAAAGTGGATTACTATTGATACAAACAACCACTTGGAATGATTTCAAGGGCATTATGCACCTCTACAGAATGCCAGTGAATGCAGGTGTCACAGTGCCTCAACCACCTGTCCCAGGAAACAGCAGCCTTGGGAATGTCATCATGAGTCTCACAGAAACCATGAACAGCAGTAGCAGTGATGAAGAATGGCACTGAAGTGTCCTCCTGAGTGGTGGACACTAGCAAGGGGGCAGGAAAAAAAAATGACAAAAATGAGTGAACATAACTGAGACCCTTGTGGCTTTCCATATAATGACTGGGATGGAGTCAACATTAATTAAGTTAATGAGGCACAGAAAATGCTATGATGAGATAATACCTTACATTTTATCAGCATTATTTTTCATTTATCTCTATCTGCATTTTTACTGGAGGGGAAAATTGAGAAGAAAAATGCTCAGATAAAGAGGCCCACACTGGAATCTGAAAACAATTTTTTTTAATGCAAAAAATAAGACTCAATTCAGGAAGTGTTAGCTTACAGAAGAATGCTGTCTATAGACTAACATATATGTTATGAATAATAAATTGGTAATATTAATGAGCAAGTTAATTAAAATAAGTTGAGCTTTAGTTCAGCACAATAATAAACTTCAGAGGATTCACTGTAACTTGATGTGATTAGACTCCTGATCCACATGAAATGATAGTAGTGTAACTTAACTCAAACAGGCATAATGAATGCTAGGTGAAACAGTATAGTTGCCCAATTAAAGAAATTATGAGTTTGCAGTTGAAAACCATGAACCTAAGGGTAGATGAATTTTGCCTGATATTTATGAGAGAGAAAAAAAAAAGAGAGAGAGAGAGATGAATAGGACTAATACACTTCAGGCATGTATTATAAACTACAATGCCAGATCCAGAGAAGAAAGGGTATTTTCTGGATGCAATGCATAAACTTAACAAACAAATACAATGTTGCAGAGATTCAAAACTAGCTGGATGATTCTTTTTGGAAAAAAAAGTCAGAACATTCAAAAAATCATTTCCTTGCCTTGCTGAAAATTTTAACTACTATGAATTACGTTTTAGTGAGGAATAGTGGCAATCGACGAGTAAACAAATAAAAACAACTATAGTCAGTGATAAATGTCTCTGAAGAAAATAAAGGCACGGTGATAAAAAAAAAGACATAGCTGCTATCAGTCACTGACAAGAGATGATACAAAGAAAAACTGAGTTTCTTAATCTTTTGCTTCTAACTTCTCTGTCAAATAAAATTATTTTTCATGCCAAAAAGAATGAACAAATTTTGATAGAAGGAATTTATGTCTAAGATTGGTAAGCTGATAAAAAATGTACTTTGATTCTCTTTTAAACCTCCAAAATATATTATAAATGGAACAGAATACATTATATACTAGATAAATATGTTGTCATCAGGGAAGACCGATGATGAGTTAAACATAATATGATGTAATCTGATAGCAATAGACATAAAAATTTTTACCAGTGACCAAAAACCACAACTGTTCAAGTACAGAATAGGGAAGACATGCTGTTTTTTATATCCTATTTCATCACTAGACAAGGTCATTATAAAATTTGAGTGATGAAAGGCTAAGAGCAAAGATGAAAATAGCAACTGTTATGTTGGATCATGGAGAAGGGAGTGATACGGACTTTGATAAAAAGCCAAAACCTTGTCAATGATGAAGTAGAGGCTGGTTAGGTCAGATACTGTGTTTACTTAAAAAGACATATCAAACTGAAGCATGGAAATATAAGAATCAGAATCCCTAGGAAAATCAGCAATTGACTTACAAGAAGACAAAACAGACGTCCATAAGCAGGCATGCAAATAATCCACACAAATAGTTATGGACAGCATTTCTGTTATGTAAGTATCTTCCTTAAGGACACATGGATTTACCCCTGTACCTAAAATTTAATACGACATCAGGTAGCTTAGCATGAATGGAATCAAATGTTTATTCTGGAGTAGAGGAACCTCAGTGAAAACAAGATAGCTGTGTTCAAATACTTGAAGACTTATTAAGAAAGCGGGTGCTGATTTGCTACATGTAGTCTTAAAGAGGAGATCTAAGACTAGTGGTTGATCTAAAAGAGATGCATATCTTTTTTTTAAATACTTTATTTATTTATTTGACAGAGATAGAGACAGCCAGCGAGAGAGGGAACACAAGCAGGGGGAGTGGGAGAGGAAGAAGCAGGCTCATAGCGGAGGAGCCTGATGTGGGGCTCGATCCCATAACGCCGGGATCACGCCCTGAGCCGAAGGCAGACGCTTAACCGCTGTGCCACCCAGGCGCCCCCAAGAGATGCATATCTTAATTAAATATAAAAATAAACCCTTTTGAGAGTTTTTTCCCAAAAGTTGAATGAGCTAGGTTAGGACATAGGAATTGAAAGTACAGATTGTAATAAAAACCTTATAGGGAAAAAACTCAAATACTGAATAGGGTGATTCAAGTAGATGACCAAGACTTTTTTGACCCTAAGTTTTCATAATTTTAGTCATTAAGTGTCAAAGTGATGAATATGATTTTTTTTATTTTATGTCCTTAACTCAACATTTGAAAAAGTATACAATGAGAGACTAAAAAGAAAAGAAAGTACATGAAAGGCAAAAGGAAGTCCAAAAAGATCACTTCTTTTTATCTTACGCTCTTTTTACCTTATCCATCATTGTCACTACTATAATCATGTAATTCTCCTTAAAATTCTTCAATGGTTCTAGACTTCTCATTCAGCATAACTTCTCAGCCTGACATTCAAATGTTTCTAATAATTATCTATAACAACTCTCCAAGCTTTTATTTCCAATCAAATTCATTCTCATCTTTCAAAACTTCTTTCCCATCAGGGACCTCTATCCTCTGTTAATCTTTCCAATTTGTTCCGACTAAAAACATAGCAAAATACTAGCACTTTTCTAACAGCTGGTACCCAGAGGTAGCCAGTTTTGATCACAGAAACAATTATTTAGTGAATATCTTAATACCAGAGATACAACAGCACAGGCCCTGAAGGAATGCATAATCAAAGAGAGAAGGAAGAAAACAGTGTGAAGTGCCTCACCACGAGAAGCTTAATGGACACTTAACAGCAGTGCTGAACCACATTCTTGTAAGAATCAGTAAAGGACTTGTAACAGAAAATAAACCTAAGTTGGTTTGAAGCAAATCTAAGTACAAATAAGTTAATCAGGCAATGAAGTATGATAAAAGAGTCTAGAAGCAAAAGAAACTATATGTACAAAGAGTCAGAAGAAAGAAGGAGGGACGTACTCAGTGATTTGCGAAGTTTTCAGTATATGGGGGGAGGGATGAGGGATAAAACTGAAAAGGTAAAAAGGAGATCATGAAAGATCTTTGATGCCATGCTTAAAATTTTTTTTTCTTGTCTGTAAGTGATAACCCATCAGTCAGTATTAATGTAAGAAGAAATGTCTGAGCCATGGAGGAATATTCTGTCTTGGTATTAGAGATCTGTGCCTTTAGGTCCTCAATATTTAAGTTCAATTCCTTGTATCGTGGTGTCACTAGCACTAAGTCAATACAGGTAACACTTCAGTCAGTATACAATGACCAAGATGGTTGCAAATAAGGCCATGTGGGAACACAACTCAGACCATGTTCCTAGGGGTAGGGGGTGGTTCTTCCTAAGAGAAGTAGCTTAATGGAAGGGAAATGCTTGGATTCATCCCAGATAAAAAGGTGTTAATATATATCTGGTCCCCCAAACAGAAAGAGTATTGTTCTTAAGTTATTTGTAGGTCATTAGTTGAAACCCATGAAGCATTTTCCTGTAGAATCATTGTGGCAGATGGTTAGATCTACTTCTTCTCATCTTTCAACCAACAGGAGTCAGGAACTCTGACTTCTCTGACCTAGAGTGATGTTTCATCAATAAAGACAGATAATGAGATAGACAGGGGTATGCAGAGAGTAGGGCAAGAAATAGAAGGCAGAAGACAGAACAAGTACTCCAGGGAGATATATCTGTGAGCATCCAGAATGAGCTTCTTGTGTAATTATCTGGAAAACCTCTCTCTCCCTCCTGCTCCCATCTTTGGCTTCTGATCATCCATATTTTCCCATCCAAGCCAATCCAATAACTAAAACAGTCATCCAGCCTTGTCTACCTCTGAGTATGTGTGAGTATGTTATTTTCTAAGGGTGCCATTATTGTTGTTATCATTCTGCCTTCAGAGAATGAGATAGGGCTAATTCAATAGGCTAGGTTATCAACCCTATTCTGTTCCAAGGGTTTTAACCTAAGGAGGAAATGATGCAAGACATGAGTCCTAAGGATGTAAGCAAGGAAATGGTGCGAGAAACAAAGTTCAGCTCTTTCTTTTCCCATCCCCTTTCTCTGTCATAACTAATCTTTCTGCCCAGTTCCCTGGCCTGAATCCTCACCTTGTAGGAAAGTGAGAAACTGGAACTAATCTTCTATGCAGCACAGAATTAGAGAATTGTGCAAACACAGAGAGCTAAAGAATTAAAGGCAGCTTTAAATGTTTAATATATATATATATATATATATATATATATATATATATATATATTTTTACTTTAAAGAATTATTTTAAATATATTTAACTTTAAAGTCAATTATCATATGGTTTCACTCATTTGTGGAACATAAGGAATACCAGGGAGATCGGTAGGAGACGGAAGGGAAGAATGAAGGGGGGGTAAACAGAAGCAGGAATGAACCACAAGAGACTGTGGACTCTGGGAAACAAACTGAGGGTTTCAGAGGGGAGGGGGGTGGGGGGACGGGCTAGCCCAATGATGGGTAGTAAGGAGGGCACATACTGTATGGAGCACTGGGTGTTATACACAAATAATGAATCATGGAACACTACATTAAAAACTAATGATGTACTGTATGGTGACTAACATAACATAATAAAAAATTTAGAAAAAAAAAGAACATAAAAGTATAGAAATATAACTTTAAAATCATTCTGTTTTTAAGACAAAATACAATATAAAGACAAAAATCAATTCATGGTTTATAATGTTTAAGTTATTTTTCTTGTATAATTAGGCCTTATATATTTATAGCTTTGGTTAACTCTTACTAACTGGAACATAAGCTCTTATTTCTGACTACAACTTCCTCAATAAAAATGTCTTTTTAGTAGGGGAAAGCATCTTCCTGTCTGACAAATGCATAATGCATAAAATATTAAAGACCTTAAAATAGCAAAGTGGTATGATCCCAGAGAGGACATCTTTATGCACATGGTAACTCCCTGATCAAAACAGATATGTTCTGTCATCTCTGAAATCTAAGCTGGGATTTGGTCTCCTTGACCTTAACCAACCTGAGCAATAAACCAACAATTATTTAAGTAATATTTCCAGTAGCTACAACATTCAACATGCAGCAAGTCAAATCCCAGCTCCAATTAATAAAATGTAACTTCGATATTGAACTATTAAACAAATTTTCTAAAAACTCTATGAATCCAATGAAAAAGAAATTCTCTTAATCAAAACATCATTAGTGTGAATTAACTAATTCTAGCCAAGGGAGCATAAGCTCTTTAAAAACACAATTTTTAATATGATGGTAAAACATTGATTTAAAAGATATATATTATTAATCACAAATATCAGCTGTTAAAGTGGTGTTAAGGGAAGCTAAATGCTTGAAACCACAAATTCACACGATTTAGAATCTGGCATAGCAAAATTAAATGTTTAAGAAGCAAACTGATATCCTTGAAAATTTGGGATAGAAGCGAATAAGATGTTAACATTTTCATCTTTAACACCTCCCATATGACAATAAGGTTCTATTTTCTTTTTTCTAATAATGTACCTGTTTATTTTTTTTTCGAAAAAAAAAAAAGGCATTGAAAACCAGAAAACAAGCATGCATTCAATTCAATGTATGGCAATCAACTTTATGACAATTCAATCTCACGGCATTCTTCAAAGATGGGTAATAGTCAAGAACCATTATCCCTAGTCTCTATTTTGTTGTACTCTATATACTAATGTTGTCTCTGTTGATAAGTTGCTACAGATCCTTAAAGATTTTTACCACTTGGTATTGACTTCTGCATCACATCTCTTGATTTAAAGGCTTCACCAGGTATACTGCAAGCTGAGTTTCCCATTGCAGTGCTGTGGCCCAAATTACTACTCAGGTGCCATAATTGATAGCTGCATTCCTATTCTCTGAAGACAGAGTATGGTATTCTCCTTGTCTTGGTAGTACTGAATAAGTATGTTTGTCACCACTTGATTAAATAGTTCACTATTTCTGGGATTTCAACTCCCATATTTTCTGTGATGTGGGCATATCAAGAGCTGAACTGCTCTATTTGATAAAAAGAGATCACCTCTGGCAGTAGAAATCAAAGCTATCATTCAGCAAAATGACATACTAAATACACTTCCTGGAAAGTTTTTACACACGTTGGAGGAATAAAATCAGATCCACTGGTTGGGATTCTGCCAATATTTGTATCTGTTTATTCTTTCTCAATGCCCGATGTTCACAAACGAAGAAGAAATCCCCCTTCTTACATCCTTTTATGAGGAGCCTGCAAGTCTGAATCTGTAAATAATATTCATTTAGCAGAAAATAATTTGTGCATGCTGTAAATTTGGCAGGTAGAATGAGATTAACTTGGGAAGACTGGCAATAATAGAGCACTTCTATAATGCTTAAGTTGAGGAAGGGACATTAAATTAATATGTATTTAGTTCTAACTATGTACCAAGCACTTTCACGTATAATATTTCATGAAAACTTCTCATTTGCCCTAGGAAAAATGTATTTAACCCTCTTTTTAGGAACTAAAGTCCACAGAATGCAAGTAATTTCCCAAAGATCACACTACTAATAAGTGACAGAGCTAGGATATGCATAAACTCTACCTAAACTCTAAATTCCATCTTCCTTCCTCTGTACCAACAAGGAAAACTCCTTTGTCTCTACTGGCTTTGCAATATTGAGGGTAATGCAATAGTGCACCACAGATGAAATAAAGGTTGGATCCACAAAACAGACTATAGTATTACAAGGGTTTTTGTAACAGGGTTTTCAACTTTTCAAGTCTGTAAGTCTCCCAGTTTGAGGCTGGATGTATAGATTATTCTATGGTCTTACAGAGGAACTGATGAAGGACCCTTCCATGGAGATTTCCACTTGTGCTTTTAGGCAGAAATCTGCTTTATTTTAGGCAGAGATTTGCCAACTACCTCAGGTGAGTCAAGCCTAGAAAATACAGAATTGCCTAAGACCTGCTTTACTCCTTTGATAGGGTTAAAATAAAAATCAGAAATACCTGCATTTTTATCTTGAAATACTTAAAAATGCCTTCAAGAAATGGAAAGGAACCACTGCAGTCTTCACATTTAGTGCTATTTGAAATTTTTCCCCGGCAATCCTGTGTTCTGGTGTACAACACAGCATATTCAAAATAGTTGTGGGAGAACAGCTGTACTGATCAGACACAGATTTTAAAAGTGGATGAAATAGCAGTATTGTGTCATCAAATCTTCCAGCCCCAGGAGCAAGTGATAAGACATGTTCTTTTTTTTTTCCCCCTTTTGCAGGTGCAATCATTTACAACTAAATGGAAGGAATGTCTCTCACACAAGCAATTAATACACACTAGAATTTTCCCAGTAACCAGATGGCATGCATTTCATACCAAGCTTTTTGAAATAAGATCTAAAATCATCTGCCAATAAGTTGCATGGAAGTTTTCCACAGTCTCCTTAGGTGACCTCCTTCAAGATTTTGAATTTTTTGAGGTCAGAAAGCTTATAAATATTCATTTCTTGGTGACTCACTTTCAGGGCTGTGGTGGAGTAATTATAGAATAATTCTAGTTAGCCATCATTGAAAATATTCTGACTTTAGCTCGTTAGGTTATCTTTTTTTCCCCCCACTTTCTGCTTGTTTTCAATCCAGTTCTTACTCAGAGTGCCACATTAAGAAACGTAGATGAGTCTGAAAGGCTATGAACAATGTGATTCTCCTTGACTAGAGACATTATCTCTGTGAGTCCACAACTGTAGAGAATGTATGGAAGTACTGAAATTACAGTTAAATTTTTTTCAATATAAGTAAACATTGTTTTTGCCTAAATAGCATCTGTTGCCTCCTCATCTGCAACTGATGCTCTGTTCTTCTTGGGGACGACATCCCTGCCCTCTACCAGCCGCTAAGTGAAGGGGGGATATGTGATCTGGATCTGCCTAAGGGGGTCCATCCCAGGAGTCAATCAGGATGGTCACATGTCCCAAGCCAGTCAATCCAGCAGAACACAACTCTGGAATTTTAGCTGGAACTGTTAGGAAGAAATGTCTTTCTTTTCCTTTAGATTTAAAGCTTATAGAATGTAAACATGGAGATGCTGGTGGACATCTGGTTACCATGGCAGGGAACTGATTTAGGAAGAAAGCTAGTAGAGCAGAAAGAAGATCTCAGAGATGGAGTAAGAAGGAGGGAGAGAGGGACAGAGACAAAGAGAGCCAGACAGACACAGAGAGACAGAGAGGGAGGGAGGAAGGGGGAGAGGGAGGGAGAGAAGAGAAGAACCCCTAGATGCTGCTGGAGCCTAATTCTATCCCTAGGACTTTTTTTTTTTTTTTTTAAGTATAAGGCATAACACATATCCTGATTGCTTAAGTCAAATTGAACTGGATTTTCGGCTACCTGGAAATAAGAGTCTTGAAGGAAAAAAAAAAAAAATATATATATATATGTATATGTATATATATATATATACATATACATATATATATAGCAAATTACATTTGTGCTCTCTCTAACTCTAAAAAAACAATAGTGTGTTCCCAGGCACTGATTATTCTATGGGAACTTTCTCCTCAAATTTGGAATAGAATTCATTTCCCTAGAAATATTAGTCAAAATTCTTGTTATATCTAAATAAACCAAGATATGAATTGTTTGCTTGTCTAGTCTCATACTAAGAGATGGTCTAGTGAAGATGAGTGTGCCCTTGAGGAAAATTCTCTTATTCATGAACTGTTCTTTTTCTCTTCAACATTTATACACATGGAGAATGGTATCATTAGCTGTAGGACTGTTATTGTTTTCCATACGTGTAGGAAACCACATAACTTTAAAATGCCATTTTTTTCCTAAGCAAAAAAAAAGGAAGTAAAACACTATTTCAGATGCCATCTAGACTTATGATTTCCTTTGTCCTTTTGGGTTCAGCTTTCAGCTTCATTTGTTCAGTACGGTCCTGACTGGATTTATGAGGCATAACTGGGCCATTCTAGTCTATTTCTCACAGTAAATGTTTCAGGCTTTCCCCCCCTCTTTACTCTAGCATTTCTCTGTCTATATGTCTCACTCTCAAAATCATCAGACTCTCAGCAGACTTGTCCATTCTCGAGCTGTTCCTTTTTCTGTGCTCTTTATCATGTTCCTTTCCAGCTCTCTAAAACTTTGCTCTGTCACTTCTATATGCTTTTTTTATTTACAATCTTTTCCATTTCAATCAACTGGCTCTTTCTCTTTTTCCTTCAAGTATTAAAAAATATATGTCAAACTTGCCTTGGGAAAAGAAAATCCTGGATATTATCATCCCTTTCAGGTCCCATGCTATGGGGAGTCCTAGTACCATCTGCCTGCCTATGTCTGGTTTGTGTCTCCTAATGGGTCTTGTGAGTAAGTGGAGCCAAATGACTAGATCTGGCCAGGGTTGTGAGGAGAAGGGACATGTGTCACTTCTAAGCCAAAATACATAATTGTTAATGTGAGGTTGTGCAGAGTTCCCTTTCTATCTGCTGATACATGTCAATACTTGAGATAGTGGACGTTCCATCGACTTGGGACCCAAAGTAAGGAGACACGGAAGAGAACGTCAGCCAAGGGACATGTAGTGAGTAAAAACTTGTGTTAATCCATTCAAGTCTGAAGGTTGTTTGTTACTGTGGCTTTAAGTGGCTTATTCTGATTGACATCCTTACCATTCTGGGGTTTTTTTTAGTCAGTTTATTTATTTAACTTCTGATCTCCTAAACAGAAGGTTTTTTAGATGTTGCCACTATTTTCTGAATGTTCCATCCTTTTTAATAGGTAAATGTGGCTTCCAAATACTAAAGGTGACAAACTCCTGCCATCCCAGTCTGCTGTTCTGCCTCTATTTTGTGCTATTGGACTTTCTGCTGCATCTCATACCACTGATCACAACTTCCATCCTGAAGTTCCCACAGCTTCCATTGCCCTCAACTGGTCTGCCTCTCCTGCTTCCTCTCAGACTCCCATTTCCCGGATCAATTCTTCTTCCTTTGCCTAGCATTCAGTCCTGGCAGGTTAGTATGACCAAAAAAGGCCAGACTCTGGAAGGAGATGACCTGGGTTTAAATTCTCCTTCACCACTTATTAGCTATGTGACCCTGAGAAGGTCACTTAAACTCTTTAAGTCTCAATTTCTGTTTCAATAAAATAGGGATAACAAGAGCCAACTAACAGCATTGTGATAAGGATTAGCAATAAGATAAATATAAAACGCCTAGTCCTAGTAGGTACTAAATAATGGAGACACTGATTTTTATGCAATTCAAGGGTCTCTAGCCTCTCTAATTTTCAGAGTAATATTTTTCTTTAAACATGGTGGCTGCATCACACAATCCTAGAGGGCACCACTCACATTACAATCTAAATATTGGTGGCCTCTGAAGAATGAGTCCAATGTAAATGTTGCCTTTAGAGTTGTAATATTGTAGCACACCCCTGGAAAGGTCTAAAAAATAAACCCAAATAACTGTCTCAGACCCTGTCCTACCAACGGCAGGAAATCCAATCCTCTGTTACTTTCCCCTGCTCATACAATTTCTGGGAATTCTTTCTACATCAATGCTGAATATGTTCCACAAGTCCATGATGACTGTTCTTTGATGGTCTAATCAATTATGGCCCCAGAGTCCTGCAGACCCTTCCTCATCATCTCATAACTGGCTACTTCAGGGTGATGCTACTTAGCTTATACTTGTATCATTCTCCCAAGGAAAGCTAAGGCACTCTGAGATGTTTAACCCACTCCTCCAGAAGTTCAGATGACACAAAGAATAATGATGAAATTGGCTCTAAGACAATAGTAGTCTTAGGGCCTACTGTTCCAAACCTAGCACTTACGAGGCTTTCACATAGCTCACATCTAACAATGGGAAAGATCCAGCTTAGAATCTAGAACCAAATCTCTTAGGACCCAGAGGGGAAAAAAAATTAATTTCCTATCCCATGTCAAGGCCTCTTTCCTGCTGAAGATGATTAGCAGAGGAGGACAGAACTGATCAGGCTGCAGTATCAGATGGCATGGGTTTGAATCCCAGATCTACCACCTATTAATTGGGACTATGAGGAATCACTACAACTCCCTATACCTCAGGTTCTTCATAATTAAAATGAGGATAATAATATTATCTGTATCATAGGGTTTTATGGAGATTGAATGAGAATGCACATGAAGTATTTAGTATATTGACTGCTTATTAAAAGTACTCCTTCCACATCAGGTATTATTATTATTAGTAGTAGTAGTAGTAGTAGTAGTAGTAGTAGTAGTAGTAGTAATAGTAGTCGAAGTCTAGCACTTGTGGAGTGCGTATTCTGTGCCAGGGCACAGAATTAAGAACTTTACATATGTTGAACCCTATGACGTAAATATCATTATTTATATCATTGTAGGTTCAGAGAAAAAGTTAAGTGGCTTTTGCAAGGTTAGAGTTGAGACTGAAAAACAAAGCCATCTGTTCAGATATTTCCCATTGTCCTGAGAATGCAATCTCAAAGTCCAGGAGTCCATCCCAAAGTTCAATATAGTTTATTCAAAATTACAGGATACTGGGGGCACTAGCAAATCATCCAGAAGAATCTGGCACTGCTTTTCCAGTCTCTTGCTACCCAAATAAGGAGAAGATATACCCTTCACCTTTCTAGCCTTTCTGGTTTGTCTGTAAGCCTGATTTCCTGTGGCCTCCAGGTCAGAACACACACATGCACAAACGCATCGCACATACACACACACACACACACATACACACACCCCAACACACAAACACCTCCTCCCAAACTGCAATTTTCAGAGATATGGAAATATAAGTCCATATTTAAGAAGAGTATCCCTGCTAAACAACCCAATATATGTCACCAAACAGAGAGGACTCAGTAAATCAAATCTGTAGGAAGCATTCTAAAACCACTACGTACTTAACTTATAGCCATTTAACTAAAACAACACTCCAAAGTAACCTCTCCCAGAAAGGGGGAAAAAAATCAACATCTACCTTAAAACGTAGAAACTTCCTGCACCCTCTAAAATGGCAACGTTTTCAATATTTTCAGATCCAGTCTCCACTGATGTGTTTCTCCCACTTACTTGAAATTACAGTCCGCACTTCTAACATGAAGTATCACTGCTGACTCTTGAAGGAAAACAATCTTATCCAGGCCCTTCAGCCAAGTTCTAGTTCCATATACCTCTTCCAGGGGCATCTCCACTTGGATGCCCAGCTATCAACTAAGAATGACAGGGAAGGGGGAGAAAAGTATCACACATTGATTCAAAGTGTGACTTTAGACTCATCCAGCTTAGTTTCAATCCAAGTCTTAGCATTTACAGCCCTGTGACCTTGGGCAACTTACATAACCTCCAAGACTCAGTTTCCTCAGCTGAAAAATGGGACTAGTAATAGAGCCTATATCACAGGGCTGAGATAGAAATAATACAAATTAAGAACAGAAGAATGACTGGCAAGTTGTACTTCTATAATAAATATTTTCTATTGTTTTTTACATTCTTATCATTATGCACAAAAGAGATTTATCTCTTTTATTCACATGTAAATTTCTGTTCAGCAAAATGGTAACTGCTCCTCAGGATCAAAACCTTATTTTAACTTATTTTCTCTTGTTTGTATGTCACTTAAGTTCTTTGTAGAACGATATGACATACTAATGAATAAACAGAATAATTATGAATAAAGGAAAAAATAAATATAATCTCCAAGTGCTAGTTTCTTTTCAAAATTTATCTTGCCCTCCTTATTCCTGCCCTCAAGACCCTGGTTTGACCTTCTGCCTTCCAGTGCATAATTACCTCCATCAAGTTCCCAAACTGAACATTCAACCTATAAGCTTTTGCCCTATAATACATTGTCTAATCAAGTTTTCTAAGACACTGTTTTCAATCTATTGCCCTATAATGGCTCTTAATTTCCCTACCTGATTTTAGTCCAAACCGCTCATTTTGGCATTGCAAGATCACCATCAGCAGCACTTCCCCAAATCTGATCTCTCACTGCTCCCAGCACTGTTCCTGAGCCTGAGGTCCTCACCCCTATACATGCCAAATGCATTGGACATCATCTTGCCTCTGCCTCAGCCATCTGGAAGTCCTCAAGCCTTTTAAAACAGAAATCTAATTATGCCACTCCTCTGTACTTTATCTTGCAATATCTCCTTTGCCTTCAGAATAAAACACAATTTCTTTATTAGCATGTTTATAGAGTCAACTGGATTTCAAGCATTATGCTGGGCAAAGGTGAACAGGATTCGGTTCTGGCTCTTAAGGTGCTCACAGTCTTACAACAAGATGTGAAAATGTCCTGTGAACTTGGTCCCTGCCTACCTCTGGCACATTCACCACTCTGTTTTTGAATCTTATTCTTCGGCCTTATTTAATAAAGTGCCACGTGTGCCCTGTTCCCTCACCTTCCCAGGATCTCCCAAAATCCACCCCACCTTGTCTAGTTTGGGTGTTCCTCTTCTGCATTCCTATAGCACTCTGTAATGGGTTCTTCCATAGCATTACAATACCATATGGGAGGTCTCACTAACCAGATAGTCAACAGGAGCTGTGCAAGTTAACTCCTGCCGTAGCTAGTACATACCATTAAGTGATGGCGTGTTGCTCTATTCTGATTATTGATGTTTATGGAATGACATTTTGATTCTCTCCAGAAAGAGAAAGGTCCATGTGTTTGAAAATTATTATGAGCTATCCCTTCACTGCTTCTCCTTTCTTAAAGGAATTTACCTTTCCTGGTAAGCCCCCCACTGCTTTTCCTACAGAGCTTGTGTTTCTACTCCTAAGTGTTGTTTATTGCTCTCCTCTGGGCTCCTTCCTTACAATAGTTTATGCTTCTCTCCTATTTAGGATTTGCTACTCTGGATCATGTCTTCTGGGCATATAATTAAATGACAATTAAATGGGCTCAGGAGTCAAACAAACGTGGTTTCAAATTCTAGCTCTGCTGTGGTGAAGTGTAGAAGGTTACTTACCCTTCTGATCCTCAGAGTTTTCACACAGAAAGTGGGATAATAAAATAAAATACTGCCATACAGAATTCTTGGAAGTATTAAAGACATACTCCATGTCAAATGCCACAGCAGTCGGGGCTTGTTGGGAAATCTAAGTCTGCTTATTTATCTATCTCTCTATCCATCTATCCAATAATGCTGTGTTATTCAGCCCCTAGTTTTTATCACAGTCATTATTATAAAGACCACAGAGCTTGGTTTTTAATTCCTTTCAGTTTTAGACAGACGGCACCAACAGAACTGGCCACAACAAAGACTCATGCTCAGAGACTTTCCAATCACTGAGCACATGAATAAATTATCAGAGCATTCAACTTCCTCCTGCACTCTCAGCAGAGACCCGGTCTCCTGCTTCCCAGAGCAAATAATGCCATCAAACAGGCGCTGCCTCAACATCTCAGTCTAAAACCTCTGGGTCTGCAGCGAGAGAATGTGCCTCCAATTAAGCGCAGGATTTCACCTCCTCCAGCTTCCTCAGAAACTTCTGCCATCCATTAGCCCTCATACTCTCTCCCTAATAACTTGAACCATCTACTCTACTGATTCCTTCCCATCAGTATGAACTGTCACTTAATTCTCTATCCTGAGTCTTCATACTTAACGGCTGATAAACTAGTAGTGGCTTGGTAAGCATTTGTGGTATGAATAAATAAATCAGTATCTTTGCTGGAAACTGATCTCCTCCACAAAGATGGTCCAGCTGCTGCTCTTCCTCCCTGTCTGTGAGGTTCTACTGCATTTGTGTGACCACATCACCCCAAATGAAACCCTACAAAAGCTTCCCACTTCTTTCAGAGTGAACACCAATATCCTGACAATGGCCTGTGAAAACATGCTCCTGCTTTAGGGCACCTGTATTTGCTCTTCTTTCTACCTGGAATGACCTTCCCTCCAAATATCTGCTTACCTACCCCCTCACCACCACCCATTCTTTCTCTGTTCTAATGTCTTCATCTCAGTGAGGTCCACCATTAACATCAAGACTCTCCCTATCCCTCTTTCCTGCTTTATTTTCCATCATAAAGCTTATCACTATCTGAGCTATCATTTCCTTGATTAATTTATTTATTGTCTGTCCCACACATGCAGAAATATATGTTTTATAGCCATTATGTTTGCCTATTTTATTTCTTGCTTCATCTCTAACACTTAGCATAGCGCCTGACACATAGCTGATGCTCAGGATATATTTGGTGAATGAAGGAATGACCCTGTAATTGGTTGTGTTTTATCTCATTAACTCAGTTCACAAATATTTATTGAGGATTTGCTGTGTACAAAGCACAGTCCTAAAATCTGGGAAAGATTAATGAACATGAAGGATAAGGGCCCTGAATTTATGAAAATATACATTATATTTAGAT
Source organism: Ursus arctos (assembly GCF_023065955.2). Classification (NCBI taxonomy): domain Eukaryota; kingdom Metazoa; phylum Chordata; class Mammalia; order Carnivora; family Ursidae; genus Ursus; species Ursus arctos. Next base: position 36,285,609 of record NW_026622874.1, read on the forward strand.
ATTATATATAAACATATATATTAATTGTATATTAAAGTAATTATATATATATATAAATCTATAAATTGTAAAATTTCTGAAAGAAAGGAGCCACAATTCATATTTCTTTATGTAGCCACAAAGTACCCTGCTTAGAGCAAGACACTTTGAATTTTCATAATAATTACGTATCAACTTAAATGTCTGGAAAAAAAAAACTATAAACTTAGTGACTATTTGAGATCTTTTGCTCCTCAAGTCCACAATAGTAGAAATATAAAAATACCAGTGGATAGATTTTGGGGACTAGAGGATTACATGGAGACTAGTTAGGAACCTACTGCAGTTGCCCGGGCAGAGAAGACAATTGCTTGAACCAAAAACAGGCAGTTGAAAGCAGATTCTATAACAAGATTAAACATGCAAGGATTTTATTAGGAGAAATACTGTGTGACAGAAACAGGAAAAGGGTCAGGAAGGCTAGAAGATAAGTCCGTCTACAATGCAACTGTGACCCCAAGTGAAGGAGAGAGGAAAGGGAGGTTGGAGGAAGTACCCTAGACAGCCATGTAGTCTTAAAAAAAAAAAAAAAAGAGTTCAGCAAGGCTGTCAAGGAGACCTCAAACTGACATCAGCTGTCAGGGACATTTCATCCTAAGAGAATGGACCTGACTTAGTGTCTACTGCAGCACTTATTATATGCTGGAGGCAGCCCATGGAAAGCAGGGACCCAGAATAAACCGTTCACACATTGAGAATTTTGGAACTAAGCTATGGCATCCTTTGGAGATAAATGTCCTACTTTTTTAGATACAGTTTCTGATGTACCACTGGGTCCTACTAAAGACTGAGCACTTGCTCACAGGCCACCAAGTTATGATGCAATATGAGCTGCCCGTGCATATGAGTTGTGGGCTCACCCAGCCATAAAGCTGGACACGCATCATGGAACTTCATCAAGAAGTAGTGCATATGGAATCAGCATGACCAGATCCTGAATGCATAAATAAGTTACTGAGAAAGTAACCCAGATTATTACGTCTCCTACCCTTGCTAGATTGCCTTCTCTCTTATGACCTCATGAAGAATTTGCTATAATTAGTTCACTGAAGAATAAAACTTCAGCTTCAATTTAAAAAAAAAAAAAGATTCTATATATTTATTTTAGAGGCGTGAGGGCAGTGGGAGAAGGAGAGAGAGAATCCCAAGCAGGTTCCAAATCCAGCATGGAGCCTGATGTGGGACAGGATCCCACAACCCTGAGATCATGACCTAAGCCCAAAACCAAAGAGTTGGAGGCTTAACCAAATGAGCCACTCAGGTGCCCCCAGCTTTAATATAGATAGTTCTGCATGATATGTCAAACCAAACAACTGCATCATGATAGCCTACTCAGGAGTAATATTTAAGGGCAACTGTGAAGGGAAATCCTGCCAGTGGGCAGAATTTGAAGCAGTGCAGCTATTTGGTCATTTGCCTCAAAGAAGAGATGACTAGAGGTACAAATCTATACTGATTCTTGCCCAGTGGCTAAAAGTTTGACTGAATAGTCAAGAACTTGGAAAGAGCATTATTGGAAAATTGGTGGCAATGATGTTCCTACAGTCATACAACTGAATATTTCTCAGCATTTAAAAAAGAACAAACCACTGACCCATGCAATAGCATGATGTTAAGAAAATCATGCAGAATCAAAAGCAACATATTATGATTCCATTTGTAGGACATTATAGAAAAGGCAAATTCCAGGACCAGAAAACTGATCAGTTGTCACTGGGGGCTAGTAAGGGATGATTTAACCATAAAGGGACATGGGGAAATTGGGGGGGGGGGTATGAACTGTTCTATATCTTGATTATAGTGGAAGTATATAAGTATATAAGTATATGTGCTTGCAAAATTACGAAACTGTACTTTAAGACGGGAGAATTTTTTCTGTGGGAAGAGTTTTACTGAATGGAAGAAAAGACACTAGATGACTATATCGGTATCTGACAAAGTAGATTTTACAAATTATTACAAAGGGGCATCTGGGTGGCTCAGTCAGTGAAGTGTCTGACTCTTGGTTTTAGCTCAGTCATGATCTCAGGGTTCTGAGCTCGAGCTCCACATCGGGCTCCATGCACTAGGGATGGAACCTGCGTAAGATTCTCTCTCTCCCTCTCCCTCTGCTCCTCCCCCTTCTCTATCCGCCCCAGCCGTCTCCTAAATTTAAAAAAAAAAAAATTATTATAAAAAAGATAATATTTCACAAGAGCAAGTATCAATTCATCAAGAAGACATAGCAACCCTTATATATACATAAGGCTAATAACAGCTTTAATACATATGAAGCATAAACTGATAAAACTAAAAGGAAAAATTTTTAAATCCACAATTATAGTAGAAAATTTCAGTATCCCTTTCTCAATAATGGTTACAAGAAGTTGGTGAGAAATCCATCAAATGTATAAAAAAGAACTGAGCCAACCATTATTAGCCAAATTTACCTAATTGAAATGTATACAACACTTCAATGGCAGAACATAAAGTCTTTTGAAATGCACTTGGAATAGCCACCAAATAGACCACATTATGGGCCATTAAAAAATTCTGAATAAGTTAAAAAAATTGAAAGAATGCAGAATTAATGCTTATTAATGACCATGTGGTCATGGACAAGAACAAATTAATGAACTAGGACACAAAAAAAGAACTGAGAAAATCAATGAAACCAAAAACTGGTTCTTTGATGAGATCAATAAAGTTAATGAATCTCAAGTCAGACTGATCAAGAAAAAAAGAGAAGACACAATTAACCAGTATCAGAATGAAAGAGGAACATCAGCACAGATCCTTCAAACTTTCAGAAGTTAATAAGGGACTACTGCGAACAATTTTATGCTAATAATTTTGACAACTTAAATAATGTATAAATTTCTTTAACAAAACACAAACTACCAAAGCTAAGTCAAGAAGAAATAGATCATCTGGATAGCTATTCATCTATTAGAGAAATTGAATTCATAGTGAAAAAAAAATCTTCCAACAATGACAACTTTAGGTTTCACTGGTTAACTTTACAACAGTCTTAAAGAAGAAATAATCCCATTTTACACAAATGCTTCCAGGAAATTGAAGAAGGCCAGTATTACCCTAATACAAAAACTAGACATATTACAAGAAAGGAAATGACAGACACATATTTTTCATGAATACAGATGCACATCTCTGTAACAAAATTTCAATGATCAAATTCAGCATTGTCTAAAATTATAATATTCAATGACTATGATGGTTAATTTCATGTGCCAACTTAACTAGGCCACAGAATGCCCAGATATCTGGTTAAATAATATTTCTGAGTCAGTGTATAAGGGTGTTTCCAGAAAAGATTAGCATTTGAATTGGACTGAGTAAAGCAGATTGTCCTTCCCAATGTGGGTGAGCATCTTCAACCTGTTGAAGGTCTGAATAAAACAAAAAGGTGGGGGAAGGCTGGAAGGTTGAATTTTCTCTCTTTCTGCCTATTTGAGCTGAAACACCAGTCTGCCCCCATCTGGGACCTACACCATCAACACTTCGATTCTCCAAACTGCTACCACCAGCTTTCCCACATCTCCAGCTTGTAGACAGCAGACTATGGATTTCTCAGCCTACATAATCATGTAAGCTGATTCCTTTTAATAATATATATATAATTCTAAGATAAGTTATATATATTTATAATTAATATAATTATTAAGATAATAATATCTTTATTATTTGTTTATATGCATTATATATATTTATATGTAAGTTTATATTTATTATATTACATGCAAATACCTAATAAGATATAACTATTAACACCTTTCATGATTTGGAAAGAAAATTAGAAATATAAGAATAGAATTAAACTTTCTAAAAAGTTCATCTATGAAAAACCCACAGCTAACATCATATTTAATGTTGAAAGACTGAATGCCTTCTCCCTAATATTAGGAACAAAGCAATCTATTCTTATCATTTCTATTCAACAGGAAAAACTGAAAAACCTAGCTACTGCAATAAGGCAAAACAAAAATTCCATCTTCATATTGGAAAAGAAGAGGTAAGACTATCTTTAGTCACAAACAATATTTTAATCTATTAGAAAATTTTAACAATTCTAAAAAAAAAAAGAAACAAAAAACGCCTATGTTTCGTAAGTGCATTTAGCAAGGTCTCAGAATACAAGGTCAATATACTAAAATTAATTGTATTTTTATATAGTAACAAGTGGAAATGAAATTTAAAAACCACTATCCCTTACAATAACATCAAAAACATCAAATACTTAAGAGTAAACATAAAGTTTTTCAAGAACTCTACCCTGGAAATTATAAAACATTATTAAAGAAATTGAAGACCCCAGAAAAAATATAGTTTTTTACTATATTTCTGAATTGGAAGACTCAAAATTGTTAAGATTTCAGTTCTCTTCAAATTGTTATATTTAAGGCAATCCATGTCAAAGTCACAGTGGTTATTATTTATTTTTGTTGTTTTTTGTAAGAATTCACAAGCTAGTACTAAAATCTATATGGAAAGGCAAAGGACCTCGCGCAGTAAAAGCAGTATCAAATAAGATAAAAGATGGAAGATGTACATTATGAGATATCAAGACTTATCATACATCTATGGTAATTAAAAGAACATTGTCTGACACAAGTATAGAAACACCAACACAAATACAATTATCTGATTTATAACAAAGAGTTGAAATTCATTGGGGGAGAGAATGATAGTTATAATAAGTAGTGCTATGTCAGTTGTATATCCACATGGAAAATAATGAACCTTGACCCCTGCCTCACCCACACCTCAAACGCACACAAATGTGGTAAGTCACAGACCTATATCTAACAGCTTCTGAAATAAACCAGAGGATAATATTTTTATGACCTTGGAATAGACAAAGTTTTTTTTTCTTTTAAAACAGGATAAAAAAATAAAAAGCACTAATCATAAAAGAAATAATCAGTACATCAGACTTCCTTAAAATTAAGAATTTCTATTCCTCAATTACTTAGCTATCAGAAAGAACGAATTCTCAACATTTGCTGCAACATGGATGGCACTGGAGGAGATAATGCTAAATGAAATAAGTCAAGCAGAGAAAGACAAATATCATATGATTTCTCTCATCTATGGAACATAAGAACTAGGATGATCGGTAGGGGAAGAAAGGGATAAAGAAAGAGGGGGTAATCAGAAGGGGGAATGAAACATGAGAAACTACGGACTATGAGAAACAAACTGAGGGCCTCAGAGGGGAGGGGGGTGAGGGAATGGGATAGGCTGGTGGTGGGTAGTAAGGAGGGCACGTATTGCATGGTGCACTGGGTGTTATACGCAACTAATGAATCATTGAGCTTTACATCGGAAACCAGGGATGTACTGTATGGTGACTAACATAATATAATAAAAAAATCATTAAAAAAAAAAAGAATTTCTATTCCTCAAAAGACACCATTAAGGCAAGTATACCACAGACTGGAAAATGGTATTTCAAATACATAAAATACATAAAGCTTTTCAGGATTTCTAAAAGGTAACTTTCAAATTAACAATAAAAAAATCATTTAAAAGAAATAGAAGCAAAGACTTGACACTTCATGAAGGAAGATACAAAAATGGACATTAAACATATGAAAAGATTCTCAATATCATTGGCCTTTAAAAAAAATACAAATTAAAATCAGGAGATACCACTTTGCACCCACTATGGCTAAAATTAAAAATCGGTATCAAATTCTAGTGAAAATTTGGATTAAAGAAAACTCCCTCACGTTGATTATGAGTGCAACTTGACACAAACATTTTAGAAAACTTTCTGGCGGTACCTATAAAAACTAAATATACCTATATCCAAGAACGGAATTACTTGGAATTAATGGAATTAATTCCATTCTTGAACACATAAGTGCTTATATCCAACAAAAACACATGGTAAGAGTATTTATAACATCTTTTTTCATAATATCGCCAAACTATAAACAACCCAAATTTCTATCAGCAAAAGACTGAGGATAAAAACTGTAGAATCATCATACAATGATGATTCATCAACAACATTAAAGAGAAAACCACTGATAATGCAACAACAATGCAAAACAGGGTGCATGACTCCCAATGCCACAATAAATGAAAGTCAGGCATATCTAATCTTAGTGTTTTGGTGAAAGCTGTGAAAATCGTGCATGCCTTTAAGTAGCGAGGCATAAAAAAAGACACAGGGTTGGACAGAATCACCTAGGAAGCCAGAGTAGATATAGAAAGGGAGGATCCTATATAGATAGAGAGAGAAAAAGATGATAGACGATAGGTAGGTAGGTAGGTAGGTAGGTAGGTAGATAGATAGATAGATGATAGATAGATAGATAGATAGATAGATAGATAGATAGATAGATGATAGATAGATGATAGATAGATAGATGACAGATGGGGGGGGAGAGAGAGAGAGAGAGAGAGAGAGAGAGAGGAGCATTTAGTGAAGTCAAAGATAAAAACCAGTACTTGTTTATGCAAGACAAGTGCTGAGAAGTTGTTAATAAAGGACTGGTCAATTCTATCAAAGGCTGCTTAGGGCATAAAATGTCACTGAAAGAAATGACAGAAAATTAAACACTAGGTTGGAGAACATGGATATCATTTGTGACCTTAACCGGTCTCATTGGTGTGTTAAACAGGCTATGGATGAAGAAAATTGGACTCAGGGAATATGGATAATTTTTTAATATAAGCTATAAAGGGGAACAGAAAAATGGAGCAGAAGCTACATTAAGAATGGGAGGTCAAGAGACTTTTCTTTGATAGAAAATATAAGATTATATGCCGATTCAGTTAAAAAACAAACTTTAAAGATGTATGAAGGTAAAGGATGGAACAGCGTCAGGAGCAAAGTCCTTTTAGAGACAACAGAAGACAACTCTGGTTGTTTCCAATTGGAGTATTTTTCTGGTGAAATCTTGATTCAGTCACAAATATTTATGATTCCTATTGCCATTGACTTAATTTTGAAATCCCAACCACACAGACACAATAGCTTGTTTTCAGTTTCACAATTTTCTAAACAGTGTGTTTAACTGATGGATCTTCCTGACATACCACCAGTCTGATGGTGCATGATTGTCTTACAAATAGAAGTGGTGTATGCTGCTTCTGTTCCAGCAAGTGATGAGGCAGTGAGAAGTGCCCCTTTATCATAAAAAACATATTAGAACACAGGGACTCCAGGAAAATGGCCAAATTACCAAATGGGAAAATAGTGTTCCTTTAGAAATGGAAATTTCTAGTAGAAAAATCCAGTGAGAATTTTCCCTTGTTCTATTCAGAACAAATAAATATAACCATACAGTAAATGGACTTTTGGAATCAAAAATATAACACCATAGAATCATTAACTTTAAAAACCACCTAAGAATTTTGGCTCTCTGGAGAAATACGAACATTGAACATTACTATTAAAATGTAAAATAATTATGATTTTTTACTACTCACTTTACTCTGTGAAAATTTAATGAATTATTTGGGTTTTTTTTTTCTCCTTATCTCTACTACATTTTCTTTTCTTATTAATGGAGTATTAATTTTATCCATTCCACTCATATGTTTTAATAATTTTTACTCTGATAAGCACTTCAGTGAAAAAGCAGTGAACAGTGTGCTCAATTTAACATTGCTAAAAATGACCTTAACACCGGTATTTCCTGAATGTACTATTTGAATATATAGCATCTATCTTGTTTAATATATTTTGTGTTCACATTTTCTATAATTGTATTCACACCTGTATGTAAAGAGTAAAATCCAGTAGTTACCCATGTTCACTAACAACTGAGGAGTCAGGAGAGCATTAACTCTAAATGAGCATTAGCTTACTCTCAAAAAAAGTTCGCTGGGCTTCAGGTTGCTGTCTTCACATGAATTGTCATGCTGACCAGCTGATAACTGGTGCACACATTCTGTTGTCGTTGTTGTTGTTGTTGTTGTCGTTGTTGAAACTAATTGTTTGGAATTTAAAAAGTACTCATGCCAAAAGCCTTCTTGGTGACAGGCAAGGGTCAGCACAACTTAACTGTATTCCATATAGACATTTTTTGGATGCTGGGCTTTAGTGGGGACATTTTTACTTTGGGATGAAAAACACAAAAAAGGATCCCCTCAGCATAACTTTGGGTTTCTCGTGTCTTTTTAATTTGATGGTTTGTGCCTTCAGCTTATTTGTAGATGACATAATGGGGTGTGATCCTAGGTTTTAAGCTGTATACTGACAACATCATTGTCATATAACAATTTTGGGGTCCAATTTATACTTATCTGTGTCTTATACTTATGTTCTTTCCTATATTTTGCTAAAATCATAACACACACCCTACTGTAACACAATAATTAATATTCAGCAGACATAATTTAATAATTGATATAATTCAATAAAGTCTAATTTTATTGAACATCCATATTTGTGTTAACCACATACACAAGTAATAGAATCTGCATGATGGGACTCCCTATCGTTTCTATTTTTCTTACGTTTTCTCATGTTTGCCTCAAAATAGAGAATTGGACTCCAAAGATATGGTGTTACTCCAAATTAAATTTTAAATGATATATAATTAGATTTATATTTATCTTATAAATTAAAGTTATATTCTTGGCAACAGGAACCAGGGAGTTGGCTGGTGGTAAGAAATAACAAATTCTTCCTTCCCTTGTTTTGTCTGAATTCCTTCCTTTCTCTGTCAAAAATCACAATGCATTCTTCAAAAAAGAACACACCATGAGTCAGAGAGATTCTGACTCTCTTGCTTTCATTCTGAGTATACTAGCATCGACAAATGACACAGTTCAATGCCAGGGCCCTGCCTGCTTGTCTATTAACCTAATTGACAGTGCCTGTGACACGTGTCGGAATGACTCCTCTCTGAACAGCTCACAGATTTGAGCAAATAGGAAGGGGTGGGGGAGAGAAAACTGTAATCACTCCTGCTCCTTCATCTCTGGGAGAATAAAGTGCCAGCTTGACAGTTCAGGATCATGTCAAAAACTCAAAAAATTATTTGCAAGAAACATATATGCAATGAGGGGAACTTCCCAAGATGGACAATAGGAGCTGTGAGAGAGTATGTTATTAAGGGCCTTCAACGTGGTCTTGGGATCAGGATACAGCTGTGTAACTGATCAACAAAGGAATTTTCAAAGGCTTCCTGGACAGTGATGAATAAAATTATTCTTCTAAAGGCAGGTGCATTAAAAAGGAGAAACACTGTTAACTCCTAATACGGAGAATAAATATAAGGGTCCAAGAGAATGAGAGCAAGAGAATTATAGAAAGCAAGCTCAGATATGCATGGTAAGGCTGATAAATTAGTAATATAGCCTCAGGCTTTTTGCCAAGAAAACTGCCAACACCATGGCTCAAATTGTCAAGAGACATGTTTAGTAGTACGTCAAAAAAGTCAAATTTCACTCCCCTTATCTAGCAGAGAACAAGAATATGTATATATTTTAAATGTCCCATTGCAGTCTAGGTTATAAGAAACTTGCTATTTTCATGCCATATTTTCCAGTGTACTACAAAGCTTTGTCTTGCTTATCAAGATGGAGAAATTAATTTTTTAAACATCTACTCATCAATTCTTCTCTGAAAGGGCTCATGGAATGTCTCCAAATTAAAAAGAGAGAAGCCCAGCTAAGTCTGTTGTCATTTTTAGATCCTTCTCCCAGACATTTTCAAACAGCAAGACAGATCATGCCACACAGTAGTCTAGCCAGGAATTCTGGTAGGAAAACACCTCATGAACATTGTGGGTGTTAATGGTTCCTATCAGTTTAAGCTCTGCAAATACTGTGTCTGTTCCTTAGAAATAATGATTGTATTCCTTTGCTTCCAACTTCCATTACAGGAATTTTACAAACTATCCTTCATTAATTTATCCAACTAATATTAATTGAGTGTTTATTATGTGCCAGACCCTCTGAGAGAGGCTTGTTCTTGCTACTCAGTATAAATGTGAACTACATATGAACCCCAATTTTGCAATTTTTTTAATATGTAGAAGCTATTGAATTAATACCACCATTAGGATAAAAATTCCAAGCATGATTATTGTGGGTTTTTTTAAAATCTGTTTCTTCTAAAATTATAAGCTTTGGTGACACAAGTATTGAATCTAAGTTGTTCTCATTTTTTCTTCTAGATGTCACCTCACGTAGAAGACCTTCAATATTTTCTACAGATGTTGACTTAGATACAAACAGGCAAGTATATAAAATATAATCATCATTTATCAAAGCAAAGTACAAAATGTTCGTTGACAGAGTATAATTAAGTAGAAAATGCCCAATGTTTATATTCAGCTATTTTTTTCATCCATCCATCCAACCATCTACCCATCATTTATTTTTTCAAAACTTTTTATCGACAGATGCTAAGGATTAAAGAATAAATAAAGCAGACAAGGGCTCTGCAATCTCAGGAAGATTGTATTCTTCTGAAGGAGAAGAAACAAACCATTGCATGTTGTGGTAAGTACAAAGAAAGAAACCAAAAAACATACTACAGGAAATACGGAGAGGAGATTACCTTAGATTACACTCCTCTTTGAGGAGGTGACACTTAATCCCAGAAGCGATAGAATTAGAGAATTTTAGTTACTTTTGCAAGAGCAAAGACTAGAAAGAGAAAGAACTTGGTGATACCTAATGTACTGGTTGAAGAGTGTTCCCCCAAAATTCATGTCTGCTTGGAACCTCAGAATATGACCTTATTTGGAAACAGGGTCTTTGTGGATATAATCAAGTTCAAATGAGGTCATCCTGTATTAGGATGGGCCCTCATCCAATGACTGCTATTTTTTTTTAAGATTTTATTTATTTATTTATTTATTTATTTATTTATTTATTTATTTGACAGAGAGGGGGACAGCCAGCGAGAGAGGGAACACAAGCAGGGGGAGTGGGAGAGGAAGAAGCAGGCTCCCAGCAGAGCCGGGAGCCCAATGTGTGGCTCAATCCCAGGACTCTGGGATCACCCCCTGAGCCGAAAGCAGACGTTTAATGACTGAGCCACCCAGGCGCCCCCAATGACTGCTATTTTTATAAGAGAGAATTTGAACATAGACACACAGGGAATAAGGCCATCTGACAACAGAGGTGGAGACTGGAGTTATGTTGTCATAAGCCAAGGAACACCAGTAGCTAGAAAAGGAAAGGAAGGATTCTCCCCCAGACCTTCAGAGGGAGCGTGGCCCTGCCAACTCCTTAATTTTGGACTTCAAGCCTCCTAGACTGGAAGCCAATACATTTCTACTATTTTTAGCCATGTACTTTGTAGTCATTTGCTATGGAAGCCCTAGGAAACTAATACAACTAGGAAATGTCAGAAGGCTTCTGCTAAAACCAGTGGGAATGAAAACCTTTCTTTGCTGAAGCTGCTAATCTAGGTGATTCAAACTACAGTATTTGCCATGGCTAAAGGACGCCTTGCCAAAGAATACAGGCATCACAGGCAAAGTTAAAACTGAGAAAGCCCTCACGGGACATGTGGATTCAGCCTAAGGCCCTTTCTCATGTAAGTCAATTTGAGTTGAATTTCTGTCATTTATGTCTTAAAAAACACACACACACACAACGAAATAATACAGAAATCAGTACCTGCAAATAGAATGTTATACATCATGAGTCCTAAAATATGGGCTTGTGTACATCAAGATGGAATTCCAGCAGTGATCAGATCCCTGTTTCAAACTGAGAAATTGGAAGTTCCTGTGTATGGCAGGAAAGCAACTGATTCAGCTGATGCCTGTTGTCTCTGGAGACATAAAGCCTATGCTTCACTGAGCCTGGAATTTGAGTGACTTCATAAAAAGTATCAGGTATATGATTATAATTTCTTGAAGCTCTTGGTAAAATCCAATGAGAAAGACAAACTTAGATTGAAGAAGAAAGAAATGTAGGAAAATAGGTTTTTGCTAGAATGACTCTATCTGCCTTTGGCCAGAAATTTAAAGTCACTGAACACTAGATCATTGTGCATTTTGTTAGGTCAAATTATCTCACCTAAACTGAAGGACATGCGAGCAAAGATAAGAAGGCTGAGAACAAAGTGGGAGGGGACCTGGGAGGAGATACTTCCTGATTCCCCAGACCCTTCCTAAGCACCTCTGCTTGTCACTCCCTGCCTGACCACAGTAACAATTACCCTCATTGTAAAGGGCCATCACTGGGATGTAGCCTACAAGCAGGAATGGATCATGCCTTCCTCCCCAGCAGGCTACCCATTGACCCAAGCTATTAGCTAACATGGAAACCATTAATCTAAGGGTTTGAGGTTTGGCTGGAGAGCTCTGAGTCTGGTTTTTAAGTGATGGACAATCCCAAGCCATGGTTTAAGGACAACAATGTGACAAGATGTGACTTCGGGTATTAGGCCATGAGTTAACAACGATTGACTGAAACTCCCATTTAAACACCAAGCCTGAAAAACAAAGACCTGTGATTATTTAAAAGCTAAGATACTCCTCAGATTTCCAAATCTGCACCAAATGAGCACAATCCTTAAATGAATGTCTTCTTAGTACCCACCTCCAATGTGGTCGTGGCGAATAATGAACAACGGACAAGAAGAAAAAACAGGAGAATTCAGCTTGGTAAAATTTTTGCTCTCTTACTTTTAGAATATGCTATATTCTATGAGGCTGTAAACTTCAGGCGTGAGTTTATATTTGAATTTTCTTGTTTTCCTGCTCCTGAGAAGTTGAGTGGTTTGACAGCGGGTGCACTGAGCATTTTATCCACAAGTCTCCAGACTATGAGAAGCTACGTTGATTCCAAACAAGGTGAGTGAACCTTACCTTGCATTGACTTGGAGTTCAATGCCACTGCATATAAATTTTGAGTTTCTCCTGCATAGGAGGGAGTAAATATATGGTCTCTTATAATGGAATAATGGCATAAAATTCAATAGGAAAGTTTTTGAAATTCTATGTATCAAAAGAAAAATTTATGTGGATCATAAATACCTAGGAGTTAGAGCATATTGGGACATATTCTTTTTGCCTTCCTGACATCCATTTCTACTTTTTCTGGTTCTTTATTTATTACAAAGTCATGTAATACCTATTTGTAGTCCATGCCATTTGGGGGTGGGGTCTGTCCCACCCCAGACCCAGACATCAGCATAAGAACCACACTCAGTCTATAGAGTGACTAGCTCAAAGATGATGTGTGATCCAAGGGGAATCATTAAAACTTGATAAATTCGAGTTCCAAGGTTGTTTATAACATTCTGTTAGCTTAGCAACTTAGAAACATCGAATCATTGACACAGATACATACCTAATAAAATTATTAGACCACAAAGAGATAGGAAGGAAAACAGAGAAAGAAAGCAGGGAAAGGAGGGGAGGGGGAGGGCATCCATACTCGCTGCTCTCCTCCATTCTCTATAATTGCTTCTTCAGAACTGAAGAAATGGTAGTAGCTATTTCAGAATCTCTCAAAGCAACACTGCACATAGCTGAAATGATGTTAATAATGGGTATGTAAGATTAGGACCTTGCACTCTAAATCCAGTTGGTCTTGCATGTGCATATATTAACAATGCAACTATGAACATCATTCCCTTAATGTATGAGTAAATAATAATTTATAACATTTTTCTGGAGAGTCTTTTAATAAAACCCCTGTGCTCCAATAAGGGGATCATCAGCATGAAATGCCTTACCTAGGCATATCAATCTTCAGTCATACAACAGATTTTTCTTGATACTTTCAAAATAAGAAAATCATGTTTGTCATCCCTTCACCAGCAAAAAAAGTTCTAATGACTTCTAAGGATAAATCTGAGGTTTGTTTGTTTGCTTTTTTTTTTTTCCCAGTATGATTACTTGAATACATTCTAAAAGCTTCTCCTGAATACTGTAGATAGTAAAGGGATAACTGAATCAGTTTAGGTGGGACATTTTGAAATTGCCAACCACAAAATGGAACTGCCTAATGAAAACCACTCCTCCGCCCCCCCGCCAAGAGAAATGCTGCCCCCAGTAGTTCTTCCTGCAAAAAGCTACCAGGGCCTCTGCCATGTATAAAAGGAGAAACCAACCCTGCACCTCTGTGAAAACTGACTGACAAGACTCATGGTAAATCTGAAGGTAACAAGGATAAGCAAACATTTTTGCGTAAGAGCCATTCAAATACGAAGTTATTGAAATAAGAGCAATAATAAACATAAACAAAACTAAGTTATTATCTCCCCTTCTCCTACAACCCTCTCCACATCTTAAAAGAAAAAAGAAATGAGTCTAGTGAAACTCAGGTTCTTCCAAAATAATTTTACCCCAAAGGGATGTAAATGTAAGTTCAGTTGAGCAAGTGGTCCTTATGACTTTTTGTGCTATGGGTCACTGGAGAAAATCACTAACTTGGAGCAATAAAAGTAAAGTTCTGACTTCAGATTGCCCGGAATTTTAAAACTGAATTCCCAGGAAACTCGCCACTGCATACTATATACTGAATCAATGTGGCTGGTTAATATTTTCACTAGTAAGGAGAAATTCAATACAGAAAAACCTCTCAGGAGGCTTTAATTGAAATGAGGTGCATAGAGTTAGATCATAATCCACAGAAACACAGAGGAGGGATATCCAAGTCAGCCTGAGGTTTCCGGAAGTGTTCTTGAATGAGAAAACTTCTCCTGCGCCGAGTGCCTTAGAACAGAGTAACAAGATGTTGGATGGGGGAAAGACTACTTCATACTAAGAAAATAAAAATAGCAAAGAATGGTGACATAAATAGCCTGGCATTTTTGAAAAACCACAAGTTATTTGGGAAGATGATACCCAAAGGATAAGTAAGACTTAGCGAGGGAAAACGTGAAGGGAAGAATATTTTAGGCAGAGAAAACAGTGTGTGGGAAGACCCTGGGGAAAGAAAGAACTAGGCACATCTGCAGACCTGAAGGAGAGCCATTGTGGTTGGAGCATCCTGAGGAACGATGAGAGCAAACTGAGGTCAGGTTGGGCAGAGAGGGAGGGGCCAGCTCATGCAGTGTCCCATGGGCATGTTAAAGACTGTATTTTGTTTTTAGTTCACAAAGAACTATTAAGGGTTTTACAGAGGAGTGATATTTTTAAATGATTACACTGGATACCATGTGGAGAACAGATTATGAAGAGGCAAGAATGACCACAGAGAGAACAATAGCAAGAGTCCATTTGCCCAGGAAAGATATGACAATGATTTGGACCAGGTTTGTGGTCTTGGGGTTGAAGAAAGACAGATAAATGAATATGAATAATAAAACATAAGAGAAGTTAGATGGAAAGGGCTGATTTATTCTACAGCTATATGGAAATATTAAGGAACTTTAAGATTTTAAGCAGGGATGTGACTTGATCTGGCTGTTCTGTGACAACAGTGTAGAGGACTAGAAGAGGAAAGGCAGTCTGGAATTCTTTTAAAAAATATCAGTCAATGAGAAAGAAAAAGAGGAAAAATAGAGGATATAATGACAGAAGATAAATTAAGGAGACAGGATATCTAGCTCTTGATGAGTGACTATAAGTAAGGAAGATGGAGAATGGAATGTAAGATGAACAGACCTTTGGCTGAGTTTTCAGATGGACAGTTGTGACTTTCACTGATGTAGAAGCTATAAAAGGAGACAAGAAATTTGGAGAATAAATAATAAATCATTGTCTAGATTTGCTTAGTTTGTGGGACATCCAAGAGCATATAGAAATGGTTCTGGGGCTTGGAAGGAAGGTCTGGATGAGTCAAGAAGAATCAGTCACCAATGCGAGGGTGGTATTTGAAGTTACAGGTTTGGGGACACCTGGGTGGCTCAGCTGGTTAACTTCTGCCTTCAGCTCAGGTCATGATCCCAGGGTCTTGGGATCAAGTCCCGCATCGGGCTCCTTGCTGAGCAAGGAGCCTGTTTCTCCCTCTGCCTGCCGCTCCCCCTGCTTGTGCTTGTTCTCTCTCTCTCTCTCTCTCTCCGATAGATAGATGATAGATAGATAGATAGATAGATAGATAGATAGATAGATGATAGATAGATGATAGATAAAATCTTTAAGAAATTACATGTTTGCACTATTGTCCAGGAAGAATATTCCAAATAATTAAACTTCTCTTTTTGTTATTGTTCCCAATATACTGGAACCTTAAAGTCTATATATATACCCCTCAATACCAGTGATTTTGACCATGTCAACAAGCCCACTCAAGTAAATGTGAGAGGGTTGACAACAACAAACAAAATAAAAATAAACCTATATTTTTCATACTCTCCATCTCACCCCCAAATTATTGAAAGCCACTAATATAGATTAATAGAGGCAAGCATTCCTGAGGAACACGAAAATTGCCTAATAGTGGCCCTCACGTGGTAGGCTCTCAAAAATTATGTGTGGAATGTTGACCAGAACAATGAAAGACCAAATGAAACTAAGAAAATGGCTGAAGAGGAAGAAGGAAAGATAGTGCTAAAGAAGCCAAGGAGGAGATAAAAAATCTCAAAAAATATGTGGGTGAGTTTATCACACTCTATTTTAATTATTTACTCTTTCCCCAAATTTAAATGACACATTTCAGTCTGTTGTCCACCAATACTCACTTGGACAACCATCTCTGAGCTGCATGATAAACAAGGCAAATCGAGGATGAACCGAAATTTTTGCCTTGTAAGTTAGCCTTCCCTTAATGCTACCTTTTTATCTAACACTCAAAACAAATACCAGAATGCTAGTGAATGAGAATGATTTCATTTCAAGGATAACCTACGGATAATAGCAAACATTAAAAAAAAAAGTAGCAAATGGTGTGAGATAAACTCTACAAGTGATCTCAACATCATAAGACAGATGAGGGGAGAGATGTTGGGATTGAGAGTTGTTAAACTGGGCTGTGAGATCCTTCAAATTTTTCTATTCTTAGCACCTGGAATATGGTAGGCGCTAAAGAAATGTTCAGCGATGTAGAGAATTGAATTTCCAAACTAAGGAGTCATAGTATTCTTTTCTTTCTACCCTCATGAATGCCTTCTGATCTGGTCTGTCTCCTCTGGCTGGCTACTACCTGCTTGTTCTCAGAAGAGCCCAGACATCTCCAAAAGCCTTCCTGAAGCCGCCTCCTCTTAACCCCTCCCTTAACTGTCCCCTCCCCACCATCACCTCAGGGCTGAGTTGAGATGCCCCTTTTCCACACTGTGGAAGCAATGGGGGTTCTCAATGAAGAGCAATTTACACCCCAGCTCTGAGACATTTAGCGATGTCTGGGGACATTTTTGGTTGTCAAAACTTGGCTGGAAGTGGTGCCCCTAGCATCTAGTAGGCAGAGCTCAAGGATGGTGCTAAACACCCAAAAAGCACAGGGCAGCCCCTCACAACTAAAAATTATCCAACTTAAAATTTTAAATGTTTATAATTCTTAGGTACAGAAGCCCTGTGCTAAAGCCTTTTGTGTGTGTATCTCACCTTGTACTTATTGCATGGTATTATAATTTTTTGTTTGTATCTACACTATATACTCTTTAAAGGAAGGAACTTTTATTCATTTTATTCAAATTAGCTGGCACCACAGATCACAATGTTGCAGTTACAAACCAAGGATCGTGAATTAATTTGTTGCTGGAGCCTTTTGTTTATTTCTAGTGTCTGGCCTCAAACTAAAAAGCGGTCAATGAATGATTGAATATATGTTACTTAATTCTTGACCACTTCAAATTCATCTTTCATCTTCTAGCACATTCACATGACCTTGAAGAATTGTTATCTTAGTATTTCAAATTAGAATGTGTTGTTTTGTGTGAATGTGGAGTTTTTATTCCTTAAGACTATGTATAAAAATTTAAAAGTAAACTTTTTCCAAGCATTAATCCTTGGGGTACTATACCACTCACATTTCTCCATTATATAAAGTATCCCTTTCTTTCCTTCATTGGCTTTCTATCTTTCTTATAGTTCCCTAGACATGGTAAAACAGGCTACAAAACTTATGGTAATTATATTGCCCAAAAGCTTTCACTAGGGAAAGATTATTGAAATCCTAAATCCATCTTCAGTTATGGCCACTGCTTCTTCCTGCTCTGCTTGTTTATTTACCTACTCCAAAAACTTGCATAGGTTAGTTAGGCATAATTTCCTTTTACAGAGAACCATGATGCCTATCCCTCCATTAGTTTTGTGTTTAAATGTTCAATGGATGTGTTTTCCATTCCTTTTATAAGCTGGTAACTTGTGAGGCCTCCTCAAGGGATAATATTAGCTTCTCTGAACAATCTGGGCCAGAGGTTTCAACCTACTGGGCAGAGAACGTTGGCGGTGTGGCTCCTGGGAAATGAGCATTTGTCTGGCTTCCTACTGAGCTCATCTAACGCTGTGTCCCGAGGTATGTATTTCCCCCTAACCTCAGTGGCTCTGCTGTTAAAGGAAGCATGATATTTACTACTCCTCTGTCTGTAAGAAAAGAAAGATCACGGCATAGTAACACAAACAAGGACTTCGGGGTCCAGAAGACCTGCCTTTGAAACTCAGAACTGTTATTCTTTAGCTGTGTGACCGAGAATATTCTTTTTTTTTTCTTTCCCAAGTCTATAGTTTATTGCAGGAAAAGGATTCAATACAGCAAAAACATTAAAGTAAGGATATGCATCACAGACAACATCAAAGGGTCCGGACAGACCAGACTCAGGATCTAAATGTCCTCTGTTAAGGATTATACTGGACACAGTTTTTCTCCAATTGGAACCAGTCTGTGAACGGAACACTTTAGAACCAGGAGCATGAAATAGAATCTCAGATGCTAATTTCTACAATTTGTTGGCTAAACGGGCATATTTTTGCTTTGTAACCAACTTCCGATAGTCTCATCAAATGAGGTGTGAATCGGGGTGCCTGAGTGGCTCAGTCGTTTAAGCCTCTGACTCTTGGTTTCCGCTCAGATCATGATCTCAGGGTAGTGAGTTTGAGCCCTGCATCAGGCTCCCAGCTTGGCAGGGAGTCTGCTTGAGATTCTCTCCCTCTGCCCTTCCCCCACACATGCACACGCTCTCTCTCTCTCAAATAAATAAATAGATCTTTTAAAAAAAAATGTGTGGGGGCGCCTGGGTGGGTCAGTTGTTAAGTGTCTGCCTACAGCTCAGGGCACGATCCCAGGGTCATGGGATCGAGCCCTGCATCAGGCTCCTCCGCTGGGAGCCTGCTTCTTCCTCTCCCACTCCCCCTGCTTGTGTTCCCTCTCTCGCTGGCTGTCTCTCTCTCTGTCAAATAAATAAAATCTTTAAAAAAAAATGTGTGTATCATCCATATCATTCTTATCAATAAACAATGCCAATAAACTGAGTACAAACTACCTCAAAACTTCTTAGACATATGGTTACAAAGCAATACTTTGTAAATCAGTAAGTTTCATGCCTTGATCAGGGGTCACTGTGTTACAAAAACTTTAGCAGAACAATTTAGGGTAATTCTAGGCCTGCTGAAATTAACCCTTACAGCACTATTGTTATGAACAGCCACGTTCCTCTCTTTTGATACACAGGTGCATATTTCTCTTGGGTGAAATTATGCTGGATTACAGGGTATGAATATATTCAACCTCAATATATAATGCCAAACATTTTTCAAGCAGTTGTACCAATTTATAGTTATACCAGCAGTGTATGAGGAGTCCCATTCCTTATAGAATTATTGTTCCTTTGAAGTTTAGTCATTCTGGTAAGTGTAGTGACATTTTTATATTTATATTTTTTGTATTTTTCGTAGAATTTCCCTGCTTACTAGTGAGGTGAGCCTATTTTCAGATCTTTATTGGCCATTTAGATATATTCTCTTGTAATATGCTGTTAGATTTCATACCTATTTTTCTATTGTGTTGTCCTTTTTTCCTAATTAATTTTTAGGATACATTTAAATATTCTGATTATGAGTTCTTTATTATACATATTTCAAATATTATCTCCAATTCCCTACATTGCCTTTTAATTTTTTAAGTAGCTCCTAACTTTAATTCAATTAATCTAAACTAAGAGAAATAAAAACAGTTATAGGAGAATATGAGAGTCATATCATATTTGTCATACATATATAAACATAGATGAGAGGTCATATAGTATTTGTCTTTCTCTGACATTTGCACTTAGCATAATGCCCTGGAGGTCCATCCATGTTATTGCAAAGGGCAAGATCTCATTCTTTTTTATGTCTGTATAATATTCCATTATATAGGTATACCACAGTTTGTTTATGCATTCATCCATCAATGGACACTTACATTGTTCCCATATTGTGGCTATGTAAATAATGCAGCAATAAACATGTGAGTGCAGATATCTCTTCAAATTGTTTCACTCTCTTTGCATAAATACTCAGAAGTGGAACTGCTAGATCATATGGTAGTTATGTTACTAATTTTTTGAAGAACCTCCATACTGTTTTCCATAGTGGCTGTAACAATTTATATTTCCGCTAACAGTGTATGAGGGTTTACTTTTCTCTACATCCTCACCCCAACTCATAATTCTAGTCACTTTGACAAGAGCCATTCTAACAGGTGTGAGGTGATAGCTCATTATGGGTTTGACTTGCATTTTCCTGATGACTAATGATGTGGATTATCTTTTCATGTATCTGTTGGCCATCTGTACGTCTTTTTTGGAAAATGTCTACCTGATCAGATCTTCTGCCCATTTTTTAATTGGATTGTTTTCTGCTATTGAGTTGTTTGAGTTCTTTATATATTTTGGATATTAGCCCTCTATCAGATATATGACTTGCAAATATTCTCTTTTGCATTTAGTAGATTGTCTTTTCCTTTTGTTGAACCAGAAACATTAACCCCATTTTCCTCGTCTGTAAGCAGGAAATAATATCTACTTCAGATGCTTAATGAATTATGCATACAGATATTTAGCAAAGGATTTGGCCATTGTTAAGCATTCACTGAATTAGAGCTCATCATTTTTCCAGTAACTTTGTTTTGTGTTATCCCATAGCAGTGAATTACAGAGTTCAAGTATAAGATCCAATTTGAAATCCTTTTTTTAATGACAGCAATGAGTGCACTGAATCATGCCAACAAATTTTATCCTCTGCAGGAAGAAATATAAAATGTAGCAATAAAGCACAGTGTGGATTTTCTTGGTGGGGCTTCACATCTGGTAATAGAGCTCAATGAGCCCCTCTGATAAAGTATTCCCAGGTAACTCTCTTTGGGATTAGTAGCCTGCTAGATTTTTATTCTTTCTAATTTTCATGTGGCTGTTTCTTTTCTCTCAATCACAAGGACCAGAGATTCCAGCTGGTTAATATGTTGCATACTGAGAAGTAGACACTATTTTAAATTAAGGCACTATATGAGAACATGCAAGAAGCATATAAAATCATTTGACTTTTTTGACATTCCCGTATTTTTTGCATAAATACATAGAAGACACCTTCCAAATCTCCCCAGTGGTCTGTCACAGTTAATCTCAAGGGGAATACAAATCACAGTACCCGAGTCCCAAGAAATACTCTAAAAGCAAGTGACTCAAACTCTCAAGTGGCTCCATCCTGCTCATTTGCTTTTGCACAGACTAGATTTTGTGCCTGGGTGATCACTTTTCCTTTAGCAAGAAGTAAATTGTATTTCAGCTGCTGCTCTTGCATATTTGGGACTCCACAGATCTTTGATTGCTGAGACGTTGTATATTGCATATAGAGCCGGTTTTAATGACGTGTTCATGGAAAATTAATCTGCCTCGTCAGGAACTGACATTCATCTCAACTGCTCTGGCAATGGGAGTTGCTGATCTGTTTGCCAAGTGGATAGCTTCTCAGAGATCAACATTCAAAAGCAGCATTACTAGTAAAATAATATGTTGAAGTCCCTGCTATAAAGCTCTTCAAATACTCAAATTTATTTTTCTCTTAAAGCCTGATAAATGCCTTCAGTCTTTAATAATCTGTGTTTTAACCAGGATCTTAGCCCTGGTAACTTTTAAAAAAACTTTTAAATGACGGCAACTTAAGAACTACCTTCTCAATAGGTCTAAGACCATTTTTATATAAAGTAAATGCCTAAAACTCATTTAGGAACAAAACATTCAGAGAAGCTTTGCATTTCAGTATCCATTCTTGTGTGTTTGTCAAAAATATTAATTATTTCTCAGCTACCACTAAGAACATGAAAATGGAGGTTTAAAAAGATAATGAATCAGCCAAATTAAGAAAATCCCTACTATGGCTTGTATTCAATAAGGAAGTAAGAGACATTATACTTTTGGATCTATAACAAATAGGCCTTATAAGCTTTTAGAAATTTGCTTATGGTAATGCGTGCATGTATAATAAACGTAGCAAAGACAATTCTTAACCCACTCACTCAAAAGTGTAAGAAGTAAAACTTCCTTTCTGTCATTGAATTTACTTTTCTATTTTTAACCCCTATTTCCCTTAGTTTTCATTTCAGTCCTGGCTCTCTAACGTGAGGTCAAAGCTTGTGGGAGGGGACCTGATCTGGACTTTGGTTTCAAGATGATTTATTGGTGATATCCACTGCAACATCCTCATTCCCCCTAGTCCTTCAGCCATGTAAGTTTGAGCTGAACTGTCCCTCATTCTTAACCTTGATTTTTCCCTCACTACCTTGTTGTCTTTCCTCAGTGCATGGACATCATTTTATTGCTGCTAGATAACACTACCCATAGAAATTCTGTGGAATTAAAACCCTGTTGATGTCTAGGTCACCCTTGAGCATATGTATGACTGACTTTGTTCTGTCCTTTCTAGGCTGCAGGGACAGAGGTTTTTGCTTCCATTGGCTCTGAAAAACTGGTATTTATATCTAGGATTTCTGTATTGGTTGTGGGACTTACACTCATGGGGGAGAGCAGTGTTTCTCACAAACCCAGCAGTTCAAGCTCTCCTGGCTTTCCTTCTAAGGGGATTTGCACTCCAAACTGGGAAAAGTGAAATTTGTCTCTAGACAGGAAGCCCTACTCTGAGTTCTTCATACATGTTTTGAATCTGTTCTTTGGGTCTCATGTCCCCTTGAGGCTTCTGCTTATGCCCATGAAAAGGCAGAAATAGCTCTTTTGCCTCCACTTCGTATTATAAAACTCCTTCCCTAAAGCATTGAAAGTTCAATGGCCTGAGTACTCAAATTTGAGAAGGGTTAAGTAGTATAAGGAAACACAGGAATAAAACCTTGGTTCATATTTCATATATTGTCACACTTCACTAAATATTATTGAATTCCAACCCTGTGTCATGTGAAATATTAACAAAATTTCAGGAGAGATTTCTATTTCATAGAGCACCTTATTTTCAGCATATAACCAATATTTAGATATTTATAGGTAAAGAGAATCCTAAATATATATGCCTCTCAGGTCTTTATTCTAAAGGACTATGGACTTTTTTAACTCTGAAAATCAATTTTTCCAAATCAGATCCCTTGAAAACCAGTATCTACAAATAACAAGCAGAAGGATGATGAAGGAAAGAAAGGAAAGAAAGAAAAAGAATATAAATTGGCCAAAGACCAAATTATATTTGGCTGCTTTGATTCCAGCATTGATTTTCCTTGATTTTTCCAGCCATAGTAAATGTTACGAGACCCTATTGACCAAGACAGGTATAGAATGCTTTTTCATATCCTTTCTCTGTATGCAATATGCATCTACGTCAACTACTGTTTGTCTGCCAAACACTAGTTCAATTTTGAATCCTTCCTCCCTCAGGCTAAGTGAGTTTGGACTTGCCAAACAATTTTGCCCCATTGTTACGATCCAAACACAAGTTGTATTTACTTCAATAGGTATCTATTTTCTGTACTATAGTCTATGTTTCCAAATGTCTTTTTTTACCTTTTATTACTGATGTTCAGCATAACATTTGGAATTTCATTAAATGTTAAGTATGGGGGAATAAAGAGGGAGAGTCAAGTAAGAGTAAACAGTATCCTGGTAGAGCTGGCCTTTAAAGTTTATTCATTCATTCAGTCAACCACCCAAAAATACTTATTAAGCACCTACTATATGCTAAGCACTGTCTAGGCATTAGTTTTAGTACGGTGAACAAAATAGACAAGATCCCCATTGAGCTTACCTTCTAAGAGGGGATGAAGACAATAAACAAACAAATATACAGAACATCAGGCTGTGATCAGCAATCTGAAGACAATAAAAGTAGATAAATAGAGCGGGCCCCGCATTGGAAAGTTATTCTCTTTTATACACAGCAGTTCCAAAAGGTCTGACCACCTCAAATTAGGTTATATTTGGGCAAAGACCTAAAGGATGTGTGGAAATGAATTATGTAGATACTAGAGGTGAGGGGGGACCATTCTATGCAGAGGGAACTATAAGTGCAAAGGTATTGAGGTAAAATGATACTCACTGTGTTTAAGGAATAGTAATGAGGC
This sequence comes from Ursus arctos, assembly GCF_023065955.2. Taxonomy (NCBI): domain Eukaryota; kingdom Metazoa; phylum Chordata; class Mammalia; order Carnivora; family Ursidae; genus Ursus; species Ursus arctos. Next base: position 36,309,999 of record NW_026622874.1, read on the forward strand.
AGTGTAGGTAAAGTGAGGAGGAGGGTATGTAATTAGGTCTGAAAAGTTTTTTATGTAGGTATTTTTAGTCTGTAACAAAGATTTTGGATTTCATTTGGAGTATGATGGGAATTGATTAGAGGGTTTTAGAACATAAGATAGACAAGCTCTTAAATCATGATTGACATAAGTTAAGTTTTAAAAGTGTCATTCTGAATGCTGTGGTAGGAAAGCCTGTACAGGAGCAAGGGTGAATGCAGCAGTACTGGTTAGGAGGTTATTAGAATAGTGCAAGTGAGAGATGATGGTGCTTAGACCCAGGCTCTGGGAAGCTAAATGACTCCGAATGTACTTAGAAGGAATAGCCCCTAGAATTTCCTCATGGAATAATATGGATTATCAGACAAAGATCTGAATTAAGGACTGCTCAGGCTTTGGGGTTGGCCTACTGGGTAAATGTTAATACGATATCCTGAGAGGAGGAATATTGAGGACATGGCTATTTGGGAGCTGAGGAATCAAGAGCTTTGCTCTGGACATTATAGGGAGGGAAAAAGTTTCCCTCGACTCTCTTAGGGTCCTGGGCTGGGTCTGAAAATTAAACTGACAAAGATTAACAGGAGAAAAACTTACAAATTTTATTAAATTTGGGGCACCTGAGTGGCTTAGTTGGTAAAGTATCCAACTCTTGATTTCGGCTCAGGTCATGATCTCAGGGTCATGAGATCCAGCCCCAAATCGGGCTTCACACTCAGTGGGTTGGGGGGGGATCTGCTTAAGATTCTCTCTCCCTCTCCCTCTGACCTACTCCCCCTGCACTCTCTCTTAAAAATAAAATAAAATAAAATCATTAAATTTTTCATGTACACAGGAGCCTTCACAAGAGAATGGAGACCTGAAGAAGTAACCAAAGTAGGAAGCTTTTATACCTTTTAGACAACAAAACAACATGCATGTGAAGACTTGACAAGACACAGGGGTTTGGGCTAGGGGTAATAAACAGTTAAAAAAAAAAGTAGGGAGATAAGGGCTAATTTAATAAGGTTTGCTTTTACAGATTTCTTGGCTCCCAATTCCCCATCTATGGTAATAAGCACATCTTCTCTCCTCCCAGGTATGGCAAGGATAACTTTCACAAGGAAGTTTTATAACCTGTTTCAGGGAAGAAGAGTGAGGGAGAGAAGGTCAAAGTGTCCTTTCTAGTTCTGCTATTTTAATTTCCTTCAGCTTAAGATATTTAATATGCCAACATACTATATTTTGGGATAACCTGTCCTGAAGCCCATCAACATGTTTACTTTGAGATGCCTATTTGACATACATGTGGAGATAAAAATAAGAGTTGGCAGTGCAGGGGAGAATGTGAAACTAGAGATGTGGTTCTGGGAGTCATCTGCCTATAAATGGCGTTTGAAATCATGGAAATGGGTGAGATTACACAGTGAATATAGAGAGAGATCAGAGGACTGAGGCCTGGGCATTCTAATGTTTGGTCAAAATAAGTCAAAAAGAAGAGAGAGGAGAAAAAGAGGCGCTCCTCTACCTCTGATGCCCAGCCACAGTAGAGGGGTAGTAGGGTAGTGTGGTCAGCTGGGTCAAATCCTACTGAAAGGCAGGTTAGGGTAAGGCCTGAGAATTATAGATCAAATTTGGCAATGAAGCAGCCATTGAAGACAATGATATGATCAATTTCAACAGAATAGTGGGGACTGAAGTCTGATTGCTTGTTCAAGAGAGAATTGAAGGAACAGTGGAAACGATAATTATATAGGCTAAGTTTTTTATAGGAGATTTACTATAAAAATAGAAATAAGGTGCAGACAGACATGGATTTAGGCAGAAGAAAAGATTATTATAGTTCTAACTTTTAATTTTGAAATGATAATAGATGTACAAGATTTTGCAAAGGTAACACAGAGATCCTGTGTACTCCCCAGCCTCATGGTACAGGAAAGATTTAAAAATAAGATATATTTCTGTGTTCTTATGAGAATTATCCAGTATATTGGGGAAAATGTATGATAAGGATAAATGGAGGTAAGTGTAACTGTGAAGCTCTTTATTCGGTGAAGAGATAAGATCTAGTACACAAGCAGTAAAGTTGAACTTTGAACTCAGCAGGGCATTGTTACTAGTGGAAAGATATGCTATACGTGATTTATATGTTTATTGGTGGGAATGTGTATTAATTCTTATCAAATTGCTCCTATTTCTTCAGTGAAGAAGCTGAGCATGTGGAAGTATGATGAGGTGTTGTTTGGTTGGGGATGATCTGAGTCACCTGAAAAGGGGTGGGAATCTCTGAACTAAGAAAATGTAGTAGGGTTGCTGTTAGCACTAGGGCCTCTGAAAGGTTTGTGGTCAAATTATAAAGTGAGAGTAATAAGCCTTATATACCTTGTTTTCCTTCAGTCATATTCAATAGTTTGGGTGAAAGTGTAGAGTAAGTCGAGAGTTGGATATTAGCCAGAGATGGAGTTTTGACCAGAAACTAGGGCAAAGAGAAATACTAGTGAGAGAATTGTAAATATGTATTAAGGAGTGATTTCTGTGATGGATCACGAACTCTAAGCCAAGTAAGGAGGGAAGAGAGGACATAACAGTGGAGAATGGCAGAGAGAAATATTTCTAGAGTTTAGAAACTAAAACAAATGAGCTTGAAATATAGGCAGTAAAGGTCAGAGAGATGGATATTTGGAGTTTATGGAATCAGTGAAGTTGCTGGTAATGAGTAGGCCTGGATAATGACCATGGGAGGAAAAGGCAAAGTTGAAAAATTACCGAAATTATGGTAGTAGTAGTTTTGGAGAGACTAACAGTAAACCAGATAGTAAAAGACTTGAGGAATAAGGGGAAGTGATCCAGACATCTATGGACAACAAGCCAGAACCACCAGCCCATAGGACACCCATAAGCAGATTAGGAAAAAATAAAAAATAAAACCCAAGCACCCCCTCTGGGGAGACACTGCTGCACAGAAAGTCAACTAGGAAGGGAATGGCTTGTAGGAACACCTTTTAAAAAGGAGCTTCATCCATGACAGAAGGTGTATCCCTGAGCTAGGTCTCATGACTTAAGAAGAGCTCCATGAACCCTAAAGATTAGATATTATTGTGTAAGTACCCTTAGTCCTTGTACAATTATAGGTGTCAGCTGTGGCTGTAATAAATGACTGAAATTCAAAGAATCTGGGCATGTTATAAGGAAGGAAGAAGCAGCCTTCTGGAAGCAGCAATTAAGATCAAGAACACTAACTTCCTTCTCTCCAGGCTCACCAGTATGTGAGTGTGAAAGGAAGAATTTCTGTAGAATCAGTGTTCTCAGGAAGCATCCAAGCATTAGTAGAAGAAGGTAATGTTACCTTCAGAAGAAAGTGAGGATATAGGGATTTTACTCATGAAAAGCAATGTGTTTCATAAATACAATGGAGGGGTTCGGGGATATAGGAGGTTTTGAGAATGAATCTCAGACTTCTTGTGAAGATATAAATAACTTTGGATGAAGAGAATAATAGGATTAATCCTCATTGCATTTTGAGATAAGACAGACACTCCATTCTAATTATGGCCTACTTCTGAGGACTAAATTGTTTGGTATTCTTGATGAAGTAGAAATGCTGATAGAGTAAAATTGGGGTTGGCCCAAACAGGCTACCTTTGCTCAATTTGCCCAACTTTGCCAAGGTTAGTGTGGAAGCTACACAAGGGATTTACAAAGAGAATTAAGTGTATGCCAAAATCCGATTCCCTACGACCCTTAATAAAAACCTTGCTTATTCTGAATAAATTGATTTAGAATGTGTCTTATTTTGACCTGAGCTGACCTAAAGCTTACTATTTTGTGGTATTTGAAGATAAGGTTTACTCAGCAAAGTATTACTACAAATAATATTGCAGATGTTTAACTTACTTAGAAGTACTCTTTCAGTGACATTTACACATGAATGTGTTAAATTGATCCTGTTAATTTACAAGTGAGTCATTTAATTTGTTATAAATATATATGAGTGCATTTTCACACAGTAAAATCCTATTTATGATAAATACCCTGCCAAAAGTTTGCCTCTATAAATATATAAATGCATGCTTATTCTAGTAGGAAGTGTGTTTCCAATTTTGTCTTAACAGAAAACTTAATTCTGTGCCCAGTTATACAATCTTAGATAGCTATAGCATATACTCCTGCATCCTTTATTGTTTTAAGTCTACTGAATACCTAAATGTTTAATTTTGTAATGGCTTATTAATCTATAAGCTACCTCAGACCTCTTCAAAGAAGGACACAGCATGGTGTAGTATCAAAAAACTCTACAATGGGACTTTAATGCCATGTTAATGAAGCTATTAAAAAGTGAATTGTATACAAAGACCATACCATAGGCCACATCTTACCATATTCTACATTGAATAAAACTTTTAAAAATAACAACTTTCTTTTGAAAAATACATATTGATGATTAAAAATTTGCAAAATAAGCTAAAGATGACAAAAACTTCACTACCAATCCCTACAATTTTTAATATATACACTTGTCTCCTTTCTATGAATACATTAATTGTTATCCAAATGAATATATAGTTTTGTAAGATGTTTTCTTTCCTGTACAATAGGTATCATTAAAAGTATATATTTTTAAAAAGGTAATTTTAACTTTTACCTGTAGTCATGATGGAGTAACTGTTATCAGATTTGCCTGTTAGGAAATGATTAAAAAACTGCATTAAATATGAAACAATTGTTAGCAGGCACTGAACAACAAACAACACAAGTCTGTGATTACTAAGGAAGGCAAGGGGAACATAAGCCCTAATATTGCCCCAGCTTCTTTCCAGACTGAAATGCATGAAAATACAACCCAAGCAGAACATGTCTCATATACAGACAACACAGAAATAAAAATTTTGGGAAGCCAACATGGTTGGAATTTAAAATGAAAAGTACCAGAAAGGCAATAATAGAAGAAGAAGAAGAAGAAGAAGAAGAAGAAGAAGAAGAAGAAGAAGAAGACGACGGAGGAGGAGGAGGAGGAGGGGAGGGGAAGGAAGAAAGGAAGAAAGGGGAGGAAGGAAGGAAGGAAGGAAGGAAGGAAGGAAGGAAGGAAGGGAGGGAGGGAGGGAGGGAGGGAGGAAGGAAGGAAGGAAGGAAGGAAGGAAGGAAGGAAGGAAGGAAGGAAGGAAAGATTCATCATCCAGAAATCTGCATAGAGGAGCACTTGAATCTTTGGCTCAATACTAACCTAAGCATGGGTAGGAAGATTCCATGAAGTTAAATGAAAACTACAAAGGATGAAAAAACTATTAGGAGTTGTAGTTAAATGATTTCCAGAGCTGAAACAGGATATAACTGAGAATTGTTTGAATTCTGACCAGGGTAAAGATTACTTATTCAAATCCCAATGCATTCAGTAAAGACTCTAAAAGATAAATTTAGTAGAACAAAACTATCTTTAAAGACTGCTATAGAACCTTTCAAATAGAGTTTAAAATAAGCCTCAAAAAATTAGGTTGACCCACAAGTAACTTACCTAACAAACAATCAAAGAAAAAAACCTGGGCTTTTAGAGAACAATATCCAAACCTTTTCAAAAATATAACACTCATAATGTCAACCATCTGATCAAGAACTGCTAGACATACGAAGTAAATAGGTCCCATTTTAGCCAAGAGAAAAACCAGTCACTAGAAACAGACCCAAATACAATGTATTTGAACAACTTTTATAAATTTCAAGGAGTTAAAGGAAAAGATTATCATAATAAATAGGAAAATGAAAGATTAAAAAAGAACCAGATGGAATGCTAGTGCTGAAAAAAATTTAATATATGAAATAAAAAATATACTGGTGGCCCAATAGGAGATTAGACATTTCAGAAGAAAAGATCAATTAACTTGAGGATTTTACAATAGAAATTATACAAAATGAAGCACTGAAGGAAAAAAAAGTGAACTAGAAAAAAGAATGAATAGAGCTCTGATGAGCTCTGAAAAAAATATCAAATGGTCAATATTTATTATTTACCCATATCAGGAATAAAAGAGAGGACACCACATATACAGATCCTATAGACATTTAAAGGATAAGAGACCTTATAAACAAATTTATGCCAATAAATTTAACAACTTAGATAAAATGGATTTCTTGAAAGATGCATATTACCGAAACTGAATGGTAAGAAATAGAAATTCTGCATAGCTCCATACCTAAGACAAATAATTGAATTCACAATATAACTAACTCTCAAGATAACCCCTGGTCTAGGTGGATTCACTGGTGAATTTTATCAAATGGTTAAGCAATAAATTATACAGATCTTTCATCAACCCTTTCACAAACCAGAGGAGAAGGAAACAATTCTTAATTCATATACCTTAATAATAAAACCAGGGAAAAACATTAAAAGAGAAGAAAATTAGAGGCCAACATCCTCCCTAAACACAGATGCATAAATCCTTAATTAAATTAAATATTTGCAATACTGTGATACATAAATAGTATCATGACCAAATGGGATTTATCCTATTAATTCAATGTAAGTCAGTATAAGTCATTGTAATCAATGTATTTCATCACATTATCAGAAGGGAGAAATAGATAAATAAATAATGCAACTCATCACATTAACAGAATAAAGGGGAAACATATAACTATTTCAATTGATGTAAGGTCATTTGACAAAATTTAACATCCACTCAAAACAAAAACCTCTCAGCAAACTAGCTATAGAAAGGAATTACATCAATCTCATAAGAAGTGTCTACCAAAACCTATAGGTAATTCATATTTAGAGATGAAACTCTAAGATTAAGACAAATAAGAATGTTTTTCCCTCACCACTGCCATTCAACACTGTACTGAATGCCCCAGAATAGTAGGACAAGCAAAAGAAGCACTTTCAGTTAGTTCATAAAGAAGGAAGTAAAACTCTCATTATTCATATATGGCATGATCATGTATGTAAAAAATTCTAAGAAATCGGCATAATAGCTATTATAACTAATAAGTTAATTTAGCAAGATTACAACAAATAAGGTAAAAAACAGAAGCCATTTTTTTATAACTTATCAAAAAACAAATGGAAAATGAAACTTATAAAATATTTCCATGTATAACAGGATCAAAAACAAAATTCTTAAGGATAAATTAAGAAAAAAGTCTAAGAATTATACACTAAAGACTATGAAACATTATTGAGAGAAAATAAAGGAACCCTAAAAAAATAGTGAACTATATCATGGTTAGAGATTGGAAGATTATATCACTAAGGTATAATTTATCTAAATGAATTCTTAGATTCAATACAATTCCAGGCTTTTTGGTAGAATCCACTGAAATGCTGATTCTACAATTTATATGGAAGTGTTAGAGACCGAGACCTCAAATAGCTAAAATAATTCTGAAAAAGAAAAGGAACTAGCTCAGAGGACTTACACTACTTGCTTTTATGACTTGTTATAAAGTTACAGTAATCGAGACTGTATGGTATTGATATAAGGATACATCAGTGGATCAGATTAGAGAGAACAGAAATAGATTGACACATATATTGATTTTCAACAAAGTTGTCAAGTAACTCAAAGGAGAAAAGGATAATCTTTTCAACAAATGTTGCCAGACAATTGCTAATTTACACGAAAAAAATAAATAAACCTTGCCTCTTACCTCAGGCCTTACACAGAAACTAACTAGAAATGGACCACAGACCTAAATGCAGAAACCAAAAATAAAACTTCTGAGAAGAAACGTAAGAGAAAATCTTTATAGCTTTGGAGTAAGCACAGATTTCTTAGGATACAAAGTGATTACTATAAAATAAAAAATTGATAAATTGGACATCATCACAGTGAAAAAGTAGAGTGACAACACTAAGTCTTGACAAGGGTATGTAGCAACTGGAACACCATTACACTGAATATTTTGCTACTGAGAATCTAAAGTGTCATAGCTATTTTAGGCAACTGTTTGGCAATTTATTATAAATTTAAACATGCATCTACCTTACACCCAGCAATTCTACTCTGGAGATAAATGAAAATATATGTCTACCAGAAGACTTCTACAAGAATATTTGTAACAGCTTTATTCCTAATATCCTAATGAAATGAAAATCCAAATGAAATGAAAATTATAAAATCCAAATGAAATGAAAATTATACTTATACAGCTTTATTCCTAATATCCAAATGAAATGAAAATTATACTTCAATGAAGTTGGTGTTCGGGCCAACCTGGATAGCTTATAGCATAAGTGGGGATGAAGAGAAAATAGGTTATAATTATTACCTACATTGTTGGTAAACTTTCAATGGGTGTACTCAAAATTTGATGGTAAACACTATAGCTAGAATAGGAGTAAACTTTTTACACTGCTATGGGAAAACAAATTATTATTGTAACAATAGAAAAGGGTGGAAGAGAGATGGAAAGCAATAGGAAAACATAGGGAAAAATGTGTAAAATACTAGTGAAAAAATATTTAAAAGACACTGTTTAAAAAAAAAGAGAGATTCCTCTATATGATGTTAACAAGAAACAAATCAAATAACAATTGAACTTAGAAATAAAGGCACAGGGGGCGCCTGGGTGGCACAGCGGTTAAGCGTCTGCCTTCAGCTCAGGGTGTGATCCCAGCGTTATGGGATCGAGCCCCACATCAGGCTCTCCCGCTATGAGCCTGCTTCTTCCTCTCCCACTCCCCCTGCTTGTGTTCCCTCTCTTGCTGGCTGTCTCTATCTCTGTCGAATAAATAAATAAAATCTTGAAAGAAAGAAAGAAAGAAAGAAAGAAAGAAAGAAAGAAAGAAAGAAAGAAAGAAAGAAAGAAAGAAAGAAAGAAAGACACAGAAAAAAAAACAGAAAATGGAAATAAAAGAAAGCACATATAGGACCATTAATAACGTATAAAATAAAACCAGTGCAGAAAGCTGAATCTTAACATTAACAAATGTTATTACAATGTGGATCTTAAATCTTTGTTTTACTTTGAATTTGCCTCATTTGCTTTTTAAAAAAATAATTCTATTAAATAAAGTAAAAAGAACAAAGCATGTGACGTAAAGATGAGGCCATTATAAGAGTTCACAATATATTTCTCTAAATCTCAGTCATTCTGACTTAAAATTCCATTTGGAGGATACCAACACTCCAGTTTAAATCTCTGTTTTTTTAGACAACCATTTTTCCCTTTCTTTAGGGAGATACTATAGATAAGGCATGCCTGTTTCACCCCCAGCAGTACCATCTGCATAAGAGATATTTTTTCAGTTTTCTCTAAGAACAATAGATAGATAACTATTATTTTATCAGATATATAACAAGAGTTCCTGCTAATGTAATTAATATAAATACTCCCCCCAAAAAATTCATCTTCTGAAAAATGTCACACTAAAAAGAATATCTTTTTAAGAGAAAAACAGAATTGAAGAAGATCAGTCAAAACCTCTGAAACTTTTTGTTCAGAACACATAAACAATAGCAACCCAAAAATGTTCAAGCACAGTTAAAAAAGAAAACACATTATATCCCTAAAAAATATCATTGAGTATAAGGCTTTACCTCTGGGGGAGAAAAATGAAGGTCAAACTAGGGAGGACTGGAGGAAAAGATTAAAGCTGCAAATCTATGGAGACAGGGCAAATGCACTTGCAAGACAGAACATCTGGCCTTGCAGAAGCAAGAGGAAGAATATGGGGGTACATCCAGTACCACATCCCGGTTAGGTGCTGAGCTCAACTTCAATGTACACTTGAGGCTCAAATGCTGTTACTTGGTAGGTAGGATAGAAACATTTATCTGCTGAAGAGAATCACCTATGAGGCAGTGAGGCTTCCATGACATCATCCCCTATTTAGGAATCATATTAACCAATTTGCATTAAAGAAACATTTGCTATGGCAAAATAGAGTGTAACTAAAAAAGACATATCCAAGTGAATTTTCTAAAGCAATAATAAGGCAGAACTACCAACCACTGCCCAAAGAATAAAACTTAAAAACAAATAATCAAAATAACAAAAATAATCCTAAAAAAGGACCTTTTTTCATCATGCATCTTGCTAGTCAATAAATGATAACTCAAAAAGGAAAGTTCCCAATACCTGATAATAGTTTATGAGAAAATAAAGACTACTAACCCATACCAAAATAAGATATATGATAAGAATATTACATTTTTTATAAACTTAGTTATCATTATTTAAAGAACTATCCTTTGTATGTAGAGTGACCAGACACAATTTACCTCAAATTACTATCTCTTGCCACTTTTTAAATTATCCTTGTTTTGTTATATGGTAATCCTATTTCTATTTATAGCATTTTTACTTTTTTTTTTTTACAATATTGTGATTGATTGTTTCTGTTTAAAACAGGTCAGCATAAACAGCATGTACAAATGTATAAATTACCTTTAATCTGAGCCCTAGTAGAGGACCTGCAGAGGTCATTAGCATATAATGCACCTTAATCAAGAATCTACACTACAAGTGTGCTTAGTTTGCACTTGGCACACCCTAACCAGGAATGCACACTACAGAGATGTGTTTTAAATGCGAAGGACTGAACTAGATGGTCTGCTAATTAGATAAAGGGTATTAGAAATAACTGGTAAACTGAGCACTGCTCAAGATACACGGTTGGCCAGAAAGACTGTACAGATATCTACGTCTTTGCATGAACAAAATATAAGAATAGCAAGATCAACAACCAACACCTTTAGAGAAAACTGGTCTTGGTTGGTTCCTTCCACTGAAGAGAGGTTGCAATCACATGACTGAACTAGAAAAAGTCCACTGGTCCTGCCAACAGCATTGTGTTGCTTCCATCCTGAAGTGACCTTTTATGCCAAGTGCTTATTAGAATGCCTAAGGGGCCAGAGGTCTTTGCCCACTGCCTAGAATATGCTTTATCATTGTTTTGGTGCCTGCTTGCTAATGTTTGCATCCACAGCAAATTCATCCTCAGACTTTTGATTCACCACATCATCAGAAGTGGTGAGGTTGTAGGCAAGGAGGCACATAGTCCTCACCTGCTTCTAATGGTCACAGACTACTGACTTTTAACAAAAGAACCCAACAGACTGTGAAAGGTCAAATTGGCTTAGGGTTTTCAATATAAATTTGTTTGTTTGTTTGTTTGTTTGTTTGTTTAATGAAATAAGTGTAACAGTAAATGTTAGCATTTGTTTTGGTTTTTTGCTTATTTTGTTTTGCTTGTCTTATTCTGCAGTTCAAAATAAAAAGTAGCAAAATTCTAAAATTCATTTGTATTTTATTTAATTATACTTGTTATTTACTCATAAAAGGATGGATTCTATCCTTCTGAACTAATAGAATAGAAACTACTGATCTAAAATGCTCATAAAACTAGAGAGGATGGTGTCAGGCTCCCTGCTCAGAAGGAAGTCTGCTTCTCTCTCTCAATTAAAAAAAAAAAAAAAAAACTAGAGAGGATGGGAGTAAAGTAAAATATCAGCAAGATGTGGTGAATGAAAGGATGCAGACAAAAGTAAAATTTATAGGATGAATTAAATACCAATATGAAGTTTCACAGACTACGTGATTGTGTCATTGGAGAAGATGGTAAACTGAAGAAGAGAGACTTGATCAGGGAGGGATAAGAATTCATTAATTATATATTTTTTTAAAGATTTTATTTATTTATTTGACAGAGATAGAGACAGCCAGCGAGAGAGGGAACACAAGCAAGGGGAGTGGGAGAGGAAGAAGCAGGCTCATAGCGGAGGAGCCTGATATGGGGCTCGATCCCTTAACGCTGGGATCACGCCCTGAGCCGAAGGCAGACGCTTAACCGCTGTGCCACCCAGGCGCCCCTAAGAATTCATTAATTATATTTTTAATGCTGTACTTAAGGCAATGGCAGGTTGTTTGATTGAAAAGTATAGTTTAGGGCACAAGTGAGTGTTGACACTGCATTTTATTTATTAACAATTATTACTGAGACTTTGTTATATGTTAAAGTAAGAAACTGGGTATATACTGGTGAAAAGGCAGATACCTTCACAGAGGTTATAATTTGAAGTTAATAGTCTAGGATAAGCACTTACTAATCACTATCTCAAGGATGTGTCAAATGTCACAGAAAAGTCAAAGTTTAAATTAAGATGGAGAATGGCACCAAATTTGGCAATAATAAAGTCATCAGCAACCATCAAGAAAGCAGTTTCATCAGAATGATGAGAAGAGAATCAAGATTACAAAGAGTTAGGGAAGGAGTAGAAAGGGACAGCTTAATAGATGGCATCACAACTGTCCTCAAAAATAAGAAGGCTTTTTATGAAATGTTGATCACTTGTTCTCTTTGGTTCATGAAAAAAAAAAGGAATAATAAAAGTTAGCTTTAACTAAACCCAAGAAGACTTTACATGGTTATAAGAAATAATTAGCATAACAGTAGCATTCTTAAATGTCCATAATAAAATTTATGAAATGTAGTAATTGTTGTCTTTCAGGTTTTCACAAATAGAAAATTATGCTAAAATGTTCTTTGAAAGATGTCCTTTAAGACCCTGATTGTATACCTCTCAAAGTATCTTCTAAGCTACTTGACCTGCATATAGAGAAGGAAGAAGTCACGGAAGACCTGATTTTGAGGCTGGAAATGGAAACTAATGGTATCATCAGAGATACCCAGAACCCCAAGGGGAAGGAGCTCGGGGGAGCTGTCCAGGGGCAAGTCAATGAGTTGGAGTTAGAAGTCCAAGCCAAGGTACGGATGCACTGTTCATCTTGGGTCCTGTTGGGCAAGACTTCTCTTTGATCATTTTCTAAAGTCATACAAATCTTTCCTAAAAATTTTTTGCAATATTTCTGAAGATCAACAACCTATTCCTGGTTTGTCATTTTCTAAATTTACCTACTCTTTTTTTTAAAGGATGTACATTGGACCTTTTAAAGTCTTCTAGTTGCGCAACCCTCTCATTTTCCACATTTCCTCAGATACAAATGGTGGTTTTGCAATTCCATCTCCAGGTTCTTTCAGGATCCTGATGTGCAGTCTGTGTGGGCCTAGAGTCTTGAAGTTATTTAAAACAACTATGTCTCTTTTAATCTACCCACCTACTTTGAGCTTTAATTCCCCTCTTAATGATGTTCATTTATTTAAAAAGATTGCAAGTTCAGACTAATTCGGTGTAGCCTTTGCCCTTTGTCATTTAGTAACACTAGTTAGTAACATTGTTGTGTTTCATTTTAGACTGTTTTCATTTGGCCCCACAGATATTAGATAGGATTTTGTATGGCCTTCTTAAGGGAGGGTTTACTTTAAAAGACTTTCTTTGTAAATTGCAACTTCATGTCACTTAATCATTATTTTAACTAACAAACCAGCAATAGAGTGTTTTCACAGCCACTGGTTATCCAATAAATGAGCCAACCTATGGCCTTTTCTGGGTGGGAGGAATCCACACTGATATTATCATCCTTGTTTTCTATAATTAAAAGAATAAAGGCGCCTTATTATAAGAAAACACAAGACGTCTTTGAAACACCTAACTTCTAATGTTTCTAGAAATTCAATCCATTGAGCTGCTTTTCTCCAAATTGAAGAAAAATAGAACTGCTCCCAGAGTGAGGTTTTGGTGTGTCAAGTTTCAGCCTACAGTAGATTTTTTATGGCAAACTTATGAATCTCTGAAAATAAGAATGCACGTGGAACTGCTGACACAGCTTCCTTAACGGAGCTACTCCCTCCTGGCACTGATAGGATTTTACCCAAGAGCCAGAGATGATGGGCCCAAGTTTCTTAGTCTCAGAGGAAGCAGGATGAAAATCTGAGCAAAAAAGTGCCTTTTGTCAGTTAATGCTTTCTCAATTTATTTGTCAGTAAATTTTTAGTGAATACATCATACCAGCCCCCTCCCCAGGGGAAAAAAAAAATCACTTCTCAACATCTAAGGGATTCCTAAACCAGTTTCTGGGCTCAAATCAAGATTTTTTTTCATGTAACTATGATATTTTGAAACTATGAGATTGAAAAAAAAATAACTAAAGAAATCCATCCTTGCCTGCTTTGTTTAGAAATGGAATGACAGTCCAGAAATAGAATTCATATCTCAATGATTACAAAGTTTTCCTTGCCTCGTTTTCTATTCCTGGAAAGGTAGGTGAGTTAGCTCACACAACAGCAAATGAGAATTAATATTACTAGCAGAGTAATATAAGCTTTGATCTGGACAATGTTTTTCATTTTACTAAATAATTTTACCAGTAATTAAAGGACATAAGATTTGAAAATATCACCTTCTATGAACCAAAAGAAGAGTACTGAACTACAGAATGCAAAAACCTTTAAATTAAAAAAAAAAAAGAATCCAAGTTCTACATATGATAGTTTAATTTTAACTTTCACAAAGTATGATTTAATTATGAAGACATACTTCATTATTTGTAAAATATATATATATCTTTATTCATGAAGAAACACACCATTATAGACTTCTATTTAAAGTCACAATCAATGTCATTTTGAGTATCATGCATTCTGTTAGTTTCCTATCACTGCTGTTACACATTACTACAAAATTAGTGGCCTAAAAAACACATTTGTTACCTTACAATTCTGGAGGTCAGAAATCTGAAAGGGGTCTCATTAGCCCAAAATCAAGGTGTTGCAGGGCCTCATTTCATTCTCGGGACCTAACAGAGAAAGCTGCCCACATTCCCTGGCTCTTGACCCCTTCTATCATCTTCAAAACCAACAACAGTAGTTTAAGTTCTCATATCCCAGCCCTCTGACCTCTTCTTTTGCATCCTTCTTCCACATTTAGGGACCCTTGTACTTACACTGAGCCCAGGTGACTAATTCAGGTGACCTGTCTCCAATTCAGCTGCTTAACAACCTTAATTACATCTGCTATCTCAATCCCCCTTTGCCATGTAACATAAATTCACAGCCTCTGGGGATTAGGACATGGACATCTTTGAAGGGCCATTATTCTGTCTACCAAACATGCAGTTTTTAGTTTATATAAATCAGAGGGGAAAAGAAAAGCACTGATAATTTTAGTGACCAAAATTGCCTTTCATCATACAATTTTTGCTTTTTTTTTTTTTTTAAAGAATTTCTGGGTAAAGAATTTTCAGAATCTTCACCTAGAAGATCTTTTGGTAGAATTTCATAGGTTGAACTAAAACTGGATAAATGCTGTCATAAAGATATTTGTATCATTGACATCAGTGATTAAATCACAAATCTAAAGGAGAAGAAATGCATCTGTATTGATAGACTTTCTCTACTGTGTATGTTTATGGTTTCACAGAGTGTTAAGTAGACCTGAATTCCATCCATCTCCTTCCAGGACATTAAACGTGTTTAATTTAACAGATTGGATATAAAGATAAAATGAAAATATTAAAATGCAAAATGGCACCAAAATATAACAGAGAGAGTCAATAATTGATAATCACTGTATTGCTAGACACATTAGAAGATTGGCTTTTACACTTTAAAAACATTACAAAACCAAAAGAATCCTGGATTTTTCACTTTATAATTGGACTTTGGTTTTGTAATATTCAGGGTTTGTTAAAGGATCCCAAGAGCTTAGAACAACAGACAACACCCCAAATGCTCACAGGGCTGTCTGAACTCCGCTCTATCCCTTCTGAACTACTAGCTCTTTCCCACTGATGCTCTCCCCACACTCCCAGGGGCTTTCACCTCCCTGAATATTCTCCCTTTTCTCTGCCAGTGGGGCATAGTTTCCTTTAAATCCAGTATTTCCTGACTTCATTAAAGCCATGGCCTTAAGAATAAGAAATTGAATCAAGGTCATACATAAATTTCACAAGCAGAGAAGGGAACTGTCTACTTGAAAATCCACCTTAACTTTTTTTTTTTTTTTTTTTTAACTACATGCCATTGTTTAACATTCTAGCTCTCTGATTGGTGTTAGGAACTCAGGGAATGCTCTAACAGGGCACAGACTGCGTTAACCATCATTTTGTATTATACCTCACGACAGTCTCTTAGTAAGTCAGGTATTCATTTACTGACTTCTGTTTGACCTAAAGGAAGTCCTCCAAGCCCTCTGTTATTCAACTTCTTGGCTGCAAATTGGAGCGCTATTTATGCATTGCTCCAGTGTGTACAATGTAAGGTATGTTGCTCCTGATTTTGGTCATATTGTCCTAATTTTCTACACTGATAAATACATATTTTTGTAGCAGTATTCTGATAAGAGGAAAGAAGAAAGTACTGGATTAAGCATGTTGCAAAGATTAGGAAAACTACATAAAAAAAGCAAATCAACATCTCATGGTTAAAGAAGATGGAGTCTCATCCTGGAAAAATAGTAGGACTTCCTCTTTTAGACAAAATTAAAACTAGGAAAGAGAGCCCACTAAGGAGATAGACAGAAAATGCCAATAGAGCATTCAACAGCACACTGTCTCCTGTTTTAGACTTTATTCCTTTCTCTATCACTAATTTATTTATTTCAGAGAACCATGTAGACAGAAAAAAAAAAATAGCTGTCATCAATTTAGGTTTGAAGACTAGAGTGAACTAATTCTCAACTGTTTCCTCAGATGTGAAATTCTTATTGATATTAGCTATCATGTGTACTCGAAAGTTAATTGCATTGCAGGGGTTGAGGAAGTCAGGTAAGGACTTTACAATCCTTATTTGCTAGGTGGGTGTGCTAACCCTAGGACTGGTACTGCACTTAGGGATGATATGTGTTAACAGGAAGATAAAACCCAAAATGTCATTTTCCCAAAGTGAATATCTTGCAAATTAATCTTAATAGTAGCTTCATGTTAAAGTAGTTCTATGGTCAAAATGTTTGGAAAAAGTTACACAGCACATCCCTCTCATGGCAGCTTACCTCTAATCTGCTCATAGAGCAATCTTTTTATCTTAGTAAATGGCAACTCCATTCCTCCCGTTGCTCAAGCAAAAATTGTTGGAACTATCTCAAATCATAACTTTTTGTTTATACCCCACATCCAAACCAATGGCAAATACTGTCAATTTATTCTCAAAATATATTCAAAATTTAATTATTTGGTTTACAATACTACTACTCTTGTAGAAACCACCATCACCTCTCATGTGGATTATTTTGTAGACTCCTAACTGGTGTACTTGCTTTCAACTTGTGATCTGTTAAAATAATTTTAGTGTCATGTTAACATCCTCCCAATGGCTTCTAATTATCATTTCTATTTATCTGTAGTCCTATGTGATCGGTCCCTTTGCTAGATTTCTGACCCTTCCCTTTGCTCAATCCATCCACATTGGCCCCCACTTTGTTTCTCAAACATGTCAATTATATTCCTAATTCAGGGCTATGGAAAATGTTTTCTCTCTCTTTGGACCCTCTTTCTGCAGAGGGACACAAGGCTCACTTCTTAACTTTATTCAGGATTGTGCTCTAACATAACCTAATCAGAGAGATCTCCCCAAACTCATTTTCAAAAAGCACCCTTCCCCAACTATATTTCTTTGATCTATTTGATTCACTATTGCACCTTTAGTATCTAAAGAGTAGACACTCAGTAAATATTTCTGAGTTGAAACAAAAATAGCCTGAAGTTAATTCCCAAATTAAAAGAACTGGAAAGAAATATAAGTCACGCGTTACCCAGGATAACTTGCCAAAATCACTCAGTTTTCAGTGGGGAGAGACAAAGAATATTTGCTCAATAATCTAGAAAAAACTAGAAGGAAGTACTTCCTGAGTATGGCAGAATAATTCAAAGTTATTACAGACTTCTCAAGCCTTTGGTTTTAATTCCTGCTCTACCATTTAATAACTCTGTGGCTTTGGTCAAGTCACTGAGTTAACATCCCTGAGACTCACTGCCCTCTTAGTAATAGCCTATCATCCTCCAGAGTAGCAGAAAGAGGCCCCCTGGGGGACAAGCAATGTTATATTTGTTGTTGAGGCAATGTGGACAGTGAGGAGCAGGGGTTTCAAATATAAGCCAGCAAGTGAAAAATAAATTTGGGCCTATTGGTTTATTTCCTGAAATCAGTGCTTATTTATTCTAATACATGTGAAAGAAAAAGTTATAAAATAAAGGTGCATGTTTATATGTGTTTGATGCCAAGGAGAACACACAAATATAACTTTATGTAGTTCAACATTTAAATTTAGGAGAGTATCTTTGAACCAGAGGGAATATTTATTAATGTACGAGATGTCTCTTGGGCCTAAACCTGCATGTCTGGTATCTTCCCTAGCTCAAGTGCATATTAGACTCCTAGAGTTGAGCTCAGCATTGAGCACACTTCCAAAGCTCTGTTTTCTGTTACTAATTTTAAGGAACACTAAGGGCTTATATGCATTTAGTGTTTAAATGCCACACTGTTTGGGGGCCTGGAAGTTCTCACTTCTGAAGATACTGGTGCCAGAGAACGCTTCCATCACCTCCACATTTTACCAGAAATATTTGCTTGGTGTCATTCTTTTGTTTTTGCACACATAAAATCATCAGAGGTGTTACACCATTCAGCTCTCAGAACACTACCAAGCAAAGGCAGGAGAAAGGTCAAAAATCAGGAATGGTCCTAATCGCAATATTTCGAAAATGGATATTCCATAAGTACACAGTATGTTATTTACTTTTTAATAAAGAAAACATTTTGTAAAAATTCAGCTGCTTTTAGAATCTTGGCCCAAATGGCTAGATCTTAAAATACATTTTGTGACAGAAAACAGAAATAAAAGCTGGGAAAGTGACATTAAACATTTTTTACAAATCAAGAGGTGCCTGGGTGTCTCAGTTGGTTAAGTGGCCGACAGTTGATTACGGCTCGGGTCAATATCTCAGGGTCCTGGGATCGAGCCCCACATCCAGCTCTGTACTCAGTGGGGAGTCTGCTTGAGGATTTCTCTCCCGCTCCCTTTGCCCCTCTCCCTAAAATAAATAAATACATCTTTAAAAAAATATTTTTACAAATCAAATTACAAAGCCTCTAGGGTTCCAGATTCCATCTTGGTGCCCTCTGATTCTAATCTCTCTCTCTCTTCCTCCCTCCTTCCCTCTTAACTTCTCTCTCTCTGATACACACATACACACACACAAACGCGTGCACACACACACACACACCTCCATAGGGGACAGAGACCAAACATGGCACTCTGTCTGCACCTATTCTAAGATAAAAGAACAATGGATAAGTTATACCTTTGGAACCTCGGTTTTTCCCATCTGTAATATATAGATACTGTTCTACCTATCCCAGAAAACTTGGTAAAATTTAAGAAAATGAATATAAGGCACTTTGCAAATGGTAAAGACCTATACAAATATAAACTATTACCATCCTCCAGTGCTGTAACAGTGTCAGTATCATTATCAAGAGACAAGGCATATTTCAGCTGAATTAACTAGGATATAGTTTATGAACAAGGATCATATAATCTTGGTGCTAAAAGATCATTAAAACATTATGTTATCTATTTTCAACCCATTTAAAGAATTGTCCTCTACTGCATCCCTGATAAAAGGTCTCTCAGCCTCTGCTTAAATAATTCCAGCAATTGGCAATTTGGTGTTTGTTTTTTTTTTGTTTTTAAGACTATTTATTTAGGGAGTGGAGGGAGGGGCAAAGGGAGAGGGAGAGAGAATCCCAAGCAGACTCTGTGTTGAGCATGCAGCCCAAAGTCGAGTTTGATCTCATGACCCTAACATCATGACCTAAGTCAAAATCAAGTCAGATGCTTAACCAACTGAGCTACCCAGGCGCCCCTTGGTGGGTTTTTTAAGACAGTTTATTCCAGTAATGGGAATAGAAATTTTTCCCTTATACTGAATCTAAATCTTCTCCATAATTTCTAATATAACCAGACACATAACTTGAAAACTTTCACCCCTCTTCATCTGGCAATGCTTCAAATGCTTTATGGAAATTTTTATGCCTCACCTTTTGCATTTATCCAGCAATGCTATGTGTCAACCACTGAGTTAACTGGTAAGACTTAAAGATTAATCAGAACTAATGCCTGTCCTTGAGTAGTATAACAGTCAGGGTCTAGCCTCCAGAAATAAAAAACAGACTCAAGTACATAGAACAAACTGGTGGTAGCCAGAAGGGAGGAGTGGTGGGTGGATGGGTGAAATAGGGGAAGGGGATTAAGAAGTACAGATTTTCAGTTATAAAATAAATGAGTTATGGGGATGTAAAGTGCAGCATAGGGAATATGGTCCATAATACTGTAATAGCTTTGTATGGTGACTGATGGTAACTACACTTACCACAGGAAGCATGTTGTAATGTATATAAATGTTGAATCACTATGTTATACACCTGAAACTAATATAATATTGCATGTCAACTATACTTCAATTAAAAAAATTAATTGAGGGATGCCTGGGTGGCTCAGCTGGTTAAGCGTCTGCCTTTGGCTCAGGTCATGATCCCAGGGTCCTGGGACTGAGTCCCACACTGGGCTCCTTGCTCAGCAGGGAGCCTGCATCTCCCTCTGCCTGCCACTCCCCCTGCTCGTGCTCTCTCTCGCTGACAAATAAATAAATAAAATCTTTAAAAAAGTAAAAATAAATAAATAAAAATTAACTGAGACAGAAAGTACAGTAAGAATTTCAAGCCAACAGAAGTTAATAGAGGGAATCAACTAGTGTTGAAAATCTAAGAGTTGGCAATACAGTCCTACCTCAAGAGGCAAGAAAAATCTGAAATAAACGACCTAACCTTCTACCTAAAGGAGCTAGAAGAAGAACAAACAAAACTCAAACCCAACGAATGGAAGGAAGGGATAGAGATTAGAGTAGAAATAAGTGATATAAAAATATAAAAACAAAACAAAAGAATACTACAAGTCATGAAACCAGGAGCTGGTTTCATTCAGTTTCACCAAAAGAGAGAGAGAGAGAGAGGGAGAGAGAGAAAGAGAAAGAGAGAGACAGGATCCAAATAAACAAAATTTGAAATGAAAGAGGAGAAATCAAAACCAACACCACAGAAATACAAAGTTATAAGAGAAAATTATGAAAAATTATATGCCACCAATTTGGACAACCTAGAAGAAATGGATAAATTTCTAAAACCATATAACCAACCAAAACTGAAGCAGGAAGAAATAGAAAATTTGAACAGACTGATTACCAGCAATGAAATTGAATCGGTAATCAAAAAAACTCCCAATAAACAAACGTTCAAGACCAGATGGCTTCACAGGAGAATTCTACCAAACATTTAAAGAATAGTTAATACTTATTCTTCTCAAACTTTACCAAAAAATAGAAGAGGAAGGAAAGTTTCCAAATTCATTCTATGAGGCCAGCATTACCTTGATACCAAAACTAGATAAAGACTCCACTAAAAAAGAGAACTACAGGCCAATATCGCTAATGAACATAAATGAAAAAATCCTCAACAAAATATTAGCAAACCAAATCCAACACTACATTAAAAAAATCATTCACTACAATGAAGTGGGATTAATTCCTGGGTTGCAAGGTTGTTTAACATTCACAAATTAATCAATGTAATACATCATATCAATTAGAGAAAAGATAAAAACCATATGACCATTTCAGTAGATGCAGAAAAAGCATTTGACAAAGTACAACATCTATTCATGATAAAAACCCTCAACAAAATAGGGTTAGAGGGAAAATACCTCAACATAATAAAGGCCATATATGAATAACCCACAGCTAACATTATACTCAATGGTGAAAAACTGAGAGCTTTTCCCCTAAGGTCAGGAACAAGACAAGGATACCCATTCTCACCACTTTTATTAAACATAGCAGTGGAAGTCCTAGCCACAAAAATCAGACAACAAAAAGAAATAAAAGGCATCCAAATTGGTAAGGAAGAAGTCAAACTTACACCATTTGCAGATGACATGATACTATATATAGAAAACCCTACAGACTCCACCAAAAAACTACTAGAACTGACAAATGATTTCAGTAAGGTTGCAGTATACAAAATCAACATACAGAAATCTGTTGCCTTTCTATAAACCAGTGATGAAGCAGCAGAAGAGAAATTAAGAAAACAATCCCATTTACAATTGCACCAAAAATAATAAAATACCTAGGAATAAACTTAGCCAAGGAGGTGAAAAAACTGTGCTCTGAAAACTACAAAACACCAATGACATAAATTGAAGATGACACAAAGAACTAGAAAGACATTCCATGCTCATGGATTGGAGGAATAAATATTGTTAAAATGTCTACACTACCCAAAGCAATTTATACTTTTAATGCAATGCCTATCAAGATACCAACAGCATTTTTCACAGAACTAGAAGGAAAAAATCTTTAATCCTAAAAAAATCCTAAATCCTAAAAATTCCAAAAATCTTAAAGCCCAAAGGTCCCAAACAGCTAAAGCAATCTTGAAAAAGAAGAACAAAGCTGTAGTTATCACAATTCCAGATTTCAAGTTATATTATAAAGCTGTAGTAATCAAAATAGTATGATACTTGCACAGAAATAGACACATTGATCAACAGAACAGAAGAGAAAACCCAGAAACAAACTTAGAACTATATGGTCAATAAATCTTTGACAAAGGATTCAAGAACATGCAATGGGAAAAAGTTTCTCAGCAAATGTTGTTGGGAACATTGGACAGTTACATGAAAAAGAATGAAACTGGAACACTTTCTTAAACCATACACAAAAATAAACTCAAAATGGATTAATGACCTAAATATGAGACCTGAACCATAAAAGTCCTAGAAGAGAGCAAAGGCAGTAATTTCCCTGACATCAGGCATAATATATTTCTAGTTGTGTTTCTTGAAGCAAGGGAAACAAAAGCAAAAATAAACTGTTAGGAATTCATCAAAATAAAAAGCTTCTTCAGAGTGAAGGAAATAATCAACAAAACTAAAAGATAACCTACTGAATGAGAGAAGATATTTTCACGATATCTCTGATAAGGGTTAGTATCCAAAATATATAAAGAACTACTATAACTCAACACCAAAACAATAAATAATCTAATTTAAAGATGGGCAGAAGACATGAACAGACATTTTTCCAAAGAAGACATACAGATGGCCAGCAGACACACGAAAAGGTTCTCAACATCATTCATCATCAGGGAAATGCAAATCAAAACCACCATGAGATGTCACCTCACACCTGTCGGAATGACTACAATCAAAAACACAAGAAACAACAAGTGTTGGCAAGGATGTGGAAAAAAAGGAACCCTCTTGCACTGTTGGTAGGAACGTAAAGTGGTGCAGCCACTATGGATGACAGTATGGAGTGTCTTCAAAAAATTAAAAATAGAATTCCCATATGACCCAGCAATTGCACTACAGGATATTTACCCAAAGAATACAGAAACACTAATTCAAAGGGATATATGCACCCCTATGTTTGTAGCAGCATTATTTACAATAGACAAATTATGGAAGTAGCCCAAGTGTCCGTTAATAAATGAATGGATAAAGAACATATGATATACATTATATATATAATGTAATGTGGCATATATATATATATTTCACCCATTCCCTGCCCCTCCGTGCCTCTCCCCTCAATAACCATCTGTTTGTTCTCTGTAGTTAAAGAGTTAGTTTTTTTGGTTTGTTTCTTTTTTCCCCCTTCTCTTTGTTTGTTTGGTTTCTTAAATTCCACATATAAGTGCATATAGTATTTGTCTTTCTCTGACTGGCTTATTTCACTTAGCATTATACCCTCTAGATCCATCCATGTTGTTGCAAATAGTAGGATTTTATTATTTTTTTATAGATGAATAAGATCCCTAGATGATAGATAGATAGATAGATAGATAGATAGATAGATAGATATCTCATACCAAGGATTGAACATTGGTCTGTTGTATGATAGTTAGGCACTTGGCAATGATAGTATTTATATCAAATCTTTGTGAAGGGATGCCTTTGGTAAATACACTCATAAACTGTATCCCTCCTACAAAGAACAATTTGTACTTGAGCCCTTTGAGCAACACTAGGTATTTTAGGGAAGAGGGCTTACTGACATCCACAGAATGGGTCACAAGTCTGCAGGGAAAAACCAACTAGCCAATGTGAAAGTACACTGAAGGTCATTAACTTGATTACCATTGCATCCCTGCTTCCCTTTATGGTCAATGTACCACCTTGTTTCTGGCAATTAAGTGCTGCCACATTGGTCTTGGGTTCTCCAGGATCCCCTAATCCCACTGAAGTTAAAGAGCCTATCCCATAAGCAGCTTCTCTCTCTACAGAGAACAACCACTACAGAGCCTTTCAAAGATGCTGGAGCCCTCCTCCCTGGTAGCTTTATTGACTTTGTTAAGTATCCTCTGGACCTTATAAGGGAATTTTTTCAGGGAAGGGAATGAGGGAATGAGTAGAGTAAGTAAAAATGAGGTTATACATGATAAATATACTTCAACATTCTTATCTTGGACTCCTTCTGGCACATTGTGTATTTAGTATTTAAGAACACAAACTTCAAGGTTCAGTTTCTCGTCATCCTTACTCCAGGATGTAACAGTACAGACCAGAATCAACAAACTAAAGCCCATGAACCTAAAAGTTTATTGAAACATAGCCATGCTCTTTCCTTTATATATTATCTATGGTAGTTTTCATGTTAGTACTGCAGAATTAAGTAGTTGTGCAAAGACCTTACTTTAGGCTGGGAAGACTACAATATTAACTATCCAGCCCTTTACGGAAATCTGACCCCTGACTTAGATTGCCTTCAGTTCTGTCTCTGCCTATTTGAACTCACTCTCTCTCTGTCTACTTTTGGTCTTCGGTTTGCTTATCCATATTTTCTAGTTTTTCTTTAGTGAACATCCCAATTAGTCAATCAGGAAAGCATAGTCATTAAGCTTTTGATACATGCCAGGGTATGTACTAACCATAGAATATTTGGTGAACAAAACAGATATGAACCTCATGCAGTTTAGAGTCTATATCATGCTTTATTTCATGCACTAAGACACTAAAAGTAAATCATATATAATATTTATATAAATTATATATTTTATAATTATCTCCAGCCATGTGATCTAAAGGAAACCAATAAACCAGGATATTCTCACCTACTACTTAGAAGACCCAGGGACTAACTCCTGTTATAACATAGGGTGCTGAGACCCTGACAGCCTGATTCACAAGCACAGAAACATATACAAAATGGGCTCAGACATCAGAATGCTAACTTACTGATTTACAATGAAAAATTCCTGTCACACAGGCCAGAAATATGTGATGGCCATATGCTCAGCACATGCTCTCCTACAGTCAAGCTGCAGGGAAAGCCAAAACCTAATCAGAAACCACTTTATTGATTTCTTGGGAAAAATTATTATAAAGCAGGACAAAAATACCCATAACTATATGAATTAGTGCATTTTCCATGTTGATAAAATTGTATCGGTATTAGAAGACTGTTTTTTGAACACAGAAACAGAATAAAGGAAGTACGAACGATCGGATAGTTAATGTTATCAAGCCACTACAAGAATCTGGATATGCTCTTCATACAATAAAGGTGATTTTGTAAGTGGGAGCAGAAACAGTTGAAGGCTAATGCTGACAACTCTCTACATTATCTTTGCATTAAAGAGAGCCTTAGCAGTTGGCCCTACCAAAATATTCAAGACTTCCTCATTTCTATATTTCTTTTCCTATACCTCAACAAATGATCAAGCTTTCTTTTATTGAAATTTTATCTCTTTAAGTGTGCTAATTATAAGACCCATATAACCTCCTACATCTTTCAGATGATTTTGCCTATCTCAGGCTCTTGGGTGTTATGTGATGATCTTATATTCTTATAATCAGAGAAACATCCATCCGCAGTTATTTACGATACTTTCCAAATAAGTTTGTTGGGGAAATTGAATACAATAATTTTTGTAAAGTATCTATTACTATGTCAAACACATAGTAGGTGCTTAGTAATGAGAAACAGTATTATAATATACTGGAAGTAGCAGCTACAAATGTAATTAACTAAACCACAATGTATGGTACATTATGTTATACAAGTGGTAGGAGCAAAGTGCTACGGGAACATATAGAGGAAATACTCCCAAGACCTTTAACTGTTCAACATATGCAACTGTAAATTGCTTCCTCACTGTCTGTCACTTTTCTCTGGCTATATTCCAGAGCATAAATACCAGATTTCACACGGGGCCCAGAATTTGACACTGTGCTGTAGAATGTAGTTCAGCTCAGGCTGAGCACAGGAAAACATCACTTCTCTATTAACAGACTAAGCAAAGCCTCCCTGACGCTCACATTAATCTCGTGGTCATCCAACCACTGTGGTTTTTGTTACGTTAATTATTTTCACATGAAGTCTCTACAGTCCTGCTCTTATAGGACTGATTTTTTTTTTAATCTAAAATTGTATATTAAGCTAAACTTATTTTCCTTCCTCTAAACCACAGATACCCTGCTTTCTTTCTCATGCCATGGTGTTCTAATCTACACTTGAAGTGGGAAAATACAAAATTTATAAGTGTCAGTTCTTCCTAACTTGTCCCATATTGATTATCTTTTCTATCTACTGCCTTATTTGCTTAGTTTTATTTATTTTTATTTAAAAAATATATAATTCTTACTGAGTGCCAAGTAGGGTTCTAAGCACTGTGAAAATACTAACTCATTTTATCCTAACAACTCTATGAGAATGACCCTACTATCCTCAAGGCACAGAGAAAGGTTACATGATTCTCCCAATGTGATAAATCTAATGTATAGATATAAACCCAGGCAGTCTGGCTCCTGAGTATGAGTCTTATCTATTATGTTCCATTACCTCTTAGTTCAGTTTTTTATTATCCTTACCCTAAGCTAATATAATAGCCTAAGTATTTATCTCCCTGTCTCCAGGTTGGCCTCTTCTCAGTTGAACTCATCATCCTCATTGTAGATAGAGCTACATCACAAAGTAACAGATATATTTATGTTATTGCTTGGCTTAAAAACCTGAAAAGCCTCCCTAGAGATGCAAGGTTAAGTCTTTAATATAATCTGTAATAACTGCCAGGACACTCGTGTTTTTTTTATAACCTGCCTTCAATCGTCCTGTCTAACCTTATCTACTACTTACCCATTAGCCCCTCAACAGACTCTCTTGCTGCGCCATACTAGACACTGCATGCTGTTTCCTGAATATATGCTAAATGTTTCTGCCTCTATATTACTCACTTTCCCTGAAACATCTTCATCACTCCGCTGGACAACTGCTCACCATATGTGCATGTACAAACACACACACACAAATACAATACCCATTTCCATACTCTTGGAATTCTAATAATACATCAAAGCTCTAGTCAAATGTCCTTGAGATAGTTTATATAATCATACTATATACATAATAAATTACTCATACCTTTAAGTTTTCATACCACTGTCTCTTCTGCAAAATTGGCATACTTCAAATATTGTCATATACTTTGTTGCATGAATATCTATCTCTCCTACACAACTGCAAAAT
This sequence comes from Ursus arctos, assembly GCF_023065955.2. NCBI lineage: Eukaryota > Metazoa > Chordata > Mammalia > Carnivora > Ursidae > Ursus > Ursus arctos. Next base: position 36,337,410 of record NW_026622874.1, read on the forward strand.
ACTGGAGTTAGAGCTGGGTTTTGCATGTTTCTATTTTTAGTACTTAGCATTTTTGGTACTTAAAAATATTAAATTAAAATCAATTAAACTGACCTAAATTTTAATAAATAATATTAACGAAATTATAAGCATAATTTTATCCCAATCTTTATAAATATTTAACTGCAGAAATCTGAGTGTGTTTTGTATTATATATATATATACACTAAAATATTAAGAATGATTTATTTAGCAAAATGAGATTACGGATTATATAAAATTTACTCTGTAGTTCTGTGTTTTGTAAATTTTCTATTGAAACTTTTAGTAACAAAAGAGGGTTGCTTTCATATATAAAATTTTATTTTGGTGCTTTTGGCTATATTTCAAGCTCAATCTTTTAAAAATCTTTATATTATTTATCAAACTTCCATTTCTAGTTAGGATATAAAACCTGAAATTTCTGTGATCCCAATGTAATCACAAGAAAAGTCTGAACAAAACAAAAACAATATTTTCCTATAAGGACAGTAAACAAGAGATTCGAAGAATCCTTGTAATACTGAATTCTAGAAAGAAATGAGCCCTTCATAGTGAGGAGATAGCCTCAGCATCTTCTAAACCTAAGAGTAGACCCCAGGTCTCAGAACAGGTGAATGAATGGTGAAATAAGTCTCAAATAAACAAAGAGACTTCGTAGGAATGGGAAGAAATAAGTGGATCCTCAAATGACAATGTCGTCTGGTGGGAGATTTTGGAACCTGGAAGTGTGGCAAATATAAAAACAAATCCTGTGATGGCCAAACAATCTCCTTCCCTAACTACCCACTGAATTTTTCCATGAAAGGAACAATGGGGGCAGGCCCAAAGGTAGAGAGAAACAGCAATTGTCCCACACATTCTTACAATTATCAGATTGTGGAGACATACTAGAGTTGAATCCAGAGATGAAGCAACTAAACCAAGCAAAACAAAATAAAACAAAGAAGAAAAACAGAGGAAACTGATGCCCTGTTCCTCTCAGATCACATGCTGACTTGTTAAAAAGGTGGAGGTGGTGCTGCAGGACTTTAGCAAAGGCCATCACTGAGCTCAATCTAAATGCATCTCAGACCCAGGCCCCCAAATACTTGCTCTCTTAGATCCTCACCCTAACCACTAGACAAAGGAAAAGAGTTCGTATTCTCTTATGAAATGAATAAAACAACCTCCACTACCATTTTATACACAATATAACTAAAAACATGAGACATACAAAGAGCAGGAAAAAAGTGACCCATAATCAAGAGAAAACATAGCTATTAGAAGAAAATCCACAGATGAATAGAAATTAACTGAAGCAGAGGGGAAAAGAAAAGACAGGAAAACTAAGGGAGGATTAATGACATGTGAGATAACATCAAACCACCTAACACATTTGTAACTGGCATCCCAGGAGAGGGGAGAGAGGGAATGAGGAAGGGAAAAAAAGGACTTGAAGAAATATTAGCCAAAAGTTTTCAAAATTTAATATAAAATATCAACCCAGAAATATAAGAAATGTTGTACATCTCAATTATGATTAATGCAAAGAAAGCCTCATCTAGGCACATTATAATCAACTTTCTGAAAATAAGATATAAAAAGTAAGTCAAAAAATTCAGAGAAAAGACACATTACCTCCAGGTAAACAATGACAAAAATGATTAACATCTCATCAGAAAAATGCAAGTTATAAGAAAATGAAACATCATTTTTAAAGTACCAAAGAAAACTAAACATATCAACCTAGAATTTCTATATCCAGCATAACTATTCTTCAATAATAAAGGCATTTTAAGATCAATGAGACCTTGAAAAATTCATTACCAGAAAAAAAAATGCATAATATAAATACCTAATAATTTATATCCAAAATAAGTAACTCCTAAGCAGATAAATGGTCAAAACACTTAATCAGACCAGAAAAAAAAAAAAAAAGACATAAATAGCTACTAGGTATATAATAAGGTATATTATAGCATTAGTTATCAGGGGAATGTAAATTAAATTAAATTAATTTAAATTAAATTAAAACCAAAATTAGTTATCAGGGAAATGTAAATTAAATTAAAACCAAAATGAGCTACTCACGCCCACTAGAATGGCTGAATTTAAGAAAACTGATAATACAAAATGTTGGTGAGGATCTGGAGTAACTGGACTTTTTTTATATCCGTGAGAATACAATCACTTTGGAAAACTGTAGGAAATTTTCTTATAAATTTAAACATGCACATGCACGTGCCCTAGCAATTACAGTCCTTGAGAAACAAAAACACATGTCCTCAAAAAGATTTGTGCAAGAAGTATTATTTTTAAAAACCAAAAATTGGAAACATCTATATCCAACCACAAAAAAATAAACAAAAATCATAATAGTATACTTCTTGGCAATAAAAATGAGTGGACAACTGATACAAAGAATAACACGGATAAATCTCAAAAACATTATTTTGAGAGAAAGAATCCAAACACAAAAATATACATATAATTTCATTTATGTGCAATTCAGGAACAGGGAACATTAATCTATGGGATGGAAATTGCAAGAGTAGTTGCCTCTCAGTAATGGAATTGAATGGAAAGGGGCACAATGGAAACCTGCTGTGTGATGAAATTTGTATTTTGACCTGTATCTTTTAGGTGTATTAATTTTCACTGTATATATACTTCAATAAATAGATGTCAATCTTTACTGATGGATATAAAAATAAAGACTACTGTCTACAAATACACTACTTATGCCCCTCAAGGTTTATGCCTTCTACAAATTATTATTATTCACATACTTTTATTAATTCCATTTTAGTTAGTAAAATAGAATCAGATGTGGCTAAGTACCATATCATTTGTTCATCACTAGAACTTAACTTTCAGCAGGTCATCAATTCCAATCAATACTCTTAGTGTATAATTACCATATTAATCTCAAATTCATAATTTTTAGTTATTGGCTAAAAACTCAATCATGCCCAGTTGCATTAGGAAATTGTTTCTGTCCAAAATCTGCCCCTCTCCCCTACAGCTGTGATACTAAGTGGACCTGCAATATCTGTCCTCCATAGACTCACAGTTGGATCATTGATACAAATCTAATCAAAGCACTTAATTTCTCTGTCCAGTGATTATTCCAGCATAGGCAGACGACTCAATCTAGGCCAACAGAGTTCTTTCCCAGGACTGTTTTATTTAGAGTTAAAGGAAAAGGAACTTTCTCTTTTTTTAGTATTTTCCTGAAAAGATGTAAATTAGGACTGTTAGTGGTCTTCTTTTCCAGTATATCAGGAAAGCTTAAAGTAAGAATTCAAGTCAAGGAAAGACAAGAATTTGAAAGAGGAAGAGTTCTCTTTGCACTGAGGTTCCAGTTTTCTTCTGTAGGATTCCTACAAGGACCGAGGTCACTAGGAGGAAAACCAACTTGGTTTTGGTTTCCTGAGCCAAAAAATCTCCTTTTTGTTAATATTAGCTTGAGTTAAATTTCTCTTGCTTCCAATGTAAAGAATATGGACTAATACATCATACATCATTGAGATAATGAAACTTTATCAAAATAAAAAGCTTCTGCACAGTGAAGGAAACAATTAACAAAACTAAAAGGCAACCCAGGAAATGAGAGAAGGTATTTGCAAATGACATCTCTGATAAAGAGTTAGTATACAGAATAAAGAATTGATACAACTCAACACCCAAAACCAAATAATCCAATTAAAAATGGGCAGAAGACATGAACAGATATTTCTCCAAAGAAGACATACAGATGGCCAACAGATACATGAAAAGATGCTCACCATCACTTGTCATCAAGGAAATGCAAATCAAAACTACAATGAGATATCACCTCACACCTGTCAGACTGGCTAAAATCAAAACAAGAAAACAACAGGTTTTGGTAAGGAGGTGGAGAAAAGGGAACCCTCTTGCACTGTTAGTGGGAATATAAACTGGTGCAGCCACTGTGGAAAACAGTATGGAGATTTCTTAAAAAGTTAAAAATAGAACTACCCTACCATCTAGTAATCACACTACTGAGTATTTACCGAAAGAACACAAAAACACTAATTCAGAGGGATACATGCACCCCTATGTTTATAGCAGCATTATTTACATTAGCCAAGATATGGAAGCAACACAAGTCTATTTCCTGAAGAATGAATAAAAGAAGAAGTGGTATAGATAGATAGATAGATAGATAGATAGATAGATAGATGCAATGGAATATTATTCAGCTATGAAAAAGAAGGAAATCTTGCCGCATGATTTCACTCATATGTGGAATTTAAGAAACAAAACAAATGAGCAAAGGGGGAAAAGAGAGAGAGAGAAAGACAAATCAAGAAACATACTCTTAATTATAGAGAATGTGATGGTTACCAGAGGGGAGTTGGGAGAGGGGGATAAGTTAAATAGGCGATGGGAATTAAGAAGTACACTTGTCATAATGAGCACTGGGTGTTGTATGGAAGTGCTGAATCACCCTACTGTACATCTGAAACTAATGTAACACTGTATGTTAACTAATTGGAATTACTATAGAAGCTTAAAAAAAAGGAAAAAAATAAAAATGAGTAACAATAACATTAAAATGCTATCTAAAATTCTCATCAGCAAATATATATATATATATATGTATATACATATGTATATAATTACTGAAAAAATCAAGAACACTTTGATTAAGATATTTTAATAGTTTAATAGCTATTTTTAATACATTTAAAATGATCACTCCTGGCACCAACTAATCTATTTCTTTTTGCTCTGTGCTTATAATTAATGCACTTAACATTTAATTCTAATATCTGTATCAACAGATATTAATATGAAGTCCAATAAGTAATCTCCAGTGTCTTCCTTTCTTAAAAAAATAAGAATTTTTTGAAAATGGCAGTGACAGTGTCATTTCTGAATGTTTCCAAGTCACCCATCAAAACAAACATATTGACTAGACTGGGGTGGGAAAAGAGCAGGACTCATATGATATCTGTACCATAAAAAAGAAGGGGGAAACCTTGGGGAATCTGACAAATCTAAAAATAGGAGAACCCTCAAATAGCCAAAGTACTCACTAGGTAGTATGGCAGGCCAATTTTGGAATATCACCAAAAATACGACTTTGGGGAGTAAGGTGTATAGAAATGAAAGTAGTGTAGGCTCTATGATGTATCTAAACTAACTACCCAAATCTCCCTTCCAAAACGAAGTCCCACACTAAGGAGAAACTCATAGGAACAGAATATAAATTGAACAGGACGTGAATAAGGGGCTGTTTTAGTCAGCTAGGGGTGCCATAACAAAATACCAGAGTGGGTGGCTTAAAAAACAATTTATTTTCTGCAGGTTAGAAGAACAGAGGCACCTGGGTGGTGCAGTCACTGAGCATCTGCCTTCGGCTCAGGGTCGAGCCCCGCATGCGGCTCCTCCACTGGGAGCCTGCTTCTTCCTCTCCCACTCCCCCTGCTTGTGTTCCCTCTCTCGCTGGCTGTCTCTCTGTCAAATAAATAAATAAATAAAATCTTTAAAAAAAAAGAAGAACAAGGCGAAGGTGCTGGAAAATTGGTTTCTAATGAGACTTCTCTTTCTGGTTTGTGGACAGCTTCCTTCTTGCTGTGGCCTTTCATCCGTGAATACACGGAGAGAGAGGGTTCCGTGATGGGTCTCTCTTGTGGTTAAGAATACCAGTACTATCAGAGTAAGATCCCATTCTTGTGACCTCACTTAACCATTATTACCACCTGATAAGCCCTATTTCCAAATGCACTCATATTGGGGATTAGGGCTTCAACATATGAATTGGCAGGGAACAATATAGTTCATAACAAGGGGTCAAAGGAAATAGAAGTTCTAGATAAAACCTGGCAAGAAGTACTAAGACAGGAAATCTCAAGGAGTCCGTGACTATATATTAATACCTCGTGAAAATAACAAAACACAGAACTTTACGGTCATGAAGTTAAACTGCTGTCCTGACCTATTTTCTCCCTTTTAAAAGTTTAGAAAGCAAAAATGTGCAAAAGAAAATAATTGTGATTGAATCCCAAATAATGTCACTCTAATAAAAGGATAAAAAGGAACAAGATAAATACCATTACAAGAAGATAAAAATTATAGAAAGGCAGGCTCACAAAATAGATAAAAACTGTAACCTAATATTTCAAAATCAGGTAAAGGAAATTCAGAAATACAAAATAGAAAATAAAAACAATTCAGAATTAAAAATAAATAAGGGAAGACTTCTGTTTCTCTTCCAACATGTAGAGATCTTAGAAGTTATCACTCCCTCATAAAAATATAAAAATGCTGAACAAGCCAAAAATCAATGATTTTTCTTAGGTTCAATGAAGAGAAATGAGATCATGAGACTCAAAATCTGAAGAAACACATAAATAGAGAGAATCAAGGTAAGATCAGCCTACCTGAACCAAAGATTTTGGAGACTGTTACTGGTACAAATGGGGAGGGGGGGTAGGAACCGACAAACAAACAAATGAATGAACTAACAAATGAGGAGGAAAATGGCAGGTTTTTTCCAAAATTAATGACAGACACAAAGACACAGATTTAGGAAACTCAGAAAACACCAAGCAGGATAAATATAAAAATATTTAAACCTAGTCTTATATTCAAACAGCAGAAATCCAATGACAAAGAAAAAATCTTGAAAGAAAGCAGGCAAGGGGATGGGTTAAATAGGTGATGGATATTAAGGAGGGCACCTGGTGTGATAAGCACTGGGTGTTCTAAGTAAGTGATGAATCACTAAATTCTATACCTGAAACTAGTATTACACTGTATGCTAACCAACTGGAATTTAAATAAAAACTTGAAGAAGAAAAAAAAAAAAGAAGCCAGAGGATAAAATAACCTACCTATTATTAGGGACCGAACTGTGTCCTTCCAAAATTCATATGTGAAGTTCTAACACCCAATGTGACTGGATTTGGAGATAAGGTCTTTATGGAGGTGATTACAGTTAAATGAGGTCATAAAAGTGGAACCTAATTCAATATGATTGGTGCCTGTAGAAGAAGAAAATAGAGGTACCAGGGATGCAGATGCAGAAAGGAAAGGCCTTCTGGTGACACAGCAAGAAAATGGCCATCCATAAGCCAAAGAGATAGGCTTCAGGAGATATCAAACCTGCCGACACCTTGATCTTAGGTTTCTACCTTCCAGGCTTGGGAGAAAATAAATTTGTTATTGAAACCACCTAGTCTGTGATATTTTGTTACGGCAGCCCTAACAGACTAATAGACTTACACAGGACAAAGACAATAACTGCATCAGACTTCTCATCAGAAACTATGCAAGCAACAAGAAAGCAGAGTGAAGTGTGCCTTGCAAGAAATAAAAGTTCTTCAGAGAGAAGGAAAAAGATAAATATCATAAACTCAGATCACCATAAAGAAAGAGCATTAGTGAAGGAACAAATAAAGGTAAAACAAAATTTTTTTCCTATTCTTTCTTAATTGATCTATTAGATAACAATTGTTCAAAATAATAAGAAGAACTATGTATGGGGTGATCACGGTATATGGATAAGTAATGGTAGCAATGGTATAAGGAATGGTAGAGGGGATTGGGAATACTCGGTTATATACAGTACCTACACTACCTGTGAAGCATGAGTGTTTCCAGAAAGTGAACTTAGATTATTTGTAAATGTATTTTACAAACTCTAGGATGACATTTTAAAAAATTAAAATAAGTATAATTATAATGTTAAGAGAAGACAGAAATGGATTATATTAAATATTCAAACAACACTAGAGAAAGCAGACAATGAGGGAAAGACAAAGAAAAAAGGACAAAAACAATGAACAGAAATTCATTACAAATATGGTAGCTATCAATCCAACTATATCAATAATAACTTTAAATGTGAACGGCCCCAATATACTAATTAAAAGACAGACACTATCAGAGTGGATTTTAAAAAGTATGTATTTTCTTTTTTTTAAGATTTTATTTATTTATTTATTTATTTATTTGAGAGAGAGAGTGCGCATGTGAGAGGAGGGAGGAGCAGAGGGAGAGGGAGAAGCAGACTCTGTGCTGAGCATGTGGCCCATTGTGGGGTTTGATCCCACGACCCTGAGATCACGACCTCAGTCAAAAATCAAGAGTTAGACACTTAACCGACTGAGCCACCAAGGTGCCCCAAAAGAATATATTTTCTAAAAGAAATCCACTTTAAATATTAACACAGAGATAGCTTAAATGTAAAGGGATAAAGAAAGATATACCATGCTAACACTAATCAAAAGAAAGCTGCAATAGCTATATTAATTTCAGATAAAGCAACTTCAGAACAAGGAAAAGTATTAAGGATAAAAACAGGCATTACAAAATGTTAAAAGGGTAAATTCTCAAAGAGGACATAACAATCCTAAACAAGCATATACCTAATTACAGAGCACCAAATACATGAGACAAAACTAACAGAACAGCAAGGAGAAATAGACAAATTTATTAATTATAGTTGGAGTCTTCAATACCCTTCTTTCAATTTTGATAGATCCAGTAAATAGAAAATCATTAAGGATATAGTTGACTTTAATAGCACCATCAAGCAACTGGACCCAACAACAGTAGAATATACATTCTTCTCAAGATCACATGACACATTCACCCCGACAGACTACACGCTGGGTCATAAAACACATCTTAACAAAATAAAATGAATAGAAATAATGTAAAGTATGTTCTCAGACCACAACGGAATTAAACTAGAAAACAATAACAGAAATATATCTGGAAAAACCCAAAATATTTAGAGATTCAACAACACACTTCTAAATAACACATGGGTAGGAAAAGAAGTTTAAAATCTTTAAAAATATTTTAAGCTAAATAAAAATGAAAATAAAACTTATCTAAATTTGTGATATGCAGTGAAATCAGTGCTTAGAGACAAATTAATGGCATTGAATGCATATGTTACAAAAGCGGATAAATCTCTTATAATAATAGAAGCTTCCATCTTAGGAAACTGGAAAAAGAAGAGCAATATAAACCTAAGCAAGCAGAAAAGAAACAATATATTTAGAGCAAAAAATCAATGAAATTGAAAACAGGAAATCAATAGAGAAAATCAACTAAACCAAAGCTGGTACTTTGAAAACATAAACAAAATTTATAAACCTCTAGCCAGACTAAAAAGAGAGAATACATAAGTTATAAAAATCAGAAATGAAAGCGAGGGTATCATTATTGGTTCCAGGCACACTAAAAGAATACTAAAGGAACACTGTGTACAACTCTGCACCCACAAATTTGATAACTTAGGTGAAATGGACCTATCTTTGGGAGGCACAAGCTACTTAAACTTACAAAAAAAAATAGATAATCTGAATATGTCTATATCTAATGAAAGAAAGTAAATCGATAATTAATACCCTTCCAAAAAGAAAGTAGCAGGCCCAGATGGTTTCACTGATGACTTCTACCAAAGATTTAAGAAAGAAATGACATCAATTCTCTATAATCTCTCCTGGAAGATGGAAACAGAGGGATTACTTCCTAACTCATTATATGAGGCCAACATTACCAAAATACCTAACCCAGGTCAAGACCTTATGAGAAAGTGAAAAAAAGACCAATCTCTCATGAATGTAGCTGTAAAAATCCTCAACAAAATATTAACAAATTGAATCAAATAATGTATAAAAAAGAATTATACAGCATGATCCAATGAGACTTATTCCAGGTACACAAAGCTGGTTCAAAATTCATAAATCAGTAATCCATCACATTAATGGCTAAAGAAGAAAACTCATAATCATATCAATAGATTTTTTTTAAAAATCTGACAAAACCCAACACTCATTCATGATAAAAACTCCCAGCCAGATGGGAATAGAAAAGCACTTCCTCAACTTGATCAAGAATATCTGTAAATAACCTATAACTAACATCATACTTAATGGTGAGAAATTAGATGCTTTTCCCCTAAGCTTGAGAACAAGACAAAGATGACCCCTCTCTCCGCTTCCATTCAACATCATATGAGAAGTTCTAGCTAATGCAATATGACGTAAAGAAAATAAAAGGTATACACATTGGAAAGGAAGACATAAAACTGTTTGCAGATGACATGATTGTCCTATGAAGAAAAACCCAAAGAATTAAAAAAAAAAAAAAACCCTCTTTGAACTAATAAGCAATTATATAAAAGTTACAGGACATATGGTTAATATACAAAAGTGAATTTCTTTCTTATATACCAGCAATAAACAACTGGAATTTGACATGTAAATACATGTAAATAACAATATTATTTAGGGGTATCTGGGTGGCTTAGTCAGTTAAGCATCCAACTCTTGATTGTGGCTCAGGTCATGATCTCAGGGTCATGAGATGGAGCCCCACGTTGGGTTCCACATCCAGTATGGAGCCTGGTTCAGATTCTCTCTCTCCCTCTGCCTCTGCCTCTCACCCTCCTCATGTGCTCTCTCTCTCTCTCAAAAAAAAAAAAAAAAAAAGTAAATCATAATATTATTTAATTAATGTAAACATAATGATCAACTTAGGTATGAACTTAACAATACATGTACAGATTTATGAGAGGAAAACTATAAAACTCTAATATAAATCAAAGAAATTCTAAACAAACAGAGAAATCTTCTGTGTTCATTGGCAGACTTAATGTCATTAGGATATCAATTCTTCCCAATTTTATCTGTAGATCCTGAGCAATCCCAATCAAAATCTCATTTTTTTTGGATACTGACAAACTGATTCTAAAGTTTACATGGAAAGGCAAAATTCTCAGAATAGCCAAAACAATGCTGAAAAAAGACTGAAGAACTGATTTCAAGACTTACTATAAAGCTAAATTAATCAAGATGGTATAGTATTTGCAAAAGAATAGACAAGAGAATCAGTGGAACAGAATAGAGAGTCCAGAAATAGACTTATACAAACAGAGTCATAAAATATAGTCATATAAACTGATCTTTGACAAAGGAGCAAAAGCAACTCAATGGAGAAAGGATAGTCTTTTCAAAATATGGTGCTGGAACAATTGGAACAAGAGAGAGAGAGAATATGGATAGTTCCTACTCCTTTCACAAAAATTAACTCAAAATATATCATAGACATAAATGTAAAAGACAAAACTATAACTTCTAGAAAACAACACAGGAAAATATCTAGATGACCTTGGATGGCAATAAGTTTTTACATACATACCAAAAGCTTTTTCTTGAAAAAAAAAATTGACAATTTGTACTTTATTGAAATTAAAAACTTCTGCTCTACTTAAAGACACTCTTAAGAAAATAAAAAGACAAGCCACAAGATGGGTGAAAGTATTTGCAAAACATAGACATGACAAAGTACTTGCATCCAAAATACATAACAATTCAAATTCAACTATAAAATTCAACAATAAAATATACAACGATTCAAATTCAACAATAAAATTCAATAATAAAAAACCCAAACAATCCAAATGAACAACGGGCAAAAGAACTAGACAGACATCCCACCAAAGAGGTATGGACGGTAAACATACATAAGAAAAGATGTTCGACATCATTAGCTATTCGAGAATTTCAAATCAAAACAATTAGGTACTAAGACACACCTACTGGAATGGCTAAAATCCAAAACACTGAAAATGGGGTGATGACACATAACATCAGGAACTCTCATCAGTGCTGGTGCTATGCACACTGGTACTGTCACTCTGGAAGACTGTTTGCAGTTTTTTAGAAAGCTAAATATAATTTTGTTGCCTAGCAATTGTACTGCTAAGTATTTACACAGCGGAACTGAAATCTGTACACACAAAAGCCCGCACCTGAATGTTTATAGCAGGCTTAGCTTATTTATAGTTATCAAAAACTGGAAGCAGCCAAGCAGTCCTTCTCTAGGTGAGCAGATATACAAACTGTGGTACATCTGTACAATGGAATATTACTCAGTGATTAAAAAAAAAGAGCTATGAAGCCATAAAAACACATGAAGAAACTTTAAGTGTATATTAATATGTGAACAAAGTAATCTGAATACTCTTCAATTCCAACTATGTGACATTCTGGTGAAAGAAAAATTATCAAGTAAAAAGATGAATAGTATTTCCAGAAACTTAGGGGACGGGATGAGGGATGAACAGGTGAAACACCAGCTCATAGGGGATTTTGAGGACAGTAAAATTACTCTGTAGGATATTATAATGGAGGATATATGATATTATGCAGTTGTTAAAACCCGAAGGCCAATATAACACAATGGAAAACAATGTAAATTATGGACGTTAATCATAATGTATCAATATTGGTTAACTAATTTCACAGATACACCACACTAATGCATGATGCTAATAAAAGGAGAAACTGAGTTGTGGGATGGGGAGCATACAGGAATTCTCTGTACCTATCTTTCAATTTTTCTGTTCATCTAAAACTGTTCCCAAAAATAAAAAATAAACTGTAAAACAAACCCCAAAGAGAATTAAAAAGAAAAGAAAAAAAGCATTCAAAAATAAAGACTAAACCAGAAGGAACACGAGAAAATAAAGCGAAAACATAATAACTCCAGGGAAATAGAAGGTGAAAAGAAAAAAAATAAAATAATAGAGAAATAAAGAAAAAAATAAAAGGATTAGCGAGAAACTGATAAATCAGAAGCTGGTAAAGAAGCTCCAGCATACGTATTAGAAGGCCCCAGAAAGTAAGCTGTGTAATAGAACAACTTCACCAAAAAAAAAAAAAAAAAAAAAAAAAAAAAAAAAAACCACACACCTGTAATTCAAGAAAATGTTTCAAACCTAAGGATAAGGTTTGAAACTTCTATTGAAATGATCCGTTGTGTTCCTGGGAAATTGACCCAGGACCAACAATATCAAGAGTGGTAGACAGAATAACGACCCCCTCAAAGATGTCTGCACCCTGACCTTCAGAACTGTGAATGCACTCCCTTGCATGACAAAGGGAGTTTACAGGTGTGGTTTACATTAAGGACCTGAGGTGAGATAATCCTCTATTATCTGGGTGGGCCCAATTGAACCACATGAATCCTTAAAGGAGAAGACTATTTCCTGACTGTGGCCAGAGGGAGATGGGACTACTACAGAGGATCAGAGGGAGATAATGTTGGTTTTGGAGACGAAGGAAGGGCTCCACAAGCCAAGAAAAGACAAGAAGTGAATTCTCCTTTTGAGCCCCCAGAAAGAAATGCATCTTTTCGGATATCTTGATTTGAGCCCAGTGAGACCCATTTTAAACATCTGACCTAGAGACTTGTAAGATGACAAATTTATATTGTTTTAAGCCATTTGGTTTGCGGTATTTTGTTACAGTAGCGATAAAAAACAATGCACCAAAACATGTTTAATAAAATCACTGGAACTTAAAAATTCCAAGCAAGAAAGAAATTCAGACTGCAGTTAGGCTTTTCAATGGCAATGCTGTTGAATGGCAGCAATGACAGAAGATGATGGAGTAACTTTTTTAAGACACCCAAAGAAAAAAGTGTGAGACAGATTTCATGTCCAGTTACTGATAAATTAACAACATCCAAGTTCATAGTGACTACCTTCAAACCTTTCCTGAGGAATCTTCTACAAAATGAGCTTCAGAGAACAAAGAGGACCTAAGAGACACTGACATAGAAACTATTATGTCATTAAAACTGAGATTGATAGCATGGGAGAAAGAAAATATAAATGTAAAAACCTGAATTTAATAAGAAAATATCAATATAAGGCATGGAATATTTTTTTTAAAAAACAAGAACTTAATATCTAGTTCTGTCTACTGAAAAGGAAACGACCAACTTAGGTGCAATGGGTGCAACTACTACCTAAAACCCAAGCTGTGGTCTCTACGTACCAGTGCCTACTAGAAAGACCCAGGGACTCTTAGCAAAAAAGACTGTACAGGTTTGGGGCAAGAAACATAGAAGATGGCTGAAATATAATACAAGATAGCCATGAACCTATCAAAAACTATTCAAGTAGTTTCAGAAGATCTCAGGATCCAAATGGAAGATGCTCTTCCTGGCCAAAATGATTTAATTTTTTTAAAAGATCTTATTTACTCATTTGTCAAAGAGAGACAGAGAGAGACAAAGCACACAATCAGGGAGAGTGGCAGGCAGAGGGAGAAGCAGGCTCCCCACTGAGCAAGGAGCCCAATGCAGGACTCGATCCCAGAATCCTGGGATCATGACCTGAGCCCAAGACAGACACTTAACTGACTGAGCCACCTAGGCATCCCAAAATAACTTAATTTGAATATCAATGAAAATAATAGGTGCAATGTACTGAAACACATCAAAACATATTTAGTTACATGACTTTATTATAATACAAAAAAAAACCAAAAAAGGACCTAATGGATCATCATCAGAACATGGAAGGAACTGAACTCAATATTTTAGAAATCAATAAATGAAAAGAAATAATCAAGGGTGCCGACTCAATTTCTGCTCAGGTCTTGATGTCAGGGTCATGAGATCAAGCCCAGTGTGGGGCTCCATGCAGTGTGTGGAGCCTGATTAAGATTCTCTCTCTCTCTGTCTCCCTCTGCCCCTCCTCCACCTCTCTCTCCTTCCCTAAAAAAATAAAAAATAAAAAATTTAAATAAAGAGAAATAATCGAACATTTATCCTGCCTTACCAATACAACAGATCAGATGAAGTTTCAGTTTATAATAGTATTCCAGATTCCAGCTAATAAATGAAGAAGGACAGAAGTAAAATATCACCACTATCTGCCCTAAGAAAGTACTTCATCTATGCACTGAGGATCAGTGTCTGCTAACATCACAAAAACAGAGACAGCTAGACAATATTTGCCTTCTGACAGAACATGCTCCCACCTATGAAATTGCCTTGACAAAAAATCTGAACAAATCTGATCAAAACTCTAGATCCAACTGCCAATTTTCAGGATATATAGGAGACAGAGGAACCTGTCTGAATACATAAAAACAGCCTGCTTTTCTTTAACACAACAACAAAAGCAAGGCATAAAGGGGGAAATAGAAAGATTAAAAGAGACAAAAAAAAAAATCCATTGTCACATATGGACTTATTTAGATCCCGATTCAAATAAACTGTAAAATAAATCCACTTATGGAATTTATGAGGCAGTGAGAAATTTGGATGTTTACTGGATATAGGATAATATTTTAAAATATTGTTCAACTTTTAGCTAGGATATGGATATTTTCTTCACATTAATAAGTAAGTTCTTTCAGAGATATATACTGAAATACAAAGAGATGAAATTAGATGTTTGAAATTTGATTCAAGATTTGGTAGGCTGAGAGGAAGTAGATATTATGGGCAACAGAGTACAGTATAAGAGTTGACAATTGTTGAAGTTGTGTAATAAGTGTAGGGATTTTATTATATTATTCTATTTTCAAATATGTTTGACATTCTCAATAATAAAAAGTTGCTTTAAAAAATCAAGACAGTTTGCCTTTCTCTAGCCTTCTGGTGATTATTTTGTTTTTCTCTTCAAGATTATTGTACAACACTTATCGTGATGAACACTGAGTAATGTATAGAATCATTGTATCACTATATTGCACACCTGAAACTGACCATAACACTGTATGTTAACTATACTGCAATTAAAATTGAAAACTCGATGCAAAAAATTTACAAATCTAAAACGATTATTATACATGCTACTAGAGCAACATTATGAAGCACTTTAAGGTTCTGGAATATAATGTATATGGAATTGGAGACTTGAACACCTATAAAGCAGCCCAGTTCCCTCTCAATGATGTTTCCTTCAGTCTTTCTAGATTGACAATAAGTTTAATGGATAAAGAAAGTGGAAACACAGGACTAAGGCAGGAATAGCTTAGCCTTGGCTAAGGTCAAAGGGAAGAGCTGTCATAACCTGACAGCCTCCAGGCATTTCTCTTTTAAGACAGGTATAGTCTTGAGTCTAAATTGAAATACACGTGACTCATTATCTTTTTACATTAAGTAAACCCAACTCTCATTTGGGCCAAGAGGGAAGCTACAGATACACACGGCAAATATTATAGATTTGGGGTTCTTAGTCACTGAGTTCACTGCTTTTTAATGGGACATCATTTGTTTTCTTTATATTGAATTTAAAAATGTACAGTGTTCTCTTTTCTAATTTTCATTCATATTATCTCCTAATAATTTTAGAAGACATTTGCAGTATTCCACCTATACTCTTCAATCTCTGTGAATGATATTATGTGACCTTTATGAATAGAGAAATATTAAAATGTATTAAAAGTTATCTTCTATTATTCCCTAACTTGAATTTAAGAGCTTAATATGAAACTATTTGAATTTCTAATTTCTCCCCTCACAGTATAGCAGTAGCATACATCCAGCTGCAGGATGATATTGGCAAGCACAGCAATGAATTTTCATGAAAACCCCAAACACTGAATGCTTCGTTTTTCTTTTTCTTTCTTCTTCTTCTTTTTTTTTTCAAGAAATTCCCTATCGTATGAGATATGTAATGCCATTTGTGCCAGAGTGCTTTGCATAATAATGGTCTCCTTCAGTTTTCCAGGCTTACATAGAAGAATCACTAAGGAAACTAGGCTGTAACATCAACAACAAAAAAGAAAATTGCCCATTTTTCACTGAAACTGCTCTTATTCTTCTTCTAATTTTTTTTAGCAATTTTATCTTTTTAAATGTAAATACTTGCAAGAGTTCAGAAAAAGATATCCAGTTATTAACATTTCAGGTATAATTATTACTCTTCCTAATCTCCACCTTCTCCATGGAGCAGTTTTCTTTAGAAGAAGTATTATTACCTTCCTACTTGTGTGGGCCCTCAGACATCTTCAAATAAATGTCTGTAGGTGGGACTCTCTGATTATAAAGGCTGAGTGAAATTAATGTTATTAATGTACCAAGGTGTGAAGTATGAACTTCAACTGGATTTCCATAAAGAACTCTGTTGATTATGTGTTTTAAACTACAGAAGATCTGTCTAAAATGTCGCTATTGAAGCCTTTCACTAGCTCTTGTGCTAATCAGGGAGGAAAGCCTGCAGCTTTTCTATACTGTGGAGTCAGAGTGCTGACAAGCAGCTTATCAGTGCTAATGATAACTGCTGTGTTTCAGCAGCCGGGATCAGAAGATGCATTTCACATTTGAGCTCTTTTTTTCAAAACTGAATACTTAAGAAATCAGTAGAATGTTGCCAGGAGCCTTGCCTACAAGCTGCTGCCTTTGAGAATTTTTGCAAGCCTTTAAAAGAGTACCCAGAATGCATTCTATACCTTATGAATTTCTTAGTCTATGGGAAAGGCAGAATTGGAAGTTATCCTCCTATGGACTGTTAGACACATCTAATGGGCTAATCATTTTCTGCATGTCTGAAATCTCTTAAGACTTACTTATATTTTGAAATATCCCAAAAGATGCAATCTTCAGGGGGCTGATGCTAAGCTACACTTGATAATGACAAGGGGGATTCTGAGTTAAAATTCTAAGGGTTCCTCTTAATCCACCAGTTTATAAATCTTTGCTGAATTTAGAAATCTTGATTTGGTGAACTATCTTCAATGCACATCACTGGTCTCAAACATTCATTTATTAACTCATTCACTTGTTTACTCCATGGAATAGTCAATAAATATTTACCGAGCACCTACTCTGTGCTGTAGGTACTGTATTACATGCTAGTCATAGAAAAGAGGATAAAACAATCCTGAAAGAACTCATGATCTATGGAGGATGCATAAAAACGTAAAAGTTTTCACTGAGTACGCCTGGCAGCTAGGGAAAGAAAAAAGAATGTTCCTTGGGCAGTAGGGCAGGCTTCATAGAGGTAAGATTTATCCTAGGCCTTAAAGAATACGGACTCTGTGAAAATGAGTATAGGTACATTTTATAACGTGTTCTATAGTGCCAATGGGACCTCTCTCTTGCCCCGTGGGGGGGGAAATCATGATTATAAGCTAGTACCAACGCTTTGATCTCTGGTGTCAAGAAATCCTATCTCCAGAAAGTCCCTGTTAAAACGTGAAGGAGGCTTGCTCATTAACTCTTTTATAGGACTTTTAATAACTCTCCTGTTACATCACATGACTGATACAAGGTTCAAATGAAAAGATATTTGGGAAATCACGTTCTTTGTAAATTGTATATTACAATGCAAGTGTTAGTTATTTGTGTACTATTACTATTATCATAGTAATAACATGATTAATAAGGATTATTTTTATCAATTTTCTGGACTCTGGCAATGTAACTTGGAGAAAACTGAAAAATATCAAATGGCTTTAAAATATTTTTACGTAATATCATGGTGGATACTTCCACAAAGACTTATTAGGGGAAACTAACTTGGAGCTTTGTCGTAAAGAAAAATCCCTTTGCGCTACCAGAGAGATAAAATAGAAAATAAGCTAGATTATCTGATCTAGTTTAGAAATTATGATTACTTCCAACTAGTTGTCTCACTCTGCAATCCAGGGCCCCATCTCACACATTTATCTTAGCCATGGTACCTTGTTTCCGTAAAGCTGGCTTTATCCTTCATCCACTTCCTCAATCCACTTGTCAGCTACCATTCAAAAAGTTACCTAGCGGCTAGCCTAAACCCGTATTTGGTGTGCCAACAGACTAGAGACCCCACAAGGAATATATCAGAAGGAATATATTTTGATATTTTGATTAGACATATCAAAGAAGTTAATACTAAAAAAAAGAACTCTGTTGTATTACTTATTCTTCTATCATTTAGAATTTATTTTGAGTACATGTGGGAGAGGTACCCTGAATTTCTCAGTGTTTAAGGCCCATTAAAAGTCTTAATATGGCCCCACTTGGCATTTTAAAAATGTTTCAAAGTTTTCCTACAATCCTAAATGACTGAAAGGAATGACAGCATGATTTTTTTAAACTGAGGGCAAGAGTGAAAATCACATTCCCTGAGCACCCCCTCTTTGCAAACTGAAAAAGGGACAAGTGGTGCTTAGCAAATGGGAAAGGATATTCTTAAACCAGATGATTTTCTTGGGTGCAGGCTGAAGGCAGCCAGCACTAGCAACAAGGAGGGGCTGTTAATGTACCCCAATAAAATTTCCTACATTTAAAAAAGGGGTAGCCTCAAGCCTTCCTGTCTCCTCCACGCCACACGCAAGAATAAAAAGCTGTTCCCACAGTTTGATTTGAGGTATCCCATGGGTACCCAGATTGCGTAAAACTTCTCCCTAGTACCTTCCTCCTGGTCTGAACTAGCTCCCGATAAAGTCACAACAGACACACAGTGCATTAGGCAACAAAGCCTCCCATCCATCGGAACATGTGTGACCACAGGTGAGGTAAGAGGTCTCCGCTCAAAAAGTACATTCGCCATGAACGTGTTTGCATGGATGAGTTCACCAGAATTTGCTGAGTTGTAAATTTGCTAAGAAATGTCTGTGATGTTTGACATTAGTGTGGTGGTGCAGTCAAAAACACTCTTGAAAATCGAACAGGAAGTTCTAAACAGTACGTTTTTTCTTTACATTTCTAAAACATTATTCACTGCAACCTTTCTTAAAATTCCCCTTTCCTTTCACGTCCCTTTCTCTTACACTCATGGATGCTCCTAACCTTTGCCCGCAAAATTCTCCCAACTCTGGCCCATGGCTCTTGCCTTTCTACACATTCCCTTGCCTTCTACCTACTACCAGATGGACTCCCTGTTTGGTCTCTCCTTAATTGTAATATCGTATCATAAAAGCCCGAGATGAAAGAATTGGTATGGAAACAGCAGACCTTTCCTTAGAGTGTGCAGAACAGAAAAGCCCTGAGAGGGAAAATCTAAACATGTGAATTTTTTGACAAAAAAAAATTTTCCCCAGCACAGCTGTCATTTGAGAAAGCTGAACATAGGGTCCCTAAGTAAATGAGATGAGACAGGAAAGTTTTATTTTGTGTGTGGGTGATCCTGAGAATCTGTGCCTGTAGCTTTTAGGCCAAAGTATTTCTTCCCATTAAGTCACACTACTTCCACGGTGAGAGAAGACAGTACTAGGGGTGTGGGAACTCCTGGAATAGGTAGGACTTTATCAGAGATGACATTCATCCATTTCCCCTTAGCCCAGACTCTCTACAGACTGGAAGGCTGTGTTGACATCAAGCATACTTTGACCTGCCTCTTGTAGGATGAGAGCTCTCCCCTGTCATTACAGTCACCGGTATCTGATCTCCGCTGTGGGCTGCAAAGGGGAAATACCCACAGGGTGGCGGCCACTCACTCCAGCTTTGGGGTAGTTCATGCTAAGTGACAGCAAGTAATCTTTCTCTTCCTGCCTCCTCCCCTTCCTCCGGATTCAGCTGGGAAGGTTCACAGTTTTCTTAAGGGTGAAGGGGGTTAGGCCATTTTCTCTACAGGCCATTTTCAGAGCTTTAAAACAAAACAATAAAAAGGCTCCGTAAGCCCTAACACCTTTTATATATTTTGTAGTTAAAAGAAGAAAGAGAATAGTGCGCCCCTAGCAAGACACTTATATACTTTCCATTTCAACTTCTTTCCATCCTAACCCTGTTTTCTCTATATAGCCTGCTGGCAATATTCTTAATTAGGGGTCAATATTTCTTTCTTTTTAAAATAAGAAATAGTATAAAACCTCCCATGTTCCACTTTAATGGGAAGGACACAGGAACACATTAGTTAAAAGCAGTTTGCATTCTATTTTCCATACTGAAGTGATCCTTATAAAACCCAGTTCACTGTATAATTAATGACCCTTTTCTCATGCTTTAGGGCATAAGCTGATCACCAGTCCTGGTCAGAGAAAACATTTCCCAGGTGTAGGATTGCACAATTAAACGTGTGGTGAGGAATTTGTGCTTTCCTTTGATGCTTTGGTCTTTGCCCTGGTGGGGGGTGGGGGGGCAGGATACTGGGCAGGACAGGCAGGCAGTTGCGGTACAATATGCCACATCATCTGTTTCCCCAAACAGGCTGGAAGACAAACCAACCACTTGAAACGCTTATTCCACCAGTCCCTCTGGCGCCCCCATGTGGAGAGGAGGTGTCTGCACGTCAACAGTCCAAGTGCAGACAAGTGAAGCAATTTTTAACACTACGTGAAAATTGATTTTTCTGGGCGCCTGGGTGGCGTCTGCCTTTGGCTCAGGTGACGATCCCAGAGTTCTGGGATCGAACCCCGCATCCGGCTCCCTGCTCAGCGGGAAGCCTGCTTCTCCTTCTCCCACTCCCCCCTGCTTGTGTTCCCTCTCTTGCTGCCTCTCTCTCTGTCAAATAAATGAATAAAACCTTTAAAAAATAAATAAATAAATTGATCTTTCTAGGAGGACAAAAAAGTAGAGGACTGCCGACTCCATTTGCTTTCACTCAGAAGCTGCTGACATATCATTTTTTGTACACATTAAAACTAGTGTTTTGTGTTTTAACCCAAGCAGAAGGAAATCATGTGTTCTCTAAAACAGAAAAAAACTGTAAGAAAGGTACACATAATATAGGGATTTAAATAGTTCAGATGGATATGGCTTGCTCTGTCTATAAGGTCGGTCAAATTTATTTTCTAAAGCAGAGCCATCTAACAGAGATTTCCGTGATGATGGAAATGTTCTGTATCCTTGCTATTCAATACTGGAGCCACATTTCAAAATATGGCCTGTATGACTGAGGAGATGAAATTTAAATCAAATTAAATTTAAATTTATGTAGTCACATGTGGCTAGTGACTACTGAATTGGACAGAGCAGTTTTAAAGTGTATGGTGTGATTTGATGTAATGAGCATATTAAAATAATATTAGCAAATTCAATGTGGCTTCTCTACTGTTCATTGAAAATATTTTGTGTCACACCCCTGGTACTGAGTGAAGTCTGATAATATTTACTAGACAAGAAAAGCACAGGATGTGTGCTTGCTCTCCATGTATGGCCCTGCCTTAAGGTGATAAAAACTAGCCCAACAAATGTTACGAAACCCTATTACACTTACTCTTTCATGCATACTCACTTCTAACATGCCTCATTAAACTTTGAAAGTAAGAGAGATCTGTTGTAAGAACTTTGTAGTTGTGGGAAACCTCCACTGAACATTTCTACTATCCCCATTACCTTTTGAAAGGCCAATGTAATGAAAGAGTTGAAAAGACATATAACCAAATAATTTCCAGGATAAAAGAATTCTCTTTCATCATTTCTTCCACTTTTCTTTCTCTCACTTCCCTTTCTAAGCCTAAATTTTCTTCTTTCTGGCATGATGATCATATTAGTTTTCTAGGGCTGCCATGACAAAATATCATAAACCAGGTGGCTTAAACAACAGAAATTTATTATCTCGCAGTTCCGGAGGCTGGAAGTCCAAGATCAAGGTGTGGGCAGGGTTGGTCTTGCTGTCTCTTTACATCGCCTTTTCTTTTATGTACCTGCATCCCTGGTATCTCTCCCTATATCCTAATCTCTTCTTCTAAGGATATCAGTCAGATTGGATTAGGGCCCATGCTAAGGGCCTAACTTAATTACCTCTTTAAAGGCCCTATCTCCATATACTGTCACATTCTGAGGTACCAGAGGTTAGGGCTAAAACATATGAATCTGGGGGAATATAATTAAGTACTATAAGCAATACTCTGTTTTTTGAAGAGTTACATATTTCTTGGCTAATAATTTCATTCTTCAATTAAGAGTAAAGTACCATCTATCTGTAACTGGCCATTACCTTTCTGACTTACAAATAGGTACATATGCAGTTAAAATTCTGGTATATAAAAATGGAAATTCTCCACTTTATTCAAATTAAAACTGTGCTGTGTATCCACTACATATTTTTATAGTTAGTTCATCTTTAACAAAAATAAAGAGAAACAGCAAAAAGAAAGATGTCTTTTAAAAATGCCTAATTTATATAATTTTAAATTAAAGGTTTTTAAGGGAAAAAATCTTTCTGTAAACATCTGATGTCTCAATAGCATAGGTTTATTAGATATGAATATCTTTAAAGATGTAAATGACCTTTCATTTCACCTATGCAATTCTCCAAATTTTTTTTTTAAAAGTTCCTTAACATTGAGAAATAATAATTAAGAGGGGTGCCTGGCTGGCTCAGTGAGTTAAGTGTGGGACTCTATTTCAGCTCAGGTCATGATCTCCATGCTCAACAGGGAGTCCACTTCTCTCCTTCCGCCTCTACCCCCCCCCATGCTCTCATGCATGCTCACTCTATCTCTCTCTTGCTCTAAAATAAATAAATCTTTAAAAATATTAATAATTAAGAAATATAAGAAAGAGTGAAACATTTCCTAATAGTCAAAGAGTTACTATTTTGTAATTCATGAAATGGATATCATGATATAAAATCAATATATTTAATTTTATTTTTCAAAAGCAGTCCAAAGAAATGGTCAAAACTCAACTCAATAAAATGTATTAAATACGTATTTTGTCATGCCAAAAAAAAAGGACATAAAAACACAATAAAGGTCTTTTGAGTGAGAAATAAATTAAGACTGAAAAAGAAAAAATATATAAATTATTTTCATAGCTTCTCCAAAACATTTTTCGGTAGTTAATATAATCAAAATTACTCACATATGTCAACATAACAGAATTAAGAGTTCTCAACCTTAAAAATCAACAAAACTAAAAGGCAACCTACAGAATGGGAGAAGATATTTGCAAATGACATATCCAATAAAGGGTTAGTATCCAAAATATATAAAGAGCTGATACAACTCAACACCCAAAAAACAAATAATCCACTTAAAATGGGCAGAAAACATGAACAGACATTTCTCCAGACACAGATGACCAAAAGACACATGAAAAGGTGGTCATCATCACTTATCATTAGGAAAATTCAAATCAAAACTACAATGAGATAGCCCCTCACACCTGTCAGAATGGCTAAAATAAAAAACACAAGAAACGACAGGTGTTGGTGAGGATGTGGAGAAAAAGGAACCCTCTTGCACTGTTGGTGGGAATGCAAACTGGTACAGCCACTATGGAAAACTTTCTCAAAAAGTTAAAAATAGAACTACTCTATAATCCAGTAATTGAACTACTGGGTATTTACCCCCAAAATACAAAAACACTAATTCAAAGGGATGTATGCACCCCTATGTGTATAGCAGCATTATTCACAATACCCAAGATACAGAAATATAGAAGCAACCCAAGTGTCCATCTATAGATGAATGGATAAAGAAGTGATTATATATATATTATATATAGAGAGAGAGAAAATGAAATATATATATATATATATATATACACATACAGAATGAAATATATATATAGAATAAAATCTTGCCATTTGCAATGACATGGATGGAGCTACAGAGTATTATGCTAAGTGAAATAAGTCAGTCAGAGAAAGGGAAATACTATATGATCTCACTCATATGTGGAATTTAAAAAACACAACAAATGAGCAAAGGGGAAAAAAAGAGACAAGCAAGAACAGACTCTTAACTACAGAAAACAAACTGATGGTTACCAGAGGGGAGGTGGGTGGGGGGATGAGGGAATTAGGGGATGGGGATTAAAGAGTACACTTATCACAATGAAATAAAATGAGATAAGATAGAAAAGATCAAATAAAATGATAAAATAAGCAAAAAGTAAACTGAAACAAAAAAGGGGTTCTCGACTTTACCTAATCCCACATCTTAACTGCTAATCTAATTAAGAACGCAGAAACACATTTTACTATTTTACTAACTACTGCTCTTGGTTTTTCATAGCTTGCCATCTCACCAGCAATGAATGTTAATTATCTAAAATCAAAAGTCAGTCAAATATATTTTTGCAGGGATGCCTGGGTGGCTCAGTTGGTTAAGCATCTGCCTTTGGCTCAGGTAGTGATCCCAAGGTCCTGGGATGGAGTCCCTCACCAGCAGGCAGCCTGCTTCTCCCTCTGCCTGCTTCTCCTTTTGCCTGCTGCGCCCCCTGCTTCGTGCGCTTGCACTCTCTCTCTGACAAATAAATAAATAAAATCTTAATATATACATATATACATATATGTATATATGTATATATATGTGTATGTGTATATATATGTATATGTGTGTATATATATATGTGTGTATATATATATATATATATTTGCAGTTATGTTACAACTGAAAATTTGGTTTACACTGTTCTTTTGAGAAATAAACAGGTTTCTAAGGCAAAATATACCAAAGTTAGGAAATATATAAAGGATTATCAAGTCAGAGATGAAAGCTCCTATAAACAACTCCGAATAATTCACAATGAAAAATCAATTTTATTTATCAGACTATGTATCACTATAATAAAAAATTTGATTTATTTCTATAAATTAACTAAATTTAATTCGCTATAGTTCTTTTGTCTTGATGTACATTGAAAAATGTTAAAAATAAACACGGTTGATGATTTCCAAAACCTTATAATTTTACATGTCATCCATTAAAATCTTTTACAATAATGATAATTAAATGAAGTACATTTATATAAGGTGCCAATACTTTTGCCACAATTGTCCCACTCAGCATTCCAGTAACATTATCTCCATCCTAGAACATGTTAAGACAAATACATCCCCAATTCCTACCTCTTATGACTGCATGTTTTTGAAATTTAAAATATTCCTGATTGTAGAAAGGTAGGACAGTATATATACCACAGAAGATGAAAAACCTCCAGTAGGTTCTGACACAATATCTTGTAATGATATGCATTAATATTTTTACAATGAAACATATGAATACTGATACAAAGTGGCATAAATAAGACTATATGTTACTTCAGATTAGGACTTCCTCCTAAATGAATTTATACAAATGTCTCTTAAAATGTTCGGTTTTCAATTAATAGGCAAGCCAGAGGCTGTGGGAAAACAATATTTGCAATATATGTATCTGGCAGCAGGTTCATATCCAAAATATAAAGAATTCTTAAAAAAAAAAAGAATTCTAACAATCAAAAATTTGAAACTCTTACTCAAAAAAGGGCAAAAAAATTGTAAACCTCTTCATAAAACAGGATTTATGAATGGCCAGTGAGCACTGTAAAAACGTTAAACGTTAATCATCAGAAAATATAAACTAAAGCCACAATGCTATACCATTTCATATCCACTAGAATAATTAAAGTCCAAAAGACCAAGACCAACAATGCCAAATATTGGTGGGAATAAAAGCAGACAGTATTCTCATACTTTGCGGGTGGGAGTACAAAAAAGTAAAACGACTTTAGAAAATATTTTGCATTTTCTTGTTAAATATCTACCTTTATGACCCAGCAATTCCATTCCTAGATATTTACCCAAGAAAAATAATAATATATATCCACAAAAAAGACTTGTACAAGGGTAGTCATACCAACATTATTTCATAAGCCAACAACTAGAAACAACACAAATGTTCATCAACAGAAGGATATCCGTAGTGTGTTGTATTTATATAATAGAATGCAACTCAGGAAAAAGGGAACATATTTCACATAACAATAAGGATGAATCTCAAAAGTTTTTGAATGAAATAATTCAGACACAAAAGAGAACATGTTATATGACTGTGTTGATGTGAAGTCCAACAACAGGCAAAACTAATCTGTCGTGATAGAAAAATTAGAACATGGTTTCTGGGAAGATTACGGAGAAAAGGGAGCAGGGTGCAAGATAAGGAAACTTTGTAGGGTAATGGAAATAGTTGCCATCTTTTTTTTTGGAAGTGTGGGAAGTTGCACAGGTGTATACAGTTGTCAAAACTCATCTAACTGAACATTTATGATCTGTTATTTTATATAAATTTGACATCATTTTTTAAAGCTCTGTTTTCAAAATTATTCTAAGTTTGGAATTGCAGGTAAAGCCCTGTGGATCTGTATTAAATGCTTATTTTCTAACAAATCTTGCCTCTGATGGAAGAAGTTAAATACATTCTATAGCACAGAGGAATTTTGTTAAGGACTGCTGACCTGGGGTTTCAACAGTTAGTGATTGACTTTTCATAGACAAATCTTACACGGTTTGGTTTGGTAAACTGATTAGGCTTACTTGAAAGACAGAGAATGTGGTTTGCATTTAAAGCCTCAACGTACACCTCAATCTAATAAACCTATTATCTAATATTTTAATCTTAAAGAAAAGGCCTAGAACCCTTTCTATCTATCTCATCTGCACTCCAAAATGTGTCTTGTTAATTTTCCAACTGACACAGAGAGTGAAACCGAGAGATGAGATCTCACTTGTTTACACTCATTATTGAGAGGTCTGCAGATGGGGTACCTGCTGTTCACTTACTTCTGCAATCCTATTGGATCTCAATATGTCCAGTCACACATAGCAGTGCCGGGCCTTGAACTTCCCTTTCAAATTATGTTCCATATTGTAGAATAAACACACAGCTCCAATGGGAAAACTCTTCCAGTTGGCAGGCAAAGCATTTGCTACAATTAAGATTCTTTGGGGAATGACCTAATAAAGACTTTCAAACCAGATTTTGTTGTCTTCATTTAAATGTGGGCTTTGAAAAAGGTGAAAAGCTATAATTATCTTTTATACAATTGTCAAAAGTCAAATGATTGTATGTTTCTAGTCTAAAACAAGTTCAAAATTAGAATAATGTTAAATCCTCAAATTGTGTGTGTTTCTTTAAATTAAAGTTCATTGAGAAAAACCTGCTTGTTTACTTTATGATATTCTTGTCTTTAGATTGTGGTCTACTGGACGAATTGTAGAGAACAAATATGTATATATACACAATGCATATTATAATGTTATAAATTGTTAGTTATGCAAATCTTAAGACAATTCACTGTTTATTCCTGAAAGTAAGAAGCACTGTGGAAAGAGGAACCACACAGGATGGGTGGCGTGTATTCAAATGCAGCTATCTTTCCTAGTCATGGAACCAAAGACACTTTCCTGATACTATTTAAGTCCTAGTTTCCTCATCCATAAAGTGAGAATGATATTTACTTCAGGAACTACTCTGAAGAGTTACTGAAAGAATTGGTAAAAGACTCTGTTTCTAAATGTCTAGTAGAGAAGCACCATAATTAACTTCTTTTTGCAAATTATTGAGCAAACCATGTAATTTCTCTCTGCCTCAATTTTCTCATCTGTAAAATAGAAACAACATCAGTACCTGACTTGTAGGGTAAAATTAATATATGTAAAGCAGTTAAAACAATAGCTGGCCAAATCAAAATAAGAAAAGGCACCTAGTATTAACAGTGTTTCTCTCCATTCCTCCCACTTATTGTGACATGAAAAGTCTCGTGTTTCTTCTTTCTATACACCACCTTTCCTTTGGATCTTCACCTGTCATTGAAAATTAAGCTTTAGAACTACTCAAGGCCTAAATAAGTATTGGACTGACACTCAGTCTTCTCAACATAGAAACATGATAATAATAGTTGACAGTTATTGAAAGTTTATCATGTGTATGACGCTATACTGTTTTACATACATAATGTCCCTTAAAACTAACAAACAGTGATGTCAGTAGCATTATTATCCTCATTTTACAGATGCAAAAGTTTAAAATGTTAACCTAATCATGAATACACAAGACAGAATTAAGATCTAACCCAAGTCTAATGATTCAGGAAGCGGAAAGCATAACCAAAATGCAGCAAGGCCTCCACAGGAAAGAGATGAGTTAAACTGGGAGCTGTGTTGGGACATGGGAAGGTGGGCCTTCCTAGTAAAAGGTCATCTTGACTAAAGGAGAGGCACAGCACTTCTCTGGAGTATATCTCATCAGAGCAAAACTGCCTTTTTCATCTCTGATGATCTCCAACACCTGAGAGAGCTGTTGGTACACACTGTGAATTCAAGAAATGCATGCTGAGTAAGTAAGCTGTTAAAACTTCCTTGCCCTAAAGAGAGTTTCCCGGAATTTCCCCAACAGGACTAAATACACCTAAACACAGTACAATTGCAGGATTTGCATTTAAGACTCTTAAAGGTATTCTTACATTCTAATAGAATAAGTTCTCTTCTCAACATATTCTAAGGAGATAATCGGTTGTGAACCAAATCTGTTGTACAAGCATATTTTATGCAGAATTGCTTATAATAGTATAAAATTGAAAACATAAAACCAAACAAAAGGAAAAGAGTTATATAAATTGTGGAAACACCTTTAATGGAATATTATAGAAATTTTAAAAATGATGTTTTCAAAGTTTATGTGATAACTGGAAAATACTTATGAAAAAACATGAAGTGAAAAAGCACTTGTATATATGTGGGTATATATAATGCCAGTTGTGTAGGTAACATGATCACAATTTTACACCATAAAAATTATATATATATATATATATATATATATATATATATATATATATATACACACACACAAATAAACATATACATATAATTACACACAAATATACAAATACATAAAGAGAGATAAATTATTCTAAAACGTGAATGGTACTATCACTGGCAAACTCTCAGATAATTTTTATTTGCTTCTTTTCTATTTTTAAGTATTTTCTAATTTTCTACAGTTTTATGAATAAAGAGAAAACATTCAAAATCACCAACTATGATGAAGAGCCAAAAATAATAATAATAATTTATACTGTGAACTCTCAGCCTCTATTGTCTAGCAGGGAAACAGAACAAAAGAACAAAAGAAATGGCTCCTTCCTCAAACAGGCCATTGTGTGGAGGTCTGATCCCTACAGCCAAGGTCGGTCCAACGCCATCCACACCCACAGGGTCGTTGATACCCCTCCTGGTCCCAGGACAGGACTGGGAAAGAGCCAAAAGACAATGCAAGACTGTAAGGTGGGCCCTGAACCTGCACCCAAGGCCTGGAGCTGAACCAGAGTTTCCCTAAATGGTTTTGACCCAATGAACCTGGATTCCCTTAAAGACAGAGACAGCCCATTGTGTGAACTATAGTTTATGGACAGCTTTATATTGGGTTCATAATGGCATAATGCCACACACTCCTGCACATTCCCCTAAATTCTTAGAGGACCATTTTGCCTTTTGAATCAGAGAGTTGCAAAGTTCCATGAAGAATGGCCCTTGTGGTGCCAAGGTGGCTCAGTTGGTTGAGAAATGGACTTTCTGTTTCAGCTCAGGTCAGGATCTCCGGGTCCTCCTATCCCTTAGGCTCCAAGCTCAGCGAGGAGTCTGCTGGAGATTCTCTCCCTCTCCCTTCCCCTCCAATCCTCCCCACTTCCTCCACTCTAAATAAATAAATGAATAAGTAAATAAAATCTTTTTTAAAATTTGCCTTATGGATAAGCACAAAATCAAGAGACAGCGATTAGACAGAATTTGTGAAGGTATTCACCCCCAGATCATGAACAGCCCCCTGCACCCTCACCCTCTGGTGGCTCTACTCAGTGACAGAGACCAGACTATGGTGATGCCAGTCCTGAGGGACCTTCGGTGATGCATATGCCAAACCATCATCACCCTTACCAGGGACGACCTGGAGAATGATCGTGCAGACTGGGAGCAGCTACAACAACACTGACATCAAGGCTGCTGGCAAGCTCGGGACTGCCACGTGCAACATCCCTCAGTGGCAGTAGAAGAGACAGCTGACTCCAGCAACTGTCACATCCTTAAACTTTACCAGCGGAACACATGGTTTTACCAGGTGCTGTAGGAAGGCACACTGGTCCAGAGCATTGGGCAGATGGACACCTCTCGAGCAGCCTGCATCCATGGGGAGGCACTGGGCCTCATCCGCTTCTGTTGCACAGGTCAGGTGGTTACTGTTCCAGCCAAGGCCTTTGGATTCAGCATCACATTTTATGACCCCTACTTACAGGACAGGATAGGGTAGTCCCTGGGTGTGCAGAGGGTCCATGCCCTGCAGGACGTACTGTATCAGAGTGACTGGGTCTCCTTGCACTGTAATCTCAATGAACATAACCACCACCACATCAATGAGCCATGAAGCATTCCTAGTGAATGCAGCCCACGGTGGGCTGGTGAATGAGAAAGCCTTAGCCCAAGCCCTCAAGGAAGGCAAGATACTTGGGGCAGGCCTCGAAGTGCATGAATCAGAGCATTTCAGCTTTGCTTAGGGTCCCTTGAAAGATGTACCGAATCTCATTTGTATGCCCCACATAGCTTGGAATAGTGAGCAAGCCTCACTAGAGATGAGAGAGGCAGCTGCCACCGAGATCTGCCAGGCAATCACAGGTTGCATCCCCGAAAGCTTAAGACACTGTGAACAAGGAATTCTTTGTCACAACAGCTCCCTAGTCAGTAACAGATCAGCAATCAGGAGCTCAGGGCACCATATGCAGATACCCGCCAGGTGATGTGGGTGTGGCTCCCAGAGGACTTCCTGAAGCCTTGGAAGGGATCATCCCCGTAGGTATCCTGGTGACTCACAACCTCCCTACATTGGCACACACTTCCCAAGCTCCCTCTCCCAACCAGCCTATAAAATATGGGGACAATAGAGAGCACCCCAATGAGCAACAGCAGAGAATGACTGACAAATGGTCATCATTCAGATAAACCTGGAACCAAGAGACAGTGAAAAATAGGTGAACTAAGAAAAGGAATTTGACCAACTTGTTAACTGATTCCAGACATATGCATTATTGATGTCTCAGGGTTAAAAGGGCTAGAAGCCCAGACATGGGAAAGCTGAAGCTGTCTTCTGGTTACAGAAGCATTGAAAGACTAGGATGTGATTTATTAATGACCAACGTCTGTTATGATGTGTTATGCTCTTCAACTGTGCATCAAATCATGAAAAATAAATAGATCTTTTTTCTTTATCCATTCTTTGGGCACAGCAGGTCCAGACCACCTTGCTCTAGAACATTGCTTCAGGAGTTCCAAATATCAAAACAAAAAATATTAAGAGGAAATCCTCATCCTATGACTCTAGTTCCTTTGGTCCATGGTGGCTGGAGAGCTCTTTTGCTAATAGGAAAATTAAATTACTACAAAATGGGGAGAAAACTGTTTGCCTGTGTTAGACAACTGCCAGCATAGGATCAAACACCATTACAGGCTCCTGTACAGAAGTCTCTCTTCCATCTGAACTGCATACTGAGCTGGCAAGTTGGTTGTGAATTCAGTAATATCCTCCAATGATGAAAAAAAAAAAAAAAAGAAGAAGAAGATAGAAAGAAAGAGAGAGAGAGAGAGAAGGAGGACGGGAAGGAGGGAGGGAGGGAAGG
Source organism: Ursus arctos (assembly GCF_023065955.2). Lineage (NCBI taxonomy): Eukaryota > Metazoa > Chordata > Mammalia > Carnivora > Ursidae > Ursus > Ursus arctos. The sequence goes on from NW_026622874.1 coordinate 36,369,504, forward strand.
AAGGAAGGAAAAAAGTTTACAGACTAATATCCCTGATGAACATAGATGCAAAAATCCTTAACAAAATATAATATATTAGCAAACCAAATTCACAATATATTACAAGGGTCATACACTATGATCAAATAGGGTTTATTCTGGGGATGCAAAGATGGTTCAATAACTCCAAATCAATCAATGTGATATACCACATTAACAAAATGAAAGATAAAAATCATATGATCATCTCAGATGCAGAAAAAGCATTTGATAAAATTGTACATCCATTTATAATAAGAACTCTTAACGAAGTGGGTATAGAGGAGACATACGTCAAAATGATACAGGCCAAATGACAAACCCACAGCTAACGTACTCAACAGTGAAAAACTGAACACTTTAAGATCAGGAACAAGACAACAATGCTGATTCTTGCCATTGTTATTCATCATAGTACTGGAAGTCCTAGCTGCAGCAATTAGATAAGAAAAAGTAATAAAATGTATCCAAATTGGAAAAGAAGGAGTAAAACTGTCACTATTTTCAGGATACATAATGCTATATATAGAAAACTCCAGGAATGCCACTGAAAACTATTAGGACTAATAAATGAATTTGGTGAAGTTACAGGATATGAGCTTAATATACATAAATCTGTAGCATTTCTGTACCACTAATATTAAATTATCAGAAAAGAGAAATTAAGACAACAATCCCATTTACAATTGCATCAAAAACAATAAAATACCTAGAAATAAATTTAACCAAGGAGGTAACAGACCTGTACTCTGAAAACTATGAGACGGTGATAAAAGAAACTGAAGATGACACAAATCAATGAAAAGATATACTATGTTCATGGATTGGAATAATTAATATTGTTAGAATGTTCATACTACCCAAAGCAATTTACAGATTCAATGTGATCCTCATGAAAATACCAATGACATTTTTTACAGAACTACAACAAACTATCATAAATTTATATAGAATCATAAAAGACCCAGAAGAGCCAAAGCAATCTGAGAAAGACCAAAGTTGGTGGTATCACACTCCCTGACTTCAAACTATACTACAAAGCTACAGCAACCAAAATAGTATGGTACTGACAAAAAAAAAAAAAAAAAAAAAAACAGACACATAGATTAATAGAACAGAATAGAGAGTCCAGAAATATAGGATCACTTAATCTTCAAATAAGGGGCAAGAATATTCAAAGGAAAAAAGACAGTTTCTTCAATAAATGGTGTTGAGAAAACTGGACAACTAAATGCAAAAGAATGAAACTGGACCACTTTCTTATACTATATACAAAAACAAGTTCAAGATGGATTAAAGACTTAAATGTGAGACCAGAAACCATAAAGCTCCTAGAAGAAAACAGAGGCTGTAAGCTTTTGATCAATAGTACTAGCAATAATATTTTGGATCTCCTTAGGCAAGTGAAATAAAACCAAAAATAAACAAATGAGACTATATACAAATAAAAAAGCTTTTGCACAGTGAAGGAAACCATTAGCAAAACAAAAAGGTAACCTACGGAATGGGAGAAGATATCTGCAAGTGATATAACTAATAAAGGGTTCATATACAAAATATATAAAGGACTCACACAACTCCATATTTAAAAAAAAAAAACCCAATCTAATTAAACAATTGGCAGAGGACCCGAACAGACATTCTTCAAAGAAGACAGATGACCAACAGACACACAGACACACATAAAGATACTCGACATCACTAATCATCAGGGAAATGAAAATCAAAACTTCAATGAGCCATCCCCTTACACTTGTCAGAAGGGCTATTACTAAAAAGCCAAGAAATATCAAGTGTTGGCAAGAATGCAGAGGAAAGAGAATTTGAGTGCACTCTTGTTAGGAGTGCAAAACGGTGAAGCCACTATGGTAGACGGTATCAAAAAATTTAAAATACAACTACTATACAATCCAGTAATCCAATTCTGGGTCTTATTTGAAGAAATGAAAACACTAATTTGAAAAAATACATGCACGCTATGTTTATTGCAGCCTTATTTTCAATAGCCAACATATGGAACAATCTAAGTGTCCACTGATAAGTGAATGGATAAAGAAGATGTGGCATATATACAATGGAGTATTACTCAGCTATATAAAAAAAAAGAATAAAATCTTGCCTTTGCACAACATGGATGGACTCAGAAGTACTAGGGTAAGTGAAATAAGTCAGACAAAGACAGACAAATACTGTATGATTTTACTTATATGTGGAATCTGAGAAAATAAACAGACAAAACGAAGCAGAAACTCAGATACAGAGAACAATCTGGTTGTTGCCAGAGGGGAGGAGTGTGTGGGATAAGCAAACAGAGAAAGGGCATTAAAAGATACAAACTTCCAATAATAAAATAAATAAGACTCAGGGATGCAATGTATGGCAGAGGGAATATAGTTAATAATATTGTAACAACTTTGTATGGTGACAGATGGTAACTAGATTTATTTTGGTCATCACCTTATAATGTATATAAATGTTGAATCACTATATTGACACCTGACACTAATATAATACTGTATGTCAACTACACACTGGTGAAAATAAAGTAGTTAGTATCATATAGCACAAATGTAGGGTGGTATGAGTGTATATTTAAGATACTGGTGATGACAAAAACACAGTGTCACTTAAAATGTTTCTACATATACAATCTCATTTAAATCTCACAGACTAAATATTTTTTAGTGTATAAAAGGTGGTATTTTTATTCATATTTTACAGATGAGGACAGTCAGTCATTGCGAGACCTGCAATTTAAATGTCGGCCATCTACTTCCAAAAGACTTTCTGTTTTCCACTCAATTGTGGTTTAGTAAACATCTCCTAAAATGTGCAAAAATGACAGATGATTTGTAAAGGGATCTTTTAGTTGCAACATAGAAAATATATGAAATAACCTGAAAATTAATCAATGGAAAAAGAAAATATAATCACGTGTTAAGTTTAGAGATATAATTTGGTGGACAATTTTATGTGAATAACATAAATATGATTTTATCCTTTTATTCTGTTTCCAAGATTTCTTCAATATGTAGGACTTTTTAAAAAATTGATGTGTAATTGACATTCAAAATCCTATTAATTTCAGGTATACATTAGAGTGACTTGATATTTTTATATTATGAGATGATCCCCACAATAAGACTAGTTGCCATTTGTCAACATACAAAGTAATTTTATTATTATTGACTGTATTCCTTATGCTGTGTATTATAGCCCCATGACTCATTTATCTTATAATGGGAAGCCTGTATCTCTTAATACTCTTAAGTTATAGTGCCCACACCCCCAACCCCTCCCCTATTGTAACCAACAGTATGTCTCCTGTATCTGTGAAGCTGTTTCTGTTTGGTTTGCCCATTTGTTTTAAAGGTAATTACAGTTTGAAACATACACACATTCACACCCTTCTGAAAATCAGAAAAATCCATGGTTTTAGAAGGCAAAATAGAAATATAATTTGTATAGGTAAATGCTTTACCCTAATTTTAAAACTTTTCTGTCCTAAATTATAAATATTTGAACGATGGAACAAACTTGCTTTATACAGTACTTTCTACTTGAATTTTTTTTTTTTTTTTTGAGAGAGAGAGAGTGCATGCACTAGTGGGGGGAGGGCAGAGGGAGAGGGAGAGAGACAATCTTAAGCAGGCTCCACGCCTAGTGTGGATCCTGAGCAGGGCTGGCGGGGTGGGGGGGGGTGCTTGATCTCACAACCTGGAGATCATGACCTGAGCCAAAATCAAGAGTTGGACAATTAAATGACTGAGCCACCTAGGTACCCCAAAGAATTCTTTTGAGAAGGAATTCTAAGCCCAGCATTATCAATAGTATTCTGAAGTTATGAGAGAGAGAGAGAACACTGTGACTGTAGCTGTATCCTGTTGTGTGAGATCCTTCTTATGTTATATGTGGCTATAGATTGATTAAATTAAATTGGGAGTATTTTTCAAGTATTCTACAATTGTCTATTCTTTATTTTGTGCATTTAATTGAAGACTTGCACTTTTAAAAAAATTTTATTTTAATTCCAGTTAGTTAACATACAGTGTCATATTAGCTTCAGGTGTGCAATATGGTTATTGAACAACTCATACTTCACCTGATTCCCATCACCTATTTAACCCATCCCCCCACCGGACCTCCCCCCTGGTAACTATCAGTTTGTTCTCTATAGTTAAGAGCCTGTTTCTTGGTTTGCCTCTCTCTCTTTTTTTAATTTCTTCTTTGATTTCTTCATTGACCTGTTGGTTGTTTAGTAGCATGTTGTTTAGCCTCAAAATGTTTGTGGGCTTTTTTTCCAGTTTTTACCTTTTAATCAATTTCTAGTTTCATACCATTGTTTTAAAAAGATGCTTGGTATGATTTCAATCTTAATGAATTTAATGAGACTTATTTTGTGGCCTGTCATGTGATCTATTTTGGAAAATGTTTCACGTACTCTTGAAAAGAACATGAATTCTGCGGTTTGGGGATGGAATGCTCTGTATCTGCTCTGTGTGGCAGGGAGGAAAGACACTAGGGAGGTGTGCAGCGCTAGGGCAAGTGGTTTGGGCAAGGTGAGTCCACCAGAGAATGCTAAAGCAGGATGAATAATGCTAGCGCGGTAGACGGAGAGTCAGAAATGATGCCAGTCCGCACTGGGCCAGCTTGGTATACGGGAAGTGGAAAATAAAAAATGAAAGAAAGAAATGATATTTGTCAGTGTTTTCATCCCTGAAGAACATTCCAACAGATTGGTGCCACTCCACCACATACCCTAGAATTTGTCATGGATCTTCTTCACATGTAACTTGGGTACTTCACAAACTGTGCCCTCTGTGCTGACTTGGAGTGTGAGATTTTGTGCATGCCCTTTAAGAGCAGAGGCTCAGTTCCTTATCCCCCTCCAGCTCTCCTGGTTTTAAGTACCGCTGGTTTTCAAAGCCAGACATTATAGGGATCCATCCAGTGTGTAGTGTGGAGGCTCAGACCCCTCATTCCTCAGGGAAGGCCTCTATGTTCGTGATATCCCTCCCACTTTTGACTTTTGAGTGGTCATTCTAGATGTGTGTGTCCTAAATAGTCCACATCTCCACCCCTCCTACCCATTTCCATGTGGCTTTTTCTTTATATCCCTAGTTATGTAAGATCTCTTCTGCTAGTCTTCAGTTCATTTTCAGAGATAGTTGTACTATTAATCAGATTTTGGTGTGTCCATGGGAGGAGATGAGCTCAGGATCTTCCCACTCTGCCATCCTGATCTACTTGTATTTAAATACCATATTAGAAGAACCATGATCTTGTTCAACCTATGTTCTAGTCTCATCACATACCAAGTTCTTTTTGGAGTCTCTGCTCCAGTCCTTTTTCTTCATTCTGTCCATGACACTTCTATTTCTCTCCTACCACAAACATGGTCAACATTGTTCTCAGTGCCTCAAATGCTTTTCCTGCTCCCTTTGCATCTTAACTTCTTCCCATCATTCTAGTCCCAGTTTAAATGTCACTCTTTACAGAAGTCTCACTAGATATTTCTAAACCAATGAAATCTCCCTACTGTATTTTAGCAATGCATCAAGTAACTCTTCTTCATTGATATTGTCACATTTCTTTTTCCATATGATGCCTATTAGTCGCTCAACAAACAACTGCACGAATGATGAGTAAGAAGCTCTTTACAGGCCTGAGTTAGGTTAGCCTTAGGATAAAACACAAGCTCCAAGCTCTGGCTAACTCCAGCGCCACTCCATTAGGAAGCAGTGTGCTATATTATTAGCTGTATGACTCTAGGGAAATAATTTAACTTCCTTTGCGTATTCTCTCAAGAGACTTTTGGTTATATTAGGAACTATCTTGAAGTGGTGTAAGTCAAATTCATTGGCTCAAGTAACTGGAAAGAGAATTTCCCCAGACTCTAAGCTCCTATATTTAGCCCATCACAGTATCTATTTCTGCAGACTCTGCCTTTCTTCCTGTTACTATAGAGGTACTATTTTCTTGTAAAATCCTTCTGCATTTGCCCCCTTGATTCCATTTTCCTCTCCCCTGCTCAGGGAACTCGATCCAGCAATTCCTCCCCCTTACTCATTCATCACTAATTTTTCTTTTCTTCTGGATTCATTTCTATTGATCTACAAATGTGCTATAATTTCTCCTTTTAAAAAAAATATTTTCTTAAAAAACTGCAATCCTTCTTTTCAGCTAAATGCTGCCTTATTTGTTTCCCTTCACAGCAAAAACTCACAACAAAGTTGCTTACCCTCAGTGTCTGCCAATTATTCTTCTCCTATGATTTCTCAAGGCATTCTAGTCAAGATTTGCTCCAGCTATTGCACTTAAACTACTTCCAGGAAACTTCTTCTATCGAGGCCATCAGTGGTTTCCATGCTGACCCATTTGACACAATTGATCAAGCCTTCCTCCTGGATCCACTTTCTTCACTTGCCTGACAGAGCACCACCCTCTACTGGTTTCCCTCCCACAACACAGCTCATTTTTTCTCACAGGGATTCCTCTATAGCTCTATGACCTCTAACTACTGGATTACCCTGGAACTCTGTTCTTGGATTTTCTCTGCCTTCATATATTGCTTTGGCAAATTTCTCCATTTTCCTGTCATTAAATACCAAATTCATACCTCTCACAGACCCATTTTCTTAACTCCAGAATCACACATTCAATTCCTTGCTATTGTAACCACTCAGATGTCTAACAGATATCTTAAACTCCACATGCCCAAAACTAAATTTCTGCTCCACCCACCTCACAATCTCAGCTGCTGATAGCAAAGCCACCTGCCAGCTGCTCAGGGGGGAAAAATGATATCATTATTGATCTTTCTCTTTTCCTCCAAATATCACCCTATACCTCAGGAAATCCAACTGGCCTTGTATTCAAATCCATAACCCAACCATTTTTCACATCCTTGTCCAAGTCACCAGTAGTATCTCCTCCTTGAACTATTAAAATAACGTCCTTCCTAATTTTTTCTACTTCCATTTTTCTCCCCCTCCAGTCCTTCTCAAGAAGTCCTTCAAATATATAACCCAGGTCATTTCACTCTGCTGCTTAAAACCTAGCAATGGCTTCACATTTCACAGAGATAAAAACAAAACTCTTGCAACGGCTATATGGCCCTATATAACATGGACCCAGCCCCTTTTGCCTCTCTGGCCTTACCTCCTTCAATTTTTCCCTCAGGCAGTTTCAGCCACACTGGCTACCTTGTCTCTGGCACACACGGGGCATGTTCTTGCTGGAGGTTGCTGTACTTGCTGTTTCAGCTCCTTGGACCATTCTTCCCAGATACCTGTTTGGTTCACTCTCTCACCTCTTTCAAATAGGGTCAAATGCCCACCATAACTCTTATTTAAATCAAAACCTGCCTACTTCCTTTCTCCCAGCTTTGCCTACATATTTTTTCACCCTACTTGGTTCCCTGTATCTCATAGGATTTATCATTCTCTAATGTACTATGTAATTTACTTAATTATCATGTTTATTGTCTGCCTCTTCCTACTAGAATGTAAATTCCACGAAGCAAGCATTTTTAACGGTTTTAAATCACCAAAACCTAGAATAGTGCTTGGCACTTGACTTGGTAGGCACTCAGTAAATATTCACTGACTGAATGGGAAAATTAGAGGTGGATTAGACCTCAGGGACAACTGGCTGCAAACACAGAACCATGTTATCCAGGAAGGCTTTCTATGTCCATTGTCCCTGTTTTGTTTTCTCTGTGTTTTAGTCTCATTCTCTCCTACTACAGGTAAATTTCTTTTGCAGTACGGTGGGGGTGGGGCTGGTAACATAGCCACAGAAAGTCCCACATTTATGTTGCCCCAGCTATTGATACAAAAGTGAAGAGAGAGCTTTTCTCTTTTAAGAGTCAACAAAAGGGGCACCTGGGTGGCTCAGTTGTTAAGTGTCTGCCTTCAGCTCAGGTCATGATCTCAGGGTCCTGGGATCGAGCCCCGCATTGGGCTCCCTGCTCAGTGGGAAGCCTGCTTCTCCCTCTCCCATTCCCCCTGCTTGTGTTCCCTCTCTCACTGTGTCTCTCTCTGTCAAATAAGTAAAATCTTTAAAAAAAAAAAAATTTTTTTAAAAAAGAGTCAACAAAAGTGCAGGGAAGGACTCTCTTTCCACTGATCAATGAATAAAACAACTAGCCAGTCTAGGTCACCAGGCCACCCCTGTGGGAGTGCAGATCTATGAACGACAGCCTCACAGGAACCACAGGCAGGGGCTAAGTGGTATTACCAAAATACAACAGAATATTACAGAGTCTAACAGGCTGAAATATCAAAAGATGATCACTATACTGTTTCGTTCCTCTAAAGTTTTCCTTTTCTATTATCCTTTTCCTTATTTCATTTTGTTCCTTCTTCTATTAGTCCATATGTTGTTTTAAAAAAAAAAAAAACATGTCTCTAATTGGAATATTAAAAATCTGAAAAATATTATCCCAAGCCTTAAGATGCAGGGAAAAAAAAGTGTGAAGGTGAAAACTGGAGAGGGAGTATCACACGTTCATTGGTAAGGCATGCCTAATAAATACTTCATAACAATCACAGTAATAACTTACCTGCATATGATGACTAACGTGTACAAAACTAATTATCATTCAGACCTTTAAGATAAATTATTACTAACTCCATTTTATAGATGACAAATCTGGAGGATAAAAATTTATTTCCCCAGGGTCATAAGACAATGAAAGGGTATATTCTGATTTCAAATTCTGGCTTTGAGTCCAAGTATCACAAATTTCTTACTAAACAACACTAATTGCATATCAAAATTTTACTAGAAAGTAACATATTATCTATCACTTTAAAGTTTTCATAGTGGCCACATTCTTATCCAGCACCCAACAGACATCATCAAGAGTAGAAAAATAATTAGAATTCTCTCTAACCAGACCAAGGCCAATTCTCAGTAACATGGCCAAATGTATGTTTCTGTTTCTTCCATATCTATATGAGAGATAATGATGTGCAGGAACTTTATGCATATTCTATGCTTTCTGCCCAATCCTTAAGATTGATAACCCTACCATAGCAACTTCTTTCTAGATGTATCTCCTGAGGCAAGAGAAACAAAATCAAAAATAAATTATGTGGACTTCATCAAAATAAAAAGCTTCTGCACAGTGGAGAAAACAATCAACAAAACTAAAAGGCAACCTACAGAATGGGAGACGATAATTAGAAATGACGTATCTGATAAAGGATTAGTATCCAAAATATATGAAGAATTTATACAACTCAATACCCCCAAAATAATCTGATTAAAAATGGGCAAAAGACATGAATAGACATTTTCCCAAAGAAGGCATACAGATGGTCAACAGACACATGAAAAGATGCTCATCATCACTCATCACCAGGGAAATGCAAATCAAAACTACAATGCAATATTACCTAACACCTGTCAAAACGGCTAAAATCAACAACATAAGAAATAATAGGTGTTGGCAAGGATGTGGAGAGGACTTCTTGCACTATTAACAGGAATGCAAACTGGTACAGCCACTGTGAAAAACAGTATGGAGGTTCCTCAAAAAGTTAAAAACAGAACTACCCTATGATCTAGCAAAGAATAGACAGTTACCCAAAGAATACAAAAATACTAATTCAAAGACATACATGCACCCCAGTATTTATAGCAGCATTATCTACAACAGCCAAAATATGGAAAGAGGCCAGATGTCTATCAACAGATGAATGGACAAAGAAGACATGGTGTGTATGTATGTATGTATGTATACACACACACACACACACACACACACACACACTGGAATATTACTCAACCATAAAAAAGAACTAAATCTTGCCATTTGCAATGACATGGATAGAGCTAGAGAGTATTATGCTAAGTGAAATAAGTCAGTCAGAGAAAGACAAAACCATATGATTTCACTCATATGTGGAATTAAAGAAAAAAAACCAAATGAGCAAAGAGGAAAAAGAGAGCGAGAGAAGCAGAACAAGAAACAGACTCTTAACTATAGAGAACAAACTGATGATTACCAGAGGGAAGGGGGGAATGGGTTAAATTGGTGGTGGGGATTAAGGAGTGTACTTGTGATGAGCACATGTTGTATGAAAGTGTTGAATCATTATATTGTACACCTAAAACTAATATTATGCTGTATGTTAACTCACTGAAATTTAAATAAAAATGTAAAAAAAAAAGATGGATATCCCTAGAAAATATTGTCTACTCTGACTTAATCAGTCCAAAATCATTAAGAAATGGAAATTCTTTCTAAGATGAACTAAGGATGGGAATGTTCAGCCCCACTGTCCTATTTTTGTCCTCTCCACTGAAATGATTCACCATAGTTTCAAGAAAGTATTTCATAAAAGATTTTTAAAAACAGATTCATATTGGCTTGGTGTATGAATATTATACCTCCTACTGATTCTGGGCAAGAAAACAAATTTTATACAAAATTAGGTACTAGTTTCTAGATAACATTTCCCCTTCCTACACAACAGTAAAAATATAGTCACTAAAGTACTCGAAGAAGTATGGATAACAATTAAGAACATGGATCCTAAGGCCAGAATACCCCAGTGAAAATTTCAGCTCTGTCACTTACTAGCTGTGTGACTTTGGGCAAGTTACCTCTTGTCACTGCCTGTCTTTCTCCACCTATAAACATTTTTAAAAAATAAAAAGAATTGATAATAGATTTCACTCCATAGATCTCTCTGAGTATTTAATGAATTATACAAAAAGCACTTAGAACAGTGCCAGGAAAAGAATAAATCCTATATAAAGGTATGCTGTTATGATTTTATTCAACCTTGTCATTTTACAGATGAGGAAACTGAGGCAAAAAGAGGTTAAGGAACTTGCCCAATGCCATAAATCTAGTGTATAAATGTCTGTTAACTCTTAGTCCATTTGCTTTTATATGCATCACCTTGCCTTTTATATACTATCTTATTTTTTTTAATTTTATTTATTTACTTGATAGAGAAAGAGAGAGCGGGGCGCCTGGGTGGCAGAGCGGTTGAGCGTCTGCCTTCGGCTCAGGGCGTGATCCCAGCAATCTGGGATCGAGCCCCACATCAGGCTCTTCCGCTATGAGCCTGCTTCTTCCTCTCCCACTCCCCCCGCTTGTGTTCCCTCTCTCGCTGGCTGTCTCTATCTCTGTCGAATAAATAAAATTTTTACAAAAAAAAAAAAAGAGAGAGAGAAAGAGAGAGCACAAGCAGGGGGAGCGGCAGGCAGAGGGAAAAGCAGGCTCCCCACTGAAGAGGGAGCCCAATTCCAGGATCCTGGGATCATGACCTGAGCCAAAGGAAAACGCTTAACTGACTGAGCCACCCAGGTGCCCCTATATACTATCTTTGGAACACAAAATAATTTCCATTCAGTAAGAGTAAATGTTTAAAGAAAAACATTCAAAACTGAACCGATTTTGACCACTAGAGTACGTACCATACTTCAGGTAGTAAATAGTTTCAGGTATCGAACTGAAGGACATCGAGAATGACACACAAGTCAAGTCATATTTTTAAACTCTGTTAGCCATTGATGAGGGCAATGAGGACATGTGTTTGTATTTCTGGGATTATGATTTCATTGCTTTGCATGAATAAAGACATTCCTTTCTTATTTTGGTTAATTTGCTCTGCAGATGGACATCAACAGAGATATACTTAATAAAGTGTGAAAAAAAATGGACAACTTACTATTTGTTCCAACAAAATATAAGGGAGAGAAACAGCACACTGGGTATGCATTCATCAAGGTGCAGCGTCAAAGTCAATGTATGTTACAGAGAAGGATGTTGCATTCAAAGGCTGCTGGCCTTGCCATATAAAACAGGACATATGAAAGCCCAATATACCATCTAGGCTATGAATTACCATCCCCTTTTCTACTCACCTCCTTCTTCCTTTTTGTTTTAATGATAATGAAACTCTGAATTAGGTATTACATGTCAACCTGAAGCATGTATCTTCAGTGCCCTTGCATTTATTGCCAAATACAGCATCCTCCACCTCTGTATATACTTTCAGTGCCTTCCTGCCTGGGAAGGTGCACAAGGACAGAGCAGACAAATCAGAGGTTGACAATAAGGCACACTGATGTAATGTATATAATGTGTCACCCTGACAAGTCACCCCAGGAAACACTAAAGGGCACAGCCAACACTGTTTTTATTACAGAGTGCTTTTTAGAGAGAATTTATGTTTAGACAGAGATTAATTTCTAGATGGTCTGAATGTAAAATAGTTGATATCACTTCTGAAGAAAGCCAATACTTGGTCCTTTCATTCTCAAGCATTTAGTTATGCTTTGAATATATAATTTTTTCTTAGAATAGTGGCTTAATTCTGTTATATAATGGTAAGTAAATTATATGACAGAATGTAAAGAATCATAAGTTAAGAAGGTTGGCCTGGATATCTATAGCCTAAGAATATATCTGAATTGACCAAAATATTCTTTAGCAACATTCAATCTCTCCTTTCATTTGCGTATTCATTCATCTATTCGTCAAGTGTTTCCTTAGATCTCATAATCACTGTGTGAGGCACTAGGGATACAAAGTCCATCATTTTCCCCATGGGGCTTAATGACCAGTGAAGGAAGTAAGCATATTCAGAAAATTACAGTGCATAGTTCCTGAACATAGTGAGTTCACTCAAGCATGTCTTTGAATGAATGACTACCCATAAATTGTTAATACAGCTTTATATTTGATATAATATTGGCATAAATACAGTGCTGAAAGGGAAGAGACTACCTCTGCCCCCAGGAGTGTGAGAAGGTGTCAGAGAAGGGAAGACATATGCAATGGGTTTTGAAGGATTAATAGGAAGTCAAAAGGAAAAGGTAGAACACATTTCAAACATAGGGATCAGCCTGTGCAAAGGCACAAAAAATGTGACAAAGAGTGACATGTTTTGGGGCCTAGTGAGAAGCTCATTCATTGTGCATCTTCTCCTATCCTGGATATGAGAGTTGCGAGGGAAAGACACAGCCAAAGGTGTAGGCTAGAGTTGAATTTTATTTCATGTGAATCCTTTTTTAGTTTATCTTACAGTAATTATGGAATCACCACAAAGTTTAAGCAAAACTGTGACATGTTGTTTTAGGAGAAGATATCACAGTATATTGTCTAAAGGAAAGCCATGATAGAGTAGTATCAGAAAGCCATTTATAAGACAAGTACAAGAGATGTCTCTAGCCAAAAATGCTCAAAAGTTAAACTAAAACAAAGCAGGACAAATGGAATATAAAAGTTGAATTCAAAGAAAAAAAATACATCCTTTCCCAAGAATATTATTTCATTCTTTCAACTGAACTCATCTCTATGACAGTGTAGCTCCTGATCAGGCAGTCTTTTTTTAGGAAGGGGGAAAAGATAGACACATTTAGAAGGATTGAATGTAAGGAGCTTTAAGTAAGAGTATTAAGCTAGGAAGCATGAAGCAATAGCACCCGATGAAGGGAGGTGCAGAGATGATTGTCAGTAGGCTCTCTTGGGTCTGGTAGGCACTATCAGCTCATCGGCCATCGTGAGCTGAAGTCACAGTGCACAGACCACAAATTCTTGTCTGTACACATACAGAATCCTCTTTACCTCACAGAGCCTTTCAGTTTTATTCTTGGGACATGATCAAACTGGAAGGTGTTCATTGTGAAAATGAGTGTAGTGGGTTAAATGATGGTCCCCCAAAAGATATATCCACCATGAACCTGTAAATGTAACCTTTTTTGGAAAAAAGGGTCTTTGCAGATGTAAATGAAGAACCTCAAGATAAGATCATCCTCGTTTAAGGTGGACACTAAATCCAATGACAACTGACCTTAGAAGAAAAGGAAAGAAGACACACAAAGAGAACTTGTAAAGAAGATGGCAGAGTCTGGAGTGATGCATCTACAAGCCAAGGAATGCCAAGGATTTCCAGCAGACACCAGAAGCTAAGAGAGATGCACAGAGCAGACTTTTCCTCAGAGCCTCCAGAAGTAGTTGTTGGAGGGGGTAATAAAGAAAACATGACCACTGGTTGACCCCTGATCTGGATCTGGGCAATCAGAGGCTCCTCATCCTCTCCTGTGTCCTTAGAACATCTAGCTCGGCCTACTGTTCCTCCAGTGGGAGCCGTTCCAAGGACATGGCCCTGAGACAGTAAGGTTTTGTTGAGACCATCGGTATAGTATATGTGACAGGACCTAGTTACGGCCTATATATAAACTTTTAAGATTCTGGTGGGCAGGTGTAGAGATCTATTTCCTCTTTTAGCCACCCAAGACAAGCCTCATAAGTAAGCTCCCTTGCTTTCATTAAAACTGCCATCTACCAATCTGAAGTGGTCTCCCTCTCTCTTCAGCCTCTCCTTGCCCTCTGTGCTAGGGGGCTGTTTTGTGAACCAACAGGAACCAACTCTGCCAACGCCTTCATTTCAGACTTCTGGCCTCCAGAAGTGAGAGAGAACAAATTTGTTATTTTAGGTCACCCATTTTGCACTAATTTTTTTACAGCAGCCACAGAAAACTCACACAGTGGTCTTGTTCTAATGCTTGAGTTAGCATTCCCCAATTGAGAAGTCATAGGTATGCTCAGCATTTGGGGTATTCAAATTTGAATCTGTCTGAGCTGTTCTAAAATACAACTGCATTAGAAAATGCTGCCATGACTGGGTGTTACACGCAACTAATGAATCATCGAGCCTTACATTGGAAACCGGGGATGTACTGTATGGTGACTAATATAATATAATAAAAAATCATTTAAAAAAAAAAAGGGGTGGATTTAAATGAAAAAAAGGAAAAAAAAAAAAAAAGAAAATGCTGCCATGGGTCCATTTTGATTCCCTAGACCTTCTGGTCAAATTAAGATTCAGTCTCTAGGGAAAGAGAGACAGAAAAGAGAATAAACTCTTGGTCCCGTCAGTTCCTGAGCTAGCCAAAGCAGACCCCTTTGTGACAAGGTTGCCCTCAATTTTACTTTTACATTTATAATGACTCTCATTACCCTTTCCACTTGTGACATTCCTATTTGCCACTAATTGACCAAATTAATCAGTGGGACGGGAAATAATCGCTCACTAGCTGTCAAGCAAACCTTGTCACTTTGTGACTTCCAAGGGCTCAAAGCCATTCAATTCAATTAGCTTCAGTGTTTTATACACAGCACTATACAGCCAGTTGGAAAATTCTTACATGTTTTGTTCTTTCTTCATTCCCCATTAGACAATGACACATCTTAACAAATATGCTAAAAATACATACAGAACCAACAATGGTAAAAGTGCTGCTTTTGAAGGATTCAATATCATCTGCTTCAAAATTATCTGCTACAAAAGTTCTATCCTTTCCGAGTGCCCTTTTAATGACTGGAGGAAAAACCAGATTTTCTGGTTGTCCAAAAAGATCAGTAGCTAATTACAGCTAATTACAGTCAACTTTCACCTATCTTTGCTAATGGAAGGAAGCACTGATGCAGGCAATTCCCAAATGGCAAACCTTCCATTCGATTTCAGCAAGTAAAACACAAAAGACATTTAAACTTCAAGGATTTTCTCACAGTTCTTTGAGAAAACTCCTGATCAAGTTAGGGGTTGACTTTTGGATTGTGTGGAGGTAACACACGTACGTTTCTACGACTGACCCACTGGATCTACCATACAACTGTACTTATACTGAAATTCAGATGTAATTTGCATCCCTTAGCAAGCACAGGCTGAGAAATAAATGGAGGGAGCTCACAGGGCTCATGTCACCAGGTCATAAAGCTTGTAAGCTGCACATGCACAACCAGTATTAATTAATAACAACAACCATAATAACAACTCCTGTTACTGACTACCTATTACATGCCAGATATATTACCTTCATTATCTATAATCCTGGTAACAACCCTGCAAAGGTTTTATTATCTTCATATTACAAACAAGAAACTGAGTCTTGAGGTTATGTGAATGTGCTTCCCGAATAGTAAATAACCAAGTTTAGATTCAAATTGGATCTAACTCCACAACTTAGACTCTTTCCACATGGCTATTTGGATAAAACAAGTGGACAACGTTTATTGGACATTTTTAAATTCTTCTGTTACAATTATACATGCCTGGTTCATGTATGAATTAAATCACTTCAGAAGCCTAGATATTTAACTAAGAAAAGTATACTAATATCTATCTAAATAATAGCAGAATTTATTGTATGACAGATGGAGCTTAAGGGTTTAATTACTGAAATTTTAAAAGAATCCAGTTAAAGGCTGTTTTACTTAGAAAGCATATGACATTAAAAGGTAAGTGAAAGGTCCATCATGTCAGTGAAGAGACAGTGAAAGACTCATTATATCAAGACTGGTATCAAAACATGTCATAATCTTGCTCCTACATTAATTTTACCCAGTGCCTGGTTGAGTTCTCAGCCAAAATTCTCACCAATCGAGTTTAATTCATGTGTTTTAACTGTGTAAATAATTGTTTTCTAGAAGTGAAGTGAATTTTTTTAATACTTAAAAGCAGGTATGCTAGAAGAAAGATAAATATAGGAATTCTCAATAAATAGAAATTATACTTATGCAAAATGAAAACTGTGATGAAGACATATTATAAATGTTTTCTCATATTCCTCAATAAGTTTATTATCCTTGAAAAATATTGACTCAACTAATAATTTCATGTTATGATGGTGGTGATTAAATTATTATCAATAAAATCCATTCCTATCCACACTTACAGATTGAGTCAGGTACTATATTAAGGCCTAGAACACAGAAATAATTAGTAGTCTCTGATCACATTTTAATGTAAGAGACACACATATACACAAATAACAAAACCCAAAGGACAGCTTTTGTTGATAGCACCACCATTCACAATGTCCCCTAAAATAGGAATCTGAAGTCCTTCTTAATTCCTCACTCTCTGAAGCCTCTACTTTCAGTCATTCTCAATGTCTTCATAACTTTACTTTGTTTTTGGGGGGTTTTTTTGTGTGTGTTTGTTTGTTTGTTTTCCCAATTCTAACCCCTCCTCTCCATCCCCACTCTCACCACCTTTGGCCAGGCCCTTATCATCTGTCAACTAGACTCTTATAACAGCATCCTGTCCAATCTTCCCATTTCTGACATATGGTCCATTCCCATATTTTTCCTCATAGAATTATCTGTCTGAATTGAAAGTCTGACCATGTGATTCTCATGCTCTCAGTCAATTAATGAATGTTTTTGTGATACAAAATAGGATTTAATGGCAAAAGAAGTACAAATCCTGGATCTTCTATGTATTAAATATGTGATCTTGGGAGTTATGTACCCTCTTTGAGCCTTGTTCCTGATATGTAAATGGTCAATAACAGTACCTTGGCAAACTCAGGGATAAATGAGAATATTATAAATAAAACAGAAGGCATGTAGTAATAACTCAATAAAAAAATCAGTATTTCGTATTCATAATCATTATTTAGCTCTGCATACACAAGCCCTCCATGGCATGGCTTTGCTCTAACTATAGTCTTATCTTCAACATCCCTCTGCCTTGTATTTTATGCTCTAACAACATAAAAACATTTTTATCACCTGAAAATGCCACACCACCATGGCTTCACCTATTCTAATAGCTCAGTTTGGAATGTCCTTTCTTCTTGGGAAAGCAGTAAACAGAAAGCCACCTCACCTGCAGTCAGAACATTCCTGAAGCAACATATATCTGCTGCCTAAGATAGGCAGGAGGATAAAAGCCCAGCCATTTTGGCCTCAATTCTGTCAACCCAACTATTCATAAAACTGGGTGGACCCAGAATCAGTACATTGTAAGGTAGAAATGTTGCATCTGTATCCAATCCAACCATCGCCAGAGGGCACAAGCAGTTAGTCCAGTCACCCACGTCACATCCCAAAGTTGCACTAGTGTCCCTCCCTCAGCTCATACTTAAGGCCATATGGGGGTCCCATAGATGAGCTAAAGGAGGAAGGAAAAAACCCAACCTTCACATGACAGTTGGCCAAGTATGTGATTAAAAGCCAAAAACAGATGATGACTTTATTCCAGCCACACTTATGGGTAGCCTTAGGAATAATGGAGAAGGAACATCTTCCAATGGGTAGAACATAAAGTAGTATTGTAAGTATATGTATCTGGTTATACATGCTGTGTGGAAGAGAAAGTGGGTCAGTGCTAGAATATATGTAGATTTGGGCAATGACCAATGGTCTGAATGTCTGATCAGGGACATAGAAGAAAGAAATAGAAGATATGTTCATAGCATATGGAAGTAGAAACAAAGCATAAAGATTTTTTGTATCAGATTTTAATGTCTAGCAGAAAGCATGCACCACAGAAGACACATTAAATAAGAATAGAACTCATCTCATTGACTTTAGACAGTCAGCAGCAGCAGCAACCCCAGAACTAGCACAAGGGTAAATGAAAGGAATGGCCATGGTGGAAGAAATGGAGGGTGTGCATGAGTCTAACATCATAGAAGACTATCACTTCCTAAGACTACTCTAGCTGTTGTTATCTCTGAATGCCCAACCTACCAATCATACAAACCAATACTACATCCCCAATATGACACTATTACTTAAGAGGATTAGCTGGCCTTTGGTGGCCAATTGACTATATTGGACCTCTTCCATCCTGAAAGAGCTAGTGGTTAGTACTCATAGGGACAGATAACTCTTATGAGTATGGTTTCCCCGTTTATGCTCATTGAGCCTCAGCCAGCACCATTATCTGAATGTTTACAGAATCCCTGAGTCACAGACATGGAATATCAACATAGTATCTAGCAGTGGATTCACTGCACAGTAAAGGAAGTGTAAAAGTAGACTCAAGATCATGAAATCTACTGCTCAAATTATTCACTGCACCATCCAGAAGCAGCTGGCCTCACACTGTATTAGAATTGTCTACCGAAAATGTCCCTGAAGTGCCAGCTTAGAAGCTATACTCTGTAGGAATTAGGTGGCCAGGATACAGTATAAACACTGAATTAGAGAATTTCAATATGGTGCTATGTTTCTAATGGAAAGAACATAAGAGTCACAGAAATAAGGAATGAAAGCAGGAGTGGCCTCAATTATCATCACCCCCCCCCCAATGACCCACTGAGGGACTTTCCATACCCACAACTCTGGGTTAGAAGTCCTGGTTCCCAAAGGAGCACACCCTTGCCAAGGGACACACCAGGGGTCCCAGTGAACTACATATCATGTTTGCCCCCTGGGCACTTAGGGCTTGTGTCTTCAAAGATCAACAGCCAAGAAGAGGAGTCAACATTGTGGCAGGGACATTTGATTTTAAGGCCATACGGAGGTCCCATAGAAGATCAGCAGAATATAGTGCTTCTTGGTCAACTATCTTCAACAAAGCAGGAAAGAATATCCAATGGAAAAAAGACAGTCTTTTCAACAAATTGGATGTTGGGAAAATTGGACAGCCACATGCAGAAGAATGAAACTGGACCACTTTCTTACACAAAAATAAACTCAAAATGGAAGAGGGAAATAGTAAACAAAACCAAAAGGCAACCTATAGAATGGGAGAAGATATTTGCAAATGTCTTATCAGATAAAGGGCTAGTATCCAAAATCTATAAAGAATTTATTGAACGCAACACGGAGAAAACCAAAAATCCAGTTAAAAAATGGTCAGAAGACATGAACAGACAAAGAAGGCATACAAATGGCCAACAGACACATGAAAAAATGTTCAACACTCAAGGTCAGGGAAATACAAAACAAAACCACAGTGAGATATCATCTTACACCAGTCAGAATGGCTAAAATTAACAACTCAGGCGACAATGGATACTGGCAAGGATGCAGGAGAAAGGGGAACCCTCTTACACTGTTGGTGGGAATGCGAAACGGTGTAGCCATTCTGGAAAACACTATGGAGATTCCCCAAAAAGTTAAAAACAAGAGCTACCCTATGACCCAGCAGTTGCACTACTAGGTATTTATCCAAAGGATACAAACATAGTGATTCAAAGGGGCACAAGCATCCCAATGATTAAAGCAGCAATGTCCACAATAGTCAAAATATGGAAAAAGTCCAGATGTCCGAAAGATGAATAGATAAAAAAGATGTGGTATATATATATATATATATATATATATACCACATATATATATATACCATATATATATATATACATATATACATATATACATATATATATATACATATATATATATGTATATATATATATATATATATATAATGGAATATTACCCAGCCATCCAAAAGAATGAAATTTTGCCATTTGCAATGATATGGATGGAACTAGAGGGTATTAGTTCCCTCCATACTAATGGAAGGAGTATGGAGGGAAAGCGAAATAAATCAGTCAGAGAAAGACAAATATATTATTTCACTCATATGTGGAATTTAAGAAACAAAACAGATGAACATAGGGGAAGGGAAGGAAAAATAAAAACAGAGAGGGAGACAACCATAAGAGACTCTTAACTATAGAAAACAAACAAGGTTTCTGGAGGGGAGATGAGTGGGGAGATGGGGTAATTGGGTGGTGGGCATTAAGGAGGGCACTTGACGGAATGAGCACTGGGTGTTATATGCAACTGATGAATCACTAAATGCTACGTCTGAAACTAATAATACACTGTATGTTAATTAAATTGAATTTAAATTTTAAAAATTTTAAAAATAAAAAATAAATTTAAAAAGAATACTTACAACAATAAAAAAAAAAGAATATAGTGCTTCTTTCATACACTAAGTGAAGTGAAGAATATAAATCAAACCGAGGTGTTCCACTCCATTCACTTAGGATGATCCACCCCCTTGCCCAATTAGAACTATGAATGTCCTGGGGCGCCTGGGTGGCTCAGTCGTTAAGTGTCTGCCTTTAGCTCAGGTCATGATCCCAGAGTCCTGGGATCAAGCCCCACGTCGGGCTCCCCACTCAGCGGAAAGCCTGCTTCTCCCTCTCCCATTCCCCCTGCTTGTGTTCCCCCTCTCGCTATCTCTCTCTCTGTCAAATAAATAAGTAAAATCTTAAAAAAAAAAGAACTATGAATGCCCAACAACCCTGACCTAAGATGGTTGTAATTACCAGGGGTTCAGGTCTGTCAGGAATGAGGGCTAAGATTACATCATAAACTAAAACACCAAGACCTGCAGAGGCAATAGCTGAGGTTGGGATGAATTTAGAAGAGAGTGTGGACAAGGGAGATAGTGAGTACTAGTCACAGCCCTGAGACAAACCACAGCTATGGGGCTGTATTTCTTCACATTTACCTCCATCTCCTAGGTCTTCCTCTCCTTCTGAGCGGAAGGAACTTCTGCCTGAACATAGATGTAGACATGGCACTGTGGAAAGGGTATACTGAAGCAGCCATGGGGTATGTCACTCAGATCTCCTTCAGGAGAGAATCTGCCCCAGCAGAGTAGCAAGTTAGTGTACAGCGTCTAGCGGCTGCACCTTAGGGATCTACCACAGCACCACTCATTCTAGAGCCCCCTCTCCCTGGGATCCTCCCAGCCAATGACTGAGCACTGTGGGTGACTGAGGCCAGGAGTACTGGAGCCTGACCATTCCTGTCTCCCATGAGGGCTCTGGGACTCTTCCAGCAAGTAACTGTTCTGGAGCTCCCTGTAGGCCTGGCCAAGACATTGCAGAGCAGCACCGCAGTCTGAGCTTCTCCTACTCTACCCTCCTTTTCTCCCACTTTCCTTTCACAAGCATTAGGCTTACATCAAGCTCTATGACTTTCCACCACCACTCCTGCTTCCTTGCCTCTTTATCCCTCATAAGCATTTCCCTCAGAGAATCCTTTGCACGTGTAATTCTATCTTGACATCTGCTTCCTGGAAGATACAGCAAGTACAATCAATTTTATCTATTTCTCATTTCTGAGTCTTTCAATATGCTGTTTTTCTGCCCAAATATCCATCCTCCCTTCACCTGGCTGGCTTCACCTCTGGCCTCTTTGACCACAGACAACAGATAGCTCAGGCATCACTTCGCCCAGTAAACCTTCCCTGACCTCTCCACCACCACCAAAATCTATGTTGGATGATCCTAATAAAGCATCCACAACACAATGTACACACTCATGTAGCCCTCATTCCTCTGATTTTTTTTTCCTTTGGTCCACATCCCTCCTCAAACTATAAACATCATGATGGAAGGTCAGTATCGATTTCTTCACCACTGTAGACCTAGTATCCTCCACAATGCTTCAAATACTTGGCATTTTTTTAAGGACCCAATAAATATTTCTTAAATGAGTAACTACACACAAAGTAAGAGAACGAAAATCATGGAATCCAGTCAAAGAAGGACCCAGGGAGGAAGGGTGGAGATAGAAGTTAGGAGAATTCCACTAAGTGAAAAACACTCTTCAGACATTTTTAAAAGGTACCGTGCCGTTTCAGAAGTGGGCAGAGTGGAAACTATTAAGGACAATGACCCAGCTCAGACACAAATACTCAGAACATTGGATTCTACCCATGACATTACTTTTATTAGCAATGTGGTCAGTTCTTGCCTACCTGGGGATGAGGATGTCATTGCACTCTAGAAGTAACGCAAGCCAGATGATGCCAAATACAATAACTCCCTAGAGTCACAGCGTTATTTTGGCCAATGATTAAGAACCAGTCTATTTATAAGTAGGTTATGGCACTAACTTGAATGCATAAAGATTTGCACCTCCTATCTTAGGAAAGAAAAATTAAAACAGAAGATGCTCTAAGAAGTAGCTCCTCAATTAATGCGAATTACAGGACACATTAAAAAGAAAAGTAGCTCCTCAAGACCTCTTCTTTCACCTCCCAATTTGTTGGACTCTCTTGTACTTACTCTTGTCAACTCGATTCCAGATTCCAAGTTTTATATACCAGATTCCATACCTGCTTCTAAACACTATTGGATTCAGTGACTCTGAGTTCTTTCCTTGACTTTTGTAACAAGGTTATGTATTCTTCTATGTTTGGGACCATTTTCTGTTCCAGCTATTTCTGTGTCCATCTTTACTTCGAGTGAAGACTCTCCACTCTGTCCCAAAGGAAACCCAATCCTCGTCCTCATAAATAGGCTATTTAATTTGAGGCAACGAAAATCATCATTGTAATAATATTTATTTTAAAATGTATCATCCAGAAGCCATTAAAATTACATTCATTTTTCTGAGTTAAAAAGAATTACATGCATGAGTACATAGTAAAGTCTATTAAATCAACATTGGTTTGAAGGTAGTTATTATGAAGTCATCAGAAACTGATGTCACTTCAATTAGACATCAAAAGTTGACATGCCCAGGAATTTATCTTATGCAGTAATTTTGGTCTTAATGTATCACTTTCAAAAAGCCTTAAATTCTCAGAGGGACATTTGTTAAAAGGATAAAGCATGCCTGAAATGTAGAACATTTTCCAGCAGTGTTCTTTCTCACTCACTGATCCATCCTCCTTCCCCAGCAAGGAAGCCATGCAGGTTTGCCAGCAGGCTGTACAACCTATGGAACGACGCAGGATGCAGAGGCACTTCTTAAGCACAGCTGTAGCACCTCAATGCAGAGGGCAAGATCTAAAAAGTAGACAGGTTTTCAAATACAGATGGTTGTCGGGGGTGGGCAGTGCAAGGGTATCTGGGGCTGAGGTGGAGAACCAGCAACTCAAATGAAAGAAATAGCAGGTTTAAAAGGACGAGTAAGAGGAGGACCAGAAAAAAATATTACAGACAATAAATTACAACCCACAGCCCAACCCAGATGTTAGTTTATGACACTCCAGTAGCCACTGCACGGAGAGTTTAGTGAACTACATTTAACATGTGTGCATTTCATTTTATTTAATGTTTAAGCTCTTTAATTCTTTGTGTCTATGAAAAGTCACAGTCAGAAAATCCAGATGGACTATATTAATCAGAGCACATAATTTTAGTGGTAGACATGCTTATTCCCAAAGCCTGGATATATTCCTAGAGCCTTCGCAATGCCTCGTTGTCTCGAGGTAAGAAATATGGTTGGCTCAGCAGCATTTGTTAATTTATGTAAGAAGGAAAATGAATCACATATAAACATATGGAAATATCCAAATGCCAATTTTTTTTAGGTTAGCTCTTTGCGTCCTCATTTTCCTTTTAACCTGGGATTTATGCTATCAATTTTTAACATTAAACAGATTCCTCACTTATACTTAGTTTTCAAATGTGTCTGTGTATGTGTGTGTGTATAAATCTAAAAGATATGTGCATATATATATATATATATATATATATATACCAGACTAAGTAAAATTAGTGTTTTCTTTGGATAGAAAACTGACAAAGAATGGGAAATCCTTACTTCAGGATATTACAGCTAAGGGTTATGAACATTTAAGCAGGAGTTACTGCCATCCAGAGGCAGAAAGCCATGAACTGCCATATCCTATTACAGTTTTACCAAAAAGGAAGTAAGCCAAGAAAAATGTGTACATTGTTGCAGTTTTGCCCATTAAATCATCAAAGAACAGGAAAATAATACTTATAATCAAGTGTCACTGGGTCTGTGGTCCTACTGTCTTCATAAGTGATGGAGTGTATTTAGCATTCATCAAAGCTAGTCATAGTGAAAGAGAATGCAGTCTTCTGTGATATAAGGCTAACCATTTCCACAGACTCCTCAAAGTGCAAAAGTATAAAACATCTTGAAAATGAACTCTTCTACATTTCTTTGAAAGTATATTTTTCTTGTTTTGAAGCTATATGATATCTCAGAGGAGACACTAAAAATTAATGTTTCCAGTGGGTGATGAAGGCAGCCCATTACCCTTCAGCATAGATAGTATTTACTGGCTATGAAAAGCCTATTACGACACTAATATCCATCATATAAAATAGCACTCAGTATTTGAATGTGGGATTCCAAAAATTTTTCAAAATGTATAAGGTAAATAATTTTAGTATAGTTAGTAAAATCACAGCTGAAAAGTGCTGGGATTACTCTGAGGGAGTTCCTTATTATATAGTTTCTGACTTAGAAAACGACCTGTTATTTTTCTAGGACTCCATCATCTAATATTACTATCTGACTACGTAAGGGTTAGTTTTCTACAGCTATTCCATAGGCCAAATTCCCTGTGTCAATCAATGAATAAACAAATACATTAACTCTAGAGTATTACTGCTTATTTACATTTTGTTGAAGATCCAAATTCAAAACTTACATCAATTTGAGGTTTTAACACAGGAACAAATAGTGATTCCAAACTACGTCTGCCACTTCCCAGGCACTTTACGTACCCGTGACAGGTATAGATATAATCTTTTTGAATCCTTTTTAAGACTTTGAATACATATACACACATACATACACAAGCTGAAAGATTGTAAAAATACAATCCTTCTATTAACCAAGGCTACTTCAATTTTCTAACCAATTTACTCAAGGATTTCAGTGTCAGACCATTTTGAATCAAATAAAATCACTGATAATTAAATAAGAAAATATTATTAAATAATAACTGTCATTTCACCAAAAATATTTGTTGTATATGTTAGAATGTTTTCTAGGAGCCCACACTCAAATGTGCTAAGAGGGCCGGGGAATGAAGAAGACTTCACCCATTAGCAGTATAAATAGTTTTGACTTTCAAAAAAATCCCAAAACTACATTTCTGTAGTGCCTTGTGCTTTGATCCCTGTCTGAAAATGCTATTTTTGTTTGTGAGTATCTTTCCGTTAGACTTCTTGCATGAACAGGGTTATCAGTGCCCTCTACTGGTTTTCAGCCTGAAGTAGAAAGAAAGAAAGAAAGAAAGAAAGAAAGAAAGAAAGAAAGAAAGAAAGAAAGAAAGAAAGAAAGAAAGAAAGAGAAAGGAAAGGAAAGGAAAGGAAAGGAAAGGAAAGGAAAGGAAAGGAAAGGAAAGGAAAGGAAAATGGAAACAGTCTTTCAAATCCTGGGAAATTGTACTCTATCTAAAATAAAAAAACAAACAAAAACAAAAAAAACACTCACTTATGCTGATGTTATTTGTTCACTTGTTGTCTTAATTAACTCTTTATATCAAAGATCAGTTGTGAGGTGGGTTGTTTCTGAGGAGTTCCAAATAATTAAGTCTTAATGCAGCTCCAAAAAAGGAGGTAGCAGCACAGGATAAAGGAGAAAAAAAAACTGAAAATAAGTTGAAAATTATTTATTTATTTTTATACATACGTAAACTATTTGTAAATGACACAGGATAAGGTTTGGTGATATATACATATGAAACCATTAACAATAGTTACATCTGAAAAAAATACTGGTATCAGAGATATAAACTACAGGGTATTATTTTCACTCTTTCCTTACTACACACATTGTTTAAAACTTAAACAAAGGGATTGCATCCTGAATCCCTGTACTTCTCATCTCTTCTCCAACTACCATTCTCCCACTGGGACTCAAGCACCCCTCATTAGTCTGCTAACTTCTCTCCTGCATCCCTTTTGATCTTTCTGTAGCTAGTCTCATATAGCAGGTGGAGTATTCCTTCTTAAATATGACTTAGGTTATGCCTTTCCCTCCCAAATCCAGCCTGTGGCTTTCCATCATATTAAAAAATAAAAATAAAAATAAATAATCAGTTTTGTTCCCCAAATTCTCCAGAAGCTAAAAAAAAATGCCTGGTACATAGTATGCTCTTTTAAAATAAGTTTTTAATGAATAGATGAATACACAAACAGGAATGTTCTATGACAATTTTAAAACAAAAATAATTCAACTTAGACAATAGATGAAAACTGGTTGCTAACAGTTTGATTTGAGTGAATTCATTTTACTTCTTTGGATCTTATTTGTCATATGGACTAAATAATGACCCTAGGTCTAAAGTTTTAATGGTTTGGGGTTTCCAGTTTTTTGCACCTAAACACACACACACATACACACACACACACGCACACGTACACACACCAGATGTCTGCTTATTATAGGAGGAATCCTATCTTAAGCTGTTTTCTGATGACATTACACTATACAAGTGACAGAACTCTAAAGAATATAGGTGATACTGAATACTTGCTATATGCCAGTACTATGCTACACATTTATAAACTGACTTAGAACTTCAGGTATATTCACTTATTTATACTTCAAACAACCACTGATGTAGGTGCTATTATTATTTTTAATTTCAGATGGGGGAAATGAGACACAGAATGATTAAATATCATTCCTATAGCCATAATTAGTAAGTGATACGTTTAGGATGTAAACGCCTTCTTTCTGGTTGCATCACCCTAAGCCACCCTAGACCAGTGGAGAGTCACCAAAGGAATGCCAGGTGCTGATAGGCTTTGTCTAACCAGCCTCCATTCTTAGATTAGAAATGAACACATCTTCCATTGACTCACACAGTAGATGTGTGGATATTTGTACAAAACTGGGGTTCTGTGAGGAAGGAAAAAGAGGGAAATGGATTCTATGTGGGCAAACAATAGTATTTCTTACAAAACAAAGACTCATTAACAACATAAATGTCCACCACTCACAGAGAGAAAGAAAATGATTCCGTATCACAAAGGTAAAATATGATGAAGCCACTAAAAATGAGGACAACACTGAACAATAAGAAAAATGCAGAGATACAGAAATGCAGAGAGGAAAATCAGAAAGCACTATAATTATAATTATGCAAAATTATACATGCATATGAACAAGATGGAGAAAAACTGTGTGTGTTTAGTTTTTTTTATTTTTAGATTTCCATTATTCCTGATTTATTATTGTTTGTGTAGCAAAGAAAAAGAAAACCAGTAATCAACATCAATTTTCCTAAAAACCTACTCTAGACAAATGATCTAAATATAATATAGCCTGAGCAATAGCCCAAAGAAAACTATAAAGAATGTTTATCACATAATGAAAATATTGATCCTCATGAAAAGCACATGATTTGTTATATTCCTCCTTATTATCTTCCCTACTATCATTTCCTTAGCGTGAAATATTTCCTTTAATACATCTCATTCCTCAATTCTAGAACCTGTCTCTCACTACGCAATTACCTTAAAATTTAATTCATAATGTCTTCCCTGGTTAAAACCATCCAACAGAGTTTATTCCGTAATTCTATACCTTATTAGCAATTAAGTGTATGAGACATTTCACATTCACGTAGTTTATCATCAGTGAAGTACTAAGAAATTTCAAATATTATATAGCAACTACAATTGGAGAAGAAGCCCACAGGTAACATGCTTTGTTTTGGGAAGAGAAAGAGGAAGTGTGTTTGTTATACAGAGTGGATGGGTAAGATTACTTTCCTGGAAATTTACCCCACAAATTGTAAAACTTCAAGTTTGAA
Organism: Ursus arctos; assembly: GCF_023065955.2. Classification (NCBI taxonomy): domain Eukaryota; kingdom Metazoa; phylum Chordata; class Mammalia; order Carnivora; family Ursidae; genus Ursus; species Ursus arctos. The sequence continues at coordinate 36,397,796 of NW_026622874.1, forward strand.
AAAATTAAAATCACATCGTTTTCCCATACTTTGTTAAACTATATGTGTATGTAGGTATATATGCACACATGTGCTGTGTATGCACCAGGTTATAAATGTTTTTATTTTTGTTTATGTGTGTGTGTGTTCTACAAATAGATCTAATTGAATTGTAATTAATTCAGCTTGGTGCTTTCTTACTGTTTTCTTCCCTTATATGCTTAAAAGTCAAAATATAATCAGGAATGTCTGATAGTATCTACACACTGACTGGGATGCAATTTGAATCATATCTATACTAGACAAATATTTGCAACTGTATAACATTTGGCCAAAAGGATTCTTTACATTTCAATATTGTTTGCCACAAAATGGTAAAAGGATCAGAAAACACTCAACTGAATTGGAAAGAGAAATTATCCTAACTAGAAAAGGCAAGAGTTCACATCTAGTTCAATCATTTTCAAAACAAGGTTGATAAAATTAGCTATTAACAAAACAAAAATGCATATTTAGGAAAAAATAATGTGAAAACAACTTAAGATATTATATAATTTATAGATAATATTTATAAAATTACAGAAGCAATAAATTCAAGTTCTATGATAAGAAATAAAACTTTCAATCAACAATAGAAATAAACAATAGAATTGTATTCCCAAATATTTTAGATCACAGATAATTAGTTGCACAACATAAAATTGATATATTAAAAATATTAAAAAAAAAAATCTAGGGACACCTGGGTGGCTCAGTTGGTTAAGCATGTGCCTTCGGCTCAGGTCATGATCCCAGGGTCCTGGGATCAAGTCTTGTGTTGGGCTCCCTGTTCAGTGGGGAGCCTGCTTCTCCCTCTGCCTGCCACTCCCCTCTGCTTGTGCTCTCTCTCTCTCTGACAAACAAATAAAATCTTTTAACACACACACACACACACATACACACACACACACAAAGATCTATTCAAACACACTAAAGCCTTAAGGTACTATTTAGAATCCTGTTCAGGTTAAAGGAAAAAAAACAGAACCTAAAGAAAGAAAATATATAATCACTGAAATTAAAAATTTAGTGGGTATATTACATAGTGGACTGCATAAGGCTAAGAAGTAATGATTTGATAGTCAATCTAAAGACTAACCCACGGGGCGCCTGGGTGGCACAGCGGTTAAGCGTCTGCCTTCGGCTCAGGGCATGATCCCGGCGTTACGGGATCGAGCCCCACATCAGGCTCTTCCACTATGAGCCTGCTTCTTTCTCTCCCACTCCCCCTGCTTGTGTTCCCTCTCTCGCTGGCTGTCTCCATCTCTGTCGAATAAATAAATAAAATCTTTAAAATAAATAAATAAATAAAATAAAGACTAACCCAGAAGACTGAAGAGATAAAAAGATGTAAAATTTGAATGAGAAGTTAACAGACATGAAGGAAAGAATATCATGTCTAACTGCAGTAACAGAAGTAGAGAATAGAATAAACTGGGGGATAGGCTATATACAAAAAGTCTGTGGCTAAGAAGTCAGATTCAAGAATCCAAATCACAAGCATGACAAAGAAAAATTCTACACTTGGGCAAATCAGAGTGATACCACAGGATTCCAAAACAGAAAAAAACAGGTTTCTAAAGCAGCTAGAGAGAGATGACATATTACTGCAAAGGTATAATAATTAAACTGAAAGTATAATTTTTAACAGAAAAAATAGAACCAGAGGACTATAAAAACATCTTCAAGAACAGGACAAAATAAACACCTCACTCAATTAACATCTCTGAAGATTTACCTCCAACAGATCTCCTCTAGACTAAGTTGTAAAGAAGTACTTCAGGAATATTGAAAATTACTCAAAACAGAATGAATAAGAAACAAGAAAGGATGGAGCAAATAAACAAATAAAAGTGAAAAATGGAAAAATATTTACCATACAAAATAATAATAATAATTAATTATGGAGTCTAAACAAAGATGGAATTAATACTTGGAATAAAAATATATACAAGATAAGGGGGTTCAGTGAATTTTAAGTGTTTAGATATATTATTCATGAGTAGAGTAGGGAAAATTATTAACTTCAGACACTGTCAACATATACACACATACATTATAAGTATTAAAATTTAAAGATAAGCACTTTTGTAGATTGACTGAATGGCAGATTGATTGATGGACTCTAATTTCTCATACCTCCCTGAGTCCATAACTTTGGCTCCAGTGGAACTGCCCTTCCCAGTCACACTTGCCTCAGTCTCAGCAGACCAGCCCAAACCCCTGCCCACACCCACATCTCCTGACCCATGAGTTTTGCAGGGCCTCATTTCCAAGGGTAGGGGCAACAGGTCTCCTTTCAGAAGCAGACCAGAGCACACTTAGTTAAAACATGCTACATTCAGGCCAGGGACAAAACACTGCCCACAACAGGCAAAGACAGCCTCTGCAGATGACTGGCCTGAAGAATAAAGTGCCCAGGACACAACAGCAGAGCACATGAGTAACACATGGAGATACTCCCTAAATTATCAGGCCCTGGGGAACACAGGACACTACACTGCAGGGCAATACAGGACAACTTCTTCATAAAGCCATTATCCTCAAAAACAGGAGATGTAGCTGACTTTCCAAACACAGAGAAGCAGGCACAGAGACTTAGACAAAATGAGAAAACAGAGTAATTTGTAACAAATGAAAGAACAGGACAAAACTACACCCAGAGATCTAAGTGGAACAGATATAAGTAACATGCCTGATAGAGAACTTAAAGTAATAATGATAAAGATACTCACCTGACTTGAAAAGAGTGAAAGACATCAATAAGACTCTGAACACAGATATAGGAACAACATAATATAAAGGGCTAAATAGGCAAAATGAGAAACATGCTTGATGAAAAGAAGAGCAGGAAAGAGAAAGCAGAGGAATAAATTAATGACCTAGAAGACAGAAAATGGAAAATAATCAAGCTGAACAAAAGAGAGAAAAGAATTATGCAAAATCAGAATAAACTTAGGGAACTCAGTGACTCCATCAAACATAATAACATTCATATTATAACATAATAACATCCATCAAACATAATAACTCCATCAAACATAATAACATTCATAATAACATTTCCCAGGAGGAAAGAAAGGAGAACAGAAAATTTATTTGAAGAGATAATAGCTGAAAACTTCCCTAATCTAGGGAAGAAAACAGACATCCAGATCCAGAAGGCACAGATAACCCCCAACAAAATCAACAAAAGTAGATCCATACCAACACATATTATAATTAAATGGCAAAATATAGTCATAAAGAAAAAATTTGAAAAGCAGCAAGACAAAAGAGGACAGTTATATACAAGGGAAATCCCATAAGACTCTAAGGGGATTTTTCAGCAGAAACTTCCCAAGCCATAAGAGAATGGAATGATGGAATCAAAATGCTAATGGGAAAAATCTATAGCCAAGAATACTCTATCCTGCAAGGTAATTATTCAAAATAGAATGAGGGATAGATTCCCAGACAAAATAATAGTTAAAAAAAAAGTTTTCCAAACAAAAACTAAAGGAGTTCATGACCACTAAACCAGGCCTGCAAGAAATATTAAACAAGACTCCTTGAATGGAAAGACCAAAACTAACAGCATGAAGATAGAGTAAACAAAAGCAGTAAAAATGAATATTTTTGTAAAATATCTGTCAAGGAACTCACAAAATAAAAGATACAAAGTGACACCATATACTTAAAACGTGAGAAGGAGAAGAGTAAAGAGTGGAATAAAAAAAATAAGACCTAGGGCACGTGGGTGGCTCAGCTGACACATCTGATATGTGATTTTAGCTCAGGTCATGATTTCATGGGTTGTGGGACTGAGCCCCACATTGGGCTCAGGCTCCATGCTCATCAAGGAGTTTGTTTGAGATTCTCTCTCCCACTCCCTCTGCCTCTCCCCCCACTCATGCACAATCTCTCTGTCTAAAATAAATAGATCATAAAAAAGAAAAAAGACCCATCTATATGCTGCTTACAAGAGACTCATTTAATGCCTAAAGACACCTGCAGATCGAAAGTGAGGGGATGGAGAAACACTTATCATGTAAATGGCTGTCAAAAGAAAGCCAGAGTAGAAATACTTCCATTGCACAAAACAGACTTTAAAACAAAGACTGCAACAAAAGACAAAGAAGAACACTATATTCCTTAAGAGAACAATCTAACAAGAAGATACAACAATTGCCGATATTTATGCACCCAACATGGGAGCACCCAAATACAAAAAAGTTAAAAACAAACATAAAGGAACCAATTAACAGTAATACAATAATAGTAGAGGACTTTAACACCTCACTTACATTAATAGACCAATCTACAGAAATCTGTTGCATTTCTATACACCAATAATGAATCAGCAGAAAGAGAAATTAAGGAAACAATCCCATTTACAATTGCACCAAAAATAAGATATCTAGGAATAAACCTAACTAAAGGGGTGAAAGATCTATATTCTGAGAACTATAAAACACTGGTGTAAGAAATTGAGGGCAACACAAAGAACTGGAAAGACATTCCATGCTCATAATTTGGAAGAACAAATATTGTTAAAATCTCTATTCTGCCCAAAGCAATCCACACATTCAATGCAATCCCTATCAAAATACCAACAGCATGCTCCATGGAACTAGAACAAACAATCCTAAAATTTGTATGGAACCACAAAAGACCCCAAATAGCCAAAGCAATCTTGACAAAGAAAAGCAAAACTGGAAGTCACAATTCTGGACTTCAAGCTTTATTACAAAGCCATAGTCATCAAAACAGTATGGTACTAGCACAAAAATAGACATATAGATCAATGGAACAGAATAGAAAACCCAAAAATGGACCCACAATTGTGTGGTTGATTAATCTTCAGCAAATCAGGAAAGAATATCCAATGGGAAAAAGACTCTTCAAAAATGCTTTTGGGAAAACTGGACAAAAACATGCAGAAGAATGAAACTGGACCACTTTCTAACACCATACACAAAAATAAACTCAAAATGGATGAAAGACCTAAAGGTGAGACCTGAAGCCGTTAAGAATCCTACAAGTGAGCACAGGCAGTAAATTCCCTGACACTGGCTATAGCAACTTCTTTCTAGATATGTCTCCTGAGGCAAGGGAAACAAAGGCAAAGATAAACCATTGGGAGTTCATCCAAATACAAAGCTCCTGCAAAGCAAAGGAAAGAATCATGTGTATATGTGATTTATGTGTATATGTGTTTATATGTCTATGATAACGGCATATAGATTATCAAATAAACTAATGAAATAGAAGAAAAAGTCCAGTAATATATTCGTGTGTGTGTGTGTGTGTGTGTGTGTGTATACACAACTGCACATCGGTGGAGAAAGGGATAAACTGATCAGTAAATAGTGCCAGGACAATTGGTTCTGCATAAGAAATTAGGTCTCAATGTTTACCTTATGCAAAAATAAATTCCAAAGGCATTAAATAACTGCATGTGGAAAGCAAAATGATATTTTTTAAAGTAATGTGGAAATTTTTCTTTTTGATTTTAGAATAAGAAAGGAAATTCTTTAAAAAAAATACAACCCCATCCTTATGTTTATTGCGGCATTATTTATAATAGCCATGATATGGAAGCAACCAAAGTACCCACCAATAGATGAATGGAAAGAGAATACATATATGTAAGAATATATAGATATAGGTAGAGAGAGAATGGAATATTACTCAGCCATAAAGAATAATGAGAGCTAGCCACTTGCAACACCATGAATGGACCTAAAGGTATAAGCTAAGTTAAATAAGTCAGACAGAGAAAGACAAATATCATATGATTTCACTCATATGGAATTTAAGAAACAAAACGAACAAACAACAAAGAAAAAAAAGAGACCAAAAAAAGTCTTAAATACAGAGAACAAATTGCGGTGGCCAGAGGGGAGGTGGGTTCGAGATGGGTAAAACAGATAAAGGGGATTAAGAGGTACAAACTTCCAGTTACAAAAATAAATAAATAAATAAAGAAGTCATAGAGATGAAAAATACAGCATAGGGAATATAATCAACAACACTGCAATGTTGCTTGGTGACAGGTGGTGACTATACATATCGTGGTGTGCGCCGAATAATGTATGGAATCACTGAATCACTACATTGTACACCTGAAATTAATACAACACTGTATGTTAATTATACTTCAATAAAAAGAAAAGGCAAATAACTTTAAATGAGCTCCCAATAGGAAAATGAACAAAGTCTATGACCAGGCAATTCACAGAAGAAGAAAACAAATGGTACATACACATGAAAAGATCTTCAACAAGTGACGAGGAGAAAGATGAATAAAAACCACACTGAGGAATCACTTCACACAGTGATATTTACAAAACTAAATTGAAAAAGGAGTTCAACAATACAAAGGGACATATGGAATGACAGGAAGTATGAATATACACCAATACAAGTGCTTAGGAAGTTTATTTGTAACTATCTCCTAAATTTAAAGATGAACACCCATTACCACTCGTCATTCCACTCCTAGGAAACTTTAAGATATGTACAAAGAAAACTAGCACATAAATGTTTCAAAAATATCCAATAAATAGATTCAACAATAATACCTACCAAGTAGAGGATAGATTAATAATTTATGCCATATTCTGCAGCATACAATATATAATTTTAAAAAGATGAAAAAGAACTCCTGTATCAACATGAATAAATCTCACAGAAACAATGGAGCAAATTCCAGAAGGATATAACCAGTAGTTTTATCAATTTCTAGTTTATATAGTGTTTTAAAATACCTAAAGAAATAGGATATATTGTTTAGGAGTAAGTTGGCATGCATTTAAACAAATAAATATATGGAAAAATAATCAAAAATTCAGACAGTGGCTATTCTGGTAAAGAAAGAGAACAATATGAGTAGAAATGGGCCAAGAACAAAATGGAATTTAATGATATTTGTAATGTTTTATCTCAATCTATTTTATGTGTATATTTATTACATTAGTTTTGACATCTTTTTATATCAAAATGTTTTCATTTAAAAAATAAATAAAGGGGTTCCTGGTTGGCTCAGTCAGTTAAGCATACAACTCTGATTTTGGCCCAGGTCATGATCTCAGGATTGTGAGATCATGTTCTTTGTCGGACTCTCCACTGAGCGTGTAGCCTGCTTAGGATTTCTCTCTCTCTCTCTCCCTCTGCCCCTCCCCCCACCCTCTCTTAAAATTTTTCTTTAATTTTTAAAAATTAAAAAAAAATAAAAAGGGCATATAATCTAGAATAAATGTGTGAATCCCCGCTCCATCATTACTACATTTCTTTGAACCAGTTAATTAACCTGTTAGAGCCTCATGATCTGATAGAAAAATAGTTACAATACCTAACTTACAGATTTATGGTAACAATTAATGCACTACTGTTAACATCTGTAAAGCACTTAGTTTTAATGCCAAATACAGAAATTATTCAATAAATGGGAGCTCTCATTACCTGTATGTGCCTCATCCCCTAGGGAGTTGTCTCTTGAACCTGTTTATTATGGAATTATATCCATATTGCAGTGCAGTCAGGGTTTTCTCAAGAAGGACGTACTAGTTACCATAAAGTTTCTGACACCTTTAGCACCTTGTCAATCATGTCATGTGAAAAAATAGTTACTTTGGGTACTAAATGTTGCACCACATTTAAGCCGACTACTGAACTGACATTCAGTTAATTCATGAACAGATAAACAAAATTATCAGAAAATCTCACTTCTTTGCTAATTGCAAAACAAGCAGCTCTCTGGTCAAGAACTAATTCTAGACTAGCATTTAAGCAAAGTAGGTAAATGAGCTATTCATAGAGCCTAAGAGGTTTTTTAATAACTTTGGTTTTCTCCAATAAAGAATGTGTTGCTCTTGGGAGTACTTAAGCTTTGTATTAACAGGCAACTTGGAGTTTTTTATTACACTGCATTTCCTATAGAAAAGAGAATATAAATATACCTTCTAAAGATAAGCAAGTCAACAAAAGATATTCTTTCTGCTCTTTGACCCAATTTAGTCCCCAAAAATATCTCACTGAGAAAAAGAAAAGTCCTTTCACATGCTTTTATACGTACATGGTTCATCAAGTTTATGGTACTTTTTGCCATTAAATTTTATTTTTACTTAAAAAAGAAAAAATAGATTTGAATATTAGCATGCCAACCACCATGATATTCTATCTCTCCTTAGTCTATCTAATTAAAAATAAATCTAAAATATTGGCGAGGAAAAATATTTTTAATGAAAATGACCCCTTGATTCACCACTGTAAAGTCAAACTCCATAAGCAAAAACAGACTCTTGCTGGCTGGTGAGCAAACTGCATTATTATTATTTGCAAAAGTCTATTTTCATCTCATCTCTTGCAAATCCACAGAAAATAAGGAATAAAAATCCTCAAACAACCATAAATGTTAAATAGAAAGTCTTAATAATTAGTTTTGATCTCATTATTTTTCTCTCCCCTTCACCTTTCCAGTGTTTTGGTTCAGGAGAGAAAATGAGATTTTCTGTCCTGAAATTGTGTAGTCTGGCTAGAATATGAAACCAAACACTCTACGACTAGAGGAGGGAACAATGTAACTTGTGATTATACTGGCCAAACTGGAAAAAATGTCACCTCAGGCTAGGTCCTCCAACACACACATTCCAAACGGCAATGAGACATGAATTTATCCCACCTCATCTCTCCTATTTTGGTCCTGAGCTAGGATATCTCTTGTTTCAAGCCTGCCTGAGTTCCCTTTCAGCCTAATGAGTCTTTCATCTTAGTAAAGCAAAGATATAACAAGCAAATGCACTTTTTTGAAAAAGAAAGCAGGGATTATTACATTAATATTAGACAGAATACAGACAAAGGTATTAAACGCCAAAGAAGGATACATTATAATGCTGAAGGCTATAAATTGCAACGAAGAACAAATAACAGTCAATTAGTATAAACTACAGACACAGCAACAGCTTACATAAAAAAGCAGCTACAGGAGATAGAAGAAATGCAGTGAAACACTAGTTACAAATGATTTTAAATACCTCTCTCATTTCAAGACAGATTTAGTAGAGTAAAAGTTAGAAAAGATAGAGAAGACTTAAAAAACCCAAATGCATAAAAATAAAAATAAAAAATCAATAAGGTATATTAATAGGGAAATACTGTATACTACTACTTTGACAGTAGATAGGCTATTTTCAAGTGAACATAGATCACTCATAAAAATTTACTACATATAAGCCCCTACACACACAAGTTACTAAGTTCTAAAAACTGGAGCTAGTTTAAAAATATTAAAGTTGGGGCACCTCGCTGGCTCAGTTGGTTAGGCGATGGACTCTTGATTTTTGACTCAGGTCATGATCTCAGGGTCAAGGGATCGAGCCTAGCCTCATGTGGGTTTCCGCACTCAGCAGGGAGTCTGCTGGAGATTCTCTCTCCCTTTTCCTCTCTCCCCCATTCACCCTCTCTCTCTCTCTCTTTTTAAATAAATAAATAAATCTTAAAAAATAAAAATATTAAAGTAAACAGTAAAAACAGTATACTCTAATGTATACAATAAAAGCAGAAACTAATAACAAAAATTGCAAAGTCCCTTCTACTTGCAATTTTTAAAAATAATATTAAATATCTGTTGTTTCCTGTGTTAATTTTAGCCATTCTGACAGGTGTGAGGTGATATCTCATTGTAGTTTTGATCTGTATTTTCCTGATGATGAGTGATGTTGAGCATCTTTTCAGGTGTCTGTTGGCTACCTGTATGTCTTTTTTGGAAAAATGTCTATTCATGCTTTCTGCCCATTTCTTTTAACTGGATTTTTTGTTTTTTGGGTGTTAAATTTCATAAGTTCTTTATAGATTTGGGATACTAACCCTTTATCAGACATGTCATTTGCAAATATCTTCTCTCATTCCGAAGGTTGCATTTTAGTTTTGTTGATTGTTTCCTTTGCTGTGCAGAAGCTTTTTATTTTGATGAAGTCCCAATAGTTTATTTTTGCTTTGGTTTCCCTTGCCTCAGGAGATGTGTCTAGTAAGAAGTTGCTACAGCCGATGTCAAAGAGGTTGCTGCCTGTGTTCTCCTCTAGGATTTTGATGGTTTTCTACCTCACATTCAGGTCTTTCATCCATTTTGAATTTATTTTTCTGTATGGTAAAAGAAAGTGGTCTAGTTTCATTCTTTTTCATGTTGCTGTCCATTTTTTCCAACATTACTTATTGAAGAATCTGTCTTTTTTCCATTGGATATTCTTTCCTGCTTTGTCAAAGATTAGTTGACCATATAGTTGTGGGTCCATTTCTGAGTTTTCTATTCTGTTCTATTGAGCTATGTGTTCGTTTTTGTACCACTACCATACTGTCTTGATCGCTATAACTTTGTAATATAACTTAAAGTCAAAATTGTGATGCCTCAAGCTTTGCTTTTCTTTATCGAGACTGTTTTGGCTATTTGGGGTCTTTTGTGGTTCCATATAAATTTTAGGGTCGTTTGTTCTAGCTCTGTGAAAAATGCCGGTGGTATTTTGATAGGGATTGCATTGAATGTGTACATTGCTTTGGGCAGTATAGATATTTTAACAATATTTGTTCTTCCAATCCATGAGCTAAGCAAAATAAGTTAGTCAGAGAAAGATAAATACCATATGATTTCACTCATATGTGGAATTTAAGAAACAAAACAGATGAACAAAGAGGGACAAAAAGACAAATCATAAAACAGACTCCTAACTATAGAAAACAAAGTGAGGTTGCTGGGGGGGAGGTGGGCAGGGGAGATAGGTTAAATGGGTAATGGGTATTAAGGAGGGCATTGATATGATGAGCACTCAATGTATTATGTAACTGATGAATCACTACATTCTACTCCTGAAACTAATATTACACTATATGTTAACTAACTGGAATTTAAATAAAACCTTGAAACAAAAATAAATAAAATGAAATATAAATAAAAAGAGACTCTCTCATTAAAATAAATAATTAATTTTTAAAAATAAAAAATATAAATGATACTAAACAACCCTTGGATCAAAAGGAAAAAACACAAAATGAAATTACACCATTTCTAGAAAATATTAACAATGAAATAGCTTTCTAAATATATGGAATACTATTAAAGCAGTGCTCAGAGAAAAGAACGAAATACTTATGTTAATAATAATAATAAAGAATGCATCTCAAGGATGTGAGGGCGATCTGGCTGCGACATCTGTCACCCCATTGATCGCCAGGGTTGATTCGGCTGATCTGGCTGGCTAGGCGGGTGTCCCCTTCCTCCCTCACCGCTCCATGTGCGTCCCTCCCGAAGCTGCGCGCTCGGTCGAAGAGGACGACCTTCCCCGATAGAGGAGGACCGTTCTTCGGTCAAGGGTATACGAGTAGCTGCGCTCCCCTGCTAGAACCTCCAAACAAGCTCTCAAGAATGCATCTCAAAAAGACAGAAAAAGACCAACAAATAAGCCAAAAAATAAACCATAAGAGAACAAAAGGAACAGGTTTAAAAGTCAAAAGATAATAAAATAGAAAAAATAAAAGGAGCAGAAGTTATAAACTACCAACCAACCTAAAATTGGATCTGTTCTTCACACAGGATAAATTCCAGCTGGGTTAGAGATGTGAATGTGAAATAATTATAACTACACAAGTTCTAGAAGAAAAAAAAAATGAATGTATCCCTTTAAAATTGATTGGAAAAATTTTCTAACTATACTTTGAAATGCAAGAGCCACTGAAAATAGACAGTAAATTTTACTATATAAAACAAATATTATTATTAACTAAATGCAAAAGCTAAATGATTAGTGACAAATTGGAGGAAAAAATGTAATTTTATCACAAAGAGATTATATCCTCAATACATAAAAGATTCCTAAAATTTGAGAAGAGAAAACAACCTGTTTAACGAATGGTATGAGGGTACACAAATTTTCTAGTTCTGCATTTAAGGAGCTTAGAAGTTGTGACTCTATCCTAACAAGTTGAAGAGTCTGAAAAATTAACAACTTTCCTTGACTTTGTAGGTAAGATGAGATCATCGTAAAAACCAGTTCATTTCAATGCTGGAAAGATAGACAAACTAGTGGAGACAAAAATAGGGAGATAGACACAGGGAGAAATAGCTTACTGGAGCAGAAACTCTGGAATGGAAACTGCTGTGGGCTCCAGTGCCAGAGTAAGAACACCTGAGCTGAAACTGATGAATTGCTGGAGGCTCTGTGTAGTTAAAAACTGAGAGTTAAAAACTCCAGGGAGACAAAGTAATAGCTGAACTCTCACACTATCATGAGATTTACCTTTAGGACTTGAATTGATTCCCACAGTAAATATCAGAGAAAAACACCCTCTGGTTCTCTCTGTAGGGGGAGAGGAAAAGGAACCATTTTGAAATTTTCCACACACCCTTCACAAGACCCAGCCCTCAAGAGAACTACTTAACCAGAGCCTACCCTGACCTAGGGAAAGGAAATACCCAATTCCAACGAGTCTATCTTTCCCATGAGAATAGGGAAATACACAACTCCAGCCCACTCTGGCCATCCTCTCCCACCTAAAGGGGCAGAAGAAAACTGAGAAACACTTGTGAGGTTCACAATTCAGACTCAGGCTCACTGAAAGACTGAGACCTAATCATAGGATTATATTATCCATACTATTATACATTTACCCTCCCCCACACATTACCACCTTATTATTAAGGTCTTTTTACAGCAGTTCCTGTCATCACGTCTGCCTATCAGGCGCACATTACAAGGTATACCAAAAGACAACATAAGTTGAAGAGACAGAGCAAGCACCAGAATCAGACACAGCAGGAATGTTGGAATTACCAGATCAAGAATTTCAAACAACTATGATTAATATGCTAAGCACTCTAATGGATAAAGTAGACCACATGTAAGAACAGATAGGCAATATAATCAGAGAGATAGAGATCCTAAGAAAGGAACAAACAGAAATGCTAGACATCAAAAATTGTAACAGAAATGAAAAATGCCTTTTGATGGAGTACTAAGTAGACTGGACATGGTAGGGAAAAGAATGTCCAAGTCAGAGGCTATATTAATAGCATCCTCAAAAACTGAGAGAAAGAAAAAAAGACTGGAAAAAACCCAGAATATTCAAGCACTGTCGGTAATTACAAAAAGTATAACCTACACATAATAGAAAATGCCAGGGGAGAAGAAACAAAGAAGCACAAGAAATTTTTGAAGCAATAGTGATTGAGAATTTCACCAAATTAATGCCAGACACCAAACCACAGATCCAGGAAGCTTAGAGAACAAGAAGCAGTATGAAAAACAAACAAAAAAATACACGCAGTCATATCACTTTCAAACTACAAAAAATCAAAAATAAAGAAAAAATCCTGAAAGAAACCAGAGAGGGGGAAAAGAACACCTTACCTATAGAAAAACAAAGATAAAAATTATATCTGACTTCTCCTCAGAAACCATGTAAGCAAGAAGAAAGTAAAGTAAAATATTTAAAGTCATGAGAGAGGAGCACCTAGGTGGCTCAGTCAGTTAAGCATCTGACTTCAGCTCAGGTCATGATCCCAGGGTTCTGGAATTGAGCCCTGAGTAGGGCTTCTTGCTTGGCCAGGGAGCCCGCTTCTCCTCCTCCCTCTGCCTGCCACTCCCCCTGCTTGTGCCGTCTGGCGCTCTCTCGCTCTCTCTCTGTGTTAAATAAATAAATAAATAAATAAATAAATAAATAAATAAGATAATAAAAATAAAAAATAAATTGATGAGAGAAAGAAAACACCAATATAGGATTCTGTACCCTGTGAAATTATCCTTCAAAAGTGAAGAAGAAATAAAGATTCTCTCAAACAAAAATTAAGGGAATTTGCTACAAGTAGAACTGTCATGCAAGAAATGTTAAAATCCTTACAGAGAAGGAAAATAATATAGGTCAGAAACTTGGATCTTCAGAAATAAAGGAAGAGCATATCAAGGAAGGAATAGTGAGGGTAAAATGAAAACTTGTATTTTTGTTATTCTTAATTTATCTGATAGCACTTTATTCAAAATAATAAGAGCAACAATGTAGCTGATTATGTGTGCGTGTCTGCGTGTGTGTGTATGTACATATATCTATGCTTGTATATAAGGGAAATGAATGACAGCAATGATATAAGGCATGAGAGAAAGCAATTAAAATTATTTTGCTATTGTAAGGTACTCACATTACCAGTGAAGTGATAACAGGGCTTTTTGAAAATGGTCTTAGACTAGCTATAAATGTATACTGCAAAATCTAGGGCAACCACTAAAACAAAAGTATAACAGATATGCTAACAAAGGAGAAAAAATATATAAAATACTCAATTAAAACCACAAAAGATAGTAAAAGAGTGGAAAACAAAAATAGGAACAAAGAGTAAGGGCAACAAATAAAAAATAATTAAAATATGGTAGCCATTAACCCAACTAACAGCCACTTAGAATCTCAGTGGTCTAAATATACCAAGTAAAAATAAATAAATAAATACACACACACACACACACACACACACACCCATTAAAAGACAGAGATTGTTATAGTGGATCAAAAAACAAGACCCAACTATATGTTCTCTGTAAGAAATCCACTTTAAACACAAAAACACATATAGATTAAGAGAAAATCGATGGAGAAAAATATAGCATGCTAACCCTAATCAAAAGAAAGCAGGAGTAAGTACATTAATTTCAGACAAAGGAGTCTTCAAAGCAAGGAAAGTTATCAGGGAGAAAAAAGGGGCATTAGTAATGGTAAAGGAGTTGATTCTCCAGGAAAACATAACAATCCTCAACATGTATGCCCCTAACAGTAGAATGTCAAACTACATAAGGCAAAAACCAAAGGAACAGCAAGGAGAAACAGATAAATCCACTGTCACAGTTGGAGACTTCAACACCACTCTACCAGAAATGGACAGATCCAGCAGGCAAAAAATCTATAAGGACATAGTTGAACTCAACGACATCATGAATCAACTAGATATAATACATATCTATAGACTACTTAATGAACAACAGCAGATAAACGTTTTTTTTTCCCCCAAACTCTCTTGGAACATTCACCAAGATAGACCACATTTTAACACATAACCTTAAAACATAAAACATACCTTAACAAACTGAAAAGATTATAAATCATACAATGTCTGCTTTCAGACTAAAATGGAATTAAACTAGAAATCAGTAACAGAAAGATAACTGGAAAATGCCAAAATATATGAAGATTAAACAACATATTTCTAAATAACACATGAGTCAAAGAAGAAATCACAAAAGAAATTTAAAACATTTTGAACTAAATGAAAATAAAACACAAATCAAAAATTTTGGTGTGCAGCAAAAGTAATGCTTACAGAGAAATTTATACATTGAATGTATATAATAGAGATCTAAAATCAGTCATCCAAGTTCCCACTTTAGGAAATTAAATCCCAAGTAACAAGAAGAAAATAAACAAGATTTAGAGCAGAAACCAATAAAATTTAAAACAGGAAATCAACAAAGATAATCAACAAAACCAAAAGTTGGTTCTTTAAAAATAACAATAAACTAATAAGCTTCTAGCTAGACTAAGAAAAAAAGAGAGAGGATATAAATTAGAGACTACATCAGAAATGAAAGAGGGGACATCACTACAGATCTTATGACAGATCTTATGACAGACAGACATTAAAATGACAAATAACAAAGGAACACTATGAACAATTCTATGTCCACAAATTCAATAACCTAGTTGAAATGGACCAATTCCTTGAAAGATACAAACTCATATGAGTCAAAACTCATAAAGGAACAGAATATCTGAATATGCTATATTTAAAGAAATTTAATTAATAATTAATATCCTCCCAAAACAGAAAGCACCAGGCCCTAAATGATGACGATACCCTTTTATATGTAACACTGAAGACATGATCCATGAGAGAAGTAATTGATATTATGGTTATATTACTTATTGCTAAAAAGAAATGACCTATCAAGTCACAAAAAGACAAGGAGGAACCTTAAATACATATTACTAAGGGAAAAAAAGCCAATCTACAAAAACTATCCACTGTATGATTCCAACTATATGACATCCTAGAAAAGGCAAATTATGGAGACGACAACAACAGCAACAACAACAAATCACTGCTTGCCAGAAGTGAGGAGAAAGAGATAACTGGCAGAGGCACAGAGGATTTTTAGGGCAGTGAAAATACCCTGCATAATGATGAATATATGTTATTATACATTTTTACAAATCTATAGAATATACAACACAAAGGGTGAACTCTAAAGTAAATGATGGACTTTGGGTGATTATGATGTGCCAATTTAGGTCCATGCTTGGCAAAAAAATGTGCCACTCTGGTGACTGATGTTGATAATAGAAGGGGCAGGACATATGTGGGAAATCTCTCTACCTCCCTCTCAACTTGTTGTAAACCTAAAACTGTACTTTAAAAAAAAAGGTATTTTTTTAAATGCTACGGAGGAGAAATATATATAGCTAATTCATTGGAAAAGAAATGAAACTATCTATTAAATATGTAAAAAGATCCTCAACCTCACTTATGAGAATGACCTAAACAGAAGACTACTCACTGTAGCATTATTTGCTAAAGCAAAAGCTAGAACAACTTAAACGTCCATCAGTGAGACACTAGTTGAATAAACTATGGTACATCAACACAATGACGTGATATGCGATATAAAAAGAAGGAAAAACTCTAAAACTGATAGGCAGCAATCTGCAGCTATTTCACTAACGAAAAAGCAACCTGTAGAAGATCACTGCACTTCCAGAGCCAAAATCTGTCTTTGTTATCTATTGCTACAGAAAATATTGCCCCCAAGTTTAGTGGCTTACGATAACAAATATCTCACAGTTTCTAAGTCAGGAATCTGGGCACAGCTTAGACTGTCTGGCTCACAGTCTCTCACGAGGCTGCAATCAAGGTGTTGGCAGTCATCTCAAGGCTTGGCTGGAGGATCATCCACTTCCAAATTCGCTCATGTTGTTGACAGGCCTTAGATCTTTGTTGGCTGTGGGCTAGTGACATCACTTCCGTGACACATGGACTTCTTCCCACAAGGCTGCTCATAACATGGCAGCTGGATTTGCTCAGAACTAATAAGCTTTCTTTTATGAAACAAGAAGGTGTGTGAGTCTGTGCGTGTTTGTGTGTGCGTGTTCATGCGTGCAGAATTAGAAAATAACCATTTTTTAACTCCAAATGAGCTAATGGATTGAGGCAACAATTGCTAATAGATATTAAATCACTGGGAATTTTAAAATGGAAGGATCAGGCTGACAGCACGTGCAACCAATGAGCAAACTTAGCTTCATTAAAGGTGAACAACCAGAATTATGTTCCTCATAATATATTGGATATATTCTTTTACACAATAAAATAATATGAAATAAAATGAAATGAATCAAGCCTCTAGATTTAACTACCAGTTTATATAGAATACAGAGATGGAGCAGCAAGGTAAAAGACAGAACAAAGCATCAGCATAATGCAGAACATGGAATTTTTTTAAAAGACAAAAGACCCATTTTGTCTCCCAAAAACTCATGGGCATGAAAAAAGGGGACCATAGTAAGGGGTTCTTATAGAACAAAATAATCTTAAGGCAAAATATCAAATGCAATGTGTCATCCTTATTAGAATTCTAATGCAAATATATTACTGCCAAATTTTTTAACATTCAGAGAAATTTAAACACTCACTATTTGAACTATTAATTCTGTTAAGTGAGATAATGGAGTGGTACTTACATACATAAAGAATTATTCTCGTTCGTTAGAGATGGATAAAATAACACGATGTCTGGAACTTGCTTTAACATAATCCAGGGGGGGAAGTATGGGGGACAGGAAAAATAAAACATCTTTTTATTTAACCATTAGGTAATTCTTTTTCTCACCTATTTCTTTTGGAAAACTGCAAGTAAAAACATCTGAAAGCTTCATATATCTGCCTTTCTTAATTTTTCATGACACAGAGTTTCAGAGCTGACGAAAAACATTGCTTAGAAATGTTGGGTCAAACAGCTAAGGAAGAATATTTATAGATCGCAAAATGTATTAGTCAGAATAGGCTAGATTGTAAAGAAACAAACATCCCTAAAATCTCAGTGACTTAATAACAAATGCTCACTTTTTGCCCATACTACATGTCCAGTAAGAACCAGCGTGCACAGGGACTCAACGGTTCCATGTGGGACAGCTAACCTCAGTTGCCACAGGGGTGGAAGGAGTAGCCTAGACACACGTTTCCATGTTTTTATTTGAAAAATGACACAGATCACTGCTATATCTAGTCCACTGGCCAGAATACATTATGTGTCTCAAACCCAACTGATGGGGATGCTGGGAAATAAAGTGTCCCCATGTATCCAATAAGAATAAATTAAAACAAAACCTTTAAAATACATATTATGTCTATTCCAGTTACAATATCCCTCTTACTGTAAAACCATTATTGAGGCACCCCTTACAAACTCCGAAATGGTGCAAATAAACTTAATCTACAAAATCAACACTTTTGTGGTTCTAAATAGATATACAAGAACCAGACAGACACTCACCAGGTCTGCAACATTAGGAAGCTCATCCTAGCATTGTCAGAGATTTTAGATTTTAGATTTAGATTCTTTGAGGACTGTATTTTGTATTTGTCGTGTGTGTGTATGAGAGAGAGAGAGAGAGAGAGAGATCATTGAAAAAAAAATGAGTGGGCACATCTTTGTCTCACTCTAGCAAAGATCTTGATGGAGACTCAGCAAAAAAATACCAAAGCCTGCCTGGACTATTCACTGAAATGCCTTCCCATCCACAAATTATTCATTCATTCAACAACTGCATGTGTCAGGCACTGTTCTAGGCCCTGGAGGTACAATGAATAAAAAGAGATGCCATTCATCCAATGGCATTACTCTACCTGCTTAAACTCATACTTTAAGAAATATACTTCAGGGGTTTTCTCTGTCTACAGATTGCCTGATGGTAACATGGAGCAGATAACAGGGTGAGATCAACTCCTATAGATAGAAGGAGAAGGTTTTTCTACAGAGGAATAGAAATTTATACTCTGAAGAATTCAGCAAAGTATTATGTATATTATCATAGTTACATCAAGAAATCAGATGTCCCAACCTGTTTTCCTAATTAAAGAAAATTAAGGTTTCTCCACGCCACTCATTTTTTCTGAATGTTACATCTTATCAACTGCTATACTGTCAAGCCAGTTAGCTTGTATTTTGCACCTATATCAGAAAAGCATAAATCAAAATGTGTTAAATCATTTAATAACCATGTGGTACTTTAATAGGCAGGCCTTCATTTCTAAGTAGCACAAGCCTTTCAGAACTCTTGAAATAACCTCTCTTTTTCACTTGAAGAATGCTGCTTTTTTTAAGCATATTGTTAACATCCAAAGGACTTAACGTTTAATTCTACATGCTGTTAATGTAATAAAGGGGAAATTAAGCAATTTATGTGACTAGCTGTGTATGCGGAAAGTATGTAGCCCTTTGTAAAGGTAACAAGTAAGATATAGGACTTCATGGATTTACTTAATAACATTACTTTCCACACTGAAAAGAAATAAACAGCATAACTATTCCTGGGGTACTTTGTACTTATGATAAATCATATGGAAAGATAAATGGGAATATATTTCCCTTTCAGAAGGGCAACTGCTGTGTCTATTCTGAATTGTTCGTAGGCTAAGTTTCAAATGGTGGTTGATTCCTGGCCTCTACCACTCCCCTTGTTTTGGTATGTCAGAAGTTATCCTAAAAAGGAATGGGGGAAATTAGGCTATTTTGCTACTTGATCACTGCTCTAATAAAAACCTTTGGATACTGCACCTTTTGAAGAAAATAAGATGGAGGGATTGACAGTACATTCAACACGTCTCCTATCACTTCAGATATATTCAACATTTATAGTTATGTTAACAAGTTCTTGTTTTTAAGCTCTGGATTATACTTAAGGATGGGTCATGTTTGAGAAATAAAATCCTTTAATGATTCCCTTTTGGTCTTTTTTTTTTTTCTCTGTACCCATTTTGTAACAGTTGTGAATGTATATACATATGTAGAGATTTTTAACCATGTGAAATTGCTATTTTTTTAGTTAAAAAAATGATCAAACATGGAAGTCACCAGACGATTATGCTTTATATGAAAAAATACTGAAGTGAATATAGAACTTAAAATACTGTTAAACAGTAAGTTCTTTATTAATATTTGTTGAATAAATAGGAAAATTATAAAATTATCTAGGGACACCCGGGGGGCTCAGTTGGCTAATGTCTGCCTTTGGCTCAAGTTATAATCCCAAGGTCCTGGGATCGAGTACCACATGGGGCTCCTTGCTCAGTGGGGAGGCTGCTTCTCCCTCTGCCTGCTGCTCCCCCTGCTTGCACGCACTCTCTCTCTCTGACAAATAAATAAGTAAAATCTTTAAAATAAATAACTAAAATAAAATAAAATTACCTAATAGATGAAAGACAATCCAAATTTAGTAAATGAATCAAGTAATCTTTCCAAATTATTTTTGAAACACTAAGCTAACGTCTATATGGACAAAATAATCACCTACATTTCCTGTGCTGTCCAATTTATATTTTCATTTTAAGATCTCAAACTTAAAACGTTCTACAAATCCAGAAAGCAACAAATTCTCTGCTGCAAATTCCAAAACTGACTGCTTTTCATTAGCTGTTTCCAATGGTGAAAGTAAAATTATAATAGAAATCTTTTTAATTGACGTTCTAAAGTATCCCCCAAAATAGGAAAATTAGCCTGCAAAGCAAAATAAAATGGTTTACGATATAATAACCCTTAAGCCTACCAATCATGTCAGCCTGCATTTTTAAGTCAAAGTTGATTATTGTTTTTCTTAAACATAATATAAGAACTGGTGCTATATAAGTTTTATGAAGGAAATTGATATTTAAAGGAGAGTAACTTGTTTTAAGATTCTACTAGCAGTTAACTTTATATTCCTAGTCTCCTGTTTCCAAGAGATAATTTCTCTTCAGGATGTCTCACAAAATGGATAGACTTCTGCAAATTGAATAGAAAAAAACAGCAAAGTTCTTTGCTGCTTTTGGTTTTTAGATGAAGGCTAGAAAATCTTAGCTTATTCTCTGAATTTCCATTTTCAAGCTGCTACATTTTTTTCATCCCTTTTTTCCTTGATTTTTTTTTTTAGCATTAGGCAACATTCATCATAAAAAGAAGCTTAGAAATCTTTGTGCATCTACTTTATTAGTTATTTTCTTTAAAGCAGAAGATATATGGAGGAGCAATTTGTGATTGTTTCTAAAAGCACTTTTTTTAAAAAAGCAGTAAAGATGAATTTTAAGGAAGGATCTTGAGGCCACTTGTTCCATCTACTGTTCCAATAAAACTCTTGTGTGTGAGTGGAAACGTGGCCATTGCATGTAATTTCTCTCTCCTACGCAGTATGAAGTCCAGTTGAATATCCCATTGATTCCACTGAACTACCCACCACACAGATATTTAATGAAGTTGGTAGTTTGAGAGGACAAGTCACAGGATGTGTGCCACTAGACCAAATACCTCCAGTGTAACATTGTTGTCAGCTCTGCCTCTATCATGAGATGATCTATTTCAATAGCATGTGAGAAACAATTGATCTTGCAGGTAATAGATAACTCCAAAGCAATAGCATCCAAGAAAAGCAGAACAGAAATCACTTGAGCACCATTTTCTAGTGCCTCGGATTGAAAATGAGCTTTCGTGGGGCGCCTGGGTAGCGCAGTCATTAGGCGTCTGCCTTCGGCTCAGGACGTGATCCTGGTGTACCGGGATCGAGTCCCACATCGGGCTCCTCGGCTGGGAGCCTGCTTCTTCCTCTCCCTCTCCCCCTGCTTGTGTTCCCTCTCTCGCTGGCTGTCTCTCTGTCACATAAATAAATAAAATCTTTAAAAAAAAAAAAAGAAAATGAGCTTTCGTGTGAGCCTAAACGTAAAAAAGATGCATTCTCGTTTTCCAGAATATTTATATAATCTGCTATATTTTTAAATCTGTATATGTTCATCAAAGATAGAAAAAGCCATGGATTTTATTATATATAAACTGTGGGCATGCTAACACTGTACTTGAGATTGATGGGCCGATTCTCCAAATCCTAGCTGTAATTTTCCACCACATTTGACCAGCTAAATACACATATTGTAAAGAGTTTTGGCAACAGTTTTCCCTTCATTGTCGGTGGTTTTTTAAACGCTGACAGAAATAGGGAGGAAATCCTCAAAAGAATGAAATCATTAGGGTAAGTTCTATTTGTATATTTTTAGACAATCAGAACAATCCTTTGAAGGCAGTTTGTGGTAATAATTTTATGCACGTTTCCTATATTGCCTGTGCCTGGAATCTGCCCTGATCTGGCTTCCTGGCTGGCTGCCCTCCTGTAAACACTGTAGAAATGAAATGCTGCCACAAGGAATTGTCTTCGAGACTGGCCACTCTACTAAAGCACATGGCACAGTGGCAGTCTGAGTTAGGAAAACAAACCACTTCATCAGATTGAAGAAATTCCTGCTAAATGAATCGTGCGCCTTTTTTCCTTTAGTAGTGGTGATGAGGATAACTGTATATTGAGCACTCAGTGAGCACCTACTGGTGTAAGCACAAAGGTAGGCACTGAACGCACTTAACCTCTTCCTTGTAACAACATTACAGGAATTGTGTTATTCTCCCAAATTTCCGGGTGAAATAAACAAAGGCCAATAGAGGTGAAGACTCTTGTCCAATGTCCAATGTCCAATGTCTCATGGTAAGAGGCATCTCCCCCGCCCAGCACCTAACTACAAGAGCTAGAATTCTAACTCAGCCAGCTGACAGGTTCCTAAAGTCAGCAGCAGCAGTCAGCTGAGTCCTGAGCAAAATAAAGCAGGATAGAATAGTGCTTTCCACGGAGAATGAGTGATTTATATTGTCATCTATCTTTTAAGCCTGTTAACATGCCTCCCAAGAGGTTGCCTGGGTCTGAACAAAAACTAGAGAGAGAATAACAACAAAAGTGTGAAATGTTGTGTTGACATGAAAACCAGAAAGAACGTTTAAATCTATTTTGAAAAATAACTTTCAATTCATCCAAATAAATTGCATCTACCTTTATGAATGTGACTTCTGCTGTCCAATTTTAAGAACAGAAAAAAAGAATATAAAAGAGAATCTGAAATAAACTGTGACATGACTCTCAGTGCATGTAATAAAATTCTTGCTTTCAGAATAGAATTATGTAATTTTAATCAGTGCAAAATTAGCTTCTACCAAACACCACTAGATAAATGATGAATAACAATATTTTTAAATCTCACTTAGAAAAGTTCCAAATTATTAGGAATGCAGTGATAGTTTAAATACCTCCTTTATTCATCTAGCTATTTATTATTCATTCTACAAATAATTAATTAACACTAGCACCTAAGGATAAAGCAGTGGCATATAAGCATGAAACATGGTCTCCGCCTTTATGGAGTTAACTGACCCAGGAATATCTTACTTTCATTATTTAAACATTTGCGTTCGGAGTGTATATTAAGTTCCTTCTATGCGTGAAGTACTCTGTTTTATCCTCAGAATAAGAAGGTGATGTATACACAATGTCTACTTCAAATAATGCCTAAGATTATAAGGCAGGAAAGCAAATTGTAGTGGTTCAAGAAGAGATAATGGAGGCAGTGTAGACTAAAAACCAAAGTGGGGTGTAGACAGTCCAGAGCCAGGGGTGGGAGACTGTCACTCTTCATCTCGAGTTACTATTACGGTTGAGGATGGGCAGGAGGATGGGCAGCAAAACTGTATTGCAGAAGAGATTCGCATGTGGAGTAAGGAGACCTAGGTTCTCATCACAGCGTCTGTGCTAACATGCAAGGGGCCGAGCTCCTTCTGTCTCAGTCTCATCTGCCAAGTAAGAGAATTTGCACTAGGTGATCTGTATGTTCTCTTCAATTAACTTAAACAACATGAAACTTTCTTTTCCATTTTATTCTGAGGAGAGGTTATAAATATAAATACATTTTATTTCTATGATCAGCAACTCAACCTTTCTAAGTGGAAAAGATTTAGTATTCCATATGTACTATTTTCATCTTCCTAAACACCTTTTAAACACTTGTTTGCCAGTGGTGATGAGCTATGCAGTGGTCAGAGTGTATCTTGGGAGTTTATTCTTAAAGGTGAAAATGATAAATAACAGGTATGTAATATCAATCTATATTATATTGAAAACTGCATATGAAAAGTAAAGATTCAATTGACTATTTTATCAATACTGTGCCTTCCAGAAAGGACCTGCCTTGTACTGTGTGGCATTGATAGTCACCTGTCTCCTGTGAATTGAAGACTCTATTTCTAAACTATATCTGTCATTACATATGAAATTCTACCATTCCTGGTTTATTTCTTTGGGTTAAGACAATTATCTCTGGGATTTCTCATCCAAGATGCAAATACCCCTCAGAGAGTTCACTGCAATAAGCCATAAGCTGAGAAGAGATTAAGAAGAGAAAATATAAGGCGTATACACTTCAATGACTGGGAGACAAAGAAACTAAATGGGAACCAGGCTGCTTTGCAGAGGCTCTTCACAGAGAGAATCCTGGTTCATCAGAGGCCAAGTGAAAGCTCTTTCCAAGTGATGCCAGAAGGAAGATTTGGCTGTGTCAGGAAAAGAAACACCAAACAAGGTGGGAGAATGCAGAAGACAAACTGTGTCCACTTTCTAATTTTTGCAAGGGTTAGTCCTAGCCGCCATGTTTGTCATCTAGTCAGTAAAACTTGGGGCGATTGAACTCTTCATCTTTAATCCTGAAACATTTTAATTGTTTAGATATGTTCATGGACATGTCAAGAGTGGTTGAAATTAAATGAGATATTGCACATGAAATGTCTTGTATCAACTCTAAAGTATGAAACAGATGTTACTGTTTTTATTTGATAGAGAAAGCAAGGGCAAGGGGCTTTAGAGGATAAAGGGTAAGGGAAGTAGCTATATAAATACACAGAATTGTATCTGGCAGCATAAGCTAATTTAGCCCAAAAAGCAATTCTGCCTTCTTTTAACCATAACATCAATCCCTCACTTCTGAACAGAAACGTAGGTGGGTCTTATAGAGAAAACCTTTCCCCGCCTAAACACAGCAGGGCAATAGCACAGCACAATGGGCTCTTGTCAGGAAGAGAAGCAGGTTACCCATTGCCTGCCCAGAAGACATTAGGGTTTCACATGAGACAAACTCTGTTCTATATCAGATAGAAAAAAGGGGATATGGACTACATTCTAAATATCAGCTAGAATTAATCAAATTACTCAGAGTCCATTTATGAAATGATCTGTGAAGGACAGTAATTGTGAGCTCACCTTTGAGCTTCCCATTAATGAATAGGCTGTATCATGCTTATCTAGCCACAGTATCTGCAGTAATTAGGGAATGATTACAAAGCATTAAAATTTCTAAAGGATTGATTTTGACAGTAGTTAAGGACCAGCTCTACTCTCAAATATTTACAATGGTCACATCAAGTCTTTTGAAACCTCTGGATCACTAAAGCAAAATAAACAGAAAATAGTTCCAACCTCAAATAGAGAAGAGATGAATTCTAATTCCTATATAGAAATCTTAGTTTTCTTCCACAAGTTGTGATAATCTAAACTGATGTTCATGAAGCTTGATTCCATAACAATTCCAAGTATCAAATCATACTATTCCAGATTCAGTTTCTGTTTCCTGAAACACTTGTCCATCCTCAATTCTATTTGCTCCTTTTTTTTTTTTCCATAATGAAACAGATGGACACCATTGTTGCCCTGATTTCAAATAATAACCAGAATGTTCCACTCAGGAATCCCAATCGAATCAACACTATCCACCTGTGGGTGCCTTTAGCACAGAAAATACCTGGAGGCGGAAGTACCTACTACTAGAAGCAGTTAAGCTGTGACAAGAGACACACAGAAAACTGAGGTTTATTTCAGAGAAGTCCAAGCTCGGGGACCAGGCTCCCTAAAATTTCTGGCTCTGATTATTAACCTAAGGCCCCAGAAGAGACATGGCCAGCCATCAAGGCCTTATGGAGGTTGTATTACTGAAGTGACACAAGCCTGGCGAAGAGTGGCCTAGGATGGTTCAACCACATAGAGTCTAGGCCATCTCTAGCCATGCTCTGCAAAGCACAGTAATAGGAAGTCAGCTTTGAAAGTAACTTTCAATAAAATAAGAGAGAGAGGATCCTTATATATAGATTCATGATCATCAGCCATACAGGGAAGTATGTTTAATGCAATCACCTGTTTCTGAATCCAAACAGCATCCCATCCGTACAGTAGACTCACATATACAGTGTTTCACTTTCTCTTTTCTGCCCTTCTCCATGTCAACAGTCTCCTCTGATATAAAACCACATGCTCATTACCAACGTTAGAAAGGAGAGGTGCTAGAGCAGATGGTTCCCCTTGCAGACCCAAGGTCTTCCTACACACACTAGAATATCTAGATCTAAGACTGGAATTCTTGAACAGACTTTCTAAAAATCCTTGCATTTTAAAGCCGGAAAAGACTTTAAATATCAATCAAACTACATTTTAGAGATGAGGTGGCTGGAACCCACCACAATGGCAAGTGACCCAGAGAGAATGAAAGTCACATAACTCCAGCTAGGAGAGTTTCCACTACATACTTAACTACAAGTTCAATTGAACTACATGATTTAGCACTAAATGACATTATCTTAATTTTCTATTATTTCATCAATATTTCTGAAAGCAGTGGCAATGTCTTATTTTACCTTTCTCATTGTATTCAACTCAGGAAAAATTCCTACTAATGAATAGGAGCTAATTCATTCCAAAATGTTGATTAGCCTACCCTGCTCTAGGCAAGGTTATAGGTTCAATAACTGGAAGGACCAACTACTTCCATTCTGTAAATGTTTTCATGATGAGATCTGGGATCATTGCAGACCCTTATGCATATTACATAACTCTGGATTAAATCAGTGAGGAACAAAACTGTCTCTCTAAGATGATTCTTGTTTCACCAGAGTTCTCACCTGGAACATGGGAAATTAATTAAGCCATGATTCAAGATATAGAGTTCAGCTCCTTCTAGTTGCTAAATCCCTTGATCGAGTATTGACTAAATCTCACTGAAGCCCTGCCATATTGATTTCTCTACAACTACTGTGTCACAACTACTGTGGTTAAGGGAGGTAGCAAGAAAAGCTTTTAAATTCATTCAGTAGTAACATTTTTTATTCTTGTGCACATAATACTGGTTCACACCTCTGTGCCTTTGCATGCCACCAACAGCCAAGAGGATCCCAATGTTTGGTCAGTTTACTCATCTTCCAAGACTCAACTTGAGTCCAGGCAAATTCCCTGAGCTTTCACCACACATTCAAGAAACAATCTGTTTGGATGTCTTTTATTTCCACCAGCTAGAGCTGTAAAAATGCAGGAACTGGGTCTTTTTCATTATTACCCATAGCATCTACCCAATTCCTGCCTCACAGTAGGAGTGCAGTAATTGAACAAAAAAGATATAAGAGAACTAAGAGAGGCAAGATCAGGAACCCCATTTTTTTTTTCAGATATATTAATCAAGAGATTACAGTCCAGAGGACAGGGTGGCACCATAGGTTTGGGCAAGAAAAAGATATGACTCAATTAGTTCAGTCTATGGAAGAAGGGTAAGCGGGTCTCTCAGGCTAGAATTTAGCAATGATCAATGAATGTAAGTTTTAAGCAAGAGGCAGCAGTTACTCAGGTTATGAGCTTAGCAACAAGATGCCAAAGAACTAGGCAGGACACTGGAAAATAAATACCAGGAAATCAAAACTTTTATGACTCTGAGCCAGAGCTCTCTATAAACTTTAGGCCAAATATAGGGGCTGGTTTCAGAATATAGGACAACCCAAAATCCAAGCTGACGGCAAGTCAAAGTAAGTTGCTAGCATGGACAACAAAGAGACCAAGAGCAAACTAGTTTTGAAATGACTGAAATATAACTCAACATGAATTCAGTAAGACAAGGTTACATCCTAATATCTCTATCTAAAATGCATGAGATTAAAGCTCTTATAGAAATACAACATATGCAGAGAATATTTTTATAAAATCTCCCAGTTTTATTTCTATGCATATTCTAATATATGAGAATAATGTTATTATTCCTAAACATCTCTAGTCAAGATCTCTAAAGGAAAGTTGTTGTCCAATCATTCAGAAGTAGTATATACATTACACAAGCTTTCTGATATGACCATACCGAAAACAGTTTTAACTCTCATTTGATAAAATTGCTTATTCAGAATAAATCAAATTGACATTAATTTAAGCTTTTTAAATCTATCTTTATTTTGTATGTTAAAACCCCTGCCTTTACATCTTTGGTTTAAACCTGCAGGTTTATTTATCAGAAAATCAAGCTCAAAAGTAAAATAATAGTTTCTAAGGATGTTCTCTAATAGCTTCCAAATCATTCTTTGTGCAAAGATGCAAAGTTCCACTGTCACCTCAGTTTAAAACTTTGGTAATGGATCGGTCCTTTCTCCAAAGCCCAGTACAAGAAAGTTTCTCACACAACTGTCAGATGGCCTTGACACTTTTCCAGAATGCCGTGGATTTATATCCTTTCCAGAAAATATTTTAGGAGAAGAAAATAATGTTTATATCAGTATAAAATATGGCAGCAATGAAAGAAAATGATTTAGAAATTTTCCAGAATAGGTTTTTTAAAAGAAAGCCATTACCAAACTCCATTCTCCAATAAAAGTATTCCACTACGAAAGAGTAGCATGTGTATCTTGCACTTTGTTTCATAGGGGACTGGTTTAATGCCCTTTTAGAGCAGTCTACGGATACTCCAGGAAGAACCTTCTGAAAACTACAGATTACAGAGGACAGGTGATTGAAAAAAGAATTTAAAATGTTAGAACATTTACCGGGTTATTAGAGAAGACAGAAGTGGGATAGCACTCAGGTCAGAGTCAGTCATGTGTGCAGTTTCTTCTTCATTCCCACTTACCTGGGTGAAATGAAGAAAGCCAGAGAAAGGGTTTAAAATTACCTAACAGACTGTAGAAGTAGTTCTTCCAAGCACATTCTCACAGGAGCAAGCATTCCTTCTCCACCTTGACTTGAATTTTGGATTACAGACATGTAATGTATTCTTCAAGGAAGATTAACATTTGTTCCTAATACTAGCATTTTATTTCAATAAAAATTCTGTCTAAATGCAATGCGGTTACTAGATCAAATCATGGAACAGAAAAAAATACATATTCGTGAAAAAACTGGAGGAATTTGAATACAGTCTAGAGTTTAGTTAGTAGTAATGCACAAAGGTTGGTTTCTTAATTTTTCCAAAAGTACCAGGCTAATATAAGATGTCAACAAGGAAAACCGGATGAAGGGTCTATGGGAACTTGCTGTACTTTCTCTGCAACATTTTTGTGAATCTAAAATTACTCAAAAATTAACAAATGAATAACAAAAAGCAGAAACAGCAGAAACAGACACATAAATACATAGAACATACTGATGGCAGCCAGAGGGGAGGAGGGTGAGTGATGGGCAGAATAGGTGAAGGGGAGTGGGAGGTACAGGCTTCCAGTGATGGAATGAAGAAGTCATGGGGATGACAGGTACAGCATAGGGAATATAATCAGTGGTATTGTACTAGTGTTGTATGGTGACAGATGGTAGCTACACTGGTGCTGAGCATAGAGCATAATATCTAAACGTATTGAATCACCGTGCTACACACCTGAAACGAATGTAACATCATGTGTCAACTGTACTTCAATAAAAATAGATAAATAATTCAAAAATTAAATGTTTACTTTTTAAAAAAGCCTCTAATAAACTTGTTAAATATAGCATTGACCATTCTACACAAAACTTATTTCATTCATCCTGCCTTTAAAATGCACATAAAGTGTATTAAATCCGCAGCAGCTAAACTAATAACTTTAACTTGTGTTGGAAGAACAGATATTTATTAAAGCATCTGGAGATTCTGTAATCTCATTATAAATCAAATCATAGATGAAAGAGGATTCATGAAACAGTGAATAAAAATGCCAAGATAGTCATATGGCTCTTGAAAGGATAACAAATTCAATTAGTGGGGATTGTGAATTTCACATTTCTGTAAGAAAGTAACTTTTATAAAAACAATTGAAACTCCTTTTTACTGTGACATGCTAAAAGGAACAAATTATTAATTTATTTCAATTTAATCAAATTTTATTGACAGCATGTGACCCACTGCTCTGATTTATGATGAGAGTACTAAATAAACATAAAAACATAATACTGAACCCTTCATTGATTCACAACATCTACAAGGGTTTTTCCCAGTCTGTGTCTATGGTTTGAGCCACTGACAGAACAAACTTGATGAGTAAAAATAGAGAACTATATTTAAAAAAACTAAAAATTAATACAGAAAAGAAAAGTGAGGTTTTATATTACAAATACCTTTTAAACCTTCACCCAAATAAACTCCCATACCATCTGAAGGCATAATTAATAAAGAAGGCATATTAATAAATAAATATTAGGATCAACTAGAGTGATGATTGGGTGAGCAATAATAAGAACAGGGACAGGCATGGATAGACGTCATCCATAGTGATGCCCTCACAAGAATTCCCACAGAACACCACTTACGATCCATCCTCCTGTGGGCAACAGGCTTATCCATAATCACCCTAGATAATCAATCTTGCTCCTATTGTAAAAAGATATCCAGGAAGGACATCTAGATGGCCTCCCTTAGTGGTACATTCCAATAGTTACCAAATCTCATTTCTGGAGAAGTTTTCCCTTGCTTTAGTTTCCAAATTATTATGTAATCCCATGTAAGAAAAACAGGATATTAGTATATCAGCATTTATAACAATGTCTTCTCTGTTGGCAAAGCATGAATCAATCCCTCAGAGACTGACACTCTTCAGATGAAGGAACAGAATAGAGTTTCTGACACCTTATCCCTAGATGGTAACAAACCAATTTCTCCATAAGATCCTCATCCTAACTCATCCCAACATATCACAAAATGAGCCAGCAGACCTGGGAAGCCTATCCTGAACTATCCAATTTACTCCTCCTAGTATTCTAATATTCCCTAACCTAGAATATATATTTATAAGAAACATAAAAAACCTGCATAATTCAGTTAAATATGGCCACCTTTATCGAGATTTGGATTACAGTAAGAGTATGTTAAGACAATAAGATCTCTCCATGATGTCTAACATGGCATAAGCTTTACATTAATAAACTTCCACAATAAAACCCCAAAGCAGGTAGCTTATTAGGCAAATATTGTCCCACAAACTACTTTGCCTATACTTCATAATCTTCATGCAAGCTTATTTCAGTGCCTTCAAAATATTTTTTTCCTATTAAGAAACTTGAGAAATTTACTTAGACACTAAAATTAGCAAATTACCTTGGATTTGCAATTCTATTAATTGTTCTTCCCTTGTATTTCTTGGCAGACTCAGAAGACTTTGTAAAATCGACTTCTACCTAAAGTTGACGAAATATTTTAGGCCACTGGAAGTGTCACAAATGTCATTTTCCAGGCCAGTTTCAAATTGAAAACATGTTTATACTTTGCACACAATTTTGTCACACAACTACTCTTCAGTAATCTCACAGCAATTCCAATGATTTTTTAAAATAAGGTTATTTGTGGATATGACATGTGGCAATTTTTGACAGACCAAGTGAAAAATAGATGTTCAAAAATACCCATTTCTTTTTATTAAAATATGTTTAAGATGTTAATAGCAATTTTGTGTGGCAAACTATAAAATTTTTTAGACATTACCAAATTAACCTCACAGTGTTCAAATTAGTATTTTCTCTACTTTATCTATGGAAAAATGAGGCTAAAATACACTGTAAAGTCAGAGTTAATAAAAAGCAGAATAGAAAAATGATCTTCTACTTTGAATTCTAGCTTAGTGTTATATCCATAAGACCTTTTTTCATTATAGTAAAACTCCTAGATTATTGGAGCCATCTATGGCTTGAGCCACTGAAAGAACAAACTTGAGAAGGAAAATAAGCAACTATATTAAAAATTCACAAAGAAAAATTTGTTTTTTTTATAAATCCACCTTTTAAATCTTTACCCTATTGAATTCCTATTCTATCTAAAGGAAAGAAAAAAAATGTGTTAAGGTCTGATGGAATGATGATTGGGAGAACAATGATAAAAATAGTGATAGAAGTGTAGGATGATAGAATAAATTTGGGAATTCTTGGCTCCTTATCCAACCTAAGTATTTTTGTTAGATGTATATTTTTAATTCCCCCTCTGAATAACAGTTTCTCCCACTCACTGCTCAGTTTGAGCTCTACCTG
The DNA here is from genome assembly GCF_023065955.2 of Ursus arctos. Classification (NCBI taxonomy): domain Eukaryota; kingdom Metazoa; phylum Chordata; class Mammalia; order Carnivora; family Ursidae; genus Ursus; species Ursus arctos. Next base: position 36,430,211 of record NW_026622874.1, read on the forward strand.
TGGGAATGAATGAGTTTTTCCTAAAATCAAGTATAAGATTTATGTTACTGTGATTCTGGGTACACAGCAGGATGGACCAGACTGAAGGGGCCAGGACCAAGAGGTTAGACACCCATTGAACAAAGCAGGAGCCCAGGTGTTTTCAAAAGTAAATAGCAGAGGAAATCCAGTTAACATGACTATAGGGGGATGATGTCCAGTGTCAAGAAACAGGATGATCCAGGCAGGCAAGGAAGTAGTTGGTTAGCATTGGGGAAGAATAACAGGAAATGGTCAAGTTTTTCTGAAAAGAAGGTAAAACAAATGTCCAGGTATTCATAATGAAATAAATGGGAGGCTGGCCTTGGATTTCAGTAGGAGATTTCAGGGGACGGTGACAGCCTCTGGGAGGATCAGCAAGCACAAAACTGAGCCTGAGTCTGGGAGCTTCTAGAGTCCTGGGCAGGTTATCAAAATGGAGAACCAAGGAGAGGGGTCAAAGAACTCTCTCCCCAAGTTTCTACCCAATGGACATAAAGTTTCAACTATGCAAGATAAGTAAGTTCTGGAGATCTGTAGAATACTATGCCCATAGTTATCAATACTGCATTATACTTAAACATTTGTTAAAAGCATAGATTTCATGTTCAATTGTCCTACCACAATTAAAAACAAAAACAAACATCACTCCCTGGTCCCAGGATATAAGCAGCGGGGTCTTGGTCACTGAAAAGGCAAGGTCCTGCCACTAGAACCAAACTGTAAATTCAGAGCCATAGGGCATCATCCATTAATGTCAAACTGAAAGAACTACTGGCCCAGTAAAGCTTCTCCTTTACGTATTTTTTTAAATGTTATCCAACTCCCCTTCTCCAGGTTCCTTGTCAAAATAGGAACAACCAGTATTTTTCATATTCATATTTCATGTGTATGCCTCTTAAGTATCTTCCATTGAAACTTTTTTGTTTCTAATTACAGAAGTGAAGGCTTTTAATACTGTTAGTAAGCAGTTCATTAATGGATAGATCAGTTTTCTGAGTTGGGAAGGCTGAGCAGTTCCTATAATTCACTGACTTTGCCATTTAGGGCTTTTTTGATTGTGGGAATGGCAGCTGCTACATCACTGTGCTTATAGGACGCCTGAGAAGATCCCTACCCCTCTTCTCTCCCATCTTCCTTTGCACTGAAGCACTTTCTATAATTTAGCATTAATCATTCTCTTCTTTTAAATCCCTTTACTTCTAATCATTCTTGACTTAGTTTAAACTTTACTCCTAACAATTTATTCTGCCCCTGAATCAATTTGTTGCCTTTGCCATACCTAACGTTCCATTACCACATCATACTACGTTACAAGTCCTTGTTTACTTGCCTGTTCTCCGGTATACTACAAATTTCAAGAAGGCACTGATCAGATCTATCTCTTATACAGTTGCAGCCCTGGCACTTGGACTAGTGTTCACCATCTATATTTAAGCTTTCAATTAATATTTATGGGAGGGAAAAATAACTACATAAGCCAGGGACCCAAAGTATTATCTCTCCTTTTTTTTTTAAAGATTTTATTTATGTATTTGAGAGAGAGAGAGAGCAGGGGAGGAACAGAGGGAGAGAGAGAAGCGGACTCTGCACTGTGCGTGGAGGGTGGAGCCAGGCAAGGAGCTTAATCCCAGGACCCTGAGATCATGACCAGAGCCGAAACCAAGAGACGGACACTTAACCAACTGAGCCAGCCAGGTGCCCCTATTCTCCTTCCCTTTACCTGTTACTCAACATCTGTCCCGTCATCCCCGCTTGACTTCTATTCTTCTTGAAGCATAGTATATAAGCTGACAACCCCACAGCATCATGGTTCAGGATGTCTGCTGCCTTAAAAACTTGTGGGGCTCTTCCATTTCTGCATCTTCCCTGCCATCATCCTAGAGCAAACCATAGTTACCTCTTTCCTAGAGCACTATAATGGTGACCTAAGATCTCTCTGCCATCACTTACACTCATCTTCAAAACTATTTTCCTGAGAGAAGCCAGAGGCATATTTTGAAATCGTCAATAATACTTCCTTTTCCTTAAAACCCTAGAATGGCTTCCCCAATATTTCAAGAATAAAATTGAGTCTGCTTTTTTTTCAAGAATAAAACTGAATCTGCTTCCACAAGATCTAATCTCTTTCCATCTCTCTACTCTTTCCCCACTATGGCCTCTTTCTAGGTTTTCAAACACAGCTGAAATGTATTTCCCTACCAACCTTTCCAACCCACAGTTCCTTGCATGGCAGGCTCCATTATATTTTTGAAAGGTCTTCCCCAAGCACTTTGTCAGATTACCTTCTCCAAAACTCCTACTCATTTTTGTTTTTTAGCATTTCAACCTGTACAATCCCTTCAACTCATGGATTATAAACTGAATCAAGATTTGTTTGTCTACTTCTTTTATTATCTTCTCTTCTACTAGACTATAAATTCCATCAGGACAAGGGTCTGTCTCTGCTTTTCTCCTCTGTCTCCCAAACTTGCAGTACAACACTTAACTCATACCTGATACTCAACACATATTTGTTAAATAAATTGTTAAATAAAAAAGTAAATGAGTGGGAAATCATAGCCAACATGAAAAACACTTAGCTGTGGAACACCAGCGTGCATGTGGGAATTGGGTAGCATAAGAAGATGTATTAGTCTGTTTGGACTGCCATGACAAAATATAACAGATGGGATGGCTTTAACAACAAAAATGTATTTTCTCATAGTTTTGGAGACTTGAAGTCCCAGACAGAGGTGCTGGCAGATTCAGTTTTTAGTGAAATCTCTCTTTTTAACTTATAGATGGCCACTTTCTTACTGTACCTGCATATGATCTCTTTTCTGTGCATGAGCAGAGAGATCTCTCATATCTCTTCTTCTTCTTCTTATAACGATGTCAGCCCTGTTAGATTAGGGCCCCCCTTTTTTTTAATGATTTTTTATTATATTATGTTAGTCACCATACAGTACATCCCCGGTTTCCGATGTAAGGCTCGATGATTCATTAGTTGCATATAACACCCAGTGCACCATGCAATACGTGCCCTCCTTACTACCCATCACCGGTCTATCCCATTCCCCCACCCCCCTCCCCTCTGAGGCCCTCAGTTTGTTTCTCATAGTCCATAGTCTCTCATGTTTCATTCCCCCTTCTGATTACCCCCCCCCTTTCTTTATCCCTTTCTTCCCCTACCGATCATCCTAGTTCTTATGTTCCACAGATGAGAGAAATCATATGATAGTTGTCTTTCTCTGCTTGACTTATTTCACTTAGCATTATCTCCTCCAGTGCCGTCCATGTTGCAGCAAATGTTGAGAACTTGTTCTTTCTGATAGCTGAGTAATATTCCATTGTATATATGGACCACAACTTCTTAATCCAGTCATCTGTTGAAGGGCATCTCGGCTCCTTCCAAGATTTAGCTATTGTGGACATTGCTGCTATGAACATTGGGGTGCATATGGCCCTTCTCTTCACAACGTCTGTATCTTTGGGGTAAACACCCAGTAGTGCAATGGCTGGATCATAGGGTAGCTCAATTTTTAACTTTTTAAGGGACCTCCACACTGTTTTCCAGAGTGGCTGTACCAACTTGCATTCCCACCAACAATGTAGAAGGGATCCCCTTTCTCCACATCCTCTCCAACAATTGTTGTTTCTTGCCTTGTCTATTTTTGCCATTCTAACTGGCGTAAGGTAGTATCTCAGTGTGGTTTTGATTTGAATTTCCTTGATGGCTAATGATTTTGAACATTTTTTCATGTGTCTGTTAGCCATTTGTATGTCTTCATTGGAAAAGTGTCTGTTCATATCTTCTGGCCATTTTTTGATTTGTTTATCTGTTTCTCGTGTATTGAGTTTGAGAAGTTCTTTTTTTTTTTTTTTAAAGATTTTTTTTATTTATTTATTTGACAGAGATAGAGACAGCCAGCGAGAGAGGGAACACAAGCAGGGGGAGTGGGAGAGGAAGAGGCAGGCTCATAGCAGAGAAGCCTGATGTGGGGCTCGATCCCAGAACGCCGGGATCACGCCCTGAGCCGAAGGCAGACGCTTAACCGCTGTGCCACCCAGGCGCCCCGAGTTTGAGAAGTTCTTTGTAGATCTTGGATACCAGTCCTTTATCTGTAGTGTCATTTGCAAATATATTCTCCCATTCCGTGGGCTGTAGGGCCCCTTTCTTGACCTCATTTGACTAGTTATGTCCCTAAAGGCCTTATCTCAAAATATAGTCACATTGGGGGTTAGGGCTTCAACATATAAATGTGAGGGGACACAAGTTAGTCCATAGCAGAATGAAACACCTAGATTCTAGGAAATAAGATCATGGATCTTTGCTTATGTACCAGTATCTGTGTGGGTAGGGATGGTAGGGGGGCTGGAGCAGCAGTGGGGTGGTAACAACAATCCAGTAGCATGAGTTATCACAAAAATTAATATAGGCTTTAGGGAGCAAAAGTTTGAAAAGAAAACACAAATTAAGATCTGACTACGTAAAATTTATCTAATTAATGTAATTTGTATGGGTAATTTATTATGCATATAATTATGCAACAAATGATTATGTATAGTAATAAATCTGTAGCAAATCAGCTTGCATGTAAATTTTTAAAATTACAACCACCAACTCTTTGTATATGTCCAGTTTTTATGAATTTACTATCAAGAAAGATTGGTTATCTGTGTGTAGAACAAGTCCTCAATGCTGTTGTATTTTGGTTTGTTTGTTTTTGTGGGTGGGGGTTATTAAGAACAACTTTAAAATAATCAGAGGAAGTTCTTCATCTCTCTGATGCTAAGTTCTACCTGGCCACCCACTGTGCTCAGGGTTTTAGACCAGTGGTCTCTCTTTTTGTTAATCTCACTCATGTGAATGTTCATCAGGGACCTCTACAGTAACATTCCAAAACTAAACTTACCACCTTTGTCCAAACGTATTCATTCAATGCACAGCTTTACATTGTAGGTGTCTCTGCACTTTCTACTTTCTCCATCAAGAATTCTTCCACTGGCTAAAACCTACCATTATTTCAAGATTCTGTTTGGGTGTCTTCTTACCCTAGAAGCCCTCCCTAAATCCTCAGAACAGACTAGATTAGATATCCCTTTTTGTTCCGCATTGGTACCTGATGCATACCAACCTTAAAATTTATTACAATATATTGTAATGACCTTCATTTTTTCTATCTCTCTTCCTAGACTATTCTTTCATTTCATTAATACCTGCCAAGCATCTGTTATGGTCTGTGAATGTTCTTGGTTCTTAGGATACCTTAGTGCACAAAACAATTTTTTGCCATAAAGGAACTTATACTCTAGTGAAAAGAGACAAAGGCTACACCACTTTTTAAAATAATTGAAGCATACATTATAATAAAAGGAAGCAAGAACAAACAGAGTGAGTAGGGGTGCATGCAGGGCTTGGGGGTTGGGGCAGTACTGGATAGTGTGGTCAGTGCCGGAATCATTGATAAGGTGGTGTGTGAACAAAGACATGAGGACCCCAGAGAGAAATTCAAGAGGAAGAGCATTCTAGGTAAAGAGACTAGCTAGCACAAAGCACTTAGGAGGGAGTTGCCTAGTGTTTTTGAGAACAGCAAGTTCGCCAGAACTAAAGCAAAGGGAGTAAGGGGAGAGAGAAGAGAGGGGAAGAAAGTCACTGAGATATAATGGGTTTAAAATCATAAGTTCCTTTAGGCCACTAAAAGATTTTGGCTTTTACCCTAAGTGAAATAAGCTGCACTGCAGGACCTTGAGCAAAGGAATGACATAGTAATTTAATTTTTTTTAATTCAATTTTTAAAAAAAAAATGTATTCTGAGACCTAATTTAAGGTTAAACCAACAAGATAGAGACAAGAAGCCCTATTAGAAGACTATTGCTGTAAGATGAGATGTAAGGGTAACTCAAAGCAAGGAAGTAAGTGGTAGAAATAGTGAGACAAGTTATCCCTGAAAGACAGAACACACAGGATTCCCTAACAGATTGATGTGCAGTGTGAGGGAAGGACAGAAGTCAAGTACAACTGCATGATCTTTGGCTTGAGCAACTGAAGAAAAAATGAAGTTGGCATCAACCGAGATGAGATCACCAAGATAGTACATGTAAGATAAAAAGGAAGCTCAAGGTCTAAGCCCTGCAGCACTCCAACATAAAATGGCAGGGGAAAAGAGGAGGAACTAAAGAAAAAAAAAAAAAACAAGAAATAGTCACTGGCACAGGACTCAATCTCCCGACCCTGAGAGCACGACCTGAGCTGAAACCAAGAGACAGTTGCTTAACTGACTGCACCACCCAGGCACCCCCCATTATAATGAAATTTAAAAACATTAATTACACTGAGAAACTTCTATTAAGTTCAAAGAGAAAAAGACCTGATTATGAACAAAGGGATAAAGATAACATTAACTTTAGGTTCTGTGCTCAGCAGAGTCTGCTTAAGATTCTCTCTCTCCCAACTCTTACTTATGGAAAAAACTGAGGATTGCTGAAGGGGAGGCGGGTGGGAGGATGGAGTAGTTAGGTGATGGGCATTAAGGTAGGGCACGTAATGTGATGAGCACTGGGTGTTATACGCAACTAATGGAGTATTGAATTTTACCCCTGAAAGATGATGTACTGTACGTTGGCTAATTGAATTTAAATTTTTAAATAAAGACTCTCTCTCCCTCTCCTGCCCCCCCAAAATAAATAGATAAATCTTTTTTAAAACTTTTCATTATAATGTAGGTAAGTTTGTATTCTTCCTTATTTATCATTTTTGATATATAATCTCTGAAGCCAGAAGTCATTCATCTTTTTTCTTTCTTTTTTTGTGAACTTTTCAACTGAAGCATAACATATATAATATAAAGTATACAAATTTTAAGGGTATAGCTTAAAAATATAGCCATGTAAATACCACCCATATCAAGATATAAGACATCCCTAATACTCCAGAAATTAACTATTTTTTAACTTCTATCACTAAATATTGCTTGATGTTTATATAAAAGGAATCACACAATTTATATCTTGTGTTTCTGACTTTATTCACTAAACATTACATTATGGCTGAGGGATTCATTCATATTGTGAGTCCAACAGTAGCCCATTATTATCATTGCTGTTTAGTGTTCCATTGTATGAATATACCACAATATATTATAATTTCTTCTTTTAATGGACATGTGGATCGTTTCCAGTTTTGCACTATTGCGAGTACCACTATATAAGCATTTTGTTCATGTGTGTTAATGTACATAACTAAATTTCTGTTGGGGTATATACATAGGAATGGAAATTCTGAATTGTAGGGTGTGCACATGACTATCTTTAGTAGATACTGTCAAACAATTTACTAAAATGGCTATATACATTTATACTCCCACCAACCATATATAAGAATTCAACTACAGCAAAATTTGGTATCTACTATTCCCCAATATTTTTCTTATGTTTAAAAAACTTCATAATTTTAAAATATGTAAAAAGATTAAAATTAAGAGCAATTTCAGGAAGAATGTTCAATAAAAGGAGGCAAGATTATTTTATTCTTGCCCCTCTTTCCTCCTCCTGGGCAGCAGACACATAAATGTGAGGGGAATAGAGATACTGACTCGTGGGACTCAGACTTCTTTAACATAGTAAGAGTCAGGGAATACATGAAAAGAACCCAATTTTGACAGAAGGATAAGGTCAAATTTTCTTGTAGATACTTTATCAACAAGATCTAGGGCACATCTTTCAGTATCCCACCTTTACTCCAAAGCCCAGAAGGTCTAGCAGAAGACTTAGGAGAAAAATACAAGGGTTTCTAGGAGCAGTGATAAAACAAAGGATTAAGGACCCCTGCAGAAAAATAAGATGGAAAGCATCTAAAATAGGGTGCTTTTTAACCCACTCAATGGGGGCCATCTGGGGCTGCCCAAGGAGGTGAGACAGAGTAAGTAGGATAAGGAGCTGAATAAATTAAACTACATTCTAAATCCGCATGCTCCTGTGGACCTGTAGAAGGAGCATGTTTGCCTTGCAGCTGAAGTAAAGCAGTTCTGTGTATGTTAGACTCACTTACAGTAAGCTTGTTTGCAATGGACTCTACAGTCTTCTAAGAGCAAAATCAAATGGTTGTACCTGAGTCAGCATTTCTGGGGGTGAACCCTGGGAATTTGTTCCATAAACAAGATCCCTTGGTGATGCTAGCATGCAGCCAAGTTTTGGAACCACTAATATGTAATCTTTTATATCACTGAGTTGGCCCATGGATTTAAATAATTGGAAGTCACTAAACCATGGATATTTCTGGCTCTTACATTTGAAGAAAAGTTCATTCAGGGGGTATTGATTCATTTGAACCTGTGGCAAGAGGTGATTTTTACCTATCTACAGTGAGAGAGTTCTGGGTATGCTGCCCCAGCTTGACAATAATGAACTGACCCAGGGCGGGCCTGCCCACCAGAAGACGGCACTTCTAAGACCGTTCAACCCTTCCAGACCACAAGGCTTAGTTGTTAATCAGAGAAACTACATTACGGTGATGCATCTTTTCAATGCAGTTTTATCCTCTGTTGTCTCCTTTTATGAAACATAATACTTACTGGAAGCTGAACAAAACATTGAAAAAAATATTTTTTTACTCCAAAAATGGAATAGCTGATTTATAAAATTAGATACACATTACCTAATGTTTCAGAGCATTCAATCTAGATCATAAACATTTCCATTCAGTTCCAAAGGTAAGCATTTTATGCCACGTGTTCACTATTCTCTTTGTTAGGAAATCACTCTTTGTGATGAAATTACTTTTTCTCATAAATCAAACCATAATCTCCCTCCTTCTCCCAAAGTATATTTTTTCTCTTTACTTTCTGTTTTTCTAAGGATTTAGAAACGACTTTTTCTTTTTCAAGACATCAGGTTTAGATGTAAATAGCATTTGATGGATGTCTTCTCTATACCAGATACTGTATCAGATACTTAATACTTTAACATATTGCAAAGGATATGGTCTTAGCAAAAACTAGGTATGGAAAGGGTCACAATCCCTGCGTTGCTCATGAGAAAACCAAGGCTCTGTAAGTTTACATCATGTGCCCCAAATTCATACAGCTAGTGCATGAGTAAGTCAGGATTCCTGGGCAGGCATTAAGACGTTGTATCTCTTGCTCTTTCCACAAAACGAGTGGTTTTCAAACTGTGTTCTCTGGAACCTTAGTATTCCAAAGACATGTTTCAGGAGTTTTGCAAATGTTAGGTACAAATTTCATTTTTAAGTGTTATAAATCAAACTCTGACATACTGAAAACCACCCTCTGTGGGCTGTATAGTTAGATCTATTCATTTTTGTGTCCTCCTTAATAAATGTTCTACTGTCTCTATGCACACATTTAAACATTTATAAATCTGCTGATGATTAGAAAGATGTTTTCTGTCCTGATCTTTTGTTGAATTTAGATTCAGCATGCTCATGCTTTCATAAAGTCCACAAATAGGACACATGTGTTACATGTACTCAATTAAATGCCAAACAGAGCTCAAGAACGTCTGCTAGATACATTGGCCTATCATGGTATGTAGTCTATTATGAAATAAGAAGCTAATACAGAGAAAGTCTGGTAGTAACCATAGCATATTACAATTAATAGAGGTGGTTATTACATATTTTGTATTCTGAATGTCTGTTTTACTTAAGGAATTTAATCAGTTGTAGATATTAGTGATTCTTTTTGAGAAGTTTTATTTATTTTTAATATGGAAAGTATTCTATATGCTTTTCAACCATCCTGAGATTATAAAGCCAGCTGTTTACATTCTTGTTATCCTTTGCAACTACTTCCCTGTATTATTCATGGTTTTCTTGATACAGTTTAACTAAAACAAAACACAGAAATCAATAATTTGGTGACACTGATGATAGAGTGCTACTGTCATCCTTAAGCTACTAAACTCAATCTGTGTGCTCACAAAAAAAAAAAATTCATTCTTTGATTCTTATGAAATAAATGTTATCAATTTCAACTTCTAAAAAGACATTTGTCCAAAAGAAACAGTATCATTACCTGTTCTATATACTGTGGTTTCAATTAAAGTTTTCCTTAAAAAAAGAAACCTGCTGCTTTGAAAATTTAAAGATCAGTGTACTACACTAAGCTGCCGTTTGGCAAATAAAATAGCACCCTGACACGAAAGAAAAAAATGAAAATGTATTGAATAAACAGACCACTCTAGAATTTTCCATTGTAACCAACTAAGGTAAAAATACACAATTTATTGTGTTCCATTATTCTCCAATGCAGTCTTAACAGGAATACCATTATATTCTCAAAGGACATTTCATCTACAGCACTCTTAAGAGAAAGAAGAAAGAATTTAATTAAAATGGGGATGAAGTTATAATATTGGATCACTTTAGCCAATATAGCACTGCATATTTCATTGTCCACTTACATTATTTATAGTAAAATATGAGGAAGCTTCTGTAATTGTCTATACAGATGCATTCGAGAACAAAGTAGTCAATATCACTAATGTCTAGAATATTATTTAGAAATAGCTTCTTCCCATAATATAATATCATGGTACATTATATTTTCTATTTAATAAATAGCACAATATCTACTCTTCTTTCTCAAATCTCAATCTCTCCACACTATCTGTTTCTTTATCTGGTCAAATACATATCATAGCTCCTCCAGAGCCAGCCTCTCCACTTATACCCAAATCCCATTCCTCTCACCCACGTAAGGACATAACTAGAACAATTCTCCATACCCTAATCTATGTCATCAATTCTTGTTCTCTGCTGGATCTTTCTCATCAGGATAAAAACATCCTTTTTAAATTTTTTTCCCATACTGAAAAGAAATCTTCTCTAAACTTCAACTTTCCCCACTAGCTGCCACACTGCATTTTTTTTCTCCTCTATATAGTAAAACTCCTTGAAAGAGTAATCTGTATATCCTATCTCCAATTTCTCACCTCCATTTTCTCTTAAATCCACTCCACTCAGCCTTGTATCACTTTCATTCCTATCACTCTTATCAAGGTCACCAATCACCTCCACTTGTCAATACCCAATAGTCAACTCTTGGTCCTCATTTATTGGACTTAGCAGTGGCATTGGACACAACTGATGATCCCTCATTTCTATACTTGGTTTCCAGGACATCACAGTTCCCAAGATTTCTCCTATCTCAACACTCGTTCCTTCTCAGTGTTCTTTGTTATCTCTTCCTCCTTCTCCTCCCTTACCACGTAATGCTGGAGTGTCACAGAGATTTCCACTTTGTCTTTTCTTTTTTTATAATAACTTCCTGGGAGATTCCATTTAGATATGATCTTAAATATCACCTATGTATCAATAACTCCCAAATTCACATCTCCAGCCTCAACCCTTTCCCAAACAACAGACTTAGACAATTGCTTACCTGAAATCTCCTTGTGTTTGTTCAATAAACAGATCAATTCAACCACTAAACCTACCCCACCTACATTCCTCACCATTTACACTGATGGCAACTCCAACTTTTTCAGTTGCTAGTGTTAAAATTCAACAGTCATCCTTGCCTCCTCTAATTCTCACATTCTACATCCAGTTCTCAAGGAATTTTGTCTTAGCCTTCAAAATATATCCGAAATCCAATCCTTTCTCACTACTTCCAATACTACCTCCCTGACCCAAATCACCATCATCTGTCTCCTAAATTATTTCAGTAGATTCCTGACAGTTCTCCCTGCTTCTATCCTAAACCACTACCACCCCTAATAGCCTAATCTCAGAAGAGCCAGATGGTTACATTAAAAGGTAAGTCACATTATGTTATTCCTAGGCTACCATGTCCTGTGTGTTTTGATGCCTTGACCCATTTACCTCCCCTACCATCTTCCTTCGTTCACTCTGCTTCAGCCACACTGAACTTTCTGCTGCTCTTCTAAAGGCCAGGCACGTTCCTACCTTAGAACTTTTGCACCAGTTGTCCTCTCCTTCTAAAATGTTCTTCTTCAGCTACCAACAACTTCGAGTCTTTACCCAAATATCACCTTACTGAGGCCTTCCCTTAACTACTCTATTGAAACTTGCCACCTGTACCCTCCCCTGCTATTCTCCTTATCTAATCTACTTAACTCTATTTTTCTTCTTTTTCATCTTCTAAAATCGACTATAAATGTTGAGAATTAATTATTATGTTTATTATGCATAGGCTCTATCCCCTCTCTAGCATGTAAGCTCCATGAAGACAGGGATCTTCATCTGGTTTGTTTAGTAACAGATGGTAGGCACCTAAAACTGTGCCTGACCCATAATAGGTGTTCAGTAAATGCATACTAACAAAATGGACTCCACTCACAATGGACTCAACAACATAATCATTAATGAGTTGGAAAAAAATGGATAAAAATGAACTAGTGGGACTTCATCAAGATAAAAAGCCTCTGCACAGCAAAGGAAATGATCAACAAAACTAAAAAGCAGCCTAAGGAATGGGAGAAGATAATTTGCAAATGACACATCTGATAAAGGGTTAGTATCCAAAATCTACAAAGAATTTATCAAACTTAACACCCAAAAACACAAATAACCCAGTTAAGAAATGGGCAGAAGACATAAATAGACACTTTTCCAAAACAGACATCCAGATGGCTAACAGAACATGAAAAGATGCTCAATATCACTCATCATCAGGGAAACAAATCAAAACCACAATGAGATACCATCCACACCTGTGAGAATGGCTAAAATTAACAACACAAGAAACAACAGATGTTGGTGAGGATGCAAAGAAAGGGGAACCCTCATGCACTGTTGGTGGCAATGCAAACTGATGGAGCCACTCTGGAGAACAATATGGAGGTTCCTCAAAAAGTTAAAAATAGAACTACCCTAAAACCCAGCAACTGCACTACTAGATATTTACCCAAAGGAAACAAAAATACAAATTCAAAGGGGTACATGCACCCTGATGTTTATGGCAGCATTATCAACAACAGCCAAACTATGGACAGAGCCCAAATGTCCATCAACTGATGAATGGATAAGAAGATGTGGTTTATATGTACAATGCAGTATTACTCAGCCATCTAAAAGAATGAAATCTTGTCCTCTGCAATGACATGGATGGTGCTAGAACGTATTATGCTACGTGAAATAAGTCAGTCAGAGAAAGATAAATACCATATAATCTCACTTATATGTGGAAAGAAAGAAAACGGATGAACATACAAGAAGGGGGAAAAGAAAAAAAGGAGAGAGGGAACTAAGCCATAAGAGACTCTTAATGATAGAGAACAAACTGGGGGTTGATGGAGGGAGGTGGGTGTGTGGGTGGGTGGGTGATGGGCTAGATGGTGACAGTTATTAAGGAGGGTACTTGTTATGATAATCACTGGGTGTTCTATGTAAGTGATGAATCACCGAATTCTATTCCAGAAACCGATATTGCACTCTATAGTAACTACCTAAAATTTAAATTAAAGAAAACAAAAGAGGGGCGCCTGGGTGGCTCAGTCATTAGGTGTCTGCCTTCGGCTCAGGGCGTGATCCCAGAGTCCTGGGATCGAGCCCCACATCAGGCTCTTCCGCTGGGTGCCTGCTTCTTCATCTCCCATTCCCCCTGCTTGTGTTCCCTCTCTCGCTGGCTGTCTCTCTCTTTCTCTGTCGAATAAATAAATAAATAAATCTTTAAAAAAATTAATTAAAAAAAAATAAAACAAAAGAAAGAAAAAACAATAGAAATCATCATTAAATCACACCTAACAATCCATTATATCTATACAGTTTAAATCAGTGGTTTTGAACCCAGAGTGATTTTGTCCCCTCACCACCACCATCCAGGGAAGATGTGAAATGTCTGAGACATTTTTGGTTGTCATATCTTGGAGGCTGCTACTGATATCCAGTGAATAAAGGTCAGGGATACTACTAAACATTCTACAAATGTGCAGGAAAGCCCCCACAACAAAAAGTCACCTGGCCCAAAATGCCAAGAGTATTGAGAATGAGAAACCCTGGTTTACACTGAGGTTTTAAGAGATCCAAAAAGACAGAACAGGATATTCAGGAACTAAATATTATAGAACTACCATGCTGGGTATTTTATTGTGCCCAAAGTTTTAGTTCAGTGAATCCTTTCTTATAGTCTTAGTATGTCACAGGACTACCGGTGATTCAGTCCCGCTATTTATAGGGTAAACTGCAGCCCCAAAGAGATTTAACAATGTTTCAGTGCTTGCACAGCCAGTTAACAGCAAACCACGATAATGTTTTTAAATCTGAAAACAAAAAAATAAACAAAAAATTTTATAAAGATCTAAAAACAAAATAATTATAAGAAAAGAATGCTAATAAATAAGATTCCCAGGGGTTGGTATGCTTTGTGCAGGGATTTTTTTTAATGACTTCTTTTCTACAAACTGATCCTGGACCATAAAACTTTTCAACATGCCTGCTGGTGGTTTTAAGAGAACTGAAAAAAAGAAAACAAAAAAACAAAAAACAGACATGGCCCCAGTCAATACAAAAATGAGCAAAGAAAATTAGCAATGAAGTAGCTGCAGAAAAAAACATAAAACCCCCTTTGTCTCTATTAACTGCTTCTCCCCTAGCTCTCCACCAAGGAAAAAGAATTTACATAATCCACTAACGGTCTGGTATAGGGAAAGAATATTCAACATTTACAACAGAGTGCTAACCTAATGTATTACTGGCTCATAAGCAGTGATACACCGAAGCTGGTTCACACAGCTAGTAAGAGCTGACTATACACATCTCTTCCCAAGGCTGCAATAGCTTGAAATCAGCCTTTGCAATAATAGTATTTACCTTGGAAATTGGCAAATTCAACAAATCAACCACTGCCCCCATTGCTAAATGTTAAACATTTAAGAGCATACCACTAATTACACCTAATATGTTACCAATGGGTTTGTTGGACCTTTGATTCCCCAAATTAATTTGCAAAGAAGTCTCTTTAATTCTGAAGGTCACATAACAAGTTGGGGAATCCCTACCTGTGGAAGCCAGTTTGGATTTTAAATTTATATAGGCCACAATTTGAATATCAATCCTGGGTAAATTATTTAGTTTCTCTTAATCTTATCCTCCTCATTTGTGAGATGTGGATATCAATATACTCAGCAGAAAATTCCCTGTGAACATTAAATAAAATGCCTACATAAAGTTCTAAGTTCAGAGGCTAGCAAGTTAACAAAGAGATGTTCAACCAAATGGCTAAGCCCTTTTCTTATGTGCTTGTCCAAAGATAGAAAGTATTGCTGGGGTTTGAGGCATGCCAATGGCCAACATCATTCATTTCCTCCTCTGATTTTCTCTCTATCAATAATTGTAAAGGATGTGGGAGACAGAAGGAGAAATAAATTATTGAAATTAATTATTAATTGTATTTAATTAAAAAAATATAATTAAATAGAATTTGGGGAAATTTTTCAGAGTATTAATGAATCAGGCACTCACACCAATATTCAAGAGATTCATCTGAACTATAAATGTTACCTGTCTACTTAAATTTGCAGGGCCCAGTGCAAAATGAAAATAGGGTGCCAACTTATTTAAAAGTATTAAGAATTTCAAGACAGTAACAATGTAACCCTGGAGTAAGCATGGGGCCCTTCAGGGTACAGGGCCCTACATGATGCATGGGTCATCTGCCCAGGAAGCCAGCCTTGGTGACTTCTTTCTACATCCTTCCCTTACCGCCTTCTCCCTGTCCATTACTGTCCACATACACATCCATTCAGATTCCCTTTCTGATGCCTGGTAAAGTTTTTTCCAGCTTTTAGCAACACAGAGAGCTTGATATAGATAACAAGGCTGGGGGTAAAAGGGACATGTATTTCCAGTTTGTGTCCTCTCCTCTCAGATGTTCCTTTCTTGATGTTCACTCACAGACAAGAGTCCAATCCAAGGTCGTCCCACCTACTCAATAATATTTTGACCTATGGGGGTTATTATTTTTAAAATATTTGACCTATATATGGTTAGTAAAGCTAGTTCGTATTTTTTAAACATGTCCTCACAAAAATTGTGGGGGTTTTTTTAATTCAAAAGCAGCATTACTTCAGGAAAAATGTAAGCTCTGAAGATAGACAAACTGAGGGTTTGCCCATTATTGGCTGGGTTGCGATAATTATAAATTACATTTAAATTATACATAATTTAGAACTATTAAGAATTTTAAGAAAACAGCAGCAAGCATTGACTCCATTAGAACACAGAAAAATTATATGAGCTATCTGAGAATCAGTTTTGTCATTTATAACAGCTATGAAAGTTGAGTACATAAAGTTTTAAAAAGTGCTTGGCACCTATTTTCCAAAATCACCTATCCCATTATAGGTATATAATCACATTGTTATAACTTAATACAGTTTTTAGTATTCTAGTTTAGGGTCCCATTGACTAAAAATAATAAAACAATAAATGACACACTGTTACATCCTTAGCAGATCTGGAAAGGCTCAAATGCATTTGTCTGTGAAACTACAGCTGTTCATTACAGAGTGAAGACAACTGCACTATATAAGTACCAAGTATCTGTAACCAAGGTAACTAAAAATCAGGAAAGATACAAAAGGACAAGCACAGAGCTCCACATCATTTATTTAAGTGGACAAACCGTTATACCTTTCTTCCTTATCTTCTTCATCGATGTAAGTGAGAGGATGGAACTGAGAAGTATAAAGACTTTATGTTTGTTTAATAAAGGAGCCATAAGGAAGAGGGAGAGATCTCAGGCAGCGTGTCCCATCGGTATTCCCTCGGTAGTTACCAGGTCCCAGGTCCTGGGTCTCAGCTTTTCAGATTTAGAAACTACCTTTTATTATTGTATCCACCAGTTAAACTCAGAGAGATTTATTTAGGCAAACTGAAATTGCAGGAGTCTGTTTTATAAACCAAAATGCCAGTTACTAAATTACAATAATTCACAGCCTTTGGTCATTTGCCCTGGGTGCTCCTTCTTGGTGGGTCAATTCACTTCAGAGATTAAATTACAGGTCAGAAGTTTGCTGGAAAAGCCCAGATTAAGAATATAGGAATTACATCATCAGTGAAGGAGAGATACATGAATTGTATTGCTTCTCTTCACCCTGGGGGTATTTTTGCCCAGTAATTGATAGGAGGCATTCAGAACTAGAAGGACATCTGTACTGTACGCACCTGAACACTATTTACTATCCCATACATCCCTCCTTTTTCATTTAACCTCTACTTAAGAGTGTTGCCCTTTTATTAATTTATCCCTTCATCAGTTACATTTTGATATAATTAAGTTGCTTCTTTAATGACATCTCAGTCATGGAACTATCCTCTTCACACTGGTTGACCTGGGCATCCTAACCCACAAATGTACAGATCCTCTTTTAGGAAAGAATAACTTCATAGATATCTACTGTACGGAGATTCAGAACACTTGCTTTGGGACCAGACAGGCCTGTGTGAATTTATAAGTAAATTTAAGCAAGTTAATTAACCTCTCAAAGCCTCAAAATCTTCATCTATAAAATATGAATAATGATACGTATTTGGGGGCGCCTGGGTGGCTCAGTCATTGGGAGTCTGCCTTCGGCTCAGGGGCCCTGCATTGGATTCCTCCACTGGGAGCCTGCTTCTTCCTCTCCCACTCCCCCTGCCTGTGTTCCCTCTCTCGCTGGCTATAAATAAATAAAATCTTAAAAAAAAAAAAAAAAAAAAAACCTATTTGTCAGGTTTTTCGAAAGGCTTGAAATAATGTTTATGAAGTACAATGTTTATCCTAAAGTAAGGACTCAACATTGAACCGGTATAGTCATCAATACTTGCAAACATTTTACATGTTGTTTCTACTAATGTCAGTTGGCCTTTTATATTCTTTTGTCTCCAAATAGGGGAAACACCTATACAATCCTTTATGTCTTGACTGCACATTTTGGCATTAACTTTGTGTTGAGTTAACATGTGTACAAAGGCAAAGGCAGGTGAACTTTCAAAGGCAATATACTCTTCATAAACTTGAATGCAGTGAATTATACACCCACAAACTAATAACTACAGCTTTTTGTCTTGCCGGTTATAATGACAATGCACTGTGCTATTTTCTCACACTGTAAATGTTACTCGATTGAACCCATCAGTTCATAAAAACAAATTTGGCATCCCCTTGTCATGTTTAATATAAATCAACTGTACCATGAAATTCTGTTTTGTTTAAGCTCATGATAGTTACCAGTGTGGACCATGCAAATTTTGGCCTTTAAACTCCAAGACCATTTTTCATTATATTTCTTTGTTAGAAGGATCTGTTTGTATATAATTAAATGTGGCTTTCTTAAACCTTTACAGTTGGTAGCTTAATGTATTTTTGTTTTATTTTGAGTACAAAGGCTATATTATGCTTTTGTTGGCATCAATGCTAGTTAGTGTGCCAGCTACAGAATTTTGTTCTCTGCAATAGGTCAGTATTTGAGTGCCTTGGGCTCACCAGGTGGTGCTAGATAAGGTTCTGGCAAATCCAATAGGTAATGTGGTTATTTCTTTTGTCAAATTATAATTAAAAACAGTCTGTGTAAAATGAGACTTACATTTTCTTGTTTTAAAAGGGGCTCAACATCCAGTACAAATTATTTTCTATAACAAAGCCCCATTAGTGAGGAAGCATATTGCCTGCATAAATGTACAACACCTTCTCATGGGCAGTTTCATTGCTCTGTGTAAAGTTTACTTTGTAAGCCTGAAGTGTCAACAGTGCTACATAAGGTTGTGACTTTTCCACCCTCTGTAATTCAGGAGTACGTACTTAAGACTGTGCCGAAAATTTAACAGGAAGTTTAAACATTGTTAACCACTACCTTATAGAATATGAAGAAACCCTAAATATTTCATTTAAATCGTGTGCTTCAAACAAGTTCCTTTTTATGTTATGGTATCCTAGTCCCGGATTGCACAAGAAGACAGGCCAGCGCCTCCATTATCAAGAAGCTGGAAAGACCCTTAGACTCAGGGTTAGGATTCCTCTCCTACAGTCTAATGTCCAGCCCTGCCAGAGAACTGGGAACTGCCCCACAGTGTGATGAGACAATGGGGACTTAACACACGCGACTATGCCTCTGAAAGCTCCCCCTGATGAAAGATGCTTCTGCAGGATAGGCGAATATGCTCTTGGCCCATGGCTCTTCTTGGCTCAAGAAGAAGCCACCACTGTCTCCCTGCAAGCCAGAGTACATTTAATATTCGGGTTTAAATTTTATTGTTCTATAAAATCAAGACATGCTAGAAAAAGAGCTTATTATGCAGTTCTTTTATTTCAACAAAATTTGATCCAATAATAATAATTCATTCATCTGTGCCCATATAGCCGATTATCTGAAGAAAAATCAAAGTAAATCAAAAATTTGCATCTAAACTTCTTATCTCTGTGCTACTATCTTGATACCTAGAGACACCTGAATATCTGGCATCAAACAAACGTGCCACACAGATTGACTGAAACTTTCCAGGAGTGGGTTAGGCTCCAATAAGGAGCATCTGATTTTTCTCCTTTCCACTGAACTTTCCTTTATGCCCCATAGTAAGATATACTTCATTTAAATAGATTTTTATTTTCTCTAAGTAAATAAGTTTTCTAATGTCTTCATGACATTAATTCATTCATGAATTATTGCACATAAATATTCTTTAGTTCTAAGATGAAGATACATAGTTTTGACAGAATAAATAGCATCTATATTGTGTGTCTATATTTGACCTTATTTACAAAGAGTATGTCTACCCTTGGCTACAGCTCAACAGAAAATCAGGTTTCCAGACTGAAAGCCAAAGATGAATACATTTAACACAAATTTTGAATTGAAGGTTAAACAAATTGAGTATATATCACATATTACACATCAGATCATGTTTCTGGTCTAACACCACTGTTAGCAAGCTGGACAAATAAGAATAGAGCTCTCTGTTTGCCTGCAGTTTTTAGATCTATAAAAATGACAATCTGAACTACAACTAGAGGTTTCCAAATGTTTGAAAGCAGCATCTCTCCTTCTTTGAGGGGAGAGAAAAAACAAAACATAAGGCATAAAACTAATACAGCAAAATGGGCAGTGTTCCCCACCCTTTCACTTCTTCTACTCAGGCCCCTAATTCCACCCCCTAGCTCTGGGAAATACCCAAAGACTGGTGGAGTAGTGAGTCTCTGTGCTCTACAACTCTATTACTCCAGCATTACATAATATCATGCCTTGTATAAAACCTTACAAAGTATGTCACCACAGTTTATTTGCCTCTCAATTCTCTGAAATAAGGAGGATGGGTTTCATTATTCCTATTTCGGAAATCATAAAGTTAAGCATTATAGAGATCAAGGTGAACTCTAAATCTACAGTGAATAATGGTTACAACTAAGATTATATACCCTCCTGGTATTGTTGCCCACTTAAAATCCCTTTCTATATAGCACACTGTCATAGGTTTTGATGCTTTATATTTTTTCAAGGTTCAAATAAGCCCCTGAAATTCTGACCATAAGAATGAAGACAAAACTTTGCAGAAGCTTAGAAAGAAACAACAAATAACCAGATTCAATAGGCTGAAAGGACCCCTTACTATTCAATGTTATGCCAAAAAAAAAAAAAAAAAAAGTTGCTAGGATTAATGACTTTCACTATCCTCATAAGGTTTTAACCCAAGATTTGAAATTTCACTACTTTATATTGAAGGTGTATAACACTGTATTAACCCTACTCCATTAATGAGTCCAATGAGCCGAAAATCTTTCCCCACTTTCTCAGCTACTGGGGTAATATCAAAGAGAAGTATCTATATTGTAAAGATGTTGATTCTCTCCAAATTCCTTTATAAATAATATAAATCCAATTAAAATTCTGACAGGATGTCTTTTAAACTTAATAAAATTAAAGTTTAACTGAAAAAATGTGTGAAAGGTACAAAACTTTGGGGAAAAAAAGGAAATTTTAGTCTAGAGTGTTTAACATATTATAAACATGCACTAAATTAAAACAATGAAATATTAGTTCAGGAGGTGGACAGATGAATAGAAAAGAATAGAAAGCTCAATAAATAGACTAAAGCAGCAGTTTTTAAAATGTGATCCAAGGGGTTCTTGAAACCCTCTGAGAGGTCTACAAGGTCCTGTCTTTCCCAACTACATATTTGGGACCAGATTTTTTTTTTTCATATTCTTCAAGGAAAATAAGACATCACAACAGATTGACTAAAAAAGCAGATATGAGGGGCGCCTGGGTGGCACAGCAGTTACGCGTCTGCCTTCGGCTCAGGGCGTGATCCCGGCGTTCTGGGATCGAGCCCCACATCAGGCTCCTCCGCTGTGAGCCTGCTTCTTCCTCTCCCACTGCCCCTGCTTGTGTTCCCTCTCTCGCTGGCTGTCTCTATCTCTGTCAAATAAATAAATAAAATCTTTAAAAAAAAAAAAAAGCAGATATGAGAAACCAGCTGTCTTCTATGAGGCCAGACACTAAGAGATTTGCAAAAACAGTGAAACAATGCCATTTCTTCTCACTCCTTTTTTTTGGTAGGAAAATAGTTATTTTTCATAAAAATGTTATTCATATTAATATGTAATCACTTTATTATTACTCTTAATGAATTAATAAATATTTAAAATAGTTCTTAGTTTTAATTTCTAATATGATAAATATCAACAGCTATAACCCACATAAACAAGAGTTCTTTGAGATCTTAAATAATGTTATAAGGGAAAAACATTGGCAGCCAAAGACTCTAAGAACTAATGGCCCAAATAATACATCCAAGCTTAATAATGTGACAGAGGCAACATTTCAAACTAGTAGGAAAAGAATAAAATATTTACTCTTGTTGAAACAAGAAGCCAGTATTTGGGGGAAATGTGTGTCTGTGATTAACAAAGCCAAAACAACTTTCTGATTCTCCTTCTCCGTGTGAGGCGTTCTCTGAACTCCTGACTGAATGGAAGGTAGAGAGTTATTACTCAAACATTTGTCCCCATTATGCGTTATCAAATGGATCCAATTTCCATCTACCATTTCAATAACTATCAAATTATAACACAATGTTATAACAAATTATAACATTATTGTAGCCCACGAAAAGTGGTGTTTTCAAAACCTTCTTAATTCCCAGCTCTTTGTGTCAGCCATTATAGGCTGATGAGAAATTTAACCTCAGTCAGAAGCTGAGATTCTCCTTTGCTCCCAGAGCTGTGACAATATGCTGCAGTGTTCCCCAGGGCCAATGTCTCAGCCTTTCACACCGTGTACCATGGTGGTTATTTCGTAATCTACAAGTTCCCGTCAGGGTCACTGCCTTTAGACGACACCGTGAGCTGGGAACCACTGGCCATTCCTATCTGATGTCCAGCTACCTTCCCAGGATGCTGCCAGTGCAGCTTACAGGACCCACACATCTGTGAGACCCTCCTGCCTAACCCACCCCAGGTGGAGTAATCATCATTTTATTTTCTATATTTAATGCTTTGGCATCCTTTTATAGGCCATACTCTAACCACCACCATTGTTTACCACCTTGGGCCCAGCTGTGTCATTCCCTCTTTCATGGGGGTGCGCAGTTCATACGATACAATAACCAAGCACATTTAAACATATCTGTATCTCATTTATACAGCAGTAAGGGACTTCCCCTTTCCCGGCTTCTCACAGTAACTGCACTCAAGACTCAAGACTGTTATTTGTCTTCTTCTGCCCATCCACCTTGCCTCAGCGTGTTTCCTTCCGCATGTGGCCCCGTGTGGCACACCATGCTTTCTACCTCTAGGGAACTGTGAGCGTGATAAACCCCTTCCTCCATGACAATGACTTAATGAATCCTCTGTCTGCCTGACTTACCGCACCTAACTAAAACAAATCCCAAGTACCAGCGGGGTTCCTTTTAGTCTCTAAGTGCTTCCTTTGTCTTCACAGTCTCCTTGGAAGCATCCAAATGCTTCTTGCCACTGACCACTGACGTTGTACTGATGAAGCCCAATCTTGGAGACTGGCTCCTTTGTCATTCCCGGGCCTAAGACTAGTGATCTCATTTCCATCTTTTATGCCTTCATCTTTGGTTTTGGTGTCTTGTCTAGGATCCTGCACCTTTACCAGCTCGAGGCACTGTCTTGGTTTTTCCAGTTCCTCTTCCATATTCTGTGGGTCTTATTACCTAAGAACAAACCTCCCCTATTTCCAGCTGCTCCTATTAGTTAATCTGCTCTTCAGCCTTGTCTTGATTCACTCCTCTAGAAATTTATTTGTTGGGTACATGTTAAGTCCCAGGCATTGGGTTTATATCAATGAAACAAAAAAACCTGGTCCCCGTTCTGGGACAAGATCATGAATTCTCAGTTTAGAGCTCCATGATATAATCTTCCCCTGTCTCCAACTTGTCTCCCCACCCTGAGATGCCCCCTAGTTATTTGCGTGAATTTGATGGGGTGGAATATACATATGTTTGACACTGATATTCCATGTTTTCCTGTCCATGAAGGTAATTATAGTTTCAGGTCTTGACATCACTCTGCCTCCCCTACCCCACCGTTGATCACAAAGTTGGCCTAATAGAAGCCTGAAATATGACAGGAAGGGGTGATATTGTTTATTTGAGGAGAGTGAGAAAGATTTGGAATGGGAACTTGAAAGAATAGGGTAGGAAATTAACTGGCACTGATAACTCAACTGAGGTTGGAAAGATGAGCATGTTATTGATGTACTTTTCAATAGAGTTTACTTCATCTTGACCTCTTTGTAGCTAACTCAAGTTGGGGATTAGTATGGGGAGGGATGGCAGGGAGAAAAATGAATGAAAAACTAACATTTATTGAACTCCATTTATACTCCACAGTCTTTTTTCACTTAATACATCATCCCAATGACATAGATATTACTATCCCCATTTCATATAAGAAAAAATAAAAATTAAGTAACTTACCAAGATCACACAGGGAATAACTGGTTGTCCTGGGAGCAACTTAAATCTATACAGTGCCAAATTTATGCTATTTCTTTTAGGACACTTTCCATCAAGTTAAAATATATGGATATTTCTACGTAAAATGCCACATTCCTGATTTATATATTTTCGTATGTTAGAACTGAAGTGATATTCAAGCTCCTCCAGCCCAGGGTCTCTCATACTATAATGAGCATAGGAATTACCTGGGGATTTTAATAAAATGCAAATTCTGATTCAATAGGCCCAGGATGGGAGCAAAGAATCTACATTTCTACAAGATCCCAAGTGATGCCAATGCTGCTGGTCCACAGAACACACTGAGTAGCAACACCCTAGCTACCCATTCGGATTTTATAGATGAGAAAACTAAAGCTCATATAAGATGAATAGACTCTTTGATAGCAAATTTATTAGTGGCAGAGACAAATAAGACCCAAAAGTCCAGTGTTCTTTTTACTGTACTATGCTCTGTATAGCACATAAGGCAACATCTAATACATTCACTTGATCTGTTTTTGCATTTGGTAATGAATTTTTTTAAAGTAGAAAAATATTATGTATTAATGATAAATCTCGCCATATACTTCTCAAAAAGAATCAAAAATGTTAAGTGTAATAAAAAACCAGAGATTATACTTCTTCTGGAGAATATGTTTATTATGTATTAAATATTCAAACTAAAACTGTTATTAAAATATAATTTACTATAGGAAATGCAAAAAAGCTTGCAAAAAATTACACTTGTTTTACAAAATTCTTGGATTTGTACTATTTTGTTTTGGTTTTACATAAGACAATATTTCAGTTGTGAATGGTTTTTACAATGATCTAAATCTTTCCCTCGACAATAAAACTTTATATTTTACTTTTTTATTGAAGTATAATAGACATATAACATTACATTATTAGCTTCAGGTGTACAACGTAATGATTCAACATTTGTATAAATTTTGAAATAATTACCATAATAAGTCTAGTTACCATCCACATCATACAAAGTTAATTTTTTTCCTGTGAGAATTTTTAGGATTTATTCCCTTGGCAACTGTTAAGTATGCACTACAATATTACTGACTAGAGTTCCTATGCTGTATATTATATCCCCATGGCTTATTTATTTTATAATTGGAAGTTTGTATCTCTTGACCTCCTTTACCTATCTCTCCCACCAACACCCCCCTTCCCTCTAATTATTCTGTTATTGTATCTATGAGTTTTGTCTTGCTTTTTTGGTTTTTTAGATTCCACATTTAAGTAAACCTATACTGTATTTGTCTTTCTCTGATTTAGTTAGCATAATCCCTCGAGATCCATTCATGTTGTTAAAAATGGCAAGACTGCCTTCTTTTTTATGACTAAGTAGTATTCCATTGTGAGTATATGTGTGTGTGTGTGTTGTGTGTGTGTGTGTGCGATTCCGTTATCCATTCAGCCATCAATGGATATGTTGGTTGTTTCCACATCTTGGCTATTGTAAATAATGCTGCAATAAACATAACAGTCCATATATCCTTTCAAATTTGTGTTTTTGCTTCCTTTAGATATATACCCAGAAGTGGAACTGCTGGATCATATGGTATTTCTACGCTTAATTTTTGAGAAACCTCCATACTGTTTTCCATAGTTACTGCATCAATTTACATCCCTACAAATAGTATAAGAGAGTCCCCTTTTCTCCGCATCTTTGCCAACACTTGTTATTTCTTGTCTTTTTAACTACAATATTATTGGTAGCGACAGTACTCCCACATAATTCATGTGAGACCAATTCAGAAGTCTTGCTGAAAAAAAAATTTTTTTTTGAAGTTAAATGGCTGGATAGCTGAGTCAATCCAATAAGAAGGTGATTCAGTGGGACATGTACCAATCTAAAAATCACATCAACAGGCCCCTCACTCACTATTTCTAAGTCCTTAAGTGAAAAACAAAACAAAAAAAAAACAAGGATTTGGTATGTAAGCCACTCTATTTATTGAAAAATAACTGAAACCTTCTCTGACCAAAATTTTGCGGGTTTTTTTCCCTTTCTTTCTCATTTTCAAGTATCCCTGCTTCTTAACCTAGTTTAGCTTCAAATATCCATGCTACCATCATTTTACTTCCAAATTAGAACTTTTATTTTTGACCACCTGTAATTCTCACTATAAAAACTTCATTAATTCTTTTAATCATATCTTTTAATCATACCCTTATCACCAAATCAAAGCTTTAAAATATGTTCCCTATTTTCTTCATGAGATTTCCTTTGAAATCTCCTAAAATTGACTCAAGAAGAAACAAAAAAACTGACAATTTCTATGTATTAGATAGTACAAAGGCTAAATAAGATAAAAATTAGAAAACTGAGGGTGCCTGGGTGGCTCAGTCAGTTAAGCATCCAACTCTTGGTTTCGGCTCAGGTCATGATCTTGAGGTCATGGGATGGAGCCCTGAGGCAGGCTCTGCACTCAGCAGGGAGTCTGTCTCTCTCTCCCTCTCCCTCTGCCCCTACCCCCACTTGCACTCTCTCTAAAATAAATAAATAAATAAATCTTTTAAAAAATTAGAAAACTAATTAAGGTAATTCACTATATTAGTCAAATACAGGGGATAAAATTTATGGTCACCTAAATAAGAGAATAGAGAGTATTTTAAAGAATTCAGTATCCAATTGTTTTTTAAAAGGCAAAACATGGAAATTTCATAGAAAGCTAAAAATCGAGATTAAATTCTTAAACTAATGAAGGGCATATGCCTTCTCCCACCCCCAAAAAATACAATAAGCATGATACTCAATGAGTGGTAAAGCATAGAAGAAGTTCTATATAAAATGTGATTTCTACATAAAAAATCTAAATAATCTACCAATTAAAATTAAAAGAGTTTAACAAAGTTTCTGCTTATAAAACCAATACACAAAAGTCTATTCAATTTACAGACTTCACCAAAAATCAGTTTAAAATGAATATTTAAAAAGATGCTTAAAATTTTTAAGTTACCAAAATATATAACAAAATATGTATGAACTCCTTAAAGGAAAATTATAAAATATTAGTGAAAACATTTTTAAAAGAGTTAAATAAACTAAGATATGTGTCATATTTATAACAGGAATATTCAAAATTGTAAATATGTCAATTCTATTCAAATCAGGCATCGAGAATTATTATAAATCTCGGAGCACCTGGGTGGCTCAGTCAGTTAAGCATCTGACTCTTGATTTTGGCTCAAGTCATGATCTCAGGGTCATGAGATCAAGCCCTGCATCGGGCTCTGCATTGGGCATAAAGCCTGCTTATGATTCTCTCTCTCCCTCTCCCTCTACCCCTACCCCCCTCAAAAAAAAGAATTATTATAAATCTAAAATAATTAGTATGATTTAACCAATAAAACAGAATAGAAAGCCACAGACCAGATGTGAAAGCTTCTTTTACGACAGAGCAATTAACAGAGACTGGTGGGGGAAGATATGGACTTGTCAGTAAGTGGGGCAATGACAATTAATTACCCAGGCCCAACAAATGAAATTGTACCTCTATTTTTTTATGTAGTACACAGAAACTCTGTTCCAGGTAATAAAACCTAAATGAGTAAAGCAAAATCATAAAACTTATTAAAGGTGATATTCAAGAATATTTTTGTTGTTTTTATTTTAATTCCATTATAGTTAACATATAGTGTTATATTAGTTTCAGGTGTACATATGATGATAAGAATAGTTTTCAGAATCAAAGAGTAAGGAAGAGTTTCTTCACTGAAATGCAGAAAGTAAAAAAAAATGATAAATTCAACTATACTAAAATTAAAAGTCAGTGTTCATTAAAAATTTTTAAATGCCATAAGAAAAATAAAAAGAAAGCCACATATTGAACACACACAGGTATTTTACAGAATAGGAAATGTTCGACTTCATTAATAATAGAGTAAATGCTAATTAAACTTACATACATTTCACACTTATCATGTTTGTCTAATTAAAATCTCTCTCAGTGAAGTGCAAATCGGTACAACCACCCCAGAAAATATTTTGGCCTTACTTGGCAAAGTTGAACGTGTGCATGCCCTGCAATCTATCACTTAACATCCCTGAGTACCTAACACAATCACATCATGTACCCTGTGCACCCATGCAAGAGGCAGTGCCATTCATAAAATTGACACGACAAGAAACAACAAATGTTGGAGAGGATGTGGAGAAAGGAGATCCCTCTTACACTGTTGGTGGGAATTCAAGTTGGTACAGCCACTTTGGAAAACAGTGTGGAGGTTCCTTAAAAAGTTAAAAATTGAGCTACTCTATGATCCAGCAATTGCACTACTGGATATTTACCCCAAAGATACAGACATAGTGAAGAGAAGGGCCATATGCACCCCAATGTTCATAGCAGCATTGTCCACAATAGCTAAATTGTGGAAGGAGCTGAAATGCCCTTCAACAGATGACTGGATTAAGAAGATGCGGTCCATATATACAATGGAATTTTACTCAGCCATCAGAAAGAACGATTACCCAACATCTGCAGCAACATGGACGGGACTGGAGAAGATTATGCTAAATGAAATAAGTCAAGCAGAGAAAGACAATTATCATATGGTTTCACTCATTTATGGAACATAAGAAACAGGAAGATCAGTAGGAGAAGGAAGGGAAGGATGAAGGGGGGTAAACAGAAGGGGGAACGAACCATGAGAGACTATGGACTCTGGGAAACAAACTGAGGGCTTCAGAGGGGAGGGGCATGGGGGATTGGGATAGGCCGGTGATGGGTATTAAGGAGGGCACGTATTGCATGGTGCACTGGGTGTTATATGCAAATAATGAATCATGGAACATCACATCAAAAACTAAGGATATACTGTATGGTGACTAACATAACATAATAAAAAATTATTATAAAAAATAAAATTTTTTTAATTTAAAAAAAAAGACACACCAAAAGAGAAAAATTCCAAACTCCTTGTCAACCACCTTGAAACCATCACTACTTCCCTCCCACCTGCACACATGGCACCCTATGCATCCTCCTACTTGAGCATTTACCTATTATATTCACCTGCACTTAGATTTTTTTCCTTCTCATCTGCAAAATAATCTGGGATCTGTATGTGTTTTTCATTCCTTTATCTGATCACCTAGCCCACCACCTGGCAAATAGTAGGTCACTCAATGAAAATATATGAGTAAACACACACATCAGTGGAAATATCTCATCTTACTACTCATTATCACTATTGTATCTTGACAAGAGATTTAACAAAAGTCATATAAAATCCAAAAGATAACAGAGATTAAAGCTATATTCAAGACTTTTATTCTTTGCATTTGTTCCATTTACTCTAATACATTCAGCCTCTAATTTTATTGATCTTCAATTTAGTGTCACTAAGTATTCTGTGTATCACACTGAATTTTCATGTGTGTATTTAAATATTTAATGCTGAATGCAATGAACATTTTATTAGTGTGAGCATGTGTATAATGCAAATTGGTCCAAAAATATGTCACTATATATAAGACACTATATACAATTATTCAATTATAATTATAATTGATAACATAGGATAATTTGTATTATTATACATGTATTTATTTTCCTAGAACTGTTGCTCATCATATCCATGCTCCCTGCTCCAGAAATGAATGCCGCTCTTTTATCTATGATACATATTTAATTCTGCTCTGCTATTCCTTCAGCTGGGTTTAGCCTCGCCAAAGCTACCTATCTTAAGCTATAAACTGTAGTTGTAGGGAACATACCTTCCAGTTTGGTGCAGTCTGGGTTCTGTTCTCTGCAACTACGGTTTATGTAGATTATGAATCTCTGGGGACTCAGACCATAGACCATCTCACTTATACTTGTTTCCCTAGTCAAGGCTCAGCCATGTGCCTGCCTAAGAGAAAAACACATTAATATTTCCGTGAATTGAATGGTTCAGTTTAGTTATTTTCATGAGGAAGAACTACTGAAAAATGGGCTGCCTCTTTCACTTAATGTGTTTCGCTTTCAGGATGTTTGAACTGCCTTTTAACTTGGGTTCTGAAACTATGGTGGATTGTTCTTTAAAAACATAAAGTATTACTTTAATAAGAAAATCCAGAAGAGATTTATCACAGGGACTATAAGGGTGAGCTTAGCCATCATCCCTCCTCCTTTGTCCATCCCACTGCCTTCCTTGCTCCTCCTCATACAAGGACAATGGTTGCATGAAAACACGAACTGTCCACTTGTACTGACTCTTCCTTCTTATAACCTCTTCTCCATTACTGATGTTTCTATGGAATCAGTTGTGAATAGCACAAAGATAAACTCCTTAAAAATAGAATGTTTACTTTCTGGACATGAGATTTATCAAAGGTCCCTCATCTTCAATGTTCTATCACTCCTGTATGATTTTCAGAATACTGCGACATATTCTACAGTTAACAACATGGAGTACCTGGCTTGAGTTGGCGTTACCAGCACGAGAAGTTTAGTTTATGGACTTAGTTATGGGCAGATTGCCAGCTGTCAGTCTGTCAAATTCAGATTACAAAGACTAACAGAAGCAGGAAATAGGAATCACCTGATGCCTTCTGGTTAATGTACTATATACAAATTAATACAGCAAATGAAAGTGATTTTAGGGAGAAAAAAAATGAGTCATTTACTGTCAAGTTTTCCATGGAAATTTGTTGCAAATAAACTTTAATTGGGTTCTTATTGTATTTAGTCAGCTATATTTGAAATATCTTTGAAGTGAAGAAGATCACTGACTCTCATTTTTAGGAGAAATGATTGAAGAGTAACCTTTTAAAAAAACTCATGAATACAAATGGATTTTAATGGAAGTCTATTATCGCCTCAATGCTTGTATGCAATGGCATTAATATTAATGAGAGTTAGACATACGCATTTATGAGAGATGAATAGACTCTTACTTGTGTTTACTACAGGACTGTTTGGCTTGTCCAGAAACTTGTAGTGTTAACTTAACCACAGTTGCCAATAACAATGAATATAAAGAGAAGGGGAAAACTCTAATATGTATACCTTTCCTCCTCCCTCTTAAGAATATACCATTTCCTGTAGGAAAAGGGAATTTTAAATATGTGCACTTATTGGTTTGTAAAATTTTGCTTCAAGTGACAAGCTCACATCCTGCATAAATAATTAATAAGACAGAAATGAATATGTAGTAGGCTGGTTTTATTCCTCTAAGGGTTAACTTCCATTTCTGTAAATTGGTTTGTACCCTATTTCAGCTCTCATGTGTCTATGCATCTGGGCATTTTCTTTGGCTCTTTCTTGGTGTACTGAGATCATCAGAGATTTGCTAGTAATTGACCTGTTTGGATTGCACATGAGTGGCATCTGTTAAAAGATAATGCAGTCCTGCAGTTCACTATTAAGTGCTGGCCACATTATTAACTTGTGGCCAAACCAGTATAAAGACTCCTGAGACATCATTTTCCCTTAGACAACTTCATTTTGTTCTTACCATAATCTCCATTATAAATGAAGCACTTTGGTTGAGAACAAAGATTTGTGTATCATACAGCTTGTCAGTGCCATGTATGCAGTAATTAGTTATTTAGTCCTTATGGTCTCATTTTCATTCACCCTCTCCTCCTCCCCACAGGCTCCCCACCTCAAGAATAACAACCACTTAAAATCAACACAGCTCCTCCCAGGAGAGAAAGGATCAATGTAACGTGGAAGTCAGATACGTTAACCTCTCCTACTTACTTAAATGATGAAGACCAACCACCCCACTAACATATCATTTCCGTGCTTCAGAATACGGATGGCTCTTAAAACTCTTTTTCTAATGCCCAGATATGCCTTATTTAGTAGAAAACACATGTCAGGGCAATACTTGCTTTCCTTTTGTCATACCAACAAATGTCAATCTGAGCTAAACTTTGCATGAAAAGCCAGAGATTAGCAGGTAAACACAGACACTCTCCTGCATATAACAGAATAGCAAAATTTCTGATCTATGTATTTAAGAATGGGAACTGAAGTATAATACTATGAGACTGGCAATAATCTAGAGGCTAATTAACTGTACAAGAAGAGAGGGGAAGCGCTCTTATAATACAGGTAAACTAAATTCAGCTCAAGTTTTAAAACATCAATAATAACATCATTTTAAATGAAACTGATATTTTAGGATATTTTAATAAATTAATCTGTAAAATATTTGAAAGTATAAGACTTAAAATTATTGATAGTTAATAATAATAATAATCCTCTGTGGATCATATGGAAGATAAGAAGCATCCTTGCCTGCCTTCTAGCAAGAAAAGGGACTTTTCTCTTTAAGGACATAGCAATGATCAGGCCACCTAACAGAGGCTCCAAAGGAGGATCCAGCAGATAATGAGAGTCAGGAAGGAGGAATTAATCACCTATGGGGTTCCTACTTGCTGGGAAATTGAAGTTCAGATTACAATGTCTACAATCATGTGTTTGCACCTTGGAATATACTACAGTGGTTCTACTGTGTATTAAGGGTGGGGATCCTTCTTTTTAAAGCAGTCCCCCAGGGAGCAGGTGAAAGATCTGGAGCTTGACAAAGACTGCCATGCTGTAACAGACTCAGCCAAATTGATTGAAGTTCAGGAAAAGGTACTAACAGGAGCACTGAGAATAATCAAGAAACTGAGTCAGAGACTTAAATTCACACAATAAATCCACATGGTAGGTTTACTAGTTTAAAAAAAGCAATGTAGCTTGGTAAATATATAAATTTAAATCACATATGAGACTGTTCCAGAAACCAGTTACTGGAGGGGCTAGGATTCTTAACATGAATTATATAACCAGGTGTAGGGAATGTTATCTTAGGCTCTGAGTGGGCTGCAGGTCAGGGACTGGACAGCTGTTTAGCAAACTACTTCCCTTTCCTCTTGAGCATACAACTCAACCAGATGTGCCACAAATCCCTACCATGACATGGACTGTAAGTGGAAGTATCCTGCCTTCCAGTCCAGGACCACAAAGTCCGCCTGTGTCACCCGGCAGCCTCTCTCTTCTTCTCCAACTGCTGGCTGAATAGAGAGATACAGAGGCCGCAGAAAAGGATAAAGCCACAAGACAGAAAGAGCCTGGGACCCCAACTATGTGCAGCAGAGTTCACACAACTGCTCCCATCCCTGGCAAATGAACTTTGCATGAGTAAAAGTAAACATCTGTTGCGCTAGGCCACTATTAATGCAGCCTAAACTATGTTTTTAAAGATTTATTTATTTGAGAGAAAGAGCGTGAGTGGCAGACAGGGGGAGAGGGGGAAGAGGGAGAGGGAGAGAGAGATTGCCAAGCAGGCTCCATGCCAGCGCGGAGCCCGACACAGGGCTCAGTCTCACGACCCCGAGATCATAACCCGAGCCGAAATCAAGAGTGGGATGCTTAACCGACTGAGCCACTGAGGTGCACCAGCCAAAACTATTTTTTAAGAAGTACTACAAACATTTTCAGTGACTGCCATTGGACAGAGCTGAAAATAACATCTGGGTATTCTGTAGGTCCATTGGATTTTTTTTTTTTAATTCAAACTTAGGGTATGAAACTGTAATATTTAAGGAAATTCAAATGAACAAAAATAATACCTATGAGCAGAAATGAATAAAATACAATATAAATACACAATAGAGAAAATTAATGATACCAAAAGCTATTCTTTGGTAAAACTAACCAGACTGGGCAAAAATATTTTTAAGTCATGTATCAAATTTTTTAAAATTGTATCTAGAACATAAAAGAGTCTCAAAAGTCAGTAACAATCAAAGACAATTTTTTAAATGAGAATTTTTTTTAAAGTTTTCATTTTAATTCCAGTTAGTTAACAGAGAGTATTATATTAGTTTCGGGTGTACAATACAGTGATTCAACAGTTCCGTACATCACCCTGTGCTCATCACAACATGTGCACTCCTTAAGCCCTATCACCTATTTAACCCATCCCCCCAACTCACGTCCTTTCTGGTAACCATCCATTTGTTCTCTATAACTAAGAGTCTGTTTCTTGATTTGTCTCTCTCTCTCGTACTCCTTTGCTCATCTGTTTTGTTTCTTAAATTCTGCATATGACTGAAATCATATGGTATTTGTCTTTCTCTGACTGACTTATTTCACTTAGCATAAGTCTTTCTCTACTCCATCGATATCATGGCAAATGGCAAAGATTTCATTTTTTTTCACAACTGAATACTCACGTATATATGTATATGTATGTGTGTGTGTGTGTGTGTGTGTGTGTGTATATATATATATATATATATACATATACACCCCTTCTTTATCCATTCATTAATTGATGGACACTTGGGCTGTTCCATATCTTGGCCATTGTAAATAATGCTGCTATAAACATAGGGGTACATGTATCCCTTTGATAGTGCTTTTGTGTTCTGTGGATAAATAGCCAGTAGTGTGATTGCTGGATCATAGGCCAGTTCTATTTTTAACTTTTCGAGGCACCTCCATACTGTGTTTCACAGTGGCTGTACCAGTGTGCATTCCCACCATCAGTGCATAAGGGTTCCTTTTTCTCCACATCCTCACCAACACTGGTTGTTTCTTGTGCTATTGATTTTAGTCATTCTGACAGGTGCGAGGTGGTAACTCATTGTAGTTTTGATTTGCATTTCTCTGTTAATAAGTGATGACGAGGGGCGCCTGGGTGGCGCAGTCATTAAGCGTCTGCTTTCGGCTCAGGGCGTGATCCCGGCGTTATGGGATCGAGCCCCACATCAGGCTCCTCCGCTGGGAGCCTGCTTCTTCCTCTCCCACTCCCCCTGCTTGTGTTCCCTCTCTCGCTGGCTGTCTCTATCTCTGTCGAATAAATAAATAAAATCTTAAAAAAAAAAAAATAAGTGATGACGAACATATTTTCATGTGTCTGTTGGCCATCTGTATGTCTTCTTTGGAGAAATGTTCATATCTTCTGTCCATTGTTTAATTGGATCATTTGTTTTGGGGTCTTGAATTGTATCCATTTTTTAATATATTTTAGATACTAACCATTTATTGGAGATGTCATTTGCAAATATCTTCTCCCATCCTGTAGGTTGCCTTTTAGTTTTGTTGATTGTTTTCTTCACTATGCAGAAGCTTTTTATTTTGATGTAATCCCAATAGTTTATTTTTGCTTTTGTTTCCCTTGCCTCAGGAGACATAGGTAGAAAAAAAGTTGCTACAGCCAATATAAAAGAGGTTACTGCCTGTCTTCTCTTCTAGAATTTTTATGGTTTTAGGTCTCACATTTAAATCTTTAATCCAAAAATAGGAAACAATTTTTAACAGATACTTCATCAGAGAAGATATATGAATGGCAAATAAACCACGAAAAGATACTTAACATTAGTTATTAAGGAAATGCAAATTAAAACGACAATGAGTTTCAACTACATAGAAATTTTGAGAGCTGGTAAGATAATAAATATGAAAATATATAAACATAAATACCAGTTCAAGTGGCTAGAATTTAAAATACCACACACTGGCCAGAATGTGGAGGAACTGGAATTCTTACACACTGCTGACAGGAATGTAAAATGGCACATTCTTTGGAAAACAGGCAATTTCTTAAAGTTAATCATGTACATACCCTGTGATGCATGCTACAACTGGGTGAATAGAAAAATAATTACATTAGGTGAAAGAAGAAAGACATAAAATGGTGCATACTCTTCTATATAAAATTCTAGCAAATGTTAAAGAAATCAGGAGTGAGAAAAAGCACATCAGTGGTTGAGCAGGGACAGGGAACAATGTACAGGGATATAAAGGAGCACAAAGAAACTTCTATGGGTGATAAATATGCTCATTATATTAATGGTAGTAATGATTTCATAAGTGTATACATATATCAAAACCTATCAATTGTATACTTTAAATATGTCTGGTTTATGTACCTTAATCATACTTCAATAAAGCTGTTAAAAAGGGATTAGCAAAATAAAGTTTTGATATTTTCTAGTTGTCTGAGTAATAGATGTTTAAAATAGATTAAAGTATTAGTTCATGAGGAAATTACAGAATGTTTCTGTATCTAAAGCTCTTTACTCATAATCAGCTCACTTTGCACATGAATGGGGAAACAGGTGATACTGAACATGGAAGCCATTGGGGAAAGCTTCAAATGATGATGATGATGTTAGCCAACAGTTTTTAAACATTTGGTCAGGCAATGTTCTAAGCATGTTACATCTATTGACTCAGTTCATTCTCACAGCAACACTACGGCATGTATAGGGGAAAAGAAAGAAAGAAAGAAAGAAAGAAAGAAAGAAAGAAAGAAAGAAAGAAAGAAAGAAAGAAAGAAAGAAAGAAAGAAAGAAAGAAAGGAAGGAAGGAAGGAAGGAAGGAAGGAAGGAAGGAAGGGAGGAAGGAAGGGAGGAAGAAAGGAAGAAAGGAGGAAGGAAGGAAGGAAGGAAGGAAGGAAGAAAGAAAAAAAGAAAGAAAGAAAGAAAGAAAGAAAGAAAGAAAGAAAGAAAGAAAGAAAGAAAGAAAGAAAGGAAAGAAACCCACATTTATACAAGAGAAAACCGAGGGACAAAAAAGTTTATGTATCTTATTCAAGATCAAATGTCTACTAAGTAGCAGAAAGGTTATATAAACTACCCAAAGGACACTGCCATAGGATAGAGCAAGTCAAAATTAAATCTAGGTCTCTGACTTTCCAAATCAAGTGTTCAGTGTCTTAGCAGACATATAGATCCATTAACCATTGACTCTGAAATGTGTACTATGTGCCAGACATAAGCTTTTCACACTTTCTGAGCATTTTCTCATGTAATTTTCAGAAGTATTCATTCTACAGATGTGGGCAGTCAGGCTTAGAATGGATGAGTAACCTGGATACACAACCACTAAGTGCCAAAGCTTACATCTGAATCCAGGTCTGTCACAAACATCTTTGTTTTTCCATACTCTCCATGTCTCTTTGTGATGGCAGTTATGTCATGGTTACAAATTTAACTCACACTACAATGCTCATGTTCTCAGAAAAAAGTAATTCACTCATTTTGTGAGATCTGATCTTCCACGTAAGATCCACCAACAACACGTCACTAACTTCTGTTTAGCAGAGAAAAGTTAACCAGAAGTCCAATACAGTTTAAAGGTTAATATGATTCAATGACTCAGTTCTTTCAGGTACGATTCCGCTTCTCATAGATAAAAATGCTCATCAGTCAGATAGCCTCTCTTCTCTCCTCCACCCCCAATTTTCTCTCTACTGCCATGTCTGGATTTATGAGAGGAACGGTGTACGTGAAATTTTGGCGTTGATTATGGGAGCACTGTCCTCTTATTCACACAGTGCCCCTGTATTTTCTTCAACCTTTTCCGGTGACTGGACATCCTGCTGACATGCTGCCAAGTTTGCAACTGGCATTCTGTTCTCTCTCCAGGCTTGGACAAATTCCAGAGGAGTGCCCTGGCTGACCTCAGCTACTTCCTTAAGCCCCACTGAGGTCTGACTTTCACTTTAGTTTGCTCCTGGTCACATACTAAGTTGTCTGTTCCACAATCCTCCTTCCAAAGTCACCTTGCCTCACTATGGCTGCAGCTGATGCCTCTGTCAAGATCCCCAACCAGAAATACCAATCCATTCCACACACACAGTCCAACAGTGGTATGGGAAACAAAGTCCCAGCACATCCACCTGCCTGACCAGACTCTGCCAGCAAGTCTATTTTGATGTGGCTATCCCTTGCTGCCGTTCAAGACAAACACCTCTCCCACTCCCAAATGGAAAGTGGAGTATATTAAACTCATTTAAGTATAAATTATTATAAAACCCATTAAGTATATTAAACTCATTAAGCAACCCACTAAGTTGCCCTCATTTATTTCAATGACTCCCCTTTCTGACTTTAGAAATCAGCATGCATGTTGCTTCTCTTGTTTTCCTACCTAGCTCTTTCTTCTGCAGGAAAAAAGTGACTCTCCCTCTCTCCTTTTTCATGGGACCTCCCTTTTATAAAATGTCATAGTCTCACAGACAGCAGGCTAAAAAAGGAGTTAGAGAAATTCAGACGTCTTTTCTTCAAGGTACTACTGTAGTCTGCACTGCTACTGTACTGATGCAAAATTTCAGAGTAGCAACTAATTTTTCTTTAAGAGTAGCAGCTAATTATTACCTAATTCTTTTTCTTTATAATCCTTCTGTAACAAATTTGAATATATTCCTAAGCAGAAGAACGCTTTCAAAAAGGGAAAATTATATTAATAATTTTCAAAATATTTATGTATGTAAATTATACAGAATAGTACAGATGAAGTTTTAATGAAGAATCAGTTAACATTATAAATATGTCTTATTTGATTATAAAGCTATCATTTTGTTTTAATAAAATATGGTTAAGTGGTTATCTGATTATTAATGGAGTTTGAAAGTGAGAAAATCATATTTGATGTTAAGTTTCAATTCTTACAAATTTTGTCATCAGACTGTTTTTAAAAAATGAGAACATAGCATTTTTTAAATTGTTTGAGTGCAAATAAAGTTTTCTTATAATTTCTTCCACTATACCTTCAACACAGAATATTTATTTTGTGTGAATTCCTGATTCTTACACTGTGCCACCATATGATTTGACCTTCATTTAGCATGAACATAATTATAAACACAAATGCCAGCCTGGGTGCTAAAACTGCACGGTAATTCCACGTTATCTAGATTATGCCTCTTTAGTTCCTCTATGTTATCTTTTAAATAAAAATTCTAAATGTAAAATTCCTTGCTAGGAACTCATAGGTCCCAATAAATAATAAGATACTCATTTAAACTTTAACATAAAAAAAAAACCCTGTAGTGAGCTTCTATCACTTTTCAGGCATTATGCTGGTATTTTAATATACATAATTTCATATAATCTCCACATGAGCTTGATTTTATTATCTTCACTTTATAAAGATTCAGTAAATTCAAATGACTTACATAGTAAATGGCAAAGTAATGAACAAACACAATCTTTCAGATTCCTAATACCATGGTTGTATCACATCAAAATACATTCTGTTTCACTAAATCATATGCATACATGATAATACTCTAAGTAGAATATAAAAGAATAGCTGTTTTTACTATATCTACGTGTAGAATATTTTTAGATATGGACCCAATGATTAAAATACCCTCTACAAAGACCCAATGATTAAAGTTGTGATGCTAAAATTAGTAATCAATATGGTCAGAGAATGTTACCTCCAAATTAATAAAATACCGATCAGCATTGTGAGCTACATAAACCTTCCAACCACATAATCTTAGTTTCCTAAATTTGAACCAAAGGCTTCCTGCATAAAATAAATTTATAAAATCCTTAACCTTGTTTTGATTAAACAAAACGCCTTATAAAAGTCTAAGGAAGGGGCGCCTGGGTGGCTCAGTCAGTTGAGCGTCCAACTCTTGGTTTCCACTCAGGTGATGATCTCAGGGTCATGCAGAGTCTGCCTGTTCCTCTCCCTCTGCTCCTCCCCACTCTCTCTCTCTCTCTCTAAAATAAATAAATAAATCTGTAAAAAAAAATGTCTAAGGAATTTCTACCGTACACATCTACCACCTTCTTGAACAATGTCAATCACAGTTAAATGCCAACTTCCAACTTTTACAATTTGACAGAAACACTGAAATAAGATTAAGATAAATTTAATACGTTTTTTCTTAAACAGAGAAAAATATCTTAAAGTCTATCTGTTAATCATTTTTTAAAAGCAGTTCATTTGTGCACAACAAATGGCTTTAAAATTATATTCTCATTAGGGAGGAGTTAAGATGGTGGAGGAGTAAGGGGACCCTGAACTTATCTCGTACCTTGAACACAGTAGAGAGTTATCAAATCATTCTGAACACCCAAGAAACCAATGGGAAGTCTGAGAGAACAAAAACTGCAAGTCTCTAAGTAGAAAAGCGACCACCTTTTGAAAGATAGTAGGTGCAGAAGCTGACTTGGGGTGATATAGCTGTGGATATGGCAGCAGGGAGGGAGCCTGCTAACGGAGGCTACCACAAAGTATTACAAGCAGCAGAGTGCAAAATCTGAACTTTTAGAAGTCTGCTACCATGGGGGGTATGCCTGCCGTAAAGGTGCTCAGGTGCTTACGCAGGACAGAATACCAGGTATGACAGCATGGTCTGAGAATCCCTTGGGTGACAAGAAGAACAGGAGGCACCTAAGTGCTGCACTGTTCCCAAGCATAGGAGGGGGGAAGCCAGCTGAGAATAGTGTGTCTTGGTGCTGGCTTTTTGCTCTATTTTGCCATAAAGTGCAAACTGCTATGAGGGTCAAACAACTGCTTTCCTGGGACTGGCCAGCTAAAAGCAAAAGCTTGGTGAGACCCTCCCCCCTCCCCTGGAGGAACAGTGCAGGTCCATGCCAAAGGAGTCTCATAATTTGGGAGTTTTGAAACTCAGTCACGTGCTTGAGATAAAAAAAAAAACAAAACAAAACAAAACAAAAACAAAAACAAAAAAACAAAAAAACAAAAACTTAAACACAGGCTGGATGAAAGGCAGAGACACTTGAGCAAGTGATTGCTCTTCTGTGAGGGTTCACTGAAGAATGGGGGCATGAACTTTCAGCTCCAGGGCTAGAGAGCAGAGCATCATCATATTCATCCTGCCCATCAGCATCGAAAGGCTTCAGGGAGCCAAACAGCACCACCTAGTGGAGGCCAGAACTGTTTATACCAAGCCCTGCCCCCCTGCACCTTGGAGGTGCATTTCAATTAGGGCAGGTCCACCTGAGAATCTGCACAACAGGTCCCTCCCCCAAAAGAGCAGCAAAAACAACTTGCTTACACTAAGTACACTAATTATAAAATGCTGCAAAGCTTCAGTTCTAGGGGAAATAGGATCTAGCTTCCTTTACACTTTTATTCTTTTTTTAATTATCTTTATTTTATTTTTTAATTCCTTTTTATAATTTTTATAATTTTTAATTTTTATTTATATATACTATATATATTGTTTGTTTACTTTCATTTTGTTATATATATATATATATATATTTTTTTTTTTTTTTTTTTTTTTTTTAATTTTGGGAACTAGGTTCTTTTAACAAGCAGACCAAAACACACCCAGGATCCAGTTATTTTGTTTTGGGGTTCTTTGTTTTTTGTTTTCGTTGTTGTTGTTTTTGTTGTTGTTTCTCTTTCTTCTTTTCTTTTCTGGACAAAATGACAAGATGGAGAAATTCACCCCAAAGGAAAGAACAGGAGGTAGAACTCACAGGCAGGGACTTAATAAATACAGATATAAGTAAAATGTCTGAACTAGAATTTAAAACAGTGATTATAAGGATACTAGCTGGGCTTGAAAAAAGTGCAGAAAACATTAGAGAATCCCTTACTGCAGAGATAAAAGAAATAAAATCTAGTCAGGCCAAAATTGAAAATGCTATAACTGAGATGGAATCCCAAGTGGAGGCCATAAAAATGAGGATGGGCAAAGCAGAAGAGCAAATCAGTGATACAGAAGATAGAATTATGGAAAATAATAAAGCTGAAAAGTAGAGGGAAAGAAAGGTAATGAACCATGACGGTAGACTTAGGGAGCTCAGCGACTTATTAAAACATAGTAACATTCATATCATAGGAGTCAGAGATGATGAAGAGAGAGAAAAAGGGGTAGAAGGTTTCTCTGAACAAATTATAGCTGAAAAGTTCCCTAATCTGGGGAAGACACAGACAGCAAAATCCAGGAAGCACAGAGAACTTCCAATGAATTCAACAAAAGCCGACCATTGCCAAAGCATATCATAATCTAATTCTCAAAATACACAGATAAGGAAAGCATCCTGAAAGCAGCAAGGGAAAAAAGTCCTTAACCTACAAGGCAAGACAGATCAGGTTCACAGCAGATCTGTCCTCAGAAACTTAGTGGACCAGAAAAAAGTGGCAGGAAATATTCAATGTGCTGAATGGGAAAAATATTCAGTCAAGAATTCTTTCTCCAGCAAAGCTGTCATTCAGAATAGAAGAGACAGAGTTTCCCAGACAAACAAAAACTAAAGGCATTTGTGATCACTAAGCCAGTCCTGCAAGAAATGTTAAGGGGGTTCTCTGAGTGGAGAAAAAAATACAAAAAGCAACAAAGACTAGAAAGGACCAAAGAACATCACCAGAGACACCAGCTCTACAGGTAACACTGTGGCACTAAATTTGTATCTTTCAATAATCACTCTGAATATAAATGTACTAAATGCTCCAATCAAAAGACAGAGGGTATTAGAATGGATTAAAAAAAAAAAAAACAGGATCCATCTATATGCTGCCTGTAATAGACTCATTTAAGACCTAAAGACACCTGCAGATTGAAAGTGAGGAGGGGCGCCTGAGTGGCACAGTCATTAAGTGTCTGCCTTCGGCTCAGGGCGTGATCCCAGCATTCTGGGATCAAGCCCCACATCAGGCTCCTCTGCTATGAACCTGCTTCTTCCTCTCCCACTCCCCCTGCTTGTGTTCCCTCTCTCACTGGCTGTCTCTCTCTCTGGGTCAAATAAATAAATAAAATCTTTAAAAAAAAAAAGTGAGGAGATGGAGAACCATCTGTCATGCTAATGGACATCAAAAGAAAGCTGGGGTAGCCATATTTATATCAGACAAACTAGATTTTTTTTAAAAAGACTGTAACACGAGATGAAAAGGGGCATTTTATCATAATTAAGGGGTCTATCCATCAAGAAGATCTAACAATCATTAATATTTATGCCAACTTGGGAGCACCCAAATATATAAATCAATTAATAATAAACAGAAAGAAACTCATTGATAATAATACAGTAATAGTAGGGGACTTTAACACCCCACTCACAGCAATAGACAAATCACCTAAGCAGAAAATCAACAAGGAAACAATGGCTTTGAATGACACACTGGACCAAATGGACTTAACAGATCTATTCAGAACTTAACAGACCTATTTCATCCTAAAGCAGCAGAATACACATTCTTTTTGAGTACACATAGAACATTCTCCAAAACAGATCACATACTGGGTCACAAACCAGCCTTCAATAAGTACAAAAAGATCAAGATCATACAATGCATATTTTTAGGCCACAATGCTATGAAACTTGAAGTCAACCACAAGAAAAAATCTGGAAACACCACAAATACATGGAGGTTAAAGAACATCCTACTAAAGAATTGAATGGGTTAACCAGGAAATCAAAGAAGAAATTTAAAAAATACATGGAAACACATGAAAATGAAAACACAACAGTCTAAAACCTTGGGATGCAGCAAAGACAGTCCTTGGAGGGAAGTATATAGCAATACAGTCCTACCTCAAGAAG
Source organism: Ursus arctos (assembly GCF_023065955.2). NCBI lineage: Eukaryota > Metazoa > Chordata > Mammalia > Carnivora > Ursidae > Ursus > Ursus arctos. The sequence continues at coordinate 36,473,407 of NW_026622874.1, forward strand.
CAAGAAAAGTCTCAAATATATAACCTAACCTTACACCTAAAGGAGCTGGAAAAAGAACAGTAAATAAAGCCTAGAACCAGCAGAAGGGATATAATAAGGATTAAAGCAGAAATGATATAGAAATTAAAAAAAACAAAAAACAGAAGAACAGATCAACAAAACTAGGAGCTGGTTCTTTGAAAGAATTAACAAAATTGATAAACCCCTAGCCAGACTTATCAAAAAGAAAAGAGAAAGGAACTGAATAGATCAAATCACGAATGAAAGAGGAGAGATCACAACCAACACCACAGAAATACAAACAAATATAAGAGAATACTATGAAAAATTACATGCCAACAAACTGGGCAAACTGAAGAAATGGACAAATTCCTAGAAACCTACAAACTACCAAAACTGAAACAGGAAGAAATAGAAACTTTGAACAGACCCACAGCCAGCAAAGAAATTGAATCAGTAATCAAAAATCTCCCAACAAACAAAAGTCCTGGGCCAGATGGCTTCCCAGGGGAATTCTACCAAACAATTAAAGAAGAGTTAATACCTATTCTCAAACTGTTCCAAAAATAGAAATGGAAGGAAAACTTTCAAACTCATTCTACAAAGCCAGAATTACCTTGATTCCAAAATCAGACAAAGACCCCACTAAAAAGGGGAATTACAGGCCAATATCCCTGATGAATATGAATGCAAAAATTCTCAGTAAAATACTAGCAAATCTAATTCAATAGTACATTAAATGAATTATTCACCACCATCAAGTGGAATTTATTCCTGGGCTGCAGGGGTGGTTGAATATTTGTAAATCAATCAACGTGATACACCACAACATGGTACACCACATTAATAAAAGAAAGGATAAGAATCATATGATCCTGTCAATAGATGCAGAAAAAGCATTTGACAAAATATAGCATCCTTTCTTGCAAAAAAAACCCTCAACAAAGTAGGGATAGATGGAACATACCTCAATATCATGAAGGCCATATACAAAAGACCTACAGCTAACATCATCTTCAATAGGGAAAAAATGAGAGCCTTTCCTCTATGGTCAAGAACAAACAGGGATGTCCACTCTCACCATTACTATTTAACATAGGACTCAAAGTCTTAGCCTCAGCAATCAGACAACAAAAAGAAATAAAGGCATCCAAATCAGCAAGGAGAAGTCAAACTTTCACTATTTGCAGACAACATGATACTCTATGCAGAAAACCCAAAGACTCTACCAAAAAATTGATAGAACACATGAATTCATCAAAGTTGCAGGATATAGAATCAATATGCAGAAATCTGTTGCATTTCTATACACTCACAATGAAGGAGCAGAGAAAGAAATCAAGGAATTAATCCCATTTGCAATTGCACCAAAACAATAAGATAACTAAAGAGGTAAAAGATCTGTACTCTGAAAACTATAGAAAACTAATGAAAGAAACTAAAGAGGACACAAAGAAATGAAAAAGCATTCCATGCTCATGGACTGGAAGAACAAACACTGTTAAAATGTCTACACTACCCAAGGCAATCTACACATTTAATGCAATCCCTATCAAAACACCACGAGCATTTTTCAGAGTTAGAACAAATGATCCTAAAACTTGCATGGAACCACAAAAGACTCCAAATAGCCAAAGCATTTCTGAAAAAGAAAAACAGAACTGGAGTCATCACGATTCCAGATTTCAAGCTATGTTGCAAAGCTGTACTCATCAAGAGAGCATGGTACTGGCATAAAAGCAGACAGACAGATCAATAAAAGAGAAAGGGATCTCAGAAATGGACCCACAACTATATGGTCAACTAATCTTCGACAAAGCATGAAAGAATATCCAATGGAAAAAAGAATGTCTCTTCAACACATGGTGTTAAGAAAACTGGACAGCAAAAGAATGAAACTGGACCATTCTCTTATACCATAAACAAAAACAAATTCAAAATGGATGAAAGGCCTAAATGTGAGACAAGAAACCATCAAAATCCTGGAGGAGAACACAGGCAGAAACCTCTTTGACCGCAACCATAGCAACTTCTTACCAGACAGTCACTGGAGGCAAGGGAAACAAAATCAAAAATGAACTATTGCAAATTCATCAAGATAAAAAACAACTGCGCAGTGAAGGAAACAATCAACAAAACTAAAAGGCAGGGCACCTGGGTGGCTCAGTTGATTAAGTGTCTGCCTTGGGCTCAAGTCATGATCCCAGGGTCCCACATTGGGCTCCCTGCTCAGCAGGGAGCCTGCTTCTCCCTCTACCCCTCCCCCCTGCTCCTGATCTCCCTCTCTCTCACTCTCTGTCTCTCTCTCTCAAATAAATAAAATCTTAAAAAAAAAAAAAAAAACTAAAAGGCAGCCTGTGGGATGGGAGAAGATACTTGCAAACAACATATCTGATGAAGAGATAGTATCCAAAATCTATAAAGAACCTATCAAACTCAACACCCAAAAAACAAATAATCCAGTTAAGAAATGGGCAGACATGAATAGACACTTTTCCAAAGAAGACATCCAGATGGATCACAGTACATGAAAAGATGCTCAACATCACTCATCATCAGGGAAATACAAATCAAAACCACACGTGTCAGAATGGCTAAAATTAACAACACAAGAAACAACAGGTGTTGACAAGGATGTGGAGAAAGGGGAACCCTCTTGCACTGTTGGTAGAAATGAAAACTTGGTGGAGCCACTCTGGAGAACAGTTTGGAAGTACCTCAAAAAGTTAAATTAGCCTATGACCTAAGCAACTGTACTACGGGGTATTTACCCAAAGGATATAAAAATACAGATTTGAAGGGTTACATACACCCTGATGTTTACAGGAGCATTATCAACAACAGCCAAACTATGGACAGAGCCCAAATGTCTACTGACTGATGAATGGATAAAGAAGATGGTGTGTATATATATACAATGGAATATTACTCAACCGTCAAAAAGAATGAAATCTTGCCATTTGCAACAATGTGGATTGAGCTAGAGTGTATTATGCTAAGTGAAATAAGTCAGTCAGCGAAAGACAAATATCCTATGATCTCACTCAAAGTGGACTTTAAGAAAGAACAGATGAACATATGGGAAGGGGGAAAGGGAAAAAAAGGAGATAGGGAAACAAGCCATAAGAGTGTCTTAATGATAGAGAAGAAACTGAGGGCTGATGAAGAGAAGTGGCTGGGTGATAGGCTAGATGGTGATGGATTTTAAAGAGGGCACTGGGTGTTGTATATAGGTGACGAATCACTGAGTTGTACTCCAGAAACCAAAACTGCACTGTATGTTAACTAATAGAATTTAAATTAAAAAAATAAAATTATAAAATAAAATTATATTCTCAGGATTTCTAGATTAACTGATGAAGTTCAAGCCCAAGCCAAGAGGAAAGGAAGGCAAAATAATTAGTAAGTTTATAAATATAACATACTCCCATGGTGAAAAAACATGACCATTAAGATGTTATTTCTTAATTGTAGTAGAAGTATGCAAACCTGGGCATGTCTATATCCCAGGTATGAAATACAAGAAGAAAACTACAATAAATATGTGATATATAATTGTTTCCACATGGATATGATTGCCCTTCATTAGGAAATAAATCATTTACTTTGACAAACAAATGCAATAGAAGCCCTAATTACTTTACTTGCTTCTCCCTCCTATTGTAGGTATATCCACTTGTTCATCTCTACCCATCTATGTACCTATCCCTGGGTTCTCATTTTTAAGTTAAATAGGAAATGAAGAAACCATCCTGTCAAAAAGAGAGAAATATGTATACCTCTCTAGTGGTTTTTCTAGGCAATTCAGTTGAGCTGAAAAGGAATTCTCATTAGTTCAATATAGATAAATAAGAATCCCTAGCTGATAAATGATATTATTCTTCCTTTCTTTCACAACTCTAACTCTGACCTCCAAGGAACCCTTCCTCACATCATCTCTGCTAATCCCTTACATATAAATACGCATATAGATCTTTTAAATACATATGCATTTATACGTTTGCACACTATCAACGTACATTATTAATATGTCGTTCTATCATTGCTAATGGCTAAATATGTGTGGTCTGTGTGTATAACTATGAAACATTCTATTATTTTTATATTCATGTACTACTGAGCATAGTGCTATGACAGGGAAGTCACACTTGGATGTTAAAAATGACACATAAATGGACATGTTGCTTGCTACTGTCAAAATGACTGAGAGCAGGAATCTCATTTCTAGCGGGAATCCATACTTCAGTAGAAATTTCTTTAAACTACACATAAGCCTCTGAATCGTGCCAGCCCCCACTCCCCATAGCATCTAGTTAATGATGCTATAACTAGCATCATTGATAAGGCTTATCAGGAAAATACTTGATCATTTAGCAAGATGTAAAAGGATATCTTGGTGGCAAATCTTAAGGTTTCTGAAAAAGATTGTTCTGTTTCAAACTATCTTTGAGAAAAAGACAGTAAGTAGCATTAATGATGTCAGGAAGGTAACTGCCAAGAGAAATAAAGTTGCTTTCAGAAACGTACAAAGCTTTTGATTCATGTTTAATCACACAGAAAAAAATGAACTAAATCTTACTAAAACTGAACTAAAATCTTACTTAAAATGATTCCATTTAATAATTCAACTCAATATAAAATCTTCAATGCTTGTCTGTGGAAGAATGGGTCTCTACTACTTGCTCAGAATTTTTTAACAGCTTTATTAGATATAATTCACATATCATACAATTCATTCATTTAAACTGTTTAACTCAATGGATTTTAGTTTATTCGCAGATATGTGCAAACACCACTGAGGTCAATTTTAGAATATTTTTATTACCAAAAAAACAAAAACAAAAAACCAAAACCTGTACACTTTAGCTATCAACCCCTATTCTTCCTCCCTCCCCAGCCCTAAGAAACTGCTAATTTACTTTCTATCTACATAGATTTATGTACTAGAGTTTCATGTGAATGGAATCATGATATATTGACTTTGTGACTGGTTTTTTTCCACTTAATATAACATTTTTGAGGTTCATCCAAGACGTAGCATGTATTGGTATTTCACTCTTTTTGTGCCTAAATAATATTCCTTTGTTCGGATATAAATTTCACTTAGCTGTTCATCCATTGATGCACATTTGGCTTGTTTCAACACTTTTTGGCTACTATGAATAATGTTGCTATAAACATTTATGTACAAGATTTTGTGTAGACATGTGTTTTCATTCCTCTTGAGAACATACCTAGAGTGGAGCTGCTGGATCATATGAAAACTCGATCTTTAATTTTTAATTGAGGAATTTCCAGCCTGTTCTCCAAAGCAGCTACACCGTTTTACATTCCCACCAGCAGGGTAAGAGGGTCTGATTTCTCCATACCTTCATTAAAACTTGTTATTATCAGATTTTTTTTAATGTTACCATCCTAGTGTGTGTGAAATGGTATCTCATGATGGTTTTGATTTGCATTTTCCTGATGATTAATAATGTCAAGCATCTCTTCATGTGGTTATTGGCCATTTGTATATCTTCTTTGGCAAAATATCTTTTCAGATAATTTATGTATTTTTTAATTGGCTTGTCATTTTATTATTGAGTTGCAAGAGTTCTTATATTTCTGGGGCGCCTGGGTGTCACAGCGGTTAAGCGTCTGCCTTCGGCTCAGGGCATGATCCCAGCGTTATGGGATCGAGCCCCACATCAGGCTCCTCTGCTATGAGCCTGCTTCTTCCTCTCCCACTCCCCCTGCCTGTGTTCCTTCTCTCGCTGGCTATCTCTATCTCTGTCAAATAAATATATAAATCTTTAAAAAAAAAAAGAGTTCTTTATATTTCTAAATACAATATCCTTATCAGACACACGATTTACAAATACTGTATTATGGGTTGTCTTTTCACTTTCTTTTTTCCCAGCTATTTTGAGATATATTTGACATATAACCTTGTGTAAGTTTAAAGTATACAATGTGATAAACTGATACACATATATATATTGTGAAATGTTTACCATATTAAGATTACTTGACACATCCTTCACCACCTAATTACCATATTTTTGTTGTTATTGTTGTTAAGATGAGAACATTTAAAATCAACTCTCATAGCAACTTTCAAGTATACAATACAGTGTTCTTAACTATAATCTCCAGAGCTTATTCATCTGATAACTGAAAGTTTGTACCCTTGATCAACATCTCCCCATTTTCCCCAACCCCTGGTAGCCATCAATTTATTCTCTGATTCTGAGTTTGACACTTTTAGGATCCACATATAAGATCATATAGCTTTTATCTTTCTCTCTTTAACTTATTTCACTTAGCAAAATGGCCTCAGGTTTATCCATGTTGTTGCTAATGTCAGAATGGCCTTCATTTTATGGTTGAACAATATGGAATTGTTCGTATATATCACATTTTCTTTATCCACTGATCTATTGATGAGCACTTAGATTGTTTCCTTATCTTCTTGTGAATAATGCTGCAATGCTGCAATGAACATGGGAATGCAGATATCTCTCCAAGATAGTGACTTCTTTTCCTTTGGATATATACCCAAAAGTGGGATTGCTTGATCATATGGTAGTTTAATTTCTAATTTTTTGAGGAACCTCCATACTGTTCATAGTGGCTACACCAATTTACATTCCCATCAACAGCGCACAAAAGTTCTCTTTTCTACACATCCTCACCAGTATTTGTTATCTCTTGTCTTTTTTATTATAGCCATTCTAACATGTATGAGGTGATATCTCACAGTGGTTTTGATTCATATTTCCCCGATAATTAGTGATGTTGATAATCTTTTCATTTACTTCTTAATCATTTGTATGTCTTCTTTGGGGGGAAAAAAAGCCTATTCAGGTCCGTTGCCCATTTTTAAATTGGATTATTTGGGTTTTTTTGCTATTGAGTTGTAGGAGTTCCTTATATATTTTGGACATTAACTTCTAATCAGATATATGGTTTACAAATATCTTCTCCCATTCTACAGGTCGCCTTTTTTGTTGCCTATTTCTTTTGCTATGCAGAAGCATTTTAGTTTCATGTAATCCCACCTACTGACTGTTGCTTTTGTTGTTTCTGCTTTTAGTGTCATACCCAAAAACTCATTGCCAAAACCAATATCAAAGAGCTTTTCCTCTATGTTTCCTTCTAGGAGTTTTACAGTTTCAGCTCTTACATCTAAATCCTTAATGTATTTTGAGTTAATTTTTGTAAATGGTGTAACATACGGGTCCAATTTCATACTTTCACATTTGGATATCCAGTTCTCCCAACACCATGGATTGAAGAGACTATTCTTTACTTACTAAGTACTCTTGGCTCCATATCAAATATTAATTGGCCACCTATGCATGAATTATTTCTAAATCTCTATTCTGTTCCATAGATCTATCTGTTTTGTTTTATTTGCCAGTACCGTACTATTGTGGTTACTATATCTACATAATATAGTTTGAAATCAAAAAGCATGATGCCTCTTGCTTTGTTCTTTCTCAAGATTTCTTTGACTATTTGGGGTCTTTTGTAGTTCCATACAAATTTTAGAATTCTTTTTTCTATTTTTGTAAAAATGCCATTGGAATTTTGACAGGGATGCACTGAATCTATAGATGACTTTGGACAGTATTGACATTTTAACAATATTAACTCTTCTGATCCATAAACATGAGATATCTTTCCATTTATTTGTGTGTCTTAAATTTCTTCCATCAATGTCTTACAGTCTTTTGATGGAGTCTTTGAGATTTTCCACATACATAATCTTGTCATCAGCAAACAGAGACAATTTTACTTCTTCCTTTCCAATTTGGATGTCTCCTACTTCTTTTTCAAACTTTCACCATTGAATATCAGGTTAGCTGTGGGTTTGTCATATACAGCCTTTTTATGTTGAAGTATGTTCTTTCTATACCCAGTTTCTTGAGAGTTTTTATCATGAATGGATAGGGAAATTTGTCAAATGCATTTCCTACAACTACTGAGATGATCATACAATTTTTGTTTGTGTATGTTGAACCATCCTTACATTCCAAGAATAAATCCCATTTGACCACAGTGTATGATCTTTTTAATGCACTTCTGAATTCAGTTTGCTAGTATTTTGTTGAGAATTTTTACATCTATATTCAACAAGGATATTGGTCTATAGTTTTCTTTTCTTATAGTACCCTTATCTGGCTTTGGTATAACATTGTAATGTTGGCTTCATAAAATAAGTTTGGGAGTGTTCCCTTCTTTTTCATTTTTTCAAAGAGATTGAGAAAAAATGGCATTAATTCTTCTTTAAACTTTTGATAGAATTCACTTGTGATGCTATCTGTTTCTGGGCTTTTCTTTGTTAAGAGCTTTATGATTCCTTATTCAATCTCTTTACTCATTATTAATTATGTTTACCAATGTTTGTGTATTTTTATATTACTAATTAGTATCCTTTCATTTTGGTCTCAAGAATGCCTTTCAGTATTTCCTGTAAGGCAGATCTACCAGTAATATACTCTCTCAGCTTTTAGAAGGGCAATTTTGCCACACCCGCCTGTACTTGGTGCCCTGTTCCATCAGACCTGCAGTCACATTACATTTTAGAGGGTCCACAGAGGTTGCAAGGCCTATTCTGGGCTTTAGCAGTTCCTCTAGGCCTAGCAGCTAGGGACCAAGGCAGGAAATGGTGGTGGCCAGAGCCAGTGGTATGCCCACATTCAGCTGAAGGCACTGCTATAGGTGCTTGTGTAATGGCAGGAGTCAGCTGCAGACACATACATGTAGTGACTATGGCTAAGGTCAGCATCGAGGGTCAGGGACAACTATGGATGCATTGGCAGCTCCAGGGTCCTAGCTATTGGTGTTTACTCCTTTGGCTGCAAGGTCTCATCACAGGCACAGACACGGCAGGGGAAGCTAGTGATAGGGGTAAGGACAGAAGAGTGCAAGTGCACAACTGGTAGTAGCTGTGGGTGAGCCCAGCAGTGCAAGCCAGTGATAGGAAACAGGGCTGGATCTGGACCCAAAAGTAGCTGCGGGGGTCTTGGCTATTGACATGGACTTCTGTGGCTGCTGTGTCTCCCCATAGGTACACACATGGCAGTGGAGGCTGGTTATAGGAGTCAGACTGGTGGAGTATCAGTACACAGGTAGAGAGGCTAGCCCCAAGCATGTGCATGGCAGTAGAGCTTAGCAATCTACATTAACATTCTGCATTTGTACAGCCACAAAATCCAGAGCCGGCTGCTGGTGCACTCCAATGGTGATGAGGTGAGGCTGGGGAGCAGGGAGGGATCCAGGTGACCGGCACCTACAAACACAAAATCTAGGAGGTGAAAACCAGTGAAATCTGCAGGAGTCCCAATGGCTATGCTGGCCACCGGTTTCTTCAATGGTGAAAGCTGCTGGTATCCTCTGCAGAGAGGTCACTGTGAATTGTTAGTTCCCACTGCATGGCTGATACTGGTAACCCCTGCCTGTCTTCCTTTTTCCTAGGCATTTTGATGTCTCAGCTATGATCTCTGGCTGAGCGAAAACCAAACCCAGAAAGACCAAGGAAGCTGGTTACTCACCCCATTCTCCCTTTCTTCGTGAGGGGAACTCTTTCGAGCTGGGGAGTTCCCTCATCTTGCCAAGCAGTGCTGGCCTCAGGAATGGGATGATGCAGGCAAAATAAAGCTGTTCTTCCTTCCTGTTTTATGCAGTTATTCTCAGGGTTTTTTTGTTCCACTGTGCTGCTGAGGGTTTTTAAATGGACTCCTGAGCTCTCCCAGAGCTGTTTTTATTCTTAGGTAGCAGTCTCATTGTTGATCTTTGTTGGGGGTGGAGGCTGGGTTCTCCTATTCTGCTACCTTGGCAACATCCTGTTTGTATCACCTTTTCACTTTCTTGATAGTGAACTTTGAAGCACAAAAGTTTTTAATTTTGATGAGGTCCAATATATATTTATTTTTTCTTTTTGCTGCTTGTGCTTGTGGGTCATATTTGAGAATCCTTTGTGAAATACCAGTTTGTGAAGATTTACTCCTGTCTTCTTTAGGATTTTTACAGTTTTAGCTCCTATAAATTTTGCTTAGAGTTATTGAAAAATGGGTTCAAGATATGTATTTTATCTCTCATCTCGTCTTACATTTGTCCTAAATAACCTTGCCTTTAATTCCTAGAATGAATCTCACTTAGAACTCATCAAAATAAATTTTCTCCTTCATGCTATCACCAGTTTGCTTAAGCATTAACTAATTTAACAGAAACTCAAATCAAATCTGATACACAGGATGACAGAATGCAAAGTCTGGGTGCTCACAAACTAGCTGATGAAAGAAACAAAGCTGTGTGAACACTGCTAGAGATTGAGAGCTAAGACCATTGCAAGACTCATTGTTTGGGTTAATACTGGTTCATAATAGGGCACATGATGAGCCATGGTGGGTTGGGATGGGACCCAAGGTAAGACATGGTGAGTGGTGATGCAGGGACACAAATGAGCATGATGGGTGAAGGCAGGAGGGACACAAGATGAATTATATTGGTTGAGGGTAGGAGGGACACAGGATGGGCCATGGTGGGTGAGGATATGTGGGATGCAGGTTGAGCCACAGGTGGAGGGGCTTCTGTGAATCTAGTTAAAGAAGACAGAGCTAGGAGGAGTGAGGAGGAATGACACATGGAGGAAAAGACACATGTGGCCATTCTTTGACATGTCCTTTGACTAGAAATTGGGAGTGAGGATTTGTCCTCTCCCTTCTGGGTTCTCTGACCATCATCTTCTTAACCTTACTGGATAGAATTTATTGGGTGGATCTTAGAAAGAAATAATTGTGTAGGAAATGGTATTTAATTAGAAAAAATCCTCCTCTAAATTATACATGAATGTCTCATCAAATTCTAAGATACAATGGTTAACTTTGTAATTAAAACTTCAAAGCAACATTTTTTTAAGTTGTAATTTATTCCCATGCATGCACTGTCCTTCTACGGTTCCTGTGTTTCCAGGGCACAATGATAATAAATTGAACTTCCACACAATTACATTTAAAATATGTAGCATCTTGTTTATAGTATTTATTAATAGCAGGTTTGATATTTGCAAATAGTCAAGTTATTCAGTGCCAAATGTACTTAATAAAGTAGGCAATCAAGCTGCACAATGTTGTTTTGATTAAAAAGAAAAAAAAAGAAATTTATTCATGCATTGATCCATTTACTTATTTAATAAATACTTCTGAGTACCTGGTATGTGCCAGGCCCTGCCTAGGTGTTGGGGACATAGCTAGGAAGAACAAAGTGCCTTTTCTCATGGAGCTTACACTCAAAATGATGAATCAGAGAATAAATATCAGACATTGGTAAGTTCAGGGAAGAAAGAGAGATAAGAGTGAAAACCCTACTCTAGAGTTAAAACTCTATTTTAAGTAGGTGGATGGTCAAAGAAACCTTCTCTGATGAGGCAACAAGTGAAGGGACAGGGAAGGAAAGAATGATAGGGTTTTCTGCTTACACATTAACAGTCCCATTCATTCAATATGCTGGCTACACCTCTCAATTCGATAAATATCAATTTCACTATTACAGTGTATTGCCATAGCACCGCTTTCTTAATAAATAAGCCTGAGTTCTTAGAAATATTTTCCCATTCACCCAGGAAACCAAGTGATTTTCAGACATTTCCACCACTCTGTCCAAGCTGCAACAATGTGGAAGTGTTTTCTTTCATTAAATACAGATAAATCAATAATCACAAGTAGGATGTGAATTTTATTATTAGCCTTCTGCCTTCCTAGTTGTAAGTGTTAAGATGGAAAGTTACCCAAAATGAAAACACAGAGCTTCCTAGAAATTTTTTAAAGCACTCATTTCACTTTCTTACTTTTCTCAACTCATCTGAGAATGATATCTGTCTGATCCTTTGTTTAAATTTCCTAGAAGAGACTACCCTCCTTCTTATCCTATGCCATAAATAAGGCCATAACTGCTAACAGACACTTTGGCCAACTGAAACCATTATTTTGGGTTTTCTAAAACATACATGTTAGATATACTCTTCAAACAACAAATTGTTTGAGAAAAGCTCTATTCTGCAACTCTGCTTTGTTCAGAGTCTATCAATTTCCACTGAGGACTCAATTATTGCCAGAACAGTTTCATCCATTGCAAATTGCAGTAGGCAGAAATTTGGCTCTCAAAATTTTAGACCAGATGCAAGTTTCAAAGAATTCTTTTTTGTTTGAAGATGCATTAACTATTTTCTGATTCGAGAGCTGAAATAAACTTGTATGCTTCCCACCGTCTAAACTTAAATTCTGAACAATTGCCTCAAGCAGCGGTTTTGAAATTCTAATTTGGTATGTACCAGTGTAAATGGAGTGATTGAAGCAGATATCTTAAATCTTTATCATATTCTGGAACCTGTGGAAAATGTATCCTTGACTTGCAACTATCACTGCCACCTAACTAGGGTTTTGGCTGCAGTTGGTGGTTACTTTAAGATGTGGTCTTGTATACCGCTGATGTGACAGTATGCTGTTTTCTTTTTTACGTGTCTTTGTTCCTCGTTTCATGCCATATACCTTCCACGCATTCTGTGCCTTCAGAAAACACCAGAAAAAGCCTTGAAGACAGAGGAAACAGGAGTTACAGAAAGGAACAAAAGAAGTCCTGATTTGTAGCAAGCGGTACTGAAAGAAATTACAGAAATAGTTTTAAGGTGGGTTTTGCTTTCTTATTTACAGTAAAATGGGCCCATTTTATCTAAACTATCACAAAGCAATCTTATTACAGGAAAATTACCTCGTAGTCTTTCTATAGATGCGGTTTCTTTGTATCATCTTTAAATAGAAATAAGCATATAATAAAGGGTTAAAAAAGATGTGCTGCATGAATTGTACTGATTTTCAACATTTGCTTGACTAGTATATGTGTACTCCCAAACGAAACTGATCTCATTCACATCCTATTCTTTTCTCCACCAAAGATATCATGTTCTCTAAAATTATGTGCTTTCCCTGAGGAAGTCTATGGTAAAAAATATAACTCAAGAGAGAAACAAAGCAAATAAAACCCTAAGGTAAAAAGGAAGAATAAAAGGCGAATTTTTTTCACATACATTTTAATTCACACCTCCCCATTCTGCAAAGCAGCAAATAGCTTTGCACCTCACTTAAAATTCTGGGGATAGGTACACCTGATTTTACTTGCCCCCAACCACAGACTAAGTAAGAAACCATGATGTCACAGGAAAGCAGGGATGGGTTTGTAAATTGAAGTCAATTGCCCCTACTAACAAAACATCAGGAACGCACTGGTACCATGTTGATGCCCACCATAAAATACTATTGGACATATATTAAGCACGTCATCCTTAAAACGAGAGGTTTTTTTCTTCCTGAAAATACAGAAATCACTGATTTTTTTTTAAATGACCCTTTTATTCAACCTGTTCCTACTTGTTTAGGACCTATCTTTTTGCTTCAAATATAGAATGATAGATTTATAAATCTCTTCTCTCCACATAACTAAATGTGAAGTGGAATCTGGAGTGGGGGTGGGGGCAGGGAAATCAGTTACTCAAACCATTCTGAATCTCTCAAGACTTCATTACTAAGCACTCCATATACTTTGCATACATCTCATCAAGCATGAAAAATTATTCAGGTTTGCTCAGGAATATGATATCTCCTCATTTCTACTTACAAGTGGGTTTTGTTTTTTTTTTTTTTTTGCACTCTCTAAAACATCATTAACAGAATTTTGTGAACTGCCCATAGGACCCCTAAATCCAACTTAATTTGAAGTTGTACATCCTGTTCCTTAAGCAAGGAATGTTTGGGTATTACCAATATACTGAAAGATAGATGAGATGTGCTCATGGCAATACAGCTTTTAACCTTTCCTCTCCTCTACCATGACGGGGGTGAATTACCGTAAATGATGGGTACCCTGTCTGCAGTGTGGACAATTGATTTGACCTGACTGCCTCCAAAGCTCTAATGGACTTTGTGGCCAAATCCCCTGAGATATAAAATATGTCTAAGTGAATTGGGGCAGGTTAAAGAACAGACCTGCTTTTCATTGCAGGCTCTAGCTCTAATACATCTCCCAGTTGTTCAGGGCAAAAGATTAAAAATGATCAATACCCAAATCATTTTTTTAAAGTGTTGCCCTCAGTAAATCTATTTTTGTTATTTTTCCCCCTGCCAAGCATGGTTTTACAAACCTTGAAAAAATCCTTTTCTTTAAACACAGAATTGCATACACAGCTCTATCTTCAGTTTATTTTGATTTAATTTATCCTCATCTATTCCGTTATTGATTACTCAGGCTGTACAAAATTTCTTTGGATTTAGATAGTGAATTTCTCATTTTTTGAGTTTATACTGAAGTTCCCATTTGCAGTGAAAAGGAAGGTTATCAAAGAAGAAGGAATAGGTAGGAAATGCTTCAGGAAAACAAAAGAGAAAATAATAAAGAAAAGAATGCCCAGATAAAGTACAAAAAATAGACCAAAAATTAGATATTGAAAAATTATTTTTCAGGTTGAAATGGTATTTTTCTTCTAATTCACATGATAGATAAAAGAAAGAAAAAAATCATAGCCAGAGCAGGCTCCCCGCTAAGCAGGAAGACCAAGACAGGGCTAGATCCTAGGACCCTGGCATCATGACCTGAGCCAAAGCCAGACGCTCAACCAACTGAGCCACCCAGGCGACCCTAAATAAAAGTTTTTTTAAAAAATGCAATTAATCAGGTCACTGACATTCATTTAACAAACACTGAGTAACACTCTGGACAAAACAGCATGCTAGATGACAAGGGAGAAAAGTGAGATGAAAAACAAATATTCCTGGTCCTTAAGGAGATTATAATCTAGCTGAGAAATATAGATACGCACAAGTGATAACATCAGTCAAAGCAAATATTGCGATACTATGAGAGTTAAAAAGTGCTCTGAGTTTTAGAGAAAAGTGTTATTTCCTTGTCAAATCAAAGAAAGCTTTGTGGAGGTGGTTGTATTTAAACCTAATTCAAATGCAATATGCACCTAAAACAACTTTAAAGGTTCAAACATTTTCAGAAGTTAGATATAGGAAGGAAAACAATTTCCGTAAGTGTGTTGCATTATGTGTACAATTAAACAGCCTTTCTATGACCTGAACAATGAGCTTTAAATTATGAACCAGTAAACTTTTCTATAAAGGGCCAGACAGTAGATATTTTACACTTTGTGGGCCACGTGTCCTCTGTTGTAATTATTCCACTCCACCATAGACAGTATGTAAATAAATGAGCATAGCTATGTTCCAATAAAACCTTATTTATGGACACTGAAATCTGAATTTCATAATTTCCACATGAAACAAAATAGTATTCTTTTTAAATTTTTTCAACTATTTAAAAATGTAAAAACTATTCTTAGCTCACACTGGAAAAAAAACAGATGGTGGGCTGGATTTAGCAGCACAGGCTGTAGGTTGCCAGCCCCTGTTGGCTTCAGAATTTTAATATTTCATTCTAGATACATATTTCTTTGTAATTATCTACCTATCTCATCTTGCTTAGACTTTATCTTTCCACATGATCTCTACAGTACATCTGTAGAGAAAGAAAAACTACTTCCCTCCCTATACATGTTTGTAGTTACACTTCTTTGAAACAATTAAACTCTCTTCTGATTTTCTTGGAATGAATCACCAGTATACACACGGTATATTATATTGTATAGTTCCTAAAAGAGCTGGGCTACAATATTTGTTCAGGTTTTACAAGCCAATGCCCTTCCAGATGATAATCAATATTTTATTGAATTCACTTAGCAATAACAATATATGGGTCAAAGATGATACATGTTAAATGTGTTGAAGAGTTTGTTAGAAGAACAGAATGAGGGGCGCCTGGGTGGCTCAGTTGGTTAAGCGTCTGCCTTCAGTTCGGGTCATGATCCCAGGGTCCTGGGATTGAGCCCCGCATCAGGCTCCCTGCTCAGCAGCATGTCTGTTTCTCCCTCTTCTTCTGCCCCTCTGTCTGCTTGCTCTCTCTCTCTCTCCAATAAATAAATTCTTTAAGAAGAAGAAGCACAGAATGAGATGAAGCACAAAGGATAGACTGACTCTAAAATGGAATTTGAAAGAACATTCTATGTGAATGCTCATCCTGGGTACATGAGGACCCCTTCTTATGAACTGCAGGAAAGAACCTTTAGGAATACATTCTGTGAATCGTAGTTCTATGTTATTTCATTTGATCTCATTTGATTCTCACTTTAACTGTGTGAGAGACAATTTATATCATTTCCACTTTTAAAACTCTGAAGAGATTAGGTGACTCATTTAACACTGAAAAGGGTAAAAACAAAATGTAAACCTGTACTTCTCCAAATTCTAAAACTATTTCATTTGCTGTGTCACTTCTGATCTGAAGTCAACATTATCTTAGCCTGTATTTTTTATATAACTAAATATTAGGAAACTGATCAAGCAGAATGCTCACATAAACACACATGCATGCTTATTCCGGTCAACAGGCCAGTGGCTATTGAAAAACATTTAGCACTTAGTAAATACACCGGATTACACAGCAGATATAAATGAGCAACAACATCGTCTCCTGCACTCCAGAAAAGAGGGCGATCTATACCCTAATTCTATCTTCTTATACAAAGTAATCCTGACTAAAGAGGGAAAAGAGTTACTGGTTGATACTTTCTTACTACATATGTATCACCTTCTATCCCCACAATGACTCAAAAAATACCCTATAACATCATTTTTGCCTATAAGAAACATTAGGTAGAAAAAATAAAATATTCAAATCTTTTGATTTTCAGCATATTATAAAAAATAGTTTTTAAGGAAAAATGGATTTTCTCCACATTTCTAAGTGATTAATAACCTTCTCATATACAATGACATCAAAAATCAAAATAATGATTTTAGCTCATTATTAGCTCAATTTTAGCTCAGGAATAAAGGAGTTTCCAGATATTCCATTGTTCCTCTAATCAGTCTTACTGAATTCTTCCAGAAAGGTTATAGTAAGAGAAACATGGGTATTTAACTTTATAATGACAAGATAAAATTACTTAATTTTATTTAATTATACTAAATGTAGGGTGGTATTTTGCTTATCTTTTCTTCATTTCCACTAGGGAACCCAGTGGAAACCGGACATAACATTTCCACGATGGTATTATGCTCTCCAGTGATATAATTCATAAAAAGAGTCATTTTATCCTATATACCTGAACTTGTATGAATCAACTACTTTTATATAATTTGTCATACATCTGCCTAAAAATTAGAGATCAAGCAATTGATTAAATGTCTTCAAATAACCTAATAGCAACCACTCAGCTGTATGTTTGATAGAATTCTAAACTATCCACCCAGATATTAAGCATAATTGTGATAACAGCTATTTTCCATTTTGGAGTCATCTTTACCTGGAGTCTATGTGCCTTTTTGTATTATCTTTCATTTCTACTTTCTATCCCAGGCCCTCATGATGTAGTCTCTAGAAGTCCTGCTGAATAGGTGGAGCAGGGATAGGAGAACAGGTGGAGATGGAGGAGGTATTCTCGGTGGCCAGAAACTGCACGCGTATACTTAGGCATTTTTTTCCTATTCCATTCCTTATTTCAGTGGAACTCTTTAACAAACCTGGATGTGGAATGTGTAAGTCTTATGAACTT
Source organism: Ursus arctos (assembly GCF_023065955.2). Taxonomy (NCBI): domain Eukaryota; kingdom Metazoa; phylum Chordata; class Mammalia; order Carnivora; family Ursidae; genus Ursus; species Ursus arctos. Next base: position 36,491,060 of record NW_026622874.1, read on the forward strand.
TTTAATTGAATTGTAACCTCCATCCAGAAAAGGTATGGATCTTAAGGGTACAGCTTAATGAATAACACACCATGAACACACCAATGTGACATCTTCTGATCAAGAAACACCGCCTCACTAGCACCCCAGAAGACTGTATTCTGGTCCCCCCATCACTATCTCAACCCTTCTTTCCACGAAACAAGTTTCTGTTTATATTTCAATTTCCTTTTAATATTATTTAAATCTATGCATCAAGACCACATCTTTCTACTCAGTGCTATCACCCCTGCCTAAATGCTTTTAGAGCTTAACACATTTTGTGACACAGCATATTCAGTTATCAGTAGCTTGGCCTCCAGTTAGAAAGATGTGGTTCCATCACTTACTAGTTTTGTGACCTGGACGACTCACTTAACCCCTTTAAGTCCCAATAGCTTTCCTCAACCATAAAATTTTGACAATCATAGTATCCACTTTCGTGGTGTTATTATAGGAATTAAATGAAATAATGCATGTACAGTTGTTAACGCTCTATTTAGTAAGAAAACCATAAATAATAGTTTCATTATTATATCAGTTTTTATTACTCCAGCATTATTCTAGACAGCCAGTAAATACTAGAGTCGCTATCCTGGGCTCTGTGTAACTAAGCTTGTATAAACTATATAAGCCTCTGTGTACATAACCTGATTCCCTCTCTTATTTTGAATGTAATCAAAACAATCCTTAATCTTAAACAAATATCAGTAACTCTTAATTATATCTAAAATCTAGTTCACCATACATGTGTATTTGTGTGTATAGCGCTCCTAAAATGAAATACAGTTGACCCTTGAACAATACAGGTTTGAACTGTGCAAGTCCACTTATAGACAGATTTTTTTCAGTAAATACAGTACAGTACCATAAATGTATTTTATTTTCCTTATGATTTTCTTTTTTTTTTTTAAAGATTTTATTTATTTATTTGACAGAGATAGAGACAGCCAGCGAGAGAGGGAACACAAGCAGGGGGAGTGGGAGAGGAAGAAGCAGGCTCCTAGCAGAGGAGCCTGATGTGGGGCTCGATCCCATAACGCCGGGATCACGCCCTGAGCCCAAGGCAGATGCTTAACCGCTGTGCCACCCAGGCGCCGCCTTATGATTTTCTTAATAACATTTTCTTTTCTCTAGCTTATTTAAGAATACAGTATACAATACATATCACATAAAAAATATGTATTAATCAACTATTTATGTTATCAGTAAGGCTTCCAGTTCCAGCCAACAGTAGGCTATTAGTAAAGTGGAAAGACAAAAGTTATACATGAGTTTCAACGGGGCGGGGCGGGGGGGGGGGCAGTGCCTTAACACGCACATTATTCGAGGGACAACTCTACTGTCCACCAGATTTCCTCCCAAAATCTAAGTATATTTTAAGGCCCATCTCAAATACCCACTTCCCACTGTAAACTCTAAGTCTTCTCTTAATCCTCTGATTCCAGGAAACCTTTTACAGTTCTAAGACTTCCTAGAGTCTTGTACTTTCATCTTCTGTCTTGGAAAAGAGAAGTACATGAGTGACCATACTATACCTGCTACAGGATGGTCTCCTTGAACACAGAAATGGTTTCCCTTGCAGCCCACCCAGCATTATATTTTACACATCATCATCATCATCATCATCATCATCACCATCATCATCACCACCTAGTAATAATCATGCTATCAAAAAAGTCTATGAGTTTACAATTTACTTTTTATTTAATTCTTATAGCAACCCTTCAGCATATGCCCATCAAGTATTGTAATTATTCTCAGTTTACAACTATTTGATCTGACAAACACTTATATAGCACTTAATATGCCCAAGCAGTATACTAAGTGCTTTATTTAGTATCAACTCTTTTAATTCCCGTGGATGAGGTAGGTATTACGATTGTCCCATTCTACAGATGAGGAGACTAAGATACAAAATGTTTGAATAAGTGGCCCAAGGTCACCCAGTGTTACAGATTGAATGTTTGTGTCTCCTCTAAATTCAGATGTTGAAATCCTAACTCCCAGTATCAGGGGATTAGGAAGTAGAGCCTCTGGGAGCTGATTAAGCCAAGAGGGTGGAGCCCTTACAGAAGAATGGAATTTGTGCCCTTATTAAAGAGACCCCACAGAGCTCTCTCACTCTTTCACTACGTGATGACCAGTGAGCCATCTCTGTGAACCAGGCCTTTCAGAGAAAGTGGTCTATGGCCCAGGAAACGGCACTCACCAGACACTGAATCTTCTTCCATACCTTGATCGTGCACTTTCTAGCCTTCAGATATAGGAGAAATAAATGTCTGATGTTTACGCCACCCAGTCTGTGCTATTTTTGTTATAGCAACCCAAATGGACTAAAACACCCAGGCAGTCAATGGCATCACCGGGCCTCACTCCCAGGCAGGCCAGCTCTAGTGGCAGCACACTTAAGCACGAAGCTGTCATGTGCTGCTGCCTACAGGTGGTGAGGGGCCAATAAGTAGAGGAAGATATTGACTGTAAATAAATAAAGCTTATTTGTATAATTCCATGTGTAAAAGAGGTATTTTAAATATTTGTGTGGGGGCACTGGTGTTTCTCTTTTGCCTTAACCTCATCATCACCGGCCTCCTCCCCAGATGGGCACGGTGTACCAGTGACCTTGGATTATTCAAAGGGCTTGCAGCAGGACACAGAGGAACCACTTCGGGTTCCTCATGCCCTGCAAGCAGATGTAGCCAAAATTTGTTAATATGGGTTAATATGGGTTTTTTTTAAAGGCTTTAACAAATAATTCTGTGTTTCCAAAAATTTAAGACACTTAAGTTCTAGTAACAATAATCACTTTCCTAATCATAATTTTTAATATAATTTTTCAGATCTGTGACTTTTTCAAATGACCAGGTATCTCCTTTGGACATTATTAAATGTCCACAATACATTGCACTGTCCCAAGTATCAGATACAAAACTGAGACATTATTTCCAATGCTTTATCATCTAGTTATCTCTTTAAAAATTATCTTTTTTCCTTTATTCTTTAACTGGGGGGTGTTAATTGAAATAAGGTCTACAAGCATTTTATATTTCATAAGAAGAAGATAATATACTGTAATGTTTTATATAAGCATTACAGCTAACATATGGCAAATTATTCGAGGCAAAGGCTGTGTATAGATGACTCAGACATTTTTTTCACTTAGTTTACATTTGCATTGTTCTGTGCTTTCTTACACTTCTTAAAAGAAAAAAATAAATCACCATTTTTGTTTCTTAGGTAAAATTAATAAAACACCTGAAGAATATTTTATCTCAGAAGAATATTTTTTAAATCATTATTTCTATTTGCTTCTTTCCTGTTATTGATGTGAATACATATTCTTCACAGTGGCATGTTTGTTCTATTCCATGGGTTGTATTAGGAGCAACGGGTGACCTCTGGGCCTTCGTTCTTGTATTTGGAAACACCGTTGGGTGTTGCTGGCCTCCTGTCCCTCAAAGGCCAAAGTTGAACACTATATTATCTGGGCCGACGACACCTTATTCTTATTCCTCAACAATTCTAACAACTCACAGCCCCTCTTGGTCCCTTTATGAACACAGATGTCATTTTAATGGGGGGAGAGCTGAAGTGACAAGAAGGTGACCTGTGGGTGAACCCAGGAGCAGGTGAGGTCTGTCAGTTTTTAATTTGAAACTGGTGTCAGGTCTGAGGAATGGCTGGTATAATCACATTTGTAACCGATCTCCTATAAACTCTGCAAACATTGAGGGGATGACTGTTGTAGGCAATATGAAATTAACAATTCATGTGGCGGTCTCTGGGCACCTAACTAAATCACATGTATCTCTGAAAACTGTATAAACATCATATGTTTTCCAGATGACAAGACTGGCGTAGTACAAAAAGTTCTGATTATGCTCTTAATGAAAGAAAATTTTTTGCATCAATTTATAAAGATATAACCTTTTTAAGAAGACACTTACTGTTTTAAGGCATAAATTTAACTTACTGTATAGTCCAAGTAATAAAGCATATAAAATTAAACTCATCATTTCCATCACATAATATTCATCTCCAATAGTTAGGCCCTAATGTATACCTTTACAAAATGTTTCCTGCTTTAAATGTTTTCTATTCAGCCCATTAAGATTTCATTTACAACAACTGACTCTAAATATTAGAAGTATTCTTATTCAATAAATATGCCCAGGACACAGTTTTGGAACTTTATATTTAGTAGAAAATCATTCTAACCTGGGACTTGTCAGTCAGTCAAATTTAAATGTTCCATAAGGTAATAGGGTCTCTACCAACACAAGAAAGTATTCCAAAACTCTCCAGGGTAAAATGTCCTTGTATGTTGAGAGGGTGATGTGACATTTGGCATCAAGCAGTATCAACAGATATTGAAACAAGATTATTGAGCCAAAAGAGATTTGCCACTTGACTCCCACAGATTTAGGAGGAGAGAAATAACAAAAATAATTGTTGGCATCTTAGTAATTATTTGCCAGGAATTGTTCTAAGCATTTCACACATGCTGACTCATTGAATCTTCACAACCCTGGGAGAAAGCTCAATTTATTATCCATATTTTACAGGTGAAGGAAAGTGACACACAGCAAACTGAAGTAACTTACCAAACTGTCAACAGTGGGGCCAGGATGTGAACCCAAGTCTAACTCAAGATCCCCTTGCTCTTCACCACTCTTTGTCACCCCCCCCCGGATGTATAGTTTGTCATCTCACTGCTTCTGTGGCACTGAAGAACATGAACATGTGGTCTATGCAACATATCTTAAATAAAGGACATGTGAGATAGACTGACAATCACATATTTCCTGTTGGGGGAACGATGAACTGTCCTTATCATACCTCCCTGGAATCATTTCAGGTGACATCACCCCTTAAATTTTGCACAAGTGGAATTTCTACACTTTCAAGTGGTCTGTCTCATATTCCCTTTTCTCCTAAAATTGTTCCTATGTCTTATAGAAGGGGACATGTTGTAAGGAAAAGAGCTTAGATTGTGGAGTCAGAGAACCTGCTGTGAATCCTAGATCTCCAACTTTCTATCTGGGTGAATTTGTTCAAATGACTCAAACTTACTAAACCTTGGTTTCTTCAGCCTCAAGATAGGAAGCAACTATTTTTCTCAGAGGGTTACTGTGAGACTCAAAGGAGACAATGGATGTAAAAGTGCTTTGTAAATAAGGAAATACATGAGGCAGGCCCAAAGAAAGAACTTGCTTGGGTTAGTGATGTCACCTATAGACCAAACCAAGAAATGGCATGACCCCAGATTTCTTTCCTGTCACTTCTTTCCTTTCGTCTTGGGGGTACTTTATATAACTAGTGCTCTCCTCTTTTCCTGAGCCATGTGCGTGAAGGGCTATGGTGCCCATTCCTTGGTTTCAAGACCACAGAAGCTGATTCAGTAACAAAAAACATTCATGTGCTAAAGAGTCTCCAAAGCCTCGAGTCTCCAGGCTTTAATCTAGGCTATTTCCTTTTCTTCATTCATCCTACACACTTTCTTCACCCATGTAATTCCCAAATAACCTTCTGGAATCAATTTAATTCACTTTCTGTACTGTCTGCTCCCCATGAGCCCCCATATAAATCTAAATTCTATTTCCCCATTATCTAATAGCATCTGTTTTCTGCTTCTACTGTTGCACTCAGCACACTGTATTTTAACTATTCACCCATCTTTCTCCCGAGCTCGGGTGCAAGACCCTAGAAGACAGGAAATCTTGTTGGATCTGTCTGTGTGTACCTGGTATCTAACACAGTACATGGTGTAGAACAGAGGCTCAATGAATGTTTGCTGAGTGTAGACTGGGATCCATGGTTTATAGCCAAGTAGACATGAGAAATGAAGTTTGAAAAACAGAAGAAGGGCAACTCAAGTGAGACAATACATTAAGCCAATACATAGTATGAACAAAAGACAAGTCATTTGTGGTACACTGTTCTGTATCAGCAGGTTAAGTGGAAGAAAAGATATATTTTGAAGAGGATAAACAGAAAAGTATTTTGAAAAAAACAATTAAAATAATTTAGATTCAATACAATAGGTTATTTACTCACTAATAAATCAATGTATTCATTCAACAAGCATTCTTCAGTGCCTGCTATGTGCCATTTAGTACGTCATAAAAATAAATAAGATATGGTTTCCTTCCTTCAGGAGTTTATTATAATGTAATTTCATATGGAACACTTATGGAAAGCATCCTAGCACAAAACTGCAAGACTAGCCTGGTGGCTAAATGTTTATAAACCACTGGGTTAAGTGAGTATGTGGAGAGTCCTCAAGCCAAGCAAATCAGTAGAACACATTCACTCTTCCTTCTGTCTTTACAATAATCATCAGGCATAGGTCTAGGTCCCTAGCTATTTGCTCCCAGTTAAATTGCCTCATCACAGAGGAAGTTCCCAGGAGACATGTCCACACAGCAGGGAAGTTCTGGCATCAACAAATTCCATGCAGAGAACTTCATTTTCACAGGGATTTTTTTTTCCCCTCTTCTTCTTCCTCTTCTTTTTTATTTATTTATTTATTTATTTTTTTATTTTTTTTTTTTTTTTGGCTCTTCCTTTTCTTCTTTCTCTTCTTACCCCCTACAACCACTGTGATTCTTGTGTTTGTTTGCTAGTGTTCCCATACTAAAGTACCACAGGTTGGGTATTTATTTCTTCACAGTTCTGGAGGCTGGAAGTCTGAGATCCAGATGTCAGCAGGGTTCATTTCTTCGGACACCTCTCTCCTTGGCTTAGAGGTGGTCATCTTCTCCCCATGTCTTCACAAGCTCTTTACCTCTTGTGTGTGTCTGTGTCCTAATTTCCTCTTCATATACATTCATTTGTATTGGATTGCGGCCCACCCTAATGACTTCCTTTTAATTTAATTAACTCTTTAAAGACCTATCTCCAAATTTAGTCACATTCTGAGGTACTGGGGGTTAGGGTCTCAACATACAGATTTGGAGAGCACACAATTCAGCTCACAACAATCCTCTCAGCATCAGCTGACTGAAAGGCTACAGCCACAGTGTCACTTCCACCCCTGACTGGACATGAATCTACTATCCCAGCTCCACGAAGAGAGTTTAGAATAATGGGTTCTCTAAATTGGTACGCTTTGAAGAGATTCAGAAAGTTCAAAAAAATAAAACAAAAACAAAACTCATACCCAGAGATCTGATATCATTGGTTTGGTTGTAGCCTGGACATGGAGATCATTAAAAGCTCCCCAAAGGGATTCAAATAAGTAGCCAGAGGTGAGAACCAGGGAAATGACTATTTGAGTTAAGGGGAATGGGGACTTCAGATAAAAAGGAGGGGGCTCTGTGTGTAGTAAGAAGAGAGAATCATTAAAATTTTTTTCTTATTATACAATACACTTCAGGAGAATTGGGAGCCTAACTGGCCTTACTAGTAGCAGCAAATATTTCCCATAACAATACTGACTTGATTATTCACTAGTAATAAATTACTCAGTAACTGATCACAGGAAAACTGCCAGTGAGGAACACTGTGGCAGCCAACACTCTTAGTGTTTGTTCTGCCTTGAAGAACCCAAAGCTGGCGTGAGGTGAGGAAAGGGGGACAGAAAATCCACTGTCATGGTCCTGATTGCTTTAGGAAAACACAAATAACAAACGCTAAATAAATTATTTTAGTGAGTTCTTTTTTTCCCCCATTTTCCCATTGCTGAAAGTGCTGTTTTTAATGGATGTTATAAAGCAAACTTAATAAATAATTGTTGGAACTCTCATGTAGTTTATCAAAAACTAGGTTTGTAACCAATTTTATACTCAGCTCCCATTGTATCCTCAATTTGGCAGGTATGGTTTCCCCAAAAACATCAGCAGATCCTTGCACATCATGGCTCTGTTGCTGCATTTCATTTAGAAAAAGGAAAATAGACAATTTACAGGAAAATTTTTCAAATTTATATAATTGTTAATATCTGCAAAAATTTAAATTCCTGGTTTCTAGAGTATCTGACTTTGAAATAGTTGCAGTTTAGCTCTGAACTCTTCATTCACTGCCCAAATCTTTGGGAGTCAAAGTAGGGGTTAGAGAAGTGAGGGAAGTTGTAGAAAAGACACTCATTTTGACTTAAGCTTAGTATCAAGGAAATGCACTTTCATAAATACAAAGATATTTGGAAGTTTTGAAAAGTTTTTTTTGAACAGCTTTAAAAAAAAAAACCTCCAAACTTCATCACTCTAAAAATTATAAAGACTTCAGGGGCGCCTGGGTGGCACAGTGGTTAAGCGTCTGCCTTCGGCTCAGGGCATGATCCTAGCGTTCTGGGATCGAGCCCCACATCAGGCTCCTCCGCTATGAGCCTGCTTTTTCCTCTCCCACTCCCTCTGCTTGTGTTTCCTCTCTCGCTGGCTGTCTCTATCTCTGTCAAACAAATAAATAAATAAAATCTTTAAAAAAAATAAAAAATAAAAATAAAAATTATAAAGACTTCAACATCATGTTTCATTTTAATATAATTTTTATGTAATTTTTTTACATAAAAACTTTATGAAGTTTTTACCTTCAGAAAAACTTAGAGAAATATTCCTGACTCTTGAATTCCATGTGCTTCTTCCTTATTTTACATATAAATTGTGATTCTCAAACACCATATTCTTCACTGGGAATTTTCATCCTCTATTCTGTATTTCTACACACACGTACACATACATACACACACACACACACATACACGCACACTCAAAGTTTAATGAAATGGGAATTACTTCTATACACTAGGTGGAAAATAGGATTACAATGTGAAAGGCCAATGTAAGCAATCTTCAACTGACAAACTAGTTTTGCTCCAAGGTCCAGGTGTGATGTGGTTATAACTTAAAAAATATTTTCCTCTAGAAATAATTTATAAATAGTACTTATAATTTCAGGCCTGCCAACAAATATCATAATTGAGGCCTGTGCTTTATGTATTATTTATTAGCATACTAGTATGGACTTGGTTAGTATACAGTGAAGTCAAGGGCCAGATTATATGAGAAAAAGGACGAAGGGATTTGCTTCATCTTTCCCAAGTTCCAAAACCATTCAAAATGCACATCCTCTCCATATAGTTTACTGTATCTAGAAAGCGTAGGTTTCTTCCCTTCATCCCCACAACAGCATCATGAGAATTTATTCCCGTTTTACACCAAAGTAAACTATGGGTCAGAAACTAGAGAAGCCTTAACTATAGAGAACAGATCGTTATCAGAGGGAAGGGGGTGGGGGTAAGGACAAAATAAGGGATGGGCATTAAGGAGGGCATTTTCATGATGAACACTGGGTAATGTATGGAATTGTTGAATCACTATACCATACACCTGAAACTAATATAACACTGTATGTGAACTGTACTAGAATTAAAATTTTTTTAAAAAGAGAAATTTGGGGGCACCTGGGTGGCTCAATCGTTAAGCATCTGCCTTCGGCTCAGGTCATGATCCCAGGGTCCTGGGATAGAACCCCACATCGGGCTTCCTGCTCAACGGGAAGCCTGCTTCTTCCTTTCCCACTCCTCCTACTGGTGTTCCCTCTCTCGCTGTGTCTCTCTCTGTCCAATAAATAAATAAAATCTTTTTTAAAAAATTAAAAAAAATAAAAAGAGAAACTTTAGGAGCTTGTCTAAGGTAAAACTGTCAGAACTGGTAGAGTAGGGATTCAAATTCACATTTGTTTGGCTCCCAATAAATCAAGGAAACCTAGTAGGCCTTCTGTACACTAATGTGTGTATAATGGTCTTTCCTAACTTGGTCACTGGGCTTCCTAATTGCAATATCCAAAGATCTCTTTTCAGTCTTTATTTGATGGGTTTGAGACCATTTATTAATCTGTCCACTTAGCTACCATAATAACCAGGCTCTGGGGTTTCCTCACACTTTTTCCCATCTTTCTCCTTAATCCGTTCACCTTCCTGATCTCCACTTACATCAGGCCAAAAGCTGATAACTTTTGATTTTCCCTTAGGTTACAATAACCACATTCTTCTCTTCTTCCTCTACATATTCCCTCTTGAGAATCCCAACAACTCCCCTATTACAATAATCATCCATAGACTGATTATTGCAAATCTTATCCTAGCCTAGACTTATGAGTTCTAGAACTTTCTTTCCAACAACCTACCTGGAAGTTTCCACCTGGATAACCCATAGTTACCTCAAACTCAATATATTCAAAACTGATCTTACTATCCTCTCCGAAATACATCTGTGCCTCTTGAGTCCCAATTTCATTTAATGGCATTATGATCATCTAACCAGTCTTTAAAGGTATAAATCTGAGTCATTCTTGACTTCACACTCCCCCACATCTGCCAGTCATCAAGTCCTATCAACCCTACTTCTTAAGTAAATGCCTCCTGAATGTATTTCCTAAACATTAAACAATGTTTAATCCCAATGACTATATATCATCTATCATTGAGATTATTTAAATATTCTTTTAAGCAGTGTTCCTGCTTCCAATCTCACTTTATTCCAATCAAGCTTCTTCAATGTTACTATATTTATTAAAATATTAAAGACCTTATTCAACAAATAAAGTCCCATCGTGTGCCAGCATTGTGCTAGGTCTTAGGATGTAACATAAAAGAAGGCACAACTCAGTATCAGAAAGCTCACAGGTTCTACCAGAAAAAGTAAGAAAGTTCTTTTAAAAAGTATTAAAATAGAAATAAGCACAGGTTTCAAAAAAGTCAGAGAGAAAAGACATTAATCTAAAAAGGAGGTAAACTTTCTTTCTTATGTTCCCAACACTCCACACATATCTCTATTTAGAATGAATGAATGAACTGAATAAAACATGATGTTGAAGCCTTTGTAATTTTTATAGTGATGAAGTTTGGAGTTTTTTTTTTAAACTGTTCAAAAAAACTGTTCAAAATTTCCAAATATCTTTGTATTTATGGAAGTCCATTTCCTTGATACTAAGCTTATGTCAAAGTGAATCAAAGAGTTTAGAGCTACAGCCAATAACCAGAAGTAAAAAGAACCAGATAATAAAAAGACTAGGAGAATCCAATCCAGTGGTGATAGAAAATGTGTATGGACAGCAGAATCTCATCCATGCAAGTGATTAAAGTTATAATACATTAGAAAATGTTTGATAAAAGGATAAAACCCAGTGAATATAGGTTGCAAAAGGAATCTCATCCTGAGGCTACAGACTTGGGAGTTTCCTTTTGTCAAAGTGACTACAAAATTATTCCTTATGTCTATCTTGTGCTCAACATAAATCAGTAGACAGGTCTTCTTTCACAAACTCAAATCCTAGATGCAGAAACATTCAACCCACCAAAGGTGACAACCATGTTATAGTTATGAAATGTTGATCTATCGACCCTAACTCACCTAAGACAATAAATCTGTTTCTCTTAGTAGGTAGGTGTCTGGGAAGACCTGGAAATAAATGTAACAATTATAATGTAAAGGACTCCTATATTACAAATTTTGTGTTAAATTGAGGATAATCTGTGTATGTTTAAATATTTGTAATATTTAAAAGATATGATCTATTAGAGAATATGACAAATTAATCTTACGTTTTTAATTTAAATAAATAACTTTAGAGTAATAAGTTTTAAGCTAAAATGTGTCAGCAACTTGGTTAAGTTTGCTAATAGTATTAATCAATTTTTTTACTTTGATTTTCTTTCCAAGTTTAATTGACTAGACTGTCAAGAATTGTTTAAAGTACTTTAGAAGGTTTTTCTCATTAGGATTATACATTTTCCTAACATTTAAAATATTTAAAAGCACATTAATTTTATAGATGATTTTGAAATATTTAAGGGAATTCCACAGATTCCTAAAAGAGATTTTTTTTTTTAAGGAGACGAAATCTGTTTAACTAAGATATTCAAATAGGTACAATGAAAAAGTACAGGAGGTTGTAAAATAGATTATCAGGCTTTCTAAGTTAAACATAAACTTTCAAGGAAACCATTTTAATAAAAAATTTAAACTAATTTAAATAGTTCTTTCTGTACACAAAAGCTAACCTCTGACAAAGCTTATTTTGATAATTATATTATAAAGATTTGGTTTATGTCTGTCTCTCCAATAGACTGTAAACTCCTTGGAAGCCAGAACTGAGGCCAGAAATCTACACATCGTTTGGTACAACTGATACTCAATAGATATTCATGAAAGGACCGTTCCTTGGGCCCTCCCTGTAGTATGCTCAGTTCCCATGCTTTGTCATACAGTATCCTTACTGAATCTTCTACCCTCTAGGGTCTTATCAGCCTTTCTGCTCATGCTGGTATATCCACCTGGACTCTCATTTCTACTACTTCCCACCTCGTAACTTCACCTCTACTTACATCCCATGCTCCAATGTAAATGCAATATACCATATAAGCAATCAAAGCAAAATAATAATAATAATAATAATATTTTTGTGTTAATAATACTCATAAATGACAAAAATTCTTTGATTATATACACCTTATTTCAAGCAAAACATTCTTGTTTGCTTTTACAAAGGAAAATATGATAATATATTATTTATTAGCCACATTTTCAAGAAGAAAAATAATTCATAATACTACATTCCTACTGAAACAAGTACACAACCAGGAAATATCAAATTATAATTCCACTTACAAGGTTTGCATCATATTCAACCATCCTACCTTCATTTTCTTTCCAGTATACTAAATCTGAGAAGCTTACAATTATAAAATGCCAAGAGATGCATGAAAAGGAAGTTCTAAATTAATAATACCTCATCATGAAATACCTTCATGTCATTTTCTTTAATAAGAATGTCAAGTTCCACTGTTGTTACTTCCTGGAATTGTACATACATATGCCAAGTATTTCGTTGTTTGGAAATTTGGAAACCTTTGTATCTCCAGTGTTTGCTTGTTTACTTCTGTCAAATAAAAGTAGTCATACAAAGGCTAAAGCAAGCAATATTGAAATGGAGATATTTTATTAATAAAATTCCTAGTGACGTGGACATTTCTTAATTAAAAATAGTGGCAGGAATTTCTGCTTGTAGCCCTGATGGAACAAGCAGGTACCGACTAGCCTTCCTGCCACAAACAACAGTGAAACTGGAGAAAACACATGAAGCAACTTTTTTCAGATGTTGGACAACGAACAGCACAGGACTACAATCCCTGAAAGAAGGAAAATACACACACACAAGGTGAAGCCCACATGTGCCTTCTGCCTGAAGAAACATTCTAGACTATGGCACAGAGAGGTGGAGAACAACCAGAACATGGTGGTTTTGCTAAACTGAAGAAGCAGGGAGCAGAAGGGCTGCCAAAACAGAGGCCATTTGCAGAGGCCAGTACCCAAGATCTAACCAGCCAGACCGGTGAGCTCTCATTCCAGGCACTCAAATCAAACTTCAAAACTCCCAGATATTAGTAGTAAGGCTACTCTAGCCCTGGAGTAAAGACTACTCTGCACTAACTGTAACAAAGGTTAAAAACAAATCTCAAAAGGGTCATGGTAATCTACCAGTAAATTAACTACCTGCCAGAGCAGAACTCAATACTCTTTAAAGGTATACTATAAAACTCAGACTCTCAACAATGTTGTAGCCATGCTTTCCCAGCACCACTAAAACATCACTGGACAAGTAAAGAAACGCAAAGACAGCCCATACCAGGAAAGAAAATAAAACATTCCATAGAAACTGACCCATAGATGACAGAGCTGTTGGAACTGGCAGATAAGAAATTTAAAACACTATTATGAATATATTTAGGGACTTAAAGGAAAATACAGATACACTGAGTGAAACTAAGTGATTTCTAAGTAAAGAAATGGAAATTATTTTTTGAAGATACAAATTGAAGTTCTATATACAGGTAGGAAACAACAGGTAGGAAAACCGGCAAAACAGAAACACGGGAAGGACAAACCAGAAAACAATGAGGTTGTTACTTACAAGAGGTGGTGGGTAGCAGGGAACAGGTGAAGTATAGGAGAGGCACTTCTGTGTTTCCAAAAATATATGTAAGCCTATTAAGGTTCTACATATTTGAAATAAGAATTGAAGAAATAAAACATAAAACTAAATTCAAACATAAACAAATCCAACTGAACTATTTCAGCTGAATAACATTACCACGCTTAAGAAAAAAACTAATTCCTGTGACTCCATTTACATTACATTTTACAAAGGCAAAACACGATAAAAGAAATCATGGGGTGCCTGGGTGGCTCAGTCGGTTAAGCATCTGCCTTCAGCTCAAGTCATGATCCCCGAGGCTTGGATTGCTCAGCAGGGAGTCTGCTTCTCCCTCTGCCCCTGCTTGTGCTCATGCTCCCTCTCCCTCTCCCTCTCTTTCTCTCTCTCTCAAACTAATAAGTAAAATCTTTAAATTAAAAAAAAAAAATCAGAACAGTGGTTGCCTATGGGGCAGGAGTGAGAGACAAGGGTGGAGGATACAGAGTTTGCCTGGGAAGAAGTTTAAGGAAACTTTCTGGGGAGCTAAAAATATTTTGAATCTTGATATGGGATGTGGATTACACAGGTGTATTCATTTGTTAACTGTAACACTACATGTCAACTGTGTGTAAATTATATCTCGATTTTAAAAATAAGAGGGGAAAATAAAGGAGAGAGGGAAAAAAGCCATAAGAGACTCTTAACAACTGAGAACAGGGGCGCCTGGTGTGGCTGGGGCGCCTGGGTGGCTCAGTTGTTAAGCGTCTGCCTTCGGCTCAGGGCGTGATCCCGGCGTTCTGGGATCGAGCCCCGCATCGGGCTCCTATGCTGGAAGCCTGCTTCTTCCTCTCCCATTCCCCCTGCTTGTGTTCCCTCTCTCGCTGGCTGTGTCTCTCTCTGTTAAATAAATAAATAAAATCTTTAAAAAAAAAAAAAAACTGAGAACAAACTGAGGGCTGATGGAGGGAGGGGGTGGTGGATAGGCTAGATGGGTAATGGGTATTAAGGAGGACACTTATTATGATGAGCACTGGTTACTGTATGTAAGTGATGAACCACTGAATTCTACTCCAGGAACTGATATTACATCGTATGTTAACTGCCTAAAATTTAAATTTAGAAAAGAGGAAAAATAATGGCCTAACTTTATAATTTTGGTATAATAATCATCAGCTTTGTCACATCACCACTAAGGAAGATTTTCTTAGTATCAGTGCACAAATGTATATAAAAGACACAATCTGCAAACACAGTCTTTTCCTTTCCAGTCAGCATGAAACTGCTTATAAAAATATTCTTGACTTTTGCCACTTCTTTATACCTGTTGGCAGAATTTCCACCATGGCAAGTCCACCCTAACCAATCCTAGCGTAAACAGTGACCTAAAGGATCAGGAACAGGTCTACCTGATCTACTTACAAAGACAAACATGAGCCATTTGCCCTGAATCATGAGCAGCCTGACTTTTTTTATTATGAAATGCCTTTATATGGTACATGAGTATCCCATACAATGCAATTTACACAGCTGGGCTGCTCTCCTTGACAAAACACCCTTTAAAACAATACTCTACCTTTGCTTGAAATTTCATACATCTTAAGAGAGGGAATGGAATGAGGAGGAAAGTGATTTCTTCCCAAAAAAAACTTCTGCAAGGAAACTTGCATTTTAAAAATCAGCAAGATTGCATATTAAAATATATTTTATTCCTGACAATTAAAAACTACTTTTACCAAGAATGGCATTCTGCAAATCAAATGTCTACATTATCACCTTGTCTGGTCTGTTGTTTCTCTATGTTCAATAACTCCTTAAATAAAAACATCTAGGACTTTTCCCTAAAGATCAGACTTTAACTTTATAATCTACATTATATTTCTATAATCATCTGGATTCCAATACCTTAATTACAATAAAACAGGCACTTTTCTCCCAAAATATTTTGTGCTTAAACTTTCCTATTGGCATGGTCAATTATTCGGCATATTTTTAATAACAACAAATAAAAATTTTCAGGTAGTCAAAAAAAACCCAAATGAATAACTAAAAATTCATTCTACTTGTCAATTATCAATATTTGAGTCTTCTAACAGGAGTTTCAACATGTATATACAATCACAAGTGATATTTCACATCAGAGTAAGATCAGACCTTTTTCAGTGCATCTCTCAAGCAGGGAAGTGAATATCAAAAAAGAAATCACAAGTAAAAAGTAAGAAACCTTCCAATTTATTGGGATATTTATATATTTCACAAGTTTATGCTATCATGTCAATGTATTTCAATTCTTCCCAACAAACTAAGTAAACCTAAATTTTGATATGTGCTGTTATTTTTACTCCAACCTACCACATATTCTTTCGAAACTCTAAAGTGTGTATTCTTCATTTACAGAGTTTCCCATTCCTAATATTTTTGTAATTTCTAGTGTTATAACTTTGGATTTAAGACCCTGATTTCTTCAAATGTGATTTTTTTCCCCCATATAAGTAATACTCCAAAGGAGGGAAAAGAGGAAACCTGGTTGTAAACAGCACCACTGGCATCTATCCACTAGATGTCAGTCATGCAGTTAGCATCAATTTACATTCTTAATCCTGATGGACACAAACAGAAATCCTATTAAATCTATCCCTGATTCAGTGTGAATATACCACAGAGGCGCCAAGATTTTTACATGATGTGGACTAAAGCCTTGTGCCCAGAAGAGCTTCTGTCTTGCTCTAGTGAGGACTCTAGCCATCAGTGACATGCAGGCTCTTTCCAAGTACCATTGTTAGTTGAGGACAATCGTACTGGGGACACTTGAGGTGATTCAAATCAGTTTATAAGAAAGAATGATGCGCTAATCATTTCAGAGAGCAACGTTTCGAAAGACTTACCTTGTGGAACCAGGGAATCAGAAAGCACAGTATTTCTTATATGTGTAACATTTAGAACATTTCAAAGAATACCCTCCCCCACCCCCCAACTTCCCCAAAATGCTGATTATAATGAAAATAAAACATCCTTGAGGAAATGAACTTCAGAAGATAAAACACCTTGGGTTGTTGCCACCAAAATCACAAATTAGTTCCGTTCTTTCAGACACCTGATGTCCTCAGTAAAATAGTGCTTGAGTGAGGTTTGTAAGAAAGATTCTTAAACATTCCCACAGAAAAGCACCATACAAGGTTTCTGGGAAGGTAGTAAAGTAACTGCTTACCCAATTATCATATCATCTCCATCCAGTTTAGCGTGTTCATTGTCACCATGGACTGTGCTTGAACTCCTTGCTGTATGAGCAATCTCCCCATAATACCAAGTGTTCCATACAATACCTAAATAAATGTGGAAGGCAAAATTAAAATAAGGCTCATAAAGATCTTAGGGGAAGTCTTGATTTCATCAACAGTATAATTAGACTGAATTAGGTAGTTTCAAATTTTCCTTCCAGTTCTACCGTTTTGTGATTCTATGATGCAAAAATGTTCTTTTCCTCAAAATAATGGAAATTCTTTCTGATGACTAGCTGTAACGTGTTAGTTGTTCTTCAACACAGAAAAATGCAACACATGTTATCAGTTACATTGCTCACCAATAACCCTGATCCCTGGCTTTTGTGGACTGAAAGTTTATAATTCTCCCCACCCTCACATCCAATACAAGTCAGGGACGACTTTTCCAGAGTTCTCCGTATGTTGCCTCTACTCCCATTTCTCATTCCCAACTCATCCCTGCCCCCATGCCTACACTCCCACACCACACAGGATCCTCTATGAAGAAGTATTAGTTAGGAGATGACAAATCCCACAGCAGATAAATTCATGGTCAGGAGAGAACCCATTTTATAGTATGTTTCCAATGTGTTGGGAGCAGCATACGAGGCATTCAGTGCTATGATAACGAACTCCCTAGCACTCGACTTCATAACTGAGACTCAAAGAAGCATACGATCTGAGTATCACACATGCTGAGAGGAACAAGAAATGGAACGTGAAATTCCAAGATGTATAGATTCAACACACACCGTCAATCTGGGTATCATCCCATTTCTAGGCACTGTGTTAATAAACTCGTGTGTTCATTCAGTTTTTCAATGAATATTTGTCTGCCTAGTCTATGCTGAGCATTGGAAATCAAGTTATAAAACAGGCAGATGCAGTCTGTTCTCAAAAAATGTAAAGCCTAGTAGAGGATACTGATGAATTAAATCACATAAGGTTCTAATAGGAAACAAAGTACTG
Source organism: Ursus arctos (assembly GCF_023065955.2). Taxonomy (NCBI): domain Eukaryota; kingdom Metazoa; phylum Chordata; class Mammalia; order Carnivora; family Ursidae; genus Ursus; species Ursus arctos. The sequence continues at coordinate 36,509,218 of NW_026622874.1, forward strand.
GAAGAGTTATTGTAGTTACAATACTGCAATAGTATAGGTACTATATAAATATGACTATAAATAAAACACAATGCTGTGCCAAGCAGGAATGTAGATTCTCCCCATTTCCTAAATTGCAGGATGATTGTAATGTTAACTCAGAATTACAGCTCTAGACACATGGAAAGCACCCCTTTCTTCCATTAATACTTAGAATTCTGGGGGCCTGGATGAACCTAGGGAATATAGTGCTCACAGAACAGATTCTAGAGCACTGTTAATTAATTTTATTTTTATTTCCTCAAAAACCTTATCAAAGTGTGTTGCCAACTGCAGAGAGAAAGAACTGAAACGAAAAGCCATCCCCTCCTTCCTTTATACTTTTGATGCCAGACTCCCTAGGAAAGACTTTAAGTAGAAAACCCTCGAAAACCTCAAAGCCAATCCTGCTGTCACTTTGCACAATTTGTAGAGGAGAGACTAGCTAATAGACTGTCAGAAGGGAGAAGTTTATTAAACCAAGCAATTAGCCCTTCACTTTAAAGGGACGTAGTAAGACTAAATGAAGTCAAACACACAAGGTAATTTACGCTTTTTGAAAGGAAGGACAAAGTATTCAGGGCTCTAGGAATAAAGGTACAAGGATTTAATGAACATTTGTCTCACACTTTCCACTTTGTAACTGGCTTTCACTTATTTTACTAACTCCTCACAGCAACCCTATTAAACAGGCAGGGGCAGATACACCTCTTCCTGCAACCCCTGAGAGTGGGTCATCTAAGTCACAGTGAAACACGTACTCCACGAGTTTATATAGATGCACAGTGACTGGGAGAGGGAGACTGCTGAGCAACTAACAAGATCATACCAGACCAAAACATTAGCGACCATGAAGGAGGTCAACGCAAACGTGAAAGAGAAGAGCATCTGGGCAACTGTGACTCTCAGAAGGCAGATTGAGGACATGTTAGACACAAATTAGCCACATTTCAGAGAGGCTGAAATGACCTAAGATTACATCGCTAGATTAGACCCCAGCTGTTAGACACCCAGTTTAATAGTCTTTCCAATATACCATTATTTTCTCTTAAACAGTTTTTAAAGCAAGAAAAGGGGTGGGGCGGTTGGCCTCTGTTGAAGGTCTACTACATGCAAGAAACCTTCTAGGTGCTAAGCATACACAACTTCGTTTAATTCTCACAACAACAATGTAAGATGTCATTATGGTCTCAATTTTACAGACAAAAAAATTGAGTGTCAGAATTTAAGTAACTTACCCAGGGTCACTGGGAGGGAGGAAGATATGAAGTCTGGATTTGAATTCAGGTCTTTCCTTTCAAAAGTTTATTTAAAACAAACAAACAAACAAACCATGTTGCAACCCATCCTACTATATTTATTTTTTTGTGCTTATTTCATAGTACGTCTCTCTACTTTTTTTTAGGAGACTTAATACATATTTTCTGAATTAGAACAATGTCTGCTAGATCTCAAGATACATGAGGTTGCACCTTGCTAAGTTATCCAAAGGAGCACTGAAGAAAGCATTAAAATAATTCAAAAAGCAGCAAGATACCCGGACACAAAATATTACATGAATGGAATTAAATAGATAATTAAATACCTATATAAATCATTGAGCAATTGAACAATCTAATTTTTTTTAATTTTATTTATTTATTTGACAGAGAGAGAGACAGAGAGAGAGGGAACACAAGGAGAGGGAGTGGGAGAGGTGGAAGCAGGCCTCCCACCAAGCAGGCAGCCCGATGCGGGGCTCAATCCCAGGACCCTGGGATCATGACCTGAGCCGAAGGCAGACGCTTAACCTCTGAACCGCCCAGGCATCCCATAAACTTTTAATTACTACAAATAAACCAATGCTTTTAAGAGATTAGGCAAATATTTGAGTATCAACTTGTTCATATCACTTAACTAACTTGATTAACATTCTGAGGAAATATGAAATCATTGACAAAATTGAAAATTTTTTACATACCATAAAATCTATTCACAAAGAAAATATTTTTTGCAATATATATTGCTTCAGAAAAGGTGTCTGGACATTAATTTTTCTTAAAACAAATGACATTTTTAATGCCCTAAAGAAAAAAAATCCTGTCAGTTCTCTTAAAAAGTGGAAAATTGTGTTATAGAACAAATATGCTTGGGGCACCTGGGTGGCTCAGTCGGTTGAGCGTCTGACTCTTGGTTTTGGCTCAGGTCATGATCTCAGGGTTGTGAGACTGAGCCCCAAGTCGGGCTCCGCACTCAGTAGAGTGTCTGTTTCTCTCACTCTCCCTCTGCCCCTCCCCCGGCTTGTGCTCCCTCTCTCTCTCTCTCTCTCTAAAATAAATAAATCTTTAAAAACAAACAAACAAAAAAAGCAAATATGTTGCTCCCTATCCAAATTGTCTTAAACTAGAAGATGCTACTTTTTATATACTGATCACATCCTGGCATGAAAAATAATTAGACTGCTCTTAGACAAAGGAGATTAAAAAAAAACTGCATCTGTTCAGACCCCAAAAATGCTTTACCCTAAAGCAAACAACCAACGATTGTTCCCCATCCGGAAAATTGTTCATCTATATCCCCTCCCATTTCCTCAATATTCTGACCTTACCCCAGCTGGTGAGCCAGCCCCACAATCCATTTAGACTGTACAGCAGAAATAAAATGCACACATACTGTAGCTGTAATTCAATTAATCTTCTCCTTGGGTTTCCTCTGCTCTGTGCCAGGGTCATTTGTAAGGCCATCACTCACTCCGAACTGTTGCACCTGTGCTACTATTGAAACACCCCTTCCTCCCTTCCACCCCCTCCCTCATCTCTATCCTCCCAGGCACGGTGCCCTAATCACCTTTTCCCCAGGCACAAAAGCTTTCCTCTGCAGGAGAGGAATGCTAGAATTCCCCCAAGCATTGGCAAGGAAATATTTAAATGTAATCAGAGGATCTTCCTTTGTTTTATTTTTTCTTCCTAGGGAAATTAATCTCTCTAAGGTATTCGATGTATTCTTCTGCTCTTCCGTGAGGCAACATCATCACACATTGCTGAAGTGGTCCCAGCTTGCAAAGGCTAAATATTTTCTTCTCCTTCGCTGCTGACACAGATGATACGTGCCTGGTTTCCTCAAGCATCTCTAATTGAATACTTTGCTTCATTTAAATTGTTTTAAACTTGGCTGTGAGAAATGTGTGCATGGATATCCTATCCCTCCCCCACCTAGAGTGTGAATGCAGAATCACCGGTAGCCGTGGCTCCCCTAACAGCTGCCCCCTCCAACCTGTAGTTCCCTTACCTCTAACAAGCTTGAGAAATTCCTCAGCTCAGTTTTCCTGTCATTACAAGTCTTCGGTCCTTCCAATTTCATATTGTTCCCAGAAGCAAAGCTAGACTCTGTTACATATCTTTATAAGGTTGAAAGCCAAACCGGGCTTTAAATCTCTACTCCACCACTTTAGAGGGATGTGGGCTTAGACAAATTACTTGACCTGTCTGAACTTCAGTTTCATTATTTACAAAGTGGTAGGATAGTCCCAACTGCAGAGAGCTGCTGTGAGCATTAAATGGGATCATGTATATAAAATGTCTAGTGTGATACCTGGCCCAAACTATGCACTTAAGGAATATAAATGTCCCTCTCTCCCATATTGTTACTTAACTTCCCATATTACTGAGTGTCCTCAAATTGTAATTAGATATGGTGGACAAAAGTGCAGACATATCTAACTCTGTTGTTGTCAAAGCAAGATGCAGACAGACCTGAGGATTTGTAGGGAGTCAAAGCTCTAGGGCAGTGCTTCTCAGACGCTGGTCGGCATCAGGATCACAAAGACAGTGTGAAAACACACGGTACCAGGCCCCACCTCCAGAGCTGCCCATTCATTCTGGAAGCTGCATGGGCTTTTGAGAATTCACATTATAACAAGTTCCCCAGCTCTGCTGCTACAGGCTTAGAGCCCATATTTTGAGAACCACCACTTTATGGGATATAAAAAGGAGTAGTTTGGGGAAAATAACTGACATGATAGGATAAACACATATCTCACATTGAAAAGAATCAAAGTTTTAGGGTTTTGAGCAAGCCACACCAAAGGAGATCCCCCGCTTCACAAAAAGTGCCTAAGTTACTTAGGCAGAGCTCCTCTTCCTAATCGCAGGGAGAGAGACACTCTAGTTTGTTTTGCTGTTGTTTGTTTTGTTTTGGGGGGTTGTTTGTTTCTCTTTTTTTAGACTTATTTATTTATTTGAGAGAGAGAGAGAGAGAGAGCATGCACTGAGCATGAGGGTTGGGGGTGGTGCAGAGGGAGAGAATCCTCAAGCAGACTCCTGGCTGAGCATGGAGCCCCAGCTGGGGCTCAATCCCAGGACCCTGAGATCACAACCTAAGATGAAATCAAGAGTCAGATGCTCAACTGACTGAACCACCCCAGGGCCCTGTTTGTTTTTTTTTTTTTAGATGACCACTATTTATTTCCTCTTCCCTACATTTTTTGGCTAACAGGGAATGTTAAAGCTTATAACTGATCTTGCATAAGTAAATTACTCTATACCCTACTTTGATGATAAGCCGAGACCAACAATTACCATCTCCTAACAATGAGCACCTCCTCACAGGCAAGCTGTGCTGTGCTGCTGCTGAGCAGCCCTTCAGGGGAGAGCTGGGGAGCCCTGGGCATCGGCACCTTGGAAAGCAGTTCTGGGGGCATGAGACTGACTCACTGAATCCTCACCAGAACTCTGTAAGGCAAGTAGTACCATTTCCACTTTGCCGGAAGCAGGAAACCAAAACTCAGACAGCGTAAGTCACCTGCCCGTTTCCCCTAATTATTAAGTGATGTAACTTGCATTTTTCAGGTCTGACTTCAAGACTTTATTTCCACTTTGTCATTTCAATTCTTTTTCTGTAAAATGAGGGGGATTAAACTATGATCTAGTTCCTTCTGGCTGCTTCATTCTATGATTTAGAATTTTCCTCTTCTAAATGTACAGTGACTTTTTTTTTGAAGTCCATACATTCCACATACAGAGCCACATAAATAGCGTTACTTTTTTAAACTATCAAATACCAACTCAGAGCATTTAGTAACAACAGAAATTTTTCCACCTGCACTTGGTTTTAAGCCTATATTCTTCAGCAAGTCTGTCATTCCTTTCCCCTGCCCCCCTCGCCCAACCCAAGTTGCTAAGAATGAACTCAAGGAACTTTTTGCATCTAGGTTAGTTGACAGCCTCTTATGAAACAATGTGGCTATAAGTGAAGTTGCCAGATTTAGCAAATAAAAATACAAGACAGCAGTTAAATTTGAATTTTGGATAAAAAACAAATAATTCCTCTGTGTGTGTTTACCCCATGCAATATGTGAAACATCGTCATACTGGAAAATTATTCTTCATCTGTCTGGAATTCAAATTCAACTGAGCATCCTGTATTTTATCTGCAACCTGCCATTAAAAGCTTCCTCAGAGGTCATCCTTAGGCTCTGCATTGTCAGAAAAGGAGCTAAGGGGAATTAGAAACTGAACAATGTGTGAGATAGGAATTGATGACGAAGGAAAGCCCCTTCCCTCCTCTGTGAGCTGCCACTGCCGCTTCCTTCTGCACGTTGCACTGTGTTCAGGGAGACGTGTTAACTACAGCTCCAACATCACTTTACAAATCATTACTCGCTTCCTGTCCATTAACATTGTCAAACAGCAAGCGACATTTGTAAGCTATTATTCTTAAGTCAAACCCCTGCTTAGGGGTGCATCCTAGGAACAGTAGTTCACCAAGTATGTTCATACACTTCCACATAGGATTGCTCTTCCTAAGTCAAATTCTAAATCCTTTCTCCACTGTTACCACCTTTTAAAATTATTTGCCCATAAATACCCTAACTTATTTTTCTTCTTCACTACATGGTTATCAAATAACCAAAATTTCCCATTTTTTTAAAGATTTGATGGAATGATTGATTTGGGAGAGAGAGAGAGAGAGAGAACACTCATGCACAAGCAGGAGGAGGGGCAGAGGCAGAGGGAGAGGGAGCGGACTCCTCGCTGAGTGCGGAGCCTGCCACAGGGCTCACTCCCAGAACCCTGAGATCATGATCTGAGCCAAAGGCAGACGCCTAACTGACTGAGCCACCAAGCACCCCCAAAATTTCCAAATTTTACCATTTGCCCATCATCAACAGAACAAAGGCATTAAAACACCTACACCATTAGACAATACATAAAGATAATTCAAACCATGAAATTCCTTCATGAGAACTTCGCTACATGCTGAGGTTACAAAAATGAAAAAAAAAAACACCTGCTATGGACTAACTGCACCCCATTGCCCCCCAGAAAAATTCGTATGTTGAAGCTCTAACCCCCCATGTGAGAGTACTTGGCCTTTGAGAGACAATTAGGTTTAGGGAGGTCATGAGAGTGGGCCCTCCGGATAAGTGAGGTGCCCTTACAAGAAGAGACACCAGAGAGCTTGCTCTAACTCTCCATCTCCCTCTGCCATGTTCGGAGAGGTGGCCATCTACAAGCCAGCAAGAGTTCTCATTAGAACCCAACCCTGCTGGCACCCTGAACCCAGACTCCAGCTTCCAGAACTGAGAAAACAGACTTCTGTTGTTTAAGCCACCCGGTCTATGGTATCTTGTTATGGCAGCCGGAGCTAATACAATACCCTTCTGTGAACCCATTTAAAATATTCAGGAAATTTTAAACGATTTAAAAAGTATTCATCAGTACTCTTGAAACACTGAAATACCTGCTACCCATTCAATGCATAATTATTCTGTTCTTGGAATTTCCTTCCCTTCCCAGAAAAGTAGATCCTGGAAACAATCTTAGCAGCTTCTTTTTGTCCCTGACAGCTTGGCTATGACCAGCTGGACCAGGGCACCCTCCCGATGCAAGCGGCATCAATTGCATCTCTGTGCCTGGGAATCTGGGATTCAGGCGAGAAACAGCAACTCAGACTGTGAGTGTGGCTGGAGCTATGACATGGAAACTGGATTGGTGCTGTTTGTGCCTTGAAAACATAAAAAAAAAAAAAAAAAGCCAGTCTGTAGAGAAAAGAAGAAAGCAGACAGAGAATGAAGAGAGAGTAGCTGAGTTTTCACTCACCCATTTATTCAAAATGCATTCGTTAAGTGCCTACTATGTGTCAAACACAGTTCTAGACTCTAGGAACAGAAGAGTGAAGAGACAACTCCTCAGTCCAAGGTTAACAATAAATAAATACATTTAACAAATGGCAAAATGAAAGAATATGGTATGCCGGATGAGTGTTAAAAATAAATATAAAAAAAAGGAATGGAAATAGGATGTTTCGGAAAAGACCTGAAAACGCGAAGCTGGGAACATCTTAAAGGGATAGGTTTTGGCACTTTGGACATATTCTGAATTCACATGATGGCAGAAGCGGACTTCACCACCTAAGGTCTACAGCACATCAGCACACACCGTCGCCTGGGTAGGTGCTCAGCAAAAGCCCCCTGTGTGTCTACTGTGTGAAGTCAGGACGGAGATGGATGGAGTGGATGTAGAGCAGTGTCCCAGAGGTGCTGATACCAGAACAAGAAAGGGCAGAGCACAGGGTCTCAGATGGCAGGAGGAAGGGCTTCTGTGTATGCAGTACTGTGGCCTGGGACATAGAGCTCCGACGCGGATCATACAGAACGCCCACGGCCCCTCCACGCCTCAGGCCAGAGCGATGTAAGGCATGAGAAAAGGGGCTGCCACCACTCAAGCCCACCCCTCAGAAAACAGATAGTCTGGGGAAATGACCATCTCCAGTTACAAGATGCAAATGTGGCCTAGAACCCAGGTCAAGAAAACTACTATGTTTAAAAACTCTGTATGGGACACCTGGGTGGCTCAGTCGGTTAAGCATCTGCCTTCAGCTCAAGTCATGATCCCAGGGTCCTCGAATCCAGTCCCATGTCAGGCTCCCTACTCAGTGGGGAGCCTGCTTCTCCCTCTCCCTCTGCCTGCTGCTCTGCCTACTTGTGCTCTCTCTGTCTCTCTCTCTCTGTCAAATAAATAAATAAAACCTTTAAAAAAACATAAAGACTTTGTATGAATAGAGAAAGGTTTGCACTTCCTGATGACCTAAAGATAAAATATATGTTATGCTCTTGTTTTATTTAAATTAAAATGTATTAAAAGAAAGGCTGTCTATATTTGTGGAACATCAGACTATATCCCCATGTAAAATATACGTTTTGATGATGCCATGAAGTCAAAATAATTTGCATAAGCAGCAAGTGACATTTCCTTTGGATGAAAAACTAAGGCACGACAAACTTGTCTTCACAGGTTAACAAGCAAATTACTCTCACGGCAAGATAACTGAGACCAAAGACAAAGAAAAGATAGTACAGTACAGGAAAACAAATAATGAGAAAGAGCAAATCATTTAAGGCGGGGTGGGGGGGGCCTGAAATTGCAGCTTCAGAGCAGCGGCAGGCAAGCCCAACCGCCAGGTCATGACTAGAAATGCTAAATATTGGACAGTTGTCTTTTCGCTGGGAGCCTGCCGGTCTTCAGGCACTACCACAAACAAGCGATCTGTCTGAATTATTATGCAGCATGCAGTATTTTGAATCACTTCAGGCTTCATTAGGTTACAGTATCACATAAGTCATAGTATACTGTGCTTGGGAGAAGTGGCACATATTTATTCTTTTCCAGGAGTTAAAATATGTTTTTTTTTCTGCTTCTTTTAAATCTGTTAATACCAAAGGTCAGAAGACTTACTTCATCCAACACATAAAAATAAATCTTGGGCGTAACTATCATTATATCACAGCAAGGTCAATATGAACCAATGATACAATCCTTCAAATCATGATCAAATCTCACCAAACCATCTCAGGCTTAGGATTGAGTGGGGGGGGTGGTTGGGGGCACAGAATAGTTGCACATTATTTGAATGAAGGAAAGCACATTATTCAAATGAAGGAAAACCAAGACTGGAGATGGCAGAATTTGGGGAAAGGCAGAGGAGACCACCATCACAGCTAGGGCATGGCTCCAACATGGTGCTGCCAATGCCGCCCACCCCACCTCATCTCAGCTTTCCCTGAGCTCTAGTCACAGTGACCCTCTTGAAGATCCCATCACGCTGGAATATTTCCAGATTTTTCTCCCATCCATGCAGTTGATCTTTCTGCTCTTTCTTCCTTAAGTGTCCTGCCTTATACACCCACTATCTTTCAAGTTGCAGCTCAATCAACATCCCCTTAAAATAACTGCCTCCCTCCCCTGGAATGTAGAATTGGCCACTCCCTCCTTTGCCTCTCCTTTCTCCACTGTGTCAATACACAGTCCTAATAAAACACCAGGTATATTTAATTAAACTTAGATGTCAAGCCTCTTCCTGTCAGATTTAAGGCTCGTTGAGGACAAGAATGGTATCATTTTCATTATTATTTACTGGGGTCTATCAACTAAAAACCAAGTAATTCCATTATATTTAGATTTAATTCTTATGACATCAATTAGTGTCTTTTCAATAATCCTCTAATCAACAGAGAATTCAAGCTACAACAGATGATGCCTTTTTTCCAAGCCTACAGACTGAGCTTTAACTTCCAAACATGGTCCCAAGCACAACATGTTTGGAAAGATGCTACTAACAAGCCAGACTCCAAATAACATGAGATCACCTTGGACCACTTACGTTTGCATCAGATATTACAGTTTTTAAAACTATCATATAAAATGCCTTGTTTAATCCTTACAGTAAACCTGTTAGAGATAAAGGAAATGAAAATTGGAAAAATTCATCAAGGTCTCTAAGTTAGTAATAACGGCATCTCTGAGACGCAAATCCTTGTCTTTTTTTTTTATAATGTTCAGTTAACCACTGTATAGTACATCATTAGTTTCTGATGTAGTGTTCAGTGACTCATTAGTTACATATAACACCCAGTGCACATCACAACACATGTCCTCCTTAATACCCATCACCCTGCTATCCCCCCCCCACCCCCCTCCCTCTGAAACCCTCAGTTTGTTTCCCTGGGTCCACAGTCTCTCATGGTTTGTCTCCCTCTCTGATTTCTCCCCCCTTCAGATTTTCTTCCCTTCCCCTATGGCCCCCCGTGCTACTGATTATGTTCCACGTATGAGTGAAACCATATGATAATTTGTATGGAACCAGAAAAGACCCCGAGTCACCAAGGGAATGATGAAAAAGAAAAACAAAGCTGGGGGCATCACGTTGCCTGACTTCAAGTTATATTACAAAGCTGTGATCACCAAGACAGCATGGTATTGGCACAAAAACAGACACATAGACCAATGGAACAGAACAGAGACTCCAGAAATGGACCCTCAACTCTCTGGTCAACTAATCTTTGACAAATCAGGAAAAAATATTCAATGAAAAAAAAACAGTCTTTTCAATACGTGGTACTGGGAAAATGGGACAGCTACATATAGAAGAATGAAACTGGATCATTCCCTTACACCACACACAAAGATAAACTCAAAATGGATGAAAGACCTCAATGTGAGACAGGAATCCATCAAAATCCTAGAGGAAAACATAGGCAGTAACCTCTTCGACATCGGCCACAGCAATTTCTTTCAAGACACCTCTCCAACAAGGGAAACAAAAAGCAAAAGTGAACTTTTGGGACTTCATCAAAATCCTTGTCTTCTGAATCCAAATTCAAACCTCACATTCAAGCACCAGGAAGTCCTATTTCACTTTCTCTGAAACATTAATCCCTTCTCTACACTCCTACTGCCATCCAACTACGTTGGTGCTGACTTTCAAATCCTCAGGCCTGGATCATGACATTTGTCTCCATGCATCAAAATTCACTCAACTCCATCCATTTTCTTAATGCTAATGCCAAACTAAGACGCCCAAACACTGAACTCATCATACCCGTAACAATACAAAATGTTTTAGCAGCATCCTATTGCTCTGAGAATACTCTCCAGAGGAAAGCAGTATTTGGAAATGATATGGAGAGAAACAGGCACTCCCATACATTTCCAGTGGTACTGGTATGACCTTTCTGAGGAGATACGTGGAAATATCCATCAACATTCAAAGTATGCATACCCTATTCCTTAGCGAGTTTACTTTAAAAATTTATCTTGTTTGAAGCTTCCTTAAGAATACAAATACAGGGACATCTGGGCGGCTCAGTCAGTTAAGTGTCTAATACTTGATTTCAGCTCAGGTCATGATCTCAGGTTTATGAGATCGAGCCCCACATTGGGCTCCACACTGAGCATGGAGCCTACTTAAGATTCTCCTGCTGCCCCTCCCCATCCCACTTGCATGCATTCATTCTCCCTTTCTCTCTCTCTAAAAAAAAAGAATACAAATATGTATTAAATATATATATATTTATAATATATATATATATATTAATTCAAGACTGCTGCAGCATTGTTAATAGTTGAAAACTGAACACCTTAAATGTCCATCAACAGTGGATTCAATATTTAAATAAGGTCTTATCTACACAATGGAATAAATGTAGTTACTTAACAGACTTATAAGATCTCTATGCATCTCCATGACAACAGGTATATTATGACCCATCCTATTGTGTTAAAAATATATGTAAGGGGGCACCTGGGTGGCCCAGTCATTAAGCGTCTGCCTTCGGCTCAGGGCATGATCCCAGGGTCCTGGGATCAAGCCCCGCATCGGGCTCCCTGCTCCGCTGGGAGCCTGCTTCTTCCTCTCCCACTGCCCCTGCTTGTGTTCCTTCTCTCGCTGGCTGTCTCTCTCTCTCTGTCAAATAAAATAATATATAGATAGATAGATAGATAGATAGATAGATAGATAGATAGATATCATATATATATATGTATGTATGTATGTGTATCTGAATAGGATAAGGGGTGTATACACACACACACACACACACACACATATATATGTGAATTAAACTAAAACTCAATAACAGAAAGAAAACTAGAAAAACCCCAAAGTTTTAGAAAATAAATAACATACTTCTAAATAAATAACATACTTCTAAATAAATAACGTACTTCTAAAATAAGTAACACACTTCTAAACCCATGCATCAAAGAGAATACCTCAAGAGAAATACAAATATTTTTAACTGAATGAAAATAAAAATGCAACAAATCAAAATGTGTAGTGTGCAGCTAGAGACTAGAAAGAATTTTACAGCCATCAAATACATATGTTAAAAAAAAAAAAAAGTCCTCAAATCAGTAATCTTATCCCTTAAGAAACTAGAGAAAGAAAAGCAAATTAAGGGGTACCTGGGTGGCTCAGTCAGTTAAGTGTCTCCCTTTCAATCGGGTCATGATTCCAGGGTCTTGAGATGGAGTCCCATATCCGTCTCCGTCTGCTTCTCCCTCTGCCTACCCCTCCCTCTGCTTGTGTGCTCACTCCCTCTCCCCACCCCCCCACAAATAAATAAATAAAATCTAAATAAAAAAAAACAAAGAAAAGAAAATAATTCCAAGGAAAGCAGAAGGAAGGAAATAATACAGAAACAAGTAGAAATCAATTAAATTGAAAACAGAAAAACGATATAAAAAAATCAATAAAACCAAAGTTTGTCCTTTGAAAAGAATAATAAAACTGAGAAACTTCTGGGCAAACTGACAAGGAAAAACCAGAGAAAACCAAATGATCAAATTAGGAATGAAAGAAGGGCATCACTACAGACCTTGACCTATTCAAAGGTTAATGAGGGAATATTACAAAAAAATTTTATACTCATATATTCAACGATTTAGGTGGAAAGTCAAAAACTACCAAAATTACTCCAGAAGAAATAGATAATCTCAACATATATACATGAAATTTAATTCATAGTTTAACACTTTTCTATACAGAAATTTCCAAGTCCAGATGATTCCACTGGTGGATTATACCAAATATTTAAGGAAAAAAATAAGAAAAATTCTGCATAAAGTTTCCAGACAAAATAAAGACTTCCCAACTCAGTTTTTGAAGTCAGTATTACTCTAATACCAAAACCAGACCAAAGCATTATATATATATATATATATATATATATATATATTATATAATACATATATATAACTATAGGCTTATGTCCCTCATGAGCATACATGCAAAATAGTCAACCAAAATATTACCAAATCAAAACCAGCAATATATAAAAAAGACAATAAATAGCAACCAAGCAAGTTCATCCCAGAAATGCAAGGCATCATCAACATTCAAAAAGTAATCCGTGTAATTCATATTAGTAAAGAAGAAAACGCATATGATCATCTCAACTGATACAGAAAAAGCATTTGACAAAATTCAATATCCATCCATTATAAAAACTCTCAGCAAACCAGGAAGAGAAGAGAATTTCCTAAACTTGATAAAGGGAATCTTTATCAAAAATCTACAGCTAGGGGCGCCTGGGTGGCGCAGTCGTTAAGCCTCTGCCTTCGGCTCAGGGTGTGATCCCGGCGTTATGGGATCGAGCCCCACATCAGGCTCCTCCGCTAGGAGCCTGCTTCTTCCTCTCCCACTCCCCCTGCTTGTGTTCCCTCTCTCGCTGGCTGTCTCTCTCTGTCAAATAAATAAATAAAATCTTTAAAAAATAAAATCTACAGCTAATGGCAAAAGACTGAATGTTTCCCACCCCCACAAGATAGGGAAAAGGCAAGGTGTCCTTTCTCACAACTCCTATTGAATCTAATAGTATAAGTTCAAGCCAATGTAAAAAGGAAAGGAAAAGACAGAAAAAGGCATTCAGATGATAAAGGAAGAAATAAAACTGTTTCTATTAGCAGACAACATGGCTGTCAATAAAGAAAATTCCAAATAATCTACAAGACCTTCTAGAATGAATGAGAATTTATCTAAGTCACAAAACACAAGGTCAATATAGAAAAATAAATTGCATTTCTATATAATAGCAATGAATAATTAGAATACAAATTTATTTTTTAAAGTGTTATATACAATAACACCAAAAAACGAAAATGAAAGAAATGAAATACTAAGATACAATTCTAACAAAATATATACAGGATCTGTATGATGAATACTACAAAATACTGATAAAATAAGCCAAGAAGACCTAAAAAATGGAGAGACATATCTGTTCATGGACTGGAAGAATCAGTATAACATTGTAATGAAATCTTATATAATACTGTAATATTGTACAATATTGTAACTGTATTATAAGTGTGCTATCCTATATGGCAAGTGTGTTGTAATTTTATTATAATTACATAATACTGTAATATGACACAATATTGTATCATAATTTTGGACAATATTGTGAAGACTCAAAATTGATCTATAGATTCATTACATCCTCAATTAAAATCCAAGCAAGCTGGGTTTGTTTGTTTGTTTGTTTGTTTGTTTGTTTGTTTGTTTGTTGGGGGGAGGAAGGGGACACAGAAATTGTCATACTGATTTTTAAATGTGTTATGGAACGACAAAGGGACCAGAATGGTCAAACAATTTTGAGAAAGAGCAAAGTTGAGAACTCACACTACCCAATTTTTAGGACTTAGTGTAAAGTGACAGTGAGAAAGACCACGTGGTATCACTGAAAAGATAGACACAGTGGTGGACAGAAGTCCAGAAACAGACCCATACAGATATAGTCAACTGAATTTTTAGAAAAGTGCTAAGGGGATTCCACAGTTCTGAAAAAAATTGGGCTTCCTTATGAAAAATAAATAAACCTTGATCTATACCTATACGCAGATGTTTATAGCAGCTTTATTCACAATTATCAAAAAGAGATGTTCTTCAACTGGTGAACGTATAAGCAAATTGTGTTACCTCTATACAGTGGATGCTATTCATCAATAAAGTGAGGCAAACTTGATTCATGCAAAAAAATGAATGAATTTTAAATGCATTTTACTAAGAAAAAGTATAGGAACTAAAAACAAATCAATAGTTGACAGAGTGAGATGTAGGGAGGGATTCACTGCCAAGAGGCAAAATGAGAGATAAGGAAAATAAGAATGTTCTGTATCATAACTGTAGTGGTGGAAACATGACTCTGAATTTGTGAAAAACCACAGAACTGTATGACACAGTGATTTTTTTTAATTGTATGTAAATTAGAAAATAATCAACCAGGAAATGGGAGAAATCCAAAATGGAATACAAACTATAACAAGTGAACCTCACCAGTAATAAGACCTGATAGATTCACTGAGAAGGACACATCACATTTTGGTATTCTTACCAAAGATGCATAACCTTAATATAATTAAGGGTAACACCAGATAAACCCAAATTGAGATATATTTTACGTAATAACTAATCAGTACTTTTCAGAAGTAAAGTGAAACACAAAGACTGAGAAGATGTTATAGGTTGTAGGAGATAAGGAGGAACGACAACTAAATGCAATGGAGAGCCTACCTTGGATCCCGGAACAGACAAAAGTGGAAAATTTAAATAAAATCTGTAGTTTAGTTAATAGTATCGTCCTAAGTGCAATTTTCTAGTTTTGATAATCTCACTCTACTTACATAAGATGATATTAGAGGAATCTGCATGAAAGATGTACATAATATACTCTATACTATTTTTTCAACCTTTTTGTAAGACTAAAATTATTTTAAAATAAAAAGTGAAAAAAGACCCATTTAGAATCTGCACTTAGTTTTACCTTATTAGTCCCTAGATTTCAGAACCAGCACAACTGGCACAGTGATACACTGACCTGAGGAAAACCTGTTTGATTTGGTAATCAAGTTCTTCTATATTTTTTTCCTGAAAAATAAGGGGAATATTTCCATCTCAAGTGAATTGGTACAATGGCCAAATTCAGAGAAAATGATACAGATTCTCCCCCAGAAACCTCCAGCACCTCCGAAGAGTAGACAAAACTTTGGGAACTCTTTCAAGAGTGTCCTAAAATCAGACGTTTCTAATGGTAGAAATGCTTTGGATGGAGATTTTTTGGGTTTCTTCTCAAAGGGCTTTTTGCTTATTACATTGGGGAATCAAGGGCAAGCCTCTTTTTGGAGAAGTCACCCTGTACTCTTACGATGCAGCTTTCCGCAACATCCTTGTTGAGATTTTATGATCTTGATAAACGCATGGAAATCTCAATACATTTGATAAAGGTCCTTAAGAGACAATATAATGAAATTATTAACATATTAACAATCAGAGTCTATCTTGTCCTTGTGGGCACATAAGAGTACTATTGCAAATATTTTGGTATCCTGGGGATCTTCAGTTAAATCCTCAGAATATTACATAATTCCCAGGATTCAATTTCCTGTGAATGTTCAAGATCACCTAATAGCAAAGATGTGAACTGCTATGACAGTCAATAAAAATTATGCTAATGACCCTGTGGTCACTCTCTCTGGGTGGTCTTTATTCTAGTAGGATCTTTAACTCTCTTCAACATTGAAATCAGTCTCTCAGTCTTTTCTTAAACATCTCAATCAGTCTCTCAAACATTTAAAAACAATTTAAATCAGTAGTTGAACAAAATCTGCTTCAGAATTGGCATCTCCGAGCTGATCTGCAGATACTGGGGGGTACGCTCTTCGGGTATTGGCTTGTCTGTTATACTATGTTATGTAATGTATGAAATGACCAGTATTTCTCCTAACTTACTCCTTCAATTACTCTCCCAGGTATCTGGGTCACTAACCAAAACTTTCTCTGACTCTTCAAAATGTTATCCAGGTTCCCCCTACGCCAGCTATCTGAAAGTGGAGCGTTCCTACAAAACCATTTTTTGTGAGCTAAAAGAAGTCTAGGGAGCATTAAGTGTAACTTCTGGGGAAGGAGCTTGGTGAGGCTACTACCACTGCTCAGGGTGGGTACCGCCCCTACAAGGTCTCCCTGCAAAACAGACACTGAACGCAATTTTCTGCTTTTCATCTTTTTTTTTTTGTAGAAGTAAAAATCCTCTCTGGGTTCTTTTTGGTAACCAAAAACGAATACTAATGTAGGTCTTTCATGAAAATGGAGTGGTCTAATATGAACTTTTGAAAAGTGGGGGATACCTGTATTTGGTTTAGTGAAGAGAGATCATTGAAAACTACCAATTTCAAGTTCAGATTATAATTATTGGGCAAAGCAGCATTTTTTTAAATCTCCAAAATTAGAACTGCCTATCTCTTATAAGTAGCAGCATTCCCAAAAGTTTCTTTTTTTTTTAATTAACATATAATGTATTATTTGTTTCAGGGGTACAGGTCTGGGATTCATCAGTCTTACACAGTACACAGCACTCACCACAATGCATATCCTTCCCAATGTCCATTACCCAGCCACCCCATCCCTTCCACACCCTTCCACTCCAGCAACCCTCAGTTTGTGTCCTGAGATTAAGAGTCTCTTATGGTTTGTCTCCCTCTCTGGTTTCTTCTTGTTTCATTTTTCCTCTCTTCCCCTATGATCCTCTGCCTTGTTTCTCAAATTCCACATATCAGTGAGATCATATGATGTTTGTCTTTCTGTGATTGACTTATTTCACTTAGCATAATACCCTCTAGTTCCATCCACCCCAAAAGGTTCTTAACAGTGATGATGAGAAAGGCACAGTGAGAGGTGAGGCTGGTGATACTTATCATTTCAATGATATCACAAATGTTTTAATGCCTTGGCTTTCACAGGACTGCATCAGGGAGCACCACCAAGTACCTCTTTTTAGTGACTCCTATTTCATCTCCTTTGGAAAGAAAGGATGTCTACGTAGGAATCTAGAAAGCAGGAGAGTGCACCCTTCAACAGCTCAGCTGGTAGAGCGGATGATTGTAGACTGCATATGTGTAGAAAGTATGATAGACCTCAATCAAGTACACACAAAGCAAATATTTTTTTTTAAAGAGAGAGAGACAGCCAGCGAGAGAGGGAACACAAGCAGGGGCAGTGAGAGAAGAAGAAGCAGGCTCCCAGCACTGCAGGGAGCCCGCCCCTATGCAGGGCTCAATCCCAGGACTCTGGGATGATGCCCTGAGCCAAAGGCAGACACATAACGACTGAGCCACCCAGGCGCCCCTCATAAACCAAATATTTTTAGCACAGAGTCCCAAAAGTTTCAGAGTGGAGATTTTATTCAATTGTTGGTTAAAAATGCAATGAAAAATGTATGCTTTCTATTTCTTGAGCTTTCATTTGATCAGTAACCCATCCTTAATGCCAGAATACATACAGTGATAGAAAAAGGTAGACTCTGAAGAATGAACAAAATAACTGCACTTTTTTAGGCAAAAAATACATCAAGGATAATCCCATCTTAAAAACTTCAAGTCTACCCTGGCAGCAACTCAGAACAATATACTAGCAGGATCACTGTTCTCAGCTTGCATAGCAACAATTCAACGGACAATAAGAGTGTTAGAGAAAGCAACAATTGTCCACTGTTTGTCACAGCAGGTTGTATCCTAGGCAGTCAGGTCTCCTGGTATATTTACTTAAATTCAAACCCAGAAGTTAACACAGCAAGGGGAGAATACATTTGGCTTTGCAGAAGTAGATTAGGACTGGCATTTACTACACATGTTCAGAAAACAAGCTCCGATCATGTAATACTGAGCAAGACTTTACTATAAATTCAACTCAAATTGTACTCAATGCAAGAGTCCATTTTGTTTCATTTTCCACCTGCTCGTTTTTTGCCTAAGTGAGAGCCTCTGTTCCTTGGGCTGATGTTATATTCTCAGTGGCTTCATATCTCAAAATGGCTATCCCTGAACCTCTTAGTTTCAGTGAGCATCTTGAATTCTCGAATGATCTGTCTTCAACAAATGCAGAACGCATGCTAAAAAGAACTTTCCCTTCTAATGTTTAAATTCACATTTATTTGAAGGAGAAATTTACTCTCTATATATCTAATTGCTTACCCTTAAGTCACCAAAAGTAAAATTGGTGATGGTGATTTGACCATCTTTTTAAGCCACTGATACAGTTACAGAAAACTTTTAAAGGTATTTTTAATATAAGAAATTGTTTCTTTTTTGGGGGGCGCCTGGGTGGCACAGCAGTTGGGCGTCTGCCTTCGGCTCAGGGCGTGATCCCGGCGTTATGGGATCGAGCCCCACGTCAGGCTCCTCCGCTATGAGCCTGCTTCTTCCTCTCCCACTCCCCCTGCCTGTGTTCCCTCTCTCACTGGCTGTCTCTATCTCTGTCAAATAAATAAATAAAATCTTTAAAAAAAAAAAATTGTTTCTTTTTTTTTTTTTTTTTTTTTTTTTTTTTTTCCTGACAGTAGCTAATGTAGGACTTCAAATCTCAGCTCATAGAAATCTGCCCTGGGATTGAAAAAACCTCTTCACTTGGAGACAAGCATTTATTTAAGCCCATGAGGCAATTTCTTTCCTCCGTATTTTGTACTCAAATTCTAAAATGTTCTGCAGAAATACACTGGAAACAGCTACTCTATCAAGAGCAGCCTGATTCAGAAATATGCAGACCTACAATACTCCTTCAGTATGCATTTTAAATGTAGAAACATCTGACCCCTGAACCACTACCAGTTCCAGTCAGAATTCTGAGATAAACAATCCTAGTCCCTGGTCTTTAAAAAATAATTTTAGGTAAACTTAGTATTTAGGAAATGTGAGTGGATTCATGGAATTAACTCAAATGTACAAAGACAGCTAAAACATACTGACGGAGGGAGACACCTTAACTAGATGTCACACCTAACGTATCTAGGTCCCCCATTTCTGAGCCTTCACAAATTATCTACTATTTTACCAGAACTGGGATTTTCTGCCTTTAATATAATAGCAAAATAACAATTCAGCATGTTTCCAGAGTAAAAACAAGGATTGTGCGGATATTATATTTACAACCACGTCCTCCCTGTGTTATTCCTTTATCTCTTCCTCTGCTCTGGGTCTTTTATCAGTCAGTCAGCTAAGGTCAGACTCACCTCAATGGCTCAGCACACCAGTCTTGTTTCCATTACATTTGGAAGCAGAAAATCTGAATCTTTACAATGCTGACCTTATTGTTTTACAAGCTATTGATTATGGCTATCAAGTTCCAACAGTTCACTAGGGTCAGTCTCTGGAAAAGAAAAGGCAGAAAGAGAGGCCACATTCCTCTTCCTCTTCCAACTGCACTGACTTCTCCATTAGTTAGATTTGGGTGTAATTAGAATGAATCACTGCAAGACACGGCTGCTGTCTATTCTATACCGCCACTCTTGATTCACCTAGATTTTTGGCCATACATCAGAGTACACATCTGGTATGTAATGAGGAATGTACAGAGTGGAAAGGGGAGGTCAGCGAGAAGTGAATGGGTCCTCTATAGGAATGAATATAGAGTTACTGACACGCAAATAAATGGCATGTATCACAATCCACAACACTTAGGAAGTGTAAATCTCATATTTGACATACCCTTTGGCAAGAGATAGACTGTATGAATCTTTTTCACATCACTAGAGCAGTTTTATACAAGGATACCCTGTCCTGACATAACTCTCAACCTCAAAATGCTTTCCTTATCTATCAGGAATATATTTTTTCACTGTAATTGTTTTCAATGTATTATACCTTTAATACAGTAATCATTAAACCACAGCATTTTTGCTTCATATATGATCTTCTCCATGGACAGCTTTCTTTCTAATCATACAATTCCTTTAATAATACTATTATTTACTGAATGCTTACAATGTTCTAGGCATGGTGCTAGGTAATTGACATAATTACCTCATTTAAGTCTTAACAATCCTATGAGGTAGAATTATATTATCTCATTCATAGATGAGATGGCTGAGGCAAAATGAGATTAAATACTTAGCTCAGAGCCACATGAACACTGAGTGCTAGAAGCCAGGGTTCTAACCCAGGAAATACATCTCTAAGCCTGAGTTTAACCACTGTACCATATTGCCCTCTTTTCATTAAATGAACACATATGCGAATGAACTAACCAACTATCCACCCACCAACTCTGTGATGTGCCAGGAATACAAAGGTGAATCTGTCATTGTTCCTTAAATTGTCCCTTAAATTTATTGCAGAAAAATAGCATGTGCCAAATAGTTTCATTACAAGGGCATAATTATAATAAAACAGTTAATATTTATTGCTCATTATGTGCCAGACACTAATTGAAATGCTTTACCTACCTTATCTAATACAAACCTGACAACTCACCAAGATAGGCACTATTGTTATCCCCACTTTATAGATAAGAAAAACAAAACAGAGGAAAATACAGTTGTTTGGTCAAGGACAGCCAGCGATAAATGGAATGAATGTGAGGTACAAAGTAAACTGAAAAGTGCCATACGACATATGGATAGTGGGCTAGTTTTCCTAGAAACAGATGAGAAAAATCAGGGGGAACTTCATGGCAGTTCAGCATTTGATCTAGACCTTGAAGTCTTCTTTTTTTAAAAGGTTTATTTATTTATTTACTTATTTACTTATTTGAGAGATAGAGTGAGTGTAAGTGGGGGGAGGGGCAGGGGAGAGAATCTTCAAGCAGACTGCCCACTGACCACGGAGCCCAATGCATGAAGCCCCACACTCGGCTCAATTCCATGACCCATGAGATCATGACCTGAGCCAAAACCAAAGTCAGACACTCAACCAACTGAGCCACCCAGGCACCCATCATCTAGACCTTGAATTCTAAGAGGAGGTAAGAGGGTGAGCTAAGAGACAGATATAGAAAAATACAGGGCGGATACTAAGAAAAGCAAATACTCCAGAGGAAACTATAACTGAGAGCAGTAATAAATAAAGGCCATGCTATGTAGATTTTGATACTCATGGATCTTTATATAAATGTTATTAAATGATATAATGGTCAACAGGCTATAGAAGTTAACTTGTAATTCACCTGTGAAAACTGAGGCAAACATGCCCTTAAACACTGTTACACACACTTCCACATTAGACCTGGATTCTAGTGTATATTATAATGACATGACACTCTAGTGTCTTCTGGTTACTGCCTCTGTCACTGGTATGATCTCAGGACAGATTCTCTTACCTCAGTGTTTATCAAGCACTACATCAGTCAAGGTCCCAATGAAACAAACAGCACAGTCATAATGGGATGATTTGAGTAGGGTTTGTTTTCATAGAAACTACATAAACTTGTGGGTGGAATATAGAGTAAGCACTAGGGATAACGCAGGAACCTGGGACCAGCGGTAATGGAGTCCTTCCTCCCCTCAGCTTATAGGCATGAGGAGAGGGAAAAGTAAAGACCCAAATGACAGAATCAGTAGAGAAGGTGACCCTGAAGGCAGCAATAACCTTCAGTGGAAGGAAATAGCCAGTTTGAGAAAACCTTGAAGCGAGCCAAAAGAATAAATGTCTTATTTTCCTTTAAATCTTGGTGTGGGTGGATGGGATTTCCCACTGGCTGAACCCAACAGGAAGACAGAGGGCATGGGCACCATGGAGCTAGTCCATAGAAGTCAGCAGGATGAAGGAGGGTGACAGGGGCACCTGGTGGGGCAAAAGGAAGATATCTAGTACATGTCCATAAAAATGTGCTTCGCACATATATAAGGACTGCTAAGTTTTCAGGAATAGTGGTTTGAATAATTATTAAAGTATGAAGAGATGCTCCTGATTTATATTGAATCTTTTAGATCATTACATAGGATCTCTTGAACTTAATGAATACCTTAACAAATGACTTCTTATACTTTCATAGTAAATATACACTTCAGGCACTAAGATATTCAAATAATAATGTTGTAACTCTTGATTCAGACAAAAGAAACTCCAAGAAAAATAATTTGATATTTATTTTAATGGCTGAAGGATTTTTGAAATAGGTATAAAATTTTGCATGAAAACATCCATTTAGGTCAGTGGTTTGTAAACATGGTTACACCTTGAAATTACCTGGAAAGATCTGAGAAAACTGATGCCTGGTACCCAACCCAAAGATTCTGTTTTATCTGGCCTGGGTTCCAGCCTGGGCAACAGAAGTTCTAGGTATTCCCCAGCAGAGTCTAATCTGCGATCAAGGGTGAGCACCTTTGCTTTCTTCTATGATCTTACTATTCCTGTCAACTCAATATGACATTTAGTCCTCTTCAAAATCAATCATAAGTCAATTAACTATAAGCTTAACTGAATCACGGAGTAAATTGAAATTGGTACATGAACGCTGCCACCTTCCCTTTAGTCTCACTCCATGCCAACCTCACCTGCATCAAACAATTACGTTTTACATGGAGAACCTACATTTTATCCTGAAGTTGCTAAGGAGACAGGTGGTTTTTTTTGGACAGAGAGAGAGAGAGGCAGAGGGAGAGGGAGAAGCAGACTCCCCGCTGAGCAGGGAGCCTGATGCGGCACTCGATCCCAGGACTCTGGGATAAGGACCTGAATGGAAGGCAGTCACTTAACTGATTGAGCCACTCAGGTGCCCCAGGAGACAGGTTATTAAGGCATTAATATAATTATACTTTGGTCATGATACTTTGGGCATAAGGAGGAATTACAAAGGTAAAAATACTAAAGGAGGCTGCCAGATGTAAAGAAAAGGGCATGGGCTTTGGTATCTGAAAACCCTAGGTACTAATTCTGATACTATCTCTTACTACCTCACTAATCAAAGTGTGGCCCATGGACTAGCAAGCAGCATTAGCATTACCTGGGATCTTACTAGAAATGCAAAATCTGAATTCAAAGGGAGACATGCATCCCTGTGTTTATACCAGCATTATTTACAATAGCTAAGCTATGGAAGCAGCCCAAGTATTCATCCATAGATGAATGGATAAATATATATAAATAGAAATAGAAATATATATGTGTGTATCACATTATGACATCCTCTTTATCCATCTATACACACACACACACACACACACACACACACACACACACTCTGGAATATTGTTCAGCCATAAAAAGAATGAAATTTTGCCATTTGCAATAACATAGATGGATCTAGAGAGTATAACGCTAAGTGAAATAAGTCAGTCAGAGAAAGACAAATACCACATGATTTCACTCATCTGTGGAATTTAAGATACAAAGCAAACGAGCAAAGGAAAAAAAAGAGAGAGAAGCCAAGAAACATACTCTTAACTATAGAGAACAAACTGACGGTTCCCAGAGGGGAGGTGGGTGAGGGGATGGATTAAATAGGTGATAGGGATTAAGGAGTGCATTTGTCATCATAAGCACTGGATGATGTATGGAAGTGTTGAATCACTGTATTGTACGTTGAGACTAATGTAACAATGTACATTATCTACACTAGAATTAAAATAAAAATTTAATTTAAAAAAAGCAATGCAAATTCTAAAACCCCACCCCAGACCTACTGAATCAGAATCTACATTTTAATGAGACCTCTAAGTGATCTAGATGCACATGAGAATTTGAAAAGCACTGATGTGGGGCGACTGGGTGGCAGCAGTCCTTAAGCGTCTGCCTTCAGCTCAGGGCGTGATCCCAGCGTTCTGGGATCGAGCCCCACATCAGGCTCCTCCGCTAGGAGCCTGCTTCTTCCTCTCACACTCCCCCTGCTGTGTTCCCTCTCTCACTGGCTGTCTCTCTGTCAAATAAATAAATAAAAATAAAATCTTAAAAAAAAAAAAAAGCACTGATGTACTAGTGTTCCAGAGTAGAGTCGACACAGTCAGGACTTTTCAATTCTTAGCGATGATTTCACCTCACAATGTAAAAAGGCTGTTGGAGCACCAGCCATCATATCCATGTTCCTGCCAGCAGAAAGAAGTAGTATAGTGGCAGAAATGGAGGATAAAGATACACTCTCACTTTTAAAGACACTTTTTAGAAGTCACACATATTTGCCCACATCTTATTGGCCAGAACTTAATCACATGGTAACACCTAGCTGCCAGGAATACTTAAAAGTAGTCTTCATTCCAGTTATTCTTATAACATTTAATAGTCAGAAGGGTTTATTACTGATGAAGTACGAAAGAGTGAATATTAAGAAACAGCCAGCCCTTTCTGTAACATGGAGCCTTGGGCATATTACTTACCCTCTCTGAATCTCATATTCTTCTATGCAAAATATAAATAATACTCACATAGGTTATTTCAAAGATAAGATGAATGTAAACTGTCTCACACATAGTAGGGACTCAACAACAAGTAATAGCTTTTATTATGTTAGAAGGAGTGCTTCAGAAGCTCAGTCTTTACCTAGCATATAATGCTGGTTTAAAAAGTAACAAGTAAATGTTACTGAAAATATTAAAACGTATTCATAATTTTATCTTTTAAAAACAGCTATAAGCAGATCCTGTGGAAAGTTTTATTGACTACGTGGCATTTTTCCTTCACTGCAAAATGGCAGTCCTACCCCACATACTTTATCACTCCTAAATGAGGCTCTACATATGAGAAAAAGCAGCATAGCCTAAAAGTTAGCATCTGGACTCTGAAGCCAGACAGTCTGAGTTGAATTTAACTCCATTACTTTATAGCTGTGCAATTTTTGTCATCACTTTTCGACTTCTGTAAAGCTAAAATAATAATACCCACCTCACAGGGTTATTATGAGGATTACTTGAGTTAATATGAGTAAAAACACTTAGAAAAGTGCCTAGCCCACAATAAGAATTATATAAGTGTTAGCTATTATTTTCAGCCTTGCAACTTGGGGTGAATTATGTGCTAGGAAAAGTCTTTTTCACCAACAGGACTTTTCTCTTAATAATGCATCAGTTTACAAACTAGGATTTAGTTAACATGCAAAGGTCACTCACATAGCTAATTCTTGGCTTTAGAAAGTATATGAAAAAAAATCAATGAATACACAATTAAAAAGAAAAGGAATTAAAGTTTTCATATTTACATTGCCATCTCTCTTAGGAGCCTTCTTGATAAATACTCACTGATACCGCAATCAATAAAGGGAAAGATTTGAAGATCGCACTGCTCTCGTGAAATAGGCAGCAAATGGAGAGAAAGTTCATTTAAATCCTCTAAGATATAAAAGAATAGTTAATTTCTGATCATTTACTTGAATGAGGGTGATTCAAAAAATGCCTTGGTTATAACAAGTTGAAGCTTTTCCCTTTGACAGGGGACAAGTTCCTGCCCCATTTGCATGCATGTGGTTTATATTGTTCTTACCTAATGAGATAGAGAATACCTCCTAAACATTGACACATTGGAGGCATGCTTCACTCAGCATGAAGGTTTGAGACATCAAGGATACCTTGAGCATCCTCAGATTCCAACAACTTGTCAGACAAATTAGCACCTTCTCAACCAAGGGTAAAATTGAGTTTCACATTTCTCCCTGGTGCAGAGGGGGTGGAGAATGAAGAAGAAAATCACTCTGGTTTAATACTTCCCTTGCTAAGACAAATACAGAGAGCCTTATCATCTCTGTACGGCTCTCCCTGACCTCCTGATTTTTAATTCATTGGTTTTAAATGATCCTTGACAGTCGAGATCCTTTTGTCAACTCCGATGTGCTTACTGCAGAAGACAGACACTCTGGCCTTTATTAGTCAAGCCTATTTCTGTTTGTATGCACTTAACATGCTATCTTAAAGAAATTTAAATTGTGCTACTATGTGATGAAAAAATACATAATACATCATAAATGAGATCACACTTGAAATGTCATATATGGTCAATTTTTTTAAAAAATTTACAGGCATTTAAAAAATTCAGTTGCGGGGCGCCTGGGTGGCACAGCGGTTAAGCGTCTGCCTTCGGCTCAGGGCATGATCCTGGCGTTATGGGATCGAGCCCCACATCAGGCTCATTTGCTATGAGCCTGCTTCTTCCTCTCGCACTCCCCCTGCTTGTGTTCCCTCTCTCACTGGCTGTCTCTATCTCTGTCAAATAAATAAATAAAATCTTTAAAAAAAAAAAAAATTCAGTTGCGTCCAGTTAGTGAGCCGAGTTAACCACTTCGGGGAGTAAGAGGATCCCACTAAGGGCTTTAAAATTCCTCCATGGAAGCTTGAGAAAAATGCCTAGGTCATTTTATACAGAATATACCATGTTCATCCTTTTTTTCCTACAAATAACTTTTCATTTTGTAAACTAGAATGAAATATATGAAAAATGCTTTGAAAATTATTTTGGTCATTATTGTTATTAGAGTGAAGCCATATCCTTCTAGAGAGTAATCTTATAGGACCCCTAAGCTTCAAAAAAAACTTGAGAAAATTATCCAACACCCAAAAAAGAACCTCTTTGTGGCTAATCAAACCCGACACACCTAGCAATAGATGAACGTTGGAAAACAAAGCTTACGTGAATGGGGAGGCCCTGACCAAGGAGGGAGGATGTTCTTTGACAGGCTGACGGACCCGCTTGCTCTGGGGGAAGAAGGATGAGCTATTAGCCGCAGCCAGTACCTTTTCTTATGAAAGCACTTTTTTCAGTGGAGTTTAAAGCAGGTAGGAGAATGAACAAAATGCAGAAGAGGAAAGAAGATATGAGAGAAGAAGAATCAGAGAACTGGAAGAAACCTGAGAAATCATTGCCTCCAATCCTGTCTTTTTCAGAAAATAGGAATCTAGAGGCACGGAGTGGCATTCCTATAGTCACATGGTTACCTGACTCCCAGAACACTTTTTCTGCATTTTTCAGCAATGCTTCAGGAATCGGCAGTAATGGTGAGCATGGCAGTAGTTGCAGCAAAAGCACCATATAAACATCAGGGTGGAGGCTCGACCACAGATGCTGTGGCCCAGAAGACAGTCAGCAACAGAGGACCAGAACGTGTGACAGCTCTGTGGAGGGAGGTCCTCTGTGGGGAAGCAGGATGGAGAGACACTTAGCTCCCAGCAGCCTTGGGACCATCCGAGAGCCACTTGAAGGACATAGATCACTTAGAAGACAGCTCCTCCATTGCCTGGGAAGCTGAATCAATCTCTGCTAACATTGTCACCATCTCCCTGCCCTCCCACTGAGTCCCTTCACTGATTCAACCTATAAACCCAGGTGTTCTCCAGAAAATAAAATATGAGGAGAGATTACCTGAGAGATCTGATTCATCACACAGACGCTGGAAACAATTAGCTTTATTATACCCTTAAAAAGGAATTTTAAACATGGGGTAGAAAGATTATAACATTCTTTTTACTCGTGATTCAGATGAAACTAACATTTGCTGGATGTCTATTTTGTGTCAGGAATTGTGCTAAGGGTTTTCATCTAGAATATTTTATTTCCTCTTCACACTATCACTGCAAGTCAGAGTCTTATTACGACCTAGCTGAGGAAACTGAGATTCAGAGATGTCTGCGAAATACATCCAAAGTCACACTGAGCTGAGTTACTAACCTGGGACTTTTCCCCCATGTCTTCTGACCTTCAGTTCCAAGCTTCTCCACAATGTCATACTAACACGGAGGCACAGGGAGCAACAAAAGTATATTAGCTATGGAGGAAGATAGTCCTGGACCCAAATCTCAGTTTGAAACTCACTAACCATGAGATCATGAATGAGTAACTTAACCTTTCTATGCTTCTTTATCTTCTTTAAAAAACAGGGAAAATAAAACCCATCTTAAGAGCTGTTGTAAGGATTACATGACTAATTATAAGACTCAAACCAACTCATCTTACAAAATATGGGACATATTTTTGTCCACTTTTTTACTGCACTAAAAAACCCTGGCATTCAAAGCAGTATTTGGCATATAGTATGTGCTCAATAAATATTTCTAAAATAAGTAAAAATGAAATCACCTGACATACAGTAGAAGTTCAATAAATGACAACTATTATGCTAAGGATGGGGAAAATTTGCGCAAAATTACCATCTCCTTATAATGAATAATTTAGAGATTTTAAAATATGCTCTTCCCTAGCAAAAAGTCTTCAAACGGTAACAAATTCTCAGTCTTCGATGCCCACTAAAAGATGGAACCAGGAAGAAGAATCTGTCCAAGCTGACAGTGAGGTGGCACCATGGTTGCTATTTTGTCAGTTATTCTGGGTAGCATATGCTACCAAGAGAAGAGAGATAGCAAAAGGGAAGATGATTTCTAGATGCTGGAAAAAACAACTGGGAGAAAGTAAGTTAAGCAATCAACTTACTAACCCGTTTAACTAATCATTTACGTTAGTGGTGTAACACTCATCATTCATTCAATCATTCATTCATCAACAGTATTTATTTACTTTTTCTCTTCTAGTCCCAGCCCCTTCAGGAGCCATGGGCTTCAGTGCAAAAATGGCCAAATCCAAGAACCACACCACACACAACCAGTTCCAAAAATGGCAAAGAAAAGGTGTCAAGAAACACCAATCACAAAGACATGAGTCTTTTAAGGGGGTGCACACCAAGTTCCTAAGAAACTTCCACACTGTCAAGAAGCACAACAAGAAGGGCCTGAAGAAGATGCAGGCCAACAATACCAAGGCCATGACTACACATGTCCAGCCTACCAAGGCCCTCCTAAAACCCTAGGAGGTTAAGCCCAAGAGCCCAAAGGGCATCAGCCACAAGCTCCATCAACTTGCCTACACTATCCAGTCCAAGCTCAGGAAACATGCTCGTACCCACATCGCCAAGGGTCGTGGGCTCTGCCAGCCAAAGGCCAAGGCCAGGGCTCAAACCAAGGTCCAGGTTGAGGCTGCAGCTCCAGCTGCAGTTCTAACTCCAGCACCAGCTCCCAAAGGCACCCACGACACCTCCAGAGTGGAGGCCTATGTCTGCCATTGTGAGGATGGAAGGACTGGGGTGAGCCTGAGAACTGTTGTCCTTCTGTGCTATTTGTACAAGTAAGCATGAGGCAGGGAAAAAATTAATCTAAACAAACTCTACTTTTCTTGACATTGTTAGAATCCAAAAGTACAATATAAAAAGTAGAGCCTCCCTTTTTCAAGTGTCCAGCAATCCAGTGAGTCGAATAAGGGCCCCAAAATTGTCAGCCAGTCTGAACGATGCAGGAAAGGCATTCCATAGAAAGTAGCATTATACTGAATTTGGAAAGGTAAGTAACTGTTCAAGGGAATAAACCAGGGTGTTTCATGCTAGCAAAGAAACAGAATCTTGAGAGAAGTTAGTCTGTGCATATAATTACAAATAAATCCAAAGGCTAAAAGCTACTGTTAATAGAACAAAAGACTCCAAAAGAGGAAACTCTTCCTCCATGACTACTTAAGTTGGGACAGTGTGGGGGTTTTTTGGCCTTCAAACTCTGAAACATTGGCTCTTCTTGGCTCTTAAGCCTGTTAGCTTTGGACTAGAACTTACATCACCAGCTCTCCTGGGCCTTGGTGTCCAGCTTGCTGACTGCACATCTTAGGACTTCGCAGCTTCCAGAAACATGTGAGCTAATTCCTTATAATAAATCTCTTTATATATATATATATATATATATATATATATATATATACACACACACATATATATACATGAGGTTCTATATAAGACATTTTATATATATATACACATACATATATATACATATATGTATGTATATATATATATATTTATATATATATACACACACACAACAGGTTCTGTTTCTCCGGAGTACCCTAATATACGCTCCTTCATAAATTTTTAGAAAAATATGTACTATTTCTATAAGAGCTAAGCTCTTTGAGGCTGGAACCATTCATCTTCTCCTCAAAATATTATTTTGTGTTATTCACAAAATTGGTATCAAAAAATTCCAACTGGGGCACCTGGGTGGCGCAGTCGTTAAGCGTCTGCCTTCGGCTCAGGGCGTGATCCCGGCATTCTGGGATCGAGCCCCACATCAGGCTTCTCCGCTATGAGCCTGCTTCTTCCTCTCCCACTCCCCCTGCTTGTGTTCCCTCTCTTGCTGGCTGTCTCTGTCAAATAAATAAATAAAATCTTTAAAAAAAAAAATTCCAACTACATTGATTTAGGGTGAGAATTTCAGCAGTTGATGTGTCAAAACAAAAATGATTAAAAAGCTTTTTGGATAAATTTTGGCCACTTTTGGCTAAAGATGGAAATCAGGTAATGATGTTGGAATTCATCTCAAAATGGATTGAAAATAAGAGAAAATTCTAATTTGGCTTCTGACCCAGATGACCATGGGAAGTGCTGGCCTGGCAAAATGCTTCTAAGACCATAATAACACTTCCCATTTAAAATGGGTGAAAAGTAAACGTGCTTGGGAAAATTTTGACTTTTTTTACTTTCCTTTCTACCTGAGATAAGTACCTCAGAGCAGTTATTTGAATTCATAATCAACCGGCTTGGGCATTTTTACTGAGCTAGTCTTATAATTATGACATCATTATACTAAAGGTTCCTATTGCTTTAAAAAAAAAAAAGTGTAGGTGGACAGCAATCTTCAAAAGTCATTATCCAGCAACTACATGTGAGGTGTAATCCTAGATTGGATGCTAGACCTGTGACAATCAGCAAATCTAAATAAAATCTGAAGACGATTAAATAGAACGAAATCAATGTGAATTACATGATTTTGAGAAAACAGGTGAAGGACATACAGGAATTCTTTGTACCATTTTTGCCACATTCTTGTAAGTCTAAAATTATTCCAAAATAAAAAATTAAACATTTTTAATTACATCACAAAGTCGTGAGTATTTTAACTAATCTCATTAGGCACTCCACAACTTAGACAACTCTCTCCAGAGCTAGGCTCACAGCTGAATAAATTCATTACTATCATGATTTATTTTTCTTAATTTACCATTGCCCACTTGCTGTGGCTGAAGTATTCAAACTGAGTTCATTTCCAATCCTGTGAAAGGGAAAAGGAAGCTGTTTAAAGTGGGCTGTGACCGTGATGCCACAACAGTCCCCATGCTCTGACTGTGCTACGATCAGGAAAGAGAGGGACCCACTTCTGTCTAATGTTTGCACTGCCTAAGCAATTGCAAAACACAACAAAACAAAAAGACACAATGGTATGAAATTTCCTGAGGAACCTCAAAATGTCATACTTAAGCAGAAAGCAAACAAGGCAAGTGTTAACCAAAAGATGAAAGTACTTTCCTGGTCTATTGTCCGCCTTAGGTACCAGCACTATTTGGTCCTGCCATTTCTGGCTAGAAACCCGTACCAAAATCCAGGATGATCATCTACTCTTGGTTTCAGGTAACACGGATTCTAAATTTCATGCCATTCTGTCAGTTATATTCTATAAACCAGCAACCAAACAGCTAGAATGTTTGTGCATCATTTACAGCAGAAAAGGGTTTCTTTCCGTCTTTCTTTCTTTTTTTGGGAGGGGAGGGGGCATATTTCTAGAGGAAAATAAGTCAGTGATCAGTGGTGTTTGAAAGAAACACTTGAGCCTGGCTGGCTTAGTCAGTTAAGCATCTGACTCTTGACTTCGGCTCAGGTCATGATCACAGGGCTGTGGGATCGAGCCCCACGGCTGGGTTATGCTCTCAGTGGGGGAGTCTGCTGGAGACTCTCTCCCTCTCCCTTTCCCCCTGCCCCCCATCACTCTCTCTATATATATAAGATGAATAAATAAATCTTTAAAAAAAAAAGAAAAAGAAAAAATACTTGAGCCTCTCCGCCGAGCCCAACAAGCAAATCATAAAACAAGGTTTTGTCTTTGATAACCAGTCTTACCTTTTCTGTTCTAGTCCCCTCACTTCAGGAGACCTGCACTTTTTGGTTCCCAGAGAGCCATGTTTCTATCAAAACCAGAAAGGATCAGATACCTATATTTACCTTCCTGCCCATATCCTTTTATACTGAGATGTTAACTCTTCCATGGGGGTTTTAATTTTGTGGAATGAAAAGCTTTGTGTTCTTTTAAAAGGATCTGGGACATGGGTAAGGGAGTGGTGGGAGAGACACGTTCTGCTGAGAAGCAAGGCATTCTTTCCTGACTCCAAATAACAAAGCATAAGTGCTTTGCTTCTTCTAGAGAACCAAATAAGCTGAGTCATAAAGCAAGTCTCCCTAAACCCTTTCCTGGGACAAACCTGAGCTCCTTGTTCCCATCTCATGGTCAGGCCCCACATTCTCCAACTCCCCTGTTTCATGTTCGCTCTCCCCTCCTCTAGTTCCATCCCTGCCTGGGGTCGTTCTTCTTCCCCTGCTACAAAGTCTTTATGTGGTAACTTCCCACCTGCATTACTTCACACCTCCCCATGCCACTTTTCCTCTGCTTCAGATGCTCCAGCATCCTAAGAAATCTATAGATTAAGGTGGGAGAGGGGTGCCTGAGTGACACAGTCACAGTTAGGTGACCAGCTCTTGATTTTGGCTCAGGTCTTGATCTCAGGGTCCTGGGACTGAGCCCCACATAGGGCTTAGCACGTGGTGGGGAGTCTGCTTAGGACTCTCTCTCCCTCTCCCTCTGGCCCTCCCATGTGTGTTCTCTCTCTCTCTCAAATAAGTAAATAAATCTTAAAAAAAAAAAAAAGATTAAGGTGGGAGAGAGGAAAAGGGGAGCATGAGATCTGCTCAAAAACTTCTCACTTGATCATGGAACACTACATCAAAAACTAAGGATGTACTGTATGGTGACTAACATAACATAATAAAAAATTTTTAAAAAAACTTCTCATTTGGAGCAGAGGATCTCAAGAGGAGATTTGTAAGATGGAATTTTAATGCTGAAAGAAAAAAAGAATTCACATCTTAAGTTGAAAAAAAAGAGGGGAGGGGAGGGGGTTTGAGGTGAAAGTATTCACTGCAGTGAACAAGTAACATAAATATTTTACTAAAATATAATACATTTGAGTATACCTGAGTGGTAGTAATGGTAAAAGTGAGGATGAAACAAAACAAATTATCTGGAGAATTTTGTTGACTATGAAGAGAAAGTTACTCAATAAAAATTCATGTAAAATTATAATAATTTTATTGTTAGATTTTAGAAGAATTATAGAAATTCTCATTCAATGCCCCATCCAAAGGGGGGAAAATCTTATATTCTAATTAAAAGCTTTTATTTCCAAACTCGAGAGAAGAGGTGCGAATCTTTACTAGCTGTGTGTTCTCAGGCAAAAAGGTTATCTTCTCTGGGCCTGAGAGAAGACTAGATTATCTGAACACACCAGTCTCTCAGATTCTAAGGTGGAATGCACAATGCTTTCAATCTATTTTATTTATAAGGTGATACCCAGTTGTTTGTAAATTTCATTAAATATGTTAGACTTAGTGTAAATTTTATTTCAACATAAGAACAAAATCTTCAGTCTATAGTTCATTACTTTTCATTACTTTGAGTATCATTTTCTGCTCTTATAGCAAAATTCACAGTTGAAACAAAGAAATCCTACCTTGTGGGTATGCTGTCTTATAGAGATATGTTAATGACATTGTGTCTGTGACAATAAATGACCAAGTTCATATTTCTGGGTCAGACCAAGAGACTCTTGGAGTTCCCTCTTGAGTTTGTGAGTCTTCCCCAGTGCTTTGAGATCACCACTGTCGGGTATTCTCTATCACCCCTCTGCCAAGGCCATCAAAGGAGGGGCCACCAATCACCCACAAAAGAAAAGCCACACTCATAGGATTATGTATCCTTCACTGAAGAATGTAGGACAGCAAGTGCTCGGGCAGGTGAAGAGAAAGAAATACAAAAAAATTCCATGTATATGATACATACCTCCCCTTTCACTGGAGACTGATTGTGATTGACTTACAGAAATACTCTCTCCAATTCTAACTGAGCAAGGCTACTTAAATATGACAATTTTAAAGCTTTTTAAGGAGCTAATTAATTCATTTGTTGGTTAAATACAAATAAGGTCCATTTTTATTTTCTTAGCCTCAGGCCTAGACTCTCAGAAGGCTGTTAGGCCTGCATAATGACTTGATCTGAATTTCATTTTATTTTCAGGCTACTTTGGAACAATTACATGACCGATTAATATTAGTCACCTCTAAGGAATCTCAGACCACGTTCCCATCTGCCTGTCCTACTTTCCCCTGGGTCACCACCCATATGAAGGACTTGAGAATTCCACACTTATGGGTTGACGACGTTACTGACGTTTTGGATCTTTTTGCGGGTCTGTTCCTGGTAAGTTAATATAAATTACTGTACAACCAAAGTGTAGGAAATTTTAGTGCATTTATAAATTTAAAATTAAATTGAGTCTATAAAGAAAAATAAAGCTTCACTTGACTCACATCATTTAGAAATAGCTTAATATCCCAGCTGCCTCCTGATGATCCTGCTTTCGCCTGATCTAGCCTGAGTTAACTCCAATTAGGAAGTAACAATTAGTGGCCTTTCACACTAGTCCTTGTTAATGAACAACTCACTCCAGATACACTGGGAAACTCAAAGAAGTCATGTTATTTGGTCAGTAAGTCCCCTTTGTCAATGAATAATACTATGAGCCTCCCAGACAACAGAACAAAACAGCTTAGATATTAACCTGGCATTTGCCTGACTCAGCAAAATCAGTGTAGTTTTTGAAAGGGAGAAATTGCTTTTACAAGCTCTCTTGTATTGAGAAAATTAGTCTTAGGGATTTCCTTCACTCTAACCTAAGCCAATCCTTCTCTCTTATTTTCCCTTTTCTTCATTGTCTTTCTTTCAGTTCATCCACTATCCAGCCCTACCTCCATTAATTGCGAAGCAGTAAATTGGTAGAGAACAATGTGCTTTGTAGGTCAGCAAACTGGAAACTAATTTCATTTTTTAGGTAAAAGCACTACCTTTCCCCCTTCAATAAAATTTTGTCATGATTTTTTATGACTCCACTCTGCGTTTCTAAAAAATGTCTATGTTTAAAACTCTGTGAGTTCTATGAATAAAAATATTTATCCATTTTTTAAAATTACAACTAAAAAGTTTAGCGGTCCAGTTGCAAATCACCCAGAGGACTCAACGCGTTACTGCTACAGGAGAGGAGGACTTGTATAATCTGTTTGCATAAGGCAACGGCTTACAGCATAGGATGCAAACAGGAAGTTTCATCCTCTGCTTCTGGATGATCACTCTGAACCGGAATGCATTCATTCCAGCACCTTAAACAATCAACATGATTTACATCTATGCATCTTAGAGATGGAGACTGGAAGCTGATGTGTTCCGAGGTGTGGCTCTAATTCTAAAAAATTGTGACCTTTCTAGGGCAGATACCTAAATCACTTTACTCGTCAAGGTGCAACCGACCTAGACTAAGGAATCAAAGAAGGCTTCCCTGAGGAAACTATTCTTAATCTGAAGCATGAGTAGAGGTTAAAAGTGAACAATGGCAAAGGCATGGTGGGGGTTCTAACCATAAGGAGCAATGTGAGCAGGGACATAGCACCTTCTTGGAGTCTGAGTGGAAGCTGCAGGAAGACACTGGAGATGTAAGTGATGGGCAAGGCATGGAGGTTTGGTGGGCCATCCACCCTTTGGAAGTGAGAACACACTCAATTTCATATGTTATCTCCCCTTTGTTTCATGCCCCTTAGACCTAGGAACCCAGCCATGAATTTTTTTTTCTTTATATCTAATTAGAAATTCCAAACAAAGCTGCAGTGGGATTTGCCTTAGGTACCAAAAGTGGCAGCTGAGGCTCAAAGGTGCTGCACGTCTGCATCCACATAAGCTGCTGGATGTCTCCAACTAACTCTTAGCCTCCGACTCCATCGAAAGAGAAGAGTTAGATGCCAGTCAATGGAGGACAAGATTTCTAAGATATGAGCCTACCTTCACTTTTTCCTAACATGTTCCCTTTTACTTTCACGCAGTTGGGGGTTCCATGGTCTTTGCTATAGGGAAGGGATATAACAGACAGAAAAAAAAAATAAAATCTGGAAAGATCCAGTCCTTCTAAAAGCACATACCTTTAGAAAAACCAAAAAAACTAGGGTCTGGTGGTTTAATTTTAAATAAATTAATTTAAATAAGATTTAAAATTCTATTGCTCAGTCACACTAGCTACATTTCAAGTGTTCGGCAGGCACACGTGACTGTCAGCTATCTATAGCAGACAGCACATATATACAACATTTCCATCATCACACAAGCTGTATTGAACATTGCTGGACTAGAGCAGAAGCAACATATTTGTGAGAAGCAGAGGGACAAGACAAGCAGAGCGTGTCATCTAAGAAACTATAAGCTTCTGTCCTTGAAACAGCAGAAAAAAGACAATTACGCTCCCTCTTCCCTTAGTAATTACCCGAAAACAACAACAAAAATAAGAAACTAAAATGTAAATGCCATCATTGGTGAAACGATGAGATGCTATAACCCCAAACCACAATATGTAAGGAAAGTCAGTAAAGATCTAACAGACACGTGGGAAGATACCAGGAAGACATTTTTGGCTGCAGGTTTTGGAGAAGCCTACAGAGTACAGTTGTCAAAGCAAGTGACCAAGGCTGAAGACTGACTCCAACAAGCCCTTTCCCTGAATGAGAATTTGGGGGGACTGGTGGAAGGAACTTCCTAGGATCAGGCAAAGTGGAGAACCAAAACTGGGAGCTGAACAAGGAATGTTCAGATGCTTAGTCACTGCTAAAGGCCATCTGCCAGGAAGTGAGCTATGAAGAGAGGGGCTCTGGATAGCAAGCAACCATGTAACTGCAGATCTCCTTCAGTGGGGGGGAAATAAGCTTAAAAGAACTCACTCAACTGCATAAACTTGTGTCATACGGAAATTTCCTAAGAACCCGGGTCCTGCTAGCCTAGGAAACTGCCCTGGACTTGTTCTCCACAAACTTCCAAAGAGCTGGTCCAGAAAGAACTCATCTCATTTAAAGATTAATAATCTAATAATTATAATAATGAAATAAGCACAGGATCTGCACACACATAATATAAAAAGAAGAAGAAGAACATGGAGGAGAAATGGGAGAAGGGGGGAGGAGAAGGAAGGGTGGGGAAGGAGGAGGACGAGGAAAAGAAGGAGTAGGAAAAACAAAGAGTTGAAAAAGAAAATTCACCAGAAAAACACTGTCATGTTACAGATGAAAACAGATACCCAATGTATTTCTAGAAACTGAATAATAATAATTATTATTATTACTATTATTATTATTATTCCTGGGGTGCCTGGGTAGTGCAGTTGACTCTTGGTTTCTGCCTGGGTCGTGATCTCAGGGTCATGCGATCGAGCCCCACTTTGGGCTCTACAATCAGCACGGAGCCTGTTTTGGATTCTTTCTCCCTCTCCCTCTGCCCCTCTCATTCATGCTCCCTCTCTCTCTCAAATAAGTAAATAAAATCTTTAAAAATAATAATAATAGTAATTCTTTAAAACAATAGCTAAAGTATGGATTAGAGAAGACAGTGCAAGAAAATAAAAGATGAGCCATCAGAGTTAAGGAAATACCGGAAGGAAAAACCCATCAAGTAAATGAAAGCCATAGTGGAAACAAAACAGAACATGCAACTGCATGAAACAGAGGAAACAAAAAAGACAGAAATTTCTTTAAAAGTGAGCAAAATAAAATAAAATGAACAATGAAGCATAAGACAAATAGGAAAAAATACGTAATTCAAGGAAATATTCCTATACACAGGAAAATTACTATTGGAGAAACAGCAGTATTTCATTAACAAAAAAGAAGGGTATTAAGTGACTTTAAAAGTATGCACGGTGCACAGATATCGTCGTCACCCCTCTCATATTCCTTGGGCCTTTCAGTGTCTTCTCACTGACTTCACCAATACCAATGATATCTCCATGCCTGAGGCGGTCCCTCTAACTGTGGAAGACTTCTCTGCCCATGTATGAGGTGGGCCAAAAGGGCCAGAGGATTAACAGTAATTATTAATAATTTTATTGTACTGAATATTTACATCTTAATTAAAGTGAAAGGTAATGATTATAAAACTTGAGTAGCAAGCTCAAGCCAGCTACGCCAGGAAAGGGCACTATTAACATGAGTACAGGGCCCGAAGAGAGGGTAACCAGAAAGGCTCTATTGCCTGTATTTAGTCCTGAGAGTCTGCAAGAACCTTCCTGGGGAAACGTGTGGGCAGGGCTGTCAGAACTGGCCAAAAAAGGACCTCAGCACCACCAGGCCTCTGGCAAAGATGTAGCATGGGCTAAGTACTGGACATCCAGCAAGACTGTGGGAGGGAGGCAGGTATTTCCCTTTCTTAGTTTATCATGTCCAACTTCCAATTCTCAGAAAAAGGGTACATCGTAACAGAACAGGCAGTGAAATGAGTGCACTCAGTGTATCTAGGTTGAATGGAACACAAGAGGAGATGACCTCTCCTACCAGGTAACGAGACTTATGATGCAGCAGTGTGCAGGCCGTATGGTACCGGGCCAAGGACAGGCAGAAAGACCAATGCAACAGACCAAGAAACCAGACAGGATCCTCCCCCCCCTTATATATATATGGATACTTATAAAACCAGCATTGCCTAGCAGTGTGGAAAGAGTGGTGTCTTCAATTAATGGTGCTGGGTCAATTAAATTTCATACGGAAAACAGTTAAAACTTGACAGCTAACTTAACAGTTAAGCATATATGTTTTAAAACATAATTTCGAATGGATTATAGACATAAATTTTAAGAGTAAAACAAGTGTTTAGAACGAAATGTGGAGACTTTGGACTAGGGAAAGATTACTTTTAAATGGAACACAAAAATACCAGTGTTAAAGGAAATTTGACAAATGACATCAATTGAGTAAAGAATATACATTCATTTTAAAAAAATTCTATTCTATCACAAGAGTGTAAAAACCCACCGTGAAGTGGGGAAGGCATTTATAACATAAATAACTTTTTTAAAAGGCTCATATCCAGAATATTTAAATAAGTTTTATAAATCAAAAAGAAAAATACTGAAACTCTAAAAAAAATCGGGGGAAAAAATCCCTGGTGTCTTAATCTGTTTGGGCTGCTATAGAAAATATCAGACACTGGGTGGATTATAAACAACAGAAATTTATTGCTTACAGTTCTGGAGGCTGAAAGTGCAAGATCAAGGTGTCAGCATGGTCTTGTTCTGGTGAGGGCTGACTTCCTGGTTCATAGACTGCACATTCCTGCTGTGTCCTCTCTGTGTCCAGGGCTAGGGAGCTCTCTGGGCTCTCTCCTTCTCTCTTTCCTATTGAAGTATAATTGGCATAAAATATCCTATTAGTTTCAGGTGTACATCACAGTAATTCAATATTTTTATACATTATGAAATGATCTCCACGATGTCTAGTTACCATCTGTCACCATACAAAGTTGTGATAATTATTGACTATATTTTCTATGTTGTATATTACACAGGATCTCTTTTATAAAAGCATTAATCCCATCCATGGGAGCTCCACTCTCATGATGTAATCAGCTCCCAAAGGTCCCACCTAACTAATACCATCCCCTTTGGAGGTTAGGCTTTCAATATATGAATTTGAGGGGAACATAAACATTCAGTCCATAGCACCTGGACAAGCACTTCCCAAAAGGGAAAAGAAGAATCAGCCATTCAATTGACATGAAAACTTCAAAACAGATCAGGGAATTGAGACTTAAAGTATAATGAGTGACCACTAACAAGTCCACCACAATGGCCAAAATTAAAATGTCTCACAATACTAAGAGCTGAAGTACAAAATGTTGAGCAATGATTACTTTCATACTTTGCTTATGGGAATATAAATTGATATAACAAGTCTGAAACCAAGTTGGATGTTATTTAAGCTAAAGACAACCTTATAACCTTATAACCAGCAATTCTACCCCTAGTATATACCCTAAAATGAGGGTCGGCAAACTAGGGCTCTATAAAAATAAAGTTTTACTGGAACACAGTATACATATTCACTTATGTACTATGTCTACAGGTGCTTTCTCACAGATTTTAGTAGTTAAGACAAAGATTATATGACCTAAAAAAACTAAAATACTTACTATCTGACCCATTATAGAAAAAGCTTGCCAACCCTTTCCCTAAAGAAATTCATATGCATACATGGCAGAAGATTATATAGGAATATAACAGCAACATAATATTCATAGTAGTCCCAAACTAGAAAACAACCTTAGCATCCATGAATAGTATAATGGATAAATTCTGGTATACTAATATATATTTTAATACTATGCAACGATGATAATGAACAAACCTAGTTGGTTATTACCAAATTCATGAATGAATCTCATACTAAAGCCAAACACAAAATAATATATCATCTATAATTCCACTTATACAAAGTTCAAAAAAGGTGACACTAAATCATAGTGTTTAAAAATCCACGTTCAGTTGGCTAAAAAAAAAAAAAAGGC
Organism: Ursus arctos; assembly: GCF_023065955.2. NCBI lineage: Eukaryota > Metazoa > Chordata > Mammalia > Carnivora > Ursidae > Ursus > Ursus arctos. The sequence goes on from NW_026622874.1 coordinate 36,550,232, forward strand.
AAATAAGCTATTACCATAAAAAGCAGAGTAGTGGTCACTTTTAGTGGAAAGGAGTGAACAGGAAGAAACAAGCAAGGAGCTTTAGGATGCTGACAATGTTCTGGGGAGTGTTTGTTTTATAATAATTATGTCAGCTGTTTGTATGTTTTATGCATTCTACTGTCTATGTGCTAATTCTCATAATAAAGTTTAAAACAAAGTGTGAGTATTAATAAGCTCTGTGCTTATAGCGGGTGCTACTTGTAATCTATAAGCCTGACTTTAAGGTGATTGCCTGGACTGTTTCAGGGGCATCTTCTGATATAGAGTCTTTAGGGCTCTCCTTTCCCACTGCTCTGATTCCCCACAGAAGCCTCTCTCAACTTCTTGCCTGGTGTTCTGGAATCCAAAACAGACCATGGAGGACTGTGGAGGGTCAGCATTCAGATGCATAGGTTTACTGGATCCCTTGGGTGGTGGGGTGTCCACTCCCTCAACTGTCTCCAGGGCCCCCCAAGTACACAGGTGTGGTTTCACCCTCTCCATAGGATAAGCCTCAAAGCAAATGAGTTGAAAAAGGACATTCACCCAGCAAAAGGGTATCTTGAGGATCTAGCTGTTTCTTGAACAGTTTTCAGGAAATTCTTACTCTAGCTCCCTATGCCCTTTTACTCCCATTTCTTGAAGTGCCTTGTACTGAACATTTCTGACCTTTTAAGGACTCTACACCTCATTGGGTCTGAGCTTTCCACATTTTGAGTAGGGTTTGGCATTTTCAGGTCAGTCAAGTCAGTTATCACTCAACCATCTGCTTTCCAGCATTGACATGTTCTACTTTGTCCCATTTTCTCCATCCTGGTTATGGTTATATATTTTTTTTTAAATCTCTGTATTGTATTTCACTGCAGTTTCAAAAGAAATAAAATTAGATGTATATATTCAATCTGCCACCTTTCCACAGAACGAGTTTGGGTCTCTTGATCTCTAAAATGAATATCACAGTAACTATTTCATGGGGTTGGACTGACTATTAAAAGAGATTTATATATTTAAAGCAACCAGCATCTTTCCTTGAAGCTACTAAAACAGGAGTTAAATGCAGGTGAAACCACACCATACATACACACACACACACACACACACACATCCTCATCTCCCCCTCCTCCAGCCCCGGCAAGATCATCATGTAAATTCAATCAAGGGGAGAATTCAGATATGGATTATTCAGACATGGAGCTTATTCTGAGTGGGGGGCATTCTTAGTCCATAATGAGAAAATATAATTGACTACAGGAACCCTGAGGATATTTAGATAAGAAGCATCAAACTTTCTCTTGAAAGACACTACTAAAACAAGACACACATTCATAATCAGTTGTATATCTGGGGAGATATTGGGATTTGAACAGGACAATATTAGTAAGCATTAATAGAATGTAGTATATTGCTTGACTTGTGAAATCTAGCAGTAAAAGATCACAGCTCCCTGTTAATTAGGGCCACCCACAGTGTTCGAAACCTTTTTGGATGATCAAAGAAGAGGCATACTTAACCCAGGAGATGTTGACAAGCTCTTCAGCTTGTTAGCATAATACAACTTTCGACTAAGTGCTTGATGTACAAGCTCTTTTATGCTCTGCCATAGTTTTGGTTTAAGGGTTTTTGAAGCGATATTCCTTACATAAACAATGAAACTTAAATGGGAATTTGATCATGCTAGTGCCTATTCAAGTAGATAGTCCAATACTGAATGTCTTTTTGTAATATTTCTTCTTACTGCGAGGATTATAAAATACTTTAAGATACTAAGGATATTTTCCTTTTCGAATCTGCAAATGCATCCATAAAGGCCTATGGGGGATGGGCTCAGATTACATAGGAGATCATCTGTCTCCCCCCTGCCTACTTCACAACTGGAATACCGGTCCCTAATGTTAAACTTCAGGGAATTGAGAAAAATGACCCCCTTTTGGTAAGGGGTCAAATCAATGACTTCCTGAACTGGAAAGGAATTTTTTAAAGCCTCTGGTCTATATAAATAGTCTGTGTGGCATAGTGGGAAGATCATTTCCTTTGAATCGGATAAATATGCATTCAACTCCCTGCTTGTTATCTGAGTGCTTTAGGGTATGTTACTTGACTCTTCAGTGTAAAAATAAGGGTCATAACACCAACTTTTAAAGTTGTGTGGAGACAGGAAAAAGAAAAGGTCAATAAACCACCTTGTACAATTGGGCCCTTAATAATTTGTAGCTCTTATTAATAAACAAGCACTCAATCTGCCTTCTTTTTTCCCTTAAACCAAAAATACAATTCCTTATCATGAAAGGCGTTAACAGACTGGTAGAAAAAGAAATATTTTATAGTATTTGAAATAAATTGATGTGTAGTATCATTAAAATGATTTTACTTCCTTCAAACTACTAAGTGGTATCTGTCCATTAAATGCATTTTGTTAAAAGACGTCTATTGAGGACACACATGCCGAACTCACTATGAAGAACCACGGATACGTGCTTGGGAACCCTTGGACAATCCTGACTCAGCAGGTCAAGGGGCTTTCTGGCCATTCACCTTGTGGGCAGAATGCGTCCTTCCTCTGTGAGCCTATGGAATTGGTGACTGTCACTTTCCATATCCATGAGGTAATTTATAGCGAGGGAATGGAGCAAAAGTATATTTTCACTTTACATTTGCACTGTGTTGTAAGAATTTTCGACTGCTCATTGCTTTGTAATATTTCCATTAGAAAAGGCAGAATAGGCAAAATGTAAAAGCGGTGGACAATAGAACTGCCCATCATCTTGGATATAAAAGAGGTGACACGTCACTCAAGGGGAGAAGCACAGGTCAGGTGGTGCCCATGAGACTTCTTTGCTGTCCCCCACACCCAGTCCCGGCCCAGCCCCCAAGCCTCGCCCCCCCTTCTACAGTTCAGGGACCAGTGGTTAGGGTGTATGGGGGAGCTTGCCAGGAAACGAGGCTGCAAGAGCAGGCTGGGGCCAGGCTAGAGAGATTAGCCTTCATCCTCTAGGCACCAGGGAACCAACAGAGGTCTTTAAACAGGGAAGCCATGTGATCAGATTAGCTTTTCAGGATGATAACTCTTTATTGTGGAAAATGGACTGTGGGGGGAGAGACGTGTTAAGGGAACCAACTAGGAGACTGCTGTCTTACTGGACTTTCTTATACAATAACTATATGTTATTCTACAAAATATCTCCAAGGACCCCACGGTGCTGTAATTTTTGTGTTTATTTAATATTCAACACAATTAAACTCCCTAAGCATTTTCCTTCACTCCTCATTAGTACGGGTTTAAATGCTATCCTAATAGAAAATAAAAATGCAATCCAACATAAACTAAGATATTCATAGGAATCACAACCCTTTCAAAAGAATTAAATGAATAAAATACCTAAGTTCACTCTGCATATGTATATGAAAGTCTTAATTTTGAATTTAAAACAGTGTTTCATTTGCAAGTATTTGTTTACTTCGTGTTGCATGGTACCAATTTGTTTATTTTCCAACATAAGCTAATATTGTAGGTTTAGACATTAACTAGATATTAAATTGTACAGCGTGAAACTGTAGGAAACTAGTCACCTTCATTTACAGCACTCTAAAATAAAGTTTACATATACAGGTGTGTATATAGGGCCGTATCTTCGAGGTTTCCACTGAACCTAAACAGTATAATATAAAATTACTCACAGAATTTGCTCAAGTTGCACTTTAGAAATTCACTCTTCTTAGAAGTTGTAAAGTATTCATAAAAGCTGAAAAAATGTGCAAAAATTTGCATTGATGGATGTTTTCTTATCCCCCATCAGGAAATGATGTACTTGAAACTCATTATAGATCTTCATAGAAACTCGACTGAACGTGCCTTGGGCTTTGTGCTCATCAGCACATACCGAGTTGACTGCATAATTCATATCTCTTGTGTCACATTTAATGTATAACATGTATTTCCTGTTAATTATAAAAAATAAAAACACATCATATATTCTAAGAGCGTAATTACAAAAATGCTGCAAAAAGTTATGTTTGAAGTCTACTATCAAATTTCTCTTTTACACATATAAAGTGGAAGAATTATTTTCTCTTGCCTTTTTAAAGTCAGTTTAACAATGCTTCCTTTTTCCGTTCCACCTGACTCTACAGAATGATATAGAGGCTCCATAACATAGGAAACAGGAAATAATAGAGACAGAGGAGTTACCAACTCTATCATCTAGAAACATTTAGACAAATAAATAAAATGAACTCAGGACTTTCCAGGACAGAACTGAGATTGTTCTCTGGATATGAAGACCAAAGCAATTCACTGATTGGTGATTAATTATTTTCTTCTCTTTTAAAGACATGATTTTTTTTATATGTTTGTAGTTCATGGAAAAACAAAATTCCATAAAGGGCCTGATCCTATTAGCCTCCAGCAGTCAAAAATCTCTTAGATAACATCTCTCTTTAAAAAAGGAAATATATCATGTAATTAAAATTCTAACTACTTAATAATTATAATTTGGCTTGAGAGGACTCTTTTAAGTATCATGTAAGGTTCATAAATCTTGAACTGCATGTGAGGTTATAACCCCTATTGCAGTGTAAGCTTTCACACCTACATAATATACAACCTCCAGCTGTATGAGGCAGCCACCACTCTTCGGTTACTAATTAAACCGGCACGGTATTAAAAATTAATTAACTACACAATTAATATTGCATACTTGTCATAGGCAGTTATTGTGCATCTTTTCCCTTGACTCACAGGAAAGAAACTTTTTGGCATTAAACTTTGGTTAATTGATTCACTGCTGAAGAAATGGGCTGGATTATGAGATTGGCTGTCATCAAATATGACCTTTTCCATGTAGAATCTAAGGCAGACTTTGAGTTCCCTAAAGTAAGGTTGTCTTCTCACCAAAACCTTATATAAGAAACTGGTGTGACTTGTTTATTAATATCTATGATTCTGTAAATGTATTCACTCATTGATTCATTAATTTATCTACCAGTGCCATCAGAAACTAACACATTTATAAACATGATATAAAAATTTATATTTGCAGAAATGGAAATAGGTTTGCTATGACCAATCACATTCCATCTCTTGGCATTAGCTGCCTACCATATTCATATACAGGAAATATTAATAGTAATAGCTATTATGATTATAATAAGATCCCATAAATAAAGAAAAGGGATGGTGACCTGTGTACCAAATATTTGCGGACCTTGAATAAAGCACTACAGACAGTGCTCCAGAAGTTTATACAAAGTTACAGTGGAGGTACCGAAAAGAGAATAATCCACTCACTGTTCTTATGGGGTTATAGAAAAAGTATCTCATGGTAACTTGAGATGACCCAGAAAAATTCAAGTAGAAATAACCAGTGGCCATGTAATATCTGAAACAGGAAATAAGGACAGAATGTTGGCCTTCAGATAAAAATTTATGAGTCACCAGCTGATTTTTTAAAGATATGGAAATGTTTTTTAGGTGGACCAGGTTGGAAAGACATCCCAGGCAAGTTCGAGCAAAGGAACATCCTTCTCAACTTGTTTTATATAGTTCATCACGAGAGAAACATTGGATGTATTTCCTGGGTGGTGACAGGCAAATGATAAAACATTAGAAACTTGACTGCCTAGAAGAAACATTAAACTAGGATTTTATTCTTCATTAATTTGTATTTCTCAGAGAGGAAGTATGTTACCAAACTTACATATTTGCATATTCATATTATACATTTTTATATTTTATACTCTAAGTAGTTCAATAGGTATGAAATTCTATTATTTATTAAACTATCTGAAGTAAATATTTTCTTTATTCAATTAGAACTGCTTCTTTGTGATCCTTATAAAAATCTACATTTGAGATAACTCTAATGTATCACTTTTGTTTGATAATGAAAAATCTTGACTCATATTTTTTTTTTTTAAGATTTTTATTTGTTCATTTGACAGAGATAGAGACAGCCAGCGAGAGAGGAAACACAAGCAGGGGGAGTGGGAGAGGAAGAAGCAGGCTCCCAGCGGAGGAGCCGGATGTGGGACTCGATCCTGGAACGCCGGGATCTCGCCCTGAGCCGAAGGCAGATGCTTAACGACTGCGCTACCCAGGCGCCCCCTTGACTCATATTTTAATCAACATTTTCAAATATACTTATATAATTAGGGTTTCCTAACTAATGGAATTCTCGAATAGATGCAGGACAGGTACACAAGTTTTTAGGTTTTGCGTGAATGGGTCAAGGCCTAGTTAAAGAAAAAGTTTAGGCTTTTTTATTGGACAAAATTGGTTTCTAAGCCTGGGCAAATTGCTTAAAGTTCCATAATATCTGCTTCTTCTCAACTGAAAAAATAGGACCCAGTATGGATGAGATGAGATAAAGGATGTGCAGCTTGGAAATGCTAATAAATCATGACTGTACTATTATTGGAACATATCACAATGGAATGGCATATGTGTTCTACAAAGAAGCCAAGAATGTGCTGAAATCATGCAATTCCAAGCCCAAATTTAAATGTAGCATACACTAAGACATACAGCATGTAGTTCCTGCTTTTAAGGAATTTCAACAGAGTGATGTAATAAATAAAAGATGTCAAAGCCAATTTGCATTAGGAAAGCAACTAGTATACACAATATTATCCAACTGACATCTAGTCTATCAGCAGTTTACAGATGATGGCTTTAGTAATGTAGGGGAAATATTAACCTAAATTTTTAAGATTTCTTTTTAAAGAGCAACTCTTTCAAAATGATTTCAAAATTATGAGATCAATTCCTTGAATGGATTAGTGAATTTTAAAGAACTCACAAGGTTTGTTTAAAAACAATTAATTACCTCTTTGACTCAAACAGTTTTATATTTGTAAGTTATTTTTTAAGCCCCCAGTTGAGACTATCAATTTCTTTAGTCAGGAGGCTTGCTCTCATTAGTCAAATGAGAGATGGACTGCAGTTAGGAATTTTCCAGTTTGTCTTCAGAATACAACCCCCTCTCTCCCCTTTTTCCCTGTTCCTCCTCCTTCCTACAAAGATTTATTTTCCTATTTGTTTCCTCTTTTCCATCGATCGATCACTAAAGGTCTGTTATTTCACATTCATTAAGACCACGAGGGTGCAGAACGCTGCCAGAGACACTGAGGAACTTAGCTCAGTGCTTTCTGACTGAATTGGGGATGAATTTTGCTTTGGTTCTGCTGCAGTGGGAACAAGAGATTTAGTTCACTCATCACTTTTCTCTTACCTTTTCTGTTAATATTTTGGCTCACTTCCACAAATTCTTTGAGTATTCTATCACAAGAATTGGGCAAACAGTAAGAGACAATAATCATAATTATTGGAAGGAAATTATTTCCACAGACAAGACGATGGGGCATAGAAGATGGTTTTAATCCATCTGGGGACGGGTTGAGAGGAAGACTTCTCGGAGGATGTGATACTTAGTCATGAGACTTACAAATGAGTAAAATTACGCAGAAGTGAGTGTGACGGTGTGTGTATGTGTGTGTACGTGTGTAAGAGACAGACAGGCAGACAGGCAGAGACAGAGGAGCTGGGATTGGGAGCAGAGTGGGCATTTCACAAAGAAATGCATGAGCAAAGATGCACATTACTTTTGCTGTTTGCTGCAACTAAAACTGGGGAAGTAAGCAGCTACAAGTCAGATTACGGAAAGTCTCATATGAAATGTTGAGGTATATAAATCATAAGTCATAGATACCCATATGGAGAGAGAAAAATGCCCAAACTCACCTCTAAAAGTTCAATGACAATTACGCACAAAGGTTCAGGAAAAGCAACCCACCGTATTTCTTTTTTCTCTATTATATTTATTCCCTAGGTGATTTTGCCTAATCCCATAGCTTTAAGTACCATCTGCATGCTCCTGACTTCCAAATATTTATCTCTAGACTCAACCACTGCCCTGATACTCCAAACTTACAATCAGTTGTCTACCTCTATTCCCAACTGAATGTCCATCAGAGATGTCAAACTTAGGCTCAGTACAGAAATCCCACACCCCCCCCAAGCTGTTCCTCCCACATTTCTCCTTATCTCATTAAACGAGCGACTTCTGGTTGCTCATTCTGAAACCTTGCCTCTCATGGCATTATCTCATCTGCAAGGACATTCTGCTAGCTCCTTCTTGAATGGGTAATCAGCCACTAACCACTTCAGGAGCGCCTGGGTGGCTCATTTGGTTTCCCATAGGTCCTGGGATCGAGCCCCAAGTCTGGCTCCGTGCTCAGCGGGGTATCTGCTTGAGATGCTCTCCTTCTGAACCTCCCCATCTCTCTATCTATCTATATATCTACCTATCTACCTTAAATAAATAAATCTTAAAAAAAAAAAAAAACACTTCCCACCTCCCATCGCTGTCAACCTACTGAACTGCCATTTCCCACCCCAGATTACTCCAGCAGTCTCCCAACTGAGCTCCTTGCTTCCAGGCTTGTCCTTCTAGAGTTCACACAGCAGAGTGAAGGTTTTTTAAAAACAGAAGTCAGATCACATGACTCCCTCCAATGGCTCCCCACCCCACTTAGAGGAAAGACCAAAGTTTTTACCATGACCTACAAGCATTCTTGGATTGGCTCCTGCTACCTCTCTGACCTTATCTCTTCCTCTCTCCCCACTGCTTACTTCACTTCAAACCCATGGCCTCCCTGCTATTACTCAGAAAACACCAAGTACACTCCTACCTCAAGACATGTGCACTTGCTATTCCCTCTGCCTAGAAGGCTCCTCCCACAGTGCTCTCTTCCTCACTTCTAAGTCTCTTTTCAAATACCATCTTATCATTGAGTTCTTTCTTGGCCACTCTAAAAGAGCCAGCAGCTCCCTACACACACACACACACACACACACACACACACACACACACACCTGACTATTCCCCCATAACTTATTCTACTTTACTCCATAGCACTTATCAGCATCTGTCCATATACGTATATATCTGTATCTATCCATATCTGTATCTGTATCTATAGTTTATACTTATCTACTGCCCTTTTCTCTCCACTAGAATAAAAAAACTATGTGAGCTGGGATTTGGGGTTGTTTTCTTTGCTGCTGAATCCCCAGCTCCTACAACAAGGTAACACTCCATAAATTTTTATTAAATGAATGATTTTGAGGTTCCACCCCAAGTATAATACCTCCTGGTGAGATACTCTAGGTTCCTCCTGCCTCTCTCCTCCCAACATCCCAACCCCTCTCATCCCCAAAACTAAGTCTCATTCAGCATTTATTCTTCTTCTTTGTATCCCAAGTACCCAGCACACTCTCTGGTATATCTGGCCACTCAAATGAGATAAAGGAGGGATTTCATGGATTCCTTTACACTTCTGAAATACAATAATCACTACTTCAGCCAGAAATGATTCTTTTATCTCCTAATCTCACTCCAGATTCACAACTCTCTCTAGTTAACAATTCTAATGATGAGGATACACTGACCCAAGTCACCTCATGCAAGAAGATGAATCAGAGGCCACCTTCCCCATGCAGCATCCCAAAGCCCACCTTGTCTTCCCGGTCACATAGGGTACCAGTCTCCAGAGGGGACCCAAGATAGAATTATTTTAGGTTAATGAAACTTGCACGACAGGGCTCCTCAATGTCATGGACACCATCTAAAGTCCCATGCCTAATGTTCTATTTATAATATTTGAATTTTTTCTCTTAAAGAAAGCCGCACTAAATCTTTGAACATCAAACACCACAAAACCTGGACGCGGTGGGAATTTTCCTAAGACAAAATGGAAGAAGAAAATGTAACCCATCATGCTTTAAATATGCATGTACCTGGCACCTTCTTGCCTCTCACCTCTTTAGCCACCCATGTGTTCATCAACTTCTTACTTCAATTCCACCTTGTTTGAAAATGTCCAACCTTGAGATTTTTGAAACCTGGATGGATTTTGTCTCTCTTTTTATCTCTATACCTAATAATTTTCATTCTTATTTTTTTCAAAACTGTTTAGCAAACTTATTTCTTAAAGTTTTGCTTCATAAAATTAGAAAATAATTTTTATTTTATTTCTGGTCCCTGTGATGCGATTTTCTCATTCATTGAGTCATGGCAAGTTTCTTTCTATTGTTTTCTTTTCCTCCTCTTACATTTCTTTTTCTAATGTGTAGGCTTGACAGTCAACTTCTCTCTGTGGAACCTGTGATTTATTGAGGAGGCTACCATTTGTCAGCTTTATCGTTCTTTCTCTGGACTGCTATTCACTATTATGCTTCCTTTCAAGACCCAACACAGCACTTGGCATTAGAGGCACAAGATGAATAAATGAAATGTAAATCTAGGGAAAATTACCTTTGAATGGCATATGGTGCCTGCTCCCAACAGGAGTTCAAAGCTGCCTGTTCATTCATAAATTCAGAATCCCCAAATTGTACTATTCGTAGTCTCATCCACGACAGAGAGTTGTTATAAATTTAACATTTATAGAGTGAAGGCTAGAACCTGGATTGCCCCATGGACTTCATCTAGGGTCAAGCAACTCAGAGAATTCTCAATTTCTTAAAAAGATTTTTTAAAAGAAGAACTACAGATCTTTGGAGTAAAAGGCACTTAAATTTACAAGGTTAGACATTCAATCAGCCAAAGGCTTCACAGAAATGGATCAAATGCCCTGACATCTAAAATGTGGGATTTCTGGTTGTCCCAGCATTTTATATCCCTATAAACTGTCTTTTAGAACATGATCTGTATTTTAACCAACTGATTTTTGTGGGATTTCAAGAGGGAAAAGCGAGTTACTTGAACAACTTACAAATCAATACAAAGAACTTCACACAGAGCTAACTTCACATTAGAACTGAAAGAACTTACGTTTAATAAGCACACAACACATTTCCTTGGGTTTAGAGGGCCACACTCCCTATGTTCCCTATTTTCTCATCAGTTTTCCACAGAGTCTCCAATTTGCTCAGAAACAGCTGAAATAATATGCACAAGAGAATGAGAGAGTTACTTCTCTCTGAATCGTCTCTCCAACTGGGAATGGGGCTAATGTGAAGGGGGTGAGATCCTTCCTCACCAGGACACTCTAGATTTTTTTCTCCTTTCATTTCTAACTTGAAAATCTTATCACTTAGAGTCTTGTTGGGCTGGACCAGTGTGGGGCAGGTGCCAGAAATGATATATGGACACAAAATTGAACAATATAGAACTTATACTAAGAGGAGTATCCCTTTTTAAATCTTTTCTATTCCCTGTGGGTAAAATCAAGGGGAATTTCTCATTTTGGCTCTAATACTCCTTGAAGTCCTCTCTAACTCTTACTAATACTCCTCTTTAAGAAAAAGAATAAAAATCAGGCTCAAAGCCCTGAGCATGTCACAGTTAGCTAGTTAAAGTCCAATGGCATGTGTCACTCTATTGACTGGTAACATCTTCTATTTAAGAAAAACAATATTGGTTTTCCATTTATGGGAGTGATTCAAAGTTTTCTTTTAATTAAAATCTGCAAACTTTAAAAGTTAGTTTTAAATAATGTTAAATAATAGGTAATAAATAGATATATGGCAAAAATCCTGAATACTGTACGGGAATGACTAAAATTTAGGAAACAGAAGAATGAGTAAATGGCATTATTTTATAGAGGCCCTCTTAAAAATATTCTTTACCTCAAATGGGGAGCCTTTTTGCTCCCCAAATTTTCCTGTCAACTTGCATTACTTTTTCATGTTAGTGACCAGTCTTTTTTGAGGGAGAGCAAAAGCATCACCCACATAACTATCAAAGGGAAGGTGCTTTGGTTGTGGTTGGTAAGGAGGCAGAGCATAATGGGCAGCCATGGTTCTAGGGAGCAGCAGCCATGAAAGGGCCAAAAGGGTGAGAACCTCACATCTTGCTCTCTAGGACCTGGTGCTGAGCCACCTAAGAGTGAAGAGACGATAGGCTGTTTGGGAATAGGTATGCCAAAGGAGACACCTAGAGGTCAGTATGCCCTAGTAGCAGGAAGACCTAACAATAAACATACGCCCATTTGCTTAGTGGAGAGGATGAAGAGCAGCATCAAGGCAACTTCTGATTCACTGCCCTGCTCTCAGCTATTCATCTCTTGACTCTCACTCATCTTTGACACCCTAGATTCGAAATAATTCCCTCCCTGACAGCCTTCATGGCATACACGGCCCAGGAAATCCCAGTTGCTAAACTTCCCTTCTAAATTTCAGAATGCCCTCCAGAAACACATAAATGATTGGTAATTATCCCTTTGTTACATATGTACTCACTCATCTCCTTTCTCACCAGCATTGTATACACAGCATCCACATTACAGAGCGCCCCCCCAATTCCTGCCCTGCAAAATCATCACAGAGTTCATCTGGCAGTCGGGGAGGGAGGCGGTGGGGGGGGGGTGTTAATACAAATTCATCCAGGCTACTACTCTGAGAACAAAATGCAAACAGATTATCTCTTAGAGAAAGTGAAGCTGGTGGGTTGGCCCCAAATCTAAAGTTTAGAGATGAAGAACAGAATTTAGACAACAGGAAGAGAATTTTAACTGACTTGCAAGATTCACCGAGATCTCTAGACATCAGTTAGTCTTTTTCTTATCAGGAATTGTTTTTAGAATAAAATCCAACCATCTGGGGGTTGTTTCAATGAGCCTTGCACTCCAACACCTAAAAAAAATATACCGGTTCCTAATTGGAAGTGCTACTTGAGCGCTCTTTAAAAATTCCTTCCAAAATTAATGAGGGCATAGAGTACATAAAGATGCACAGAGGGGACAAGCAGCGCCAGGAGACATCTGAACACCGTGCGTAAATGCAGCTGGTAAACAAGTTCACGACATGCATAAAAACGGGGGTTATAACTTGTGAGAACACCTCGGTGGGGCTTTACACGCCGAGCGAAATTTTTAAAATTTGCCACGAGACTTTCAGGTCTACTGTGATAGTAAGGCAACTCACTGTGCCTGCATAAACAGTTCATTTTTCTCTTTAATTATACATTGTGATTGCTGAATATTAATCTCTCTGTTTCTTACAAAAGGAAAATGTGTATTTTTGTCTGGCATTTAGAGTTTTCATAAATTCTTCAAATTTGAAGCAGAGTCATCCGATAATATGCCACTACCCCAACTACCTCTGGGTTGTTCATAGTCCATATGAACGGGAGGCAGAATGACAACAAGGGGACCTTGAACTCATTAAGTGTTTTATGAGTGGTTCCCATTTCCAGAAAAAGTATAAATTTGTTTTCCAGATCTACTCTCTCTCTACATGTCCATGATGAAAGACGCAGGCGTTCTTTTATCTTACCGAGAGCTTTGTTTTATGGAAGATACAGAAAACAGAAGACAATTTGTAACAATGAATTTAATGCTTCCAAGATCAAATTACATTGTAAAGTAAATTCCTGCACTAATCTAAAACCATCTAAAATGAATGCAGCTATGAAGACCGCTATGACACTACATACTATTCATTCCCAACCATAGGGTATCTAAACATGTCATGAAGCAGTTTTTTTCTGTGCATTTATTAACTGCTAATAATTTATTTTTTTATTGAGAATATAAGAACACTTAATTCTGGTGGGTTCAGCTATCGTGTAGGTCATTAGGTTTACCCCCCTCTTTTTCACCATTGCTGCATATAGAAGTGTCCATTTCGTCCCCAGTACCAAGCAGAGACGCAAGAAAGGATTCAGGGTGTGTGCAAGGGAGTTCACTAACACAGCACACAATCAAGAGGAAGGTTTACAGAGTAGAGCAGAGTCACACAGTTAAGAGTAACAGAAAGAATGGTTTAAAGCTTTGGGTCCAAACTGTAAATCAGAGAAGAGGAACGCTCATCTACAACTCAGAATATGCAGACCACTTTTCAAATGCTTCGTTAAGTTCTTCTCAGTCTTTAAGGATTTGCAGACATAGTACTTTCATGACTAATAAATGGTTTGTATAATTAAAATCGTTTTTTGAAAGCCCTTTTGATTTCAGCGCACACGGGATTATGCTCTGCGCAATCCTGAATCAGAGCAATCAGGTAGAGTAAGGCTGCATGTCAGTGCATGGGTCATGTGCTTTACGATTTACTTAATCCATCATCATATTTCCCTCTACTACTTACTCCCAAACTGCACTGATTTGCTCTTTCCCAAAGCAAGCTGCCCAGGTCCAGATCAGGCCTGTCTCTGCCAGTAACAGTTTCTCTAGGAGACAGTTCTATTTAAAATGTTTCATAGCCGTCTAGTTATTTGTTCATTGTTAGGGATGGTGGGAGAGACTATAATAGACAGGCAGCCTCAGCTGGCTTCTGGAAGTAAGGCTAGATCTGGTATTATTAAAAGGATAGATGGTATATTCTATGCCCTATGGAAAATAGTTTGATAATACATCTTGACCCAGAACTTATTAAAAAATCCATTACCTTTTTAATTCAAGTTCATAATGCCCTTTAGAATTTCAATTTAGGCATTTCTTTCCAAAATAATAGGTAGCTTTATTACTGAACATGGGAAATAGAGTCTCTCATACTGACAACTCTCTAACACGAGGGTTATTCATTTACTATTGACAAATCCGTGTTCTTACTCTTCACAAAAAAAAGGGGTGGGGCACATCTTTTCCTTAGTAGACCTTAGATCAACTTTGCCGTTTCCTTGTGTTAATCTTACAGTGGTGCACGAGTTCTATTTATTGGGCTGTTAATCTTTGCCTAACAGGACCTGGCTCGATCCCAAAGACCGCTCATAAATCCACACCCCGAGGACAGTTTACTTTCAAAACAACTGTACACAAATACTGAGAAAGGACAGTGCTGTGCACATACTCTGGGTGGGTATAATTTCATTTGCAATATCAAAGATGGTGTGTAGCTGTGGGAGATTCAGTGGCCGCCTCCTGCCTTGCATCAGAAGCGGTTACCGGGAACCAGACACCTGCTCCCCTCTTTCTGACACACTTACAAGACAAACACATGCTCCATTAAAAATAACACCACTCTGCTGTGACATGTTTTCTTCCCATGCGCCTGGCTTTCAAATGTGCTTGTATTTGTGGTCTCGGGCATGTTAAGAGATCATGTTACCACCCTACAGTAAGCTCCCTGGAAGCCCTACTGGTAGACTGGCAACTGTATGCAACCACTCAGCACTTCCTCTGGCCTCCAGAGTGCAGGCTTTTTCCCCCCATTATATTCCGGAGTCTTTTAGGTTCCTTCTTTGGTATGCTAACAAAACTGACCTTTCTCCGGGCTGTGGCTAAAAGACATCCAAAGTAAAGCCAAACCTTCCCTCTGTCCTGTACTATCTACCATCTGGGGGCCAGCTAGTGAAGTCCTTTAGAGTGGTTCTCCAGCCTTCTTTTAAAATAATACACTAGCGGAAAACAGTTTGTCTGACTACTGGGTATTATAATAATTGTTCTAACTGGCCCAAGGAACTCGTGTCTCTGGTCAAGAGGCACAGCACGAGATTACATGGGCTTTGCTTCGTATTTTACACTAATTTGGGCCACAAATTCTACAGATGTATCTAGTCGTCCAACACATGATTAGGATTTTTGGCACAGCCTGAAACTCTTCAAAGGGTTTCGATCCTTCACAAATTTATTGCTATTAAAAAGAAAGCATTAACACAGCAGGTACAGCTCTAAGGGGATTCTAGAAAATGTGTAAATTATTTAAATAACTGTAGCAGTCTGTTGGGGGGGGGAAACTGGGACAATTATATTTTATAAATACAATGTTAAACTCTCTTTCATTTCTGGGATTTTTATGAATGGTCAGTTGCCTTTCTTCGTGGTTTAGCACCAGCCTTTCCCAGGAGGGTAACAGTAAAGAATATATTCCTGCAATTTCCATTTAGCATGAGTGCCCTAGGGGCAGGATCAATGTCTTTTTGGGAGGGAGTGAGTGCTTCAGACAGTTAGCACTTAGGGATACATTAGCTCATCTCAGCGGTTCATCATTAAAACGGTTGGAAAAAAAGAGAAAGTACCCTTTTGCCTTAATTTTTTTTCTTCATTAGTGTTCTCATAATGTTCCACTATTATTACTGCTATTTCTTAAAGAATGTGGTTTTCAAAAAGTTTTTAGCCTTTTCCATTCTTTTTTCCTTACACGTGTCCTTTTATTGTTGTTGAAGTGCGATCATTTATTTCCCTTCTAAGAAAAGGGACTTTAAAAAAACTAATGGAGTTATGTTTTTCCAGTGTTAACTCAGAGAATAAGATAGTGGGAAATTTCCCACTAACTCTACAGAGAAAGCCAAAAATAGGTAAGGTGTGCTGACAGTAAATCTACCCAAATTTAAAGGAGGCTTGAGAAAAGACTTAACGAATGGACAACAGCATGGGGAGAAGGAAAGCAGCAAGGGCCGGGTGACCAGAGGTGGACAGATATGATGGCATATTACACTGGGAGAGGCTCTAGAATCAGAAGACATTTTTTGATTGACTAAATATGCAAGACTAGCAAAAACAGTATAGGGGATAAAGAACATTCCGTCTCAAATTTCTGTGGTCCTGGAATTTAATACATATGCTATCAGACTTAGAAAACTAATAAAAAGGCAATTGACCAGCATTAGGTACAATGCCATAAATTGCTTTAAAACTGAATTCTTCTTTCAGCTAAAATAATCAATCGAGCATCAACATGAACAATTTAATTGGTAACCTGGTAAATGCTGTGAAAGTCAGAAGTACTTGTGTATACTGACAAGGAATACCCGGAAAGGAAAATTGAATGTGAAGATATTTTTTTAGCATATCTTCACAAGCATTCAGCAATACCAGATCTCACAAACCCACTCAAACCATTTCAGACTAAGCAACAATTTCTTTTTAGTTATGCTACTGAAGGCTGTATTCTAGGGTCTCCTGCAGCCATGTCTCAGAAACCTTGGCCCCAACTCCTGTGTACATAAGGATTAAGGACAATGGTCTAGGAGAGGAGTCATATGCCAGGTGGCTGAGAGAACAGTAACAACAATAGCTAACTCTTGTACAATGTTACTGTGAGCCAGGAGCTCTTTTCAGCACTTCATATATATTAGCTCATTCGGCCCACCTAACAGCTCCATGAGATATATATTTTTATTATCCTCATTTTCCCAAGAAGGAGATGAACCTCCTACAGTTGAGGCAGCTTACCCATGTTCACACAACTAGTAAGCATCAGAGCTGGGATGCAAACCGCGGCATGCTGGCTCCTGGGTGTGTGGTCTTTCCCACTACACTATGTGGCTTTTGACATTTGTCATAACCGCTTTCTATAGCAATATATCTCTGGAAGCTAAAGAGTAAGGAAGATCATTTTTCTTGGTCCTACTGACTTGTCCTCAATGTAATTTTTTATTGAAATTAATAATTAGTTTACTTCACTGACAAATATTCACTAGTACGCATTAATGAGAAGTCTTATTGCTAACACTTTTTTCTCCAAAATAAATGTTAAATATTGTGTGAAAGGTAGGTAGGGTAAGTTAATCCATAGAACAAATGTGTATAATGAGCTAAAGCAAATTAAGTGACATTTTATCCATTTGTTTGGGTCAATTACAGTCCTGTTTAATACACCAAAATTATGGGCGAAATGGAAAATAGAATAGAAAAGCAATTTTGCCTTTATACTGATAATATTATGTTTTCCTCTTTCTTCAAATCTGAGGTTATGTGTCAAGCACTCACCCTACTTTATAATCTGTATACTTACTTTTCCTCAAAGCCGTTCTAATGCACAGCTTATAAGAAACTGTTATTAAGATCCAAATTTCCATGAGAGTAAATGGCTATCTGGAATAAATAATGTTGCCTCCATGTTATTATCATGGCAACAGTAATAAAAACTAATATTAATAACATCAATAAATGTAAGTTTTTATTACTATTTGTCAAGCATTATGTAGGTAGCACTTCCTTTAATCCTCATAACCATATTACCTAACAGATACTATTATCCTCCCTATTTTTTAGATGAAGGATTTTGTTCAAAATCACACACATTAATAAATGGCAGTCATGGATTTTGAGCTGGGAAATTTTCCTGGAGAGTACAGGTGCTAAGCACTAAACTCTATTGGGTAGTGAATGGTGTGGGCTTTGACACTGACTGACCTGTGTTGGGATTTGGCTGTACCGCTTATTTGCTGGTAACTTCAGATAAATCTGAGTCTCCACTTCCTAATCTATAAACCGAGTATAGTTAACACCTACATTGCAGAGTTGTTATGAGGATTAAAATAAATGATGTCAGTAAAGCCTATGGACACCTTGGACGTACTCAGTAAATAAAAGTATCTACCATTTATTGAATGCTTATTATATTCAGACTTTATGCTAAGTATTTTACAAACATTATTCACTGAAGTTTCCAATAACTCTAAAAGATAATTTTTATTATTTCTACCTTATAGGAAGTCGATTGATAGAAGCTATGCAATCAGCCCAAGTGACATAGCAAGAGAAGGGCAGTGGAAATGTAAATCCTGACCCACGCTGGTTACACAGCATTGGCGCACTCCACCAGATAATATAAAGTTCATGCTCTTTCACAAGACTGCTGAAACCAATGCTGGGAACCACCACTGCTGATGTAAATCACAGGTCATAAGTGATATTTACCTGCGTTGACTCCTCACTGTTTGCATAAATATTTCAATATAAACATCAATATCTCCTCCCTACCTCCGCTCCAGACAGTTCTCCTTAGGTCCCTCATCCTTCTGCACATGCACTGCTTCCTTTCTTCTGGATGATCTTTTCAGGAATGTTTGCATAATAAATAACTTTTGAAATTAGAGCTAGTGTTTCCCTTCAGGGCAAAAGGAAGATTTACTTACAGACAGGAAGAAAGATTTAGTATCTCCCTAACAAAGTCAAGGAGAGGCATGCTTAATGCCCATTAGAAAAGATGTGGGTTCCCCAAGTTTAAGGTCCCTCTCCTGTAACATAACTCATTGTATGTGCAGGTGCTTCCTGGCCCTCTTCAGACTGCCCTGTGGGAACAGGGTCTGGGAACCAGCACAAGGAAAACAGTGGCTATCTGGTACTTCTACTGATATGAAAAATAAATGTTCCTTTCACTCTAATCCAGGAGTCATGAAATTGTAGCAGGCTAACTTGTTGGCTTGCAAGTACGGTAACATCTCCAACCCTTTGCAGTTCTTGACAGCC
The DNA here is from genome assembly GCF_023065955.2 of Ursus arctos. Classification (NCBI taxonomy): domain Eukaryota; kingdom Metazoa; phylum Chordata; class Mammalia; order Carnivora; family Ursidae; genus Ursus; species Ursus arctos. The sequence goes on from NW_026622874.1 coordinate 36,569,384, forward strand.
TTCTCCTTGTCCCATCACACACCCTGGAAATGTGAGCTCAGTGAAAACCAAACCCTTGTTCTATCTTGTTCACTGCTATATCGGTAGTATCTGAAACAGTGCCTGTTCATAGTAGATGCTATGTCTGTAGACTTCCATACGATTAAATCAATTTTATATTAGACCATTTGTGACTATTTTTATGTTACTTCTAAAATTAAAATCTAATGATTATATTTGATCATCTGTACCAAAAATTCATGTAAGAAGGTGGAATTTTACCATATGACTCTATTTAAGAACTTAAGCACAATGTGAATATACTTAACACCATTGACTTGTACATTTAAAATTGGTTAAGATGATAAATTTCATGTTATGTAACTTTTACCACAGTTAAACATTTAAATTTTTATTAAATAAAAGAACTTGAACACCCCAAGAAGCAATCTTTTTTTTTTTTTTTAAGAAATCTCTTTAGTATTGCATAGATCTTTGCCCACATTATCTAGCCAGCATCACCTGGTGCTATTATCACCCACACCCTCCCTGTGACCCCTGAGCCTTTTATAATGAGGACTCAGGAAGCACCAGCTTCACTAGAAAACTCTCTAGATCCTCCTCAGGGCTGAGACATTCTTGCCTATTTTTCCACTGGTCACCTGGATCAGACCTTGCCAGCTCACATCCTGTTCTCTGTGGGAAATATGAAATATGGGACATATGGAAGAGATGTAATATGAAATATGGAAACTCCTTCTCAAGAGTTCACTAAACAGCAAAGATATGCTTCACTCTAAGCAGTGTGCAAAATGAATCAATACTCACCATAAACTTTGGAACATAACGCACAGCTTTGTTAACTGGATAATAGCTGGTAGGCACGAGCCTCCATGGGAAGGGATGTGGGCAAAAAGAGATGTGGAAGGGAAGAAAGACAAAGAGAATGAAGAAGAGAGAGCTCAAAAGAAGAATCCGGGATAGCAGAATAGCCAAAGAGTTTCATCTCCCTTTCTCAGAGGTATGAGCTTACTCACTCTGCTGTAAATACTAAAATTGATAGGCACTTTAAAAAATAAAAAAGTCCAAGTGAACCATTTTCCCACTGAGCCCACATCTCCTTGACCTAGTTGCATAGCTCCTCCAGCTGCCTCCGATGATGCTTCCTGTGTTATTCTGCTGGAAATGCCACAACAAAGTTCCACAGACTGGGTGCCTTAAACAATAGAAATTAATTTTATCACAGTTCTGGGGGCTGGAAGTCCAAGATCAAGGTGTCAGAGGATTTGGCTTCTTCCGAAGACTCTCTTCTCAGCCTGTAGATGGGTGGGCTGCCTTCTTGCTGTGTCCTAGGGTCTCACCCCCTCTGTCTACATTATCTTTGCCTAATCTCTTCCTCTTATTAGGACACCAGTCATATCGAATGAAGGCCTAGCCAAATGACCTCAATTTTTCCTCAATTAACTCTTCAAAGGCCCCATCTCCAAACACAGTCACATTCTGAGGTACTGCGGGGGTATTAGGACTTGAACATATGAATCTGGAGGGACACAGTTCAGCCCATAACGTCCCCCACCAGAGTTACTGAGGAGTCCAGGCCTGGGTTATGGGCAGGCCTGTAGCACCTGTCAGAGCCTTCCCTGCAAATCTACTGCGGGTGAATTTTTTTTCCCTCTCTTTTCTGCTTTCCCTATTTTGAATTATAACACATAGACCTGGATTGTTCCCTAGAACTTTACTCCTTTATCAATTTCCCCTCCAGATCTAGCACAGGCAGATTGTCTTTCTTGTACTGAATACAATATATGCAAATAATTCTCATCATCTGCAAATGTTACTAGTTTTTCAGCCATCCCTAAATATAAGCAGATATAAGCCCAAGTTACTGCATTTTTTGTTTATGGCTCTCTTCTAAAATGATCTGGATATTGAATGGTTCATGAGACAATCTGGATATTAAGTAATTCATGTAAGAAATATTGCAAAATAGATCTTTTATCTAAATTAATAAATTATTCTGATAGGATAATTTAGATTTAGATTTATTAACAATTAAACTAACTTACTGAGACATTTCATAGAATTGAAGATAACACAGACCCAGCTTTAGAAATTATATTATTTGCTATTAGTATTAGAATTTAGGAAAGCAGATCCTTTTTTAAAAAAACAGTTTGCAGTTACAGGTATCAATTAATGCAGACTTGTGACCAAGTTGACGAATTTACCAGTTCACACATATATTTTTACTAGACTGCCTTCATTTGGGAAAGTGCGGATAAATAAAGGAAATTATTGATTTTTTTTCCTTCACAAAACATAAAATGTAGATGAGTTATTTGAAGGGAAGAATAGACTATACTCTATATCTTTTAAGATGTAAATTAATTATGTAAACTGTCTAAAGGAATTATACTGATGTATTTAATAATACTGCATCTTGGGATACTAAGTACTTAATGGAGGGTAAGAGAGAGTGAAAAGAAGTGTGAAATATATACATAATGCCTTAGTTCCATTTGAGTAATCATGCAAAACAGAGAAAAATAAGTACTATTAATTTTCTTATTGTAATAGACATCTTTAAAATTAGTTTTCTCCTTAAGCAGCTAAGGTATTTCTACTGCATTTGTAAATAACTCGCAATTTTACTGGATTGGGGGGAAGGTGAAGGAGAGAGATGAAAAGTTCCAAGAGACTCTAAGTTTCTGCCCTCAGGAAGCCTACCTCTCCATGGTCTCTTGAATTGGCTTATTTCCCCTCTATCTCACCCTATAATGTATCCTGTTCTATGTTAGGTGCTCTCTCTCCCCCACCCTTCCTGAAGGTACCACTAAAAAAGTGAGAGGTTTCAAAGCCAAAGAGACTTTTTCCTGAATCCCAGCTCTACCACTAGGTAGCTCTGTGACCTTAGTTAAGCTACTTCACCCCTCAAAATTTCACTTTCCTCACCTGTAAAATATGAATAATAAAATATTTCTCCAAAAGTATAGGGTCCTTCCCTTTTTCTTCTTTACAGCTTTTACTTTAAATGTACCTTTCCACAGCCCCCATAGGTTTTGTTCAATACATCCTCTTTCAATTATTCAGGAATTGACCATACCATTTATGGACCGTTTTAAAATGTATAATTTCTTCCACTTGCTTTGCATGCTACTGACCCATTGGCCTGAGTTACTACTTTGTTCAGCCTCACAGTAAGAGAAAGTAACCAACTGCATTCAAGGTAGAGAAATGGTAACAGTACCCAACTACCATGTGTGCTTCATGTATGTTTCATAGTTCTCCCTAGAACCATTCCTTCTTCACAGAATGTCAGTATTTTTCTTCTTCCTTTTACATTATCTCAGAACCTACCTTTTCTTCTATTTATTTTTTATAGATTTTATTTATTTATTTGATGGAGAGAGAGAGAAAGCACAAACGGGGAGCCACAGAGGGAGAGGGAGAACCAGATTCCCTGACCAGGCTCAGGACCCTGGGATCATGACCTGAGCCAAAGACAGATGCTTAATTGTTATAAAGTCTTCTTCTTACATCATCCCTGATAATCATCCTATGCAAAAGTCTGCCCATTGGGGCACCGGGGTGGCACAGTCCGTTGAGACTCCGACTTGGTTTCGGCTCACATCCTGATCTCAGGGTCCTGATCACAGAGTTGTGAGATCAAGCCCCACTTCTGGCTCTGCGCAGAGTCTGCTTGAAACTTTCTCTCCCTCTGCCCCTCCCCCCTTTCAAGCTCTCTCTAAATAATAAATAAATCCTTAAAAAAAAGTGTGCCCATTGACAGCTATCTCAATGTCAATTCTTCCTGTATTATATCTCTTGTTTACTTGAAATATCTTGCTTATAACACAATGTTTTAATAAATTTCATCATCTAGGAAGCATGTCAAAAGTAAGAATGACATTAACAAAAATGAACAAAAGTAAATTACAGAAAGAACTGATTTGAGCTACGCATAAAGGTTCTTCTTTTCTCTGTGGGTCATTTGAAGATATTTTTATTTTCACTGTCCATTTATATAGTGGCTGACTGAAGCCAACTAGACCCAAGAGGAGCTCTGGCCTCCATGGACTCGAACTGGAGAATATCAATGAAGCTGTCAAACACTATTGTCACTCCAGGTGCAGAAGTCAGATCCACACAAACCAACAAGCAGCCACACTGCAACCAACTCAAGAAATGATCCTGTTTCCCAACGTCACTTCAAGAAGGCACATGGTGGGGTATAAGATTAAGAACAAGTGTTGAAGGGATTGTGACCTTCACCCAAAAAAAACAAATCCCTTTGAAATGAAAGTTCTTAGCAGATGGTAGAAGTAGCAGAGAAGAGCCCCCACCATCTTAGAATGCTATCTTTTTGACACTCCTGCTGTGGCTCCTTCCCACAGGTGTTGGTTTCCAAAAACAAAACAAAACAACAACAACAAAAAAACCTTACTTTGTATTGCAGTTTAAAAAATCAAGTGTCTATACTTTATTACCCAAGTAATTCATGTCTAGTTACATGCCACAAGAGTCTGAAATGTGGGCATTTTGTGCTCATCTCTAAAACTGATGCTATTGTCCTTATTTTATGTATCAGGTGAAGAAAGAAGTCCTTCCACACAGAAGCAAGCTTGTCTGAATCTTGCTCAGAGCTGGGAAGTGAAGATGAAGCAGATCCCCTGTGTGGTAGTCCTTCACTCTCATCATAGGGAAGCGTTCAGTCTAAGGTCGGTTCATCTGCACCCTAACCCAAAGAGCTTCGTTGCCAAACTAAATGATTTCTTTAAAAGATAGCTCAGAACATGACCCACAGCATGGTGCCACAGTAGCAGTTCAAGACAACACACTATTGAAGTAGTGTGGTCTACAATGGAGAGCTGGCTGGGGCTGGAGGGAGCCTGAGTTTTCATCCCAGGTCCGCGTCTGAAAATTGGCTGACCTTGGATAAGTCAGTCACTTTGACGCCAAGCCACTCCTCTAAAATAATGAAATAATGGAAATTGCCCTCTAACTTACATTGGTACTCTAAGTGAAAATGCAATAACCTTTGGGAAAATAAGACTCTAAGGAAGAAGCAGTTCTATAAATCCAGGACTTTACTATTAACCAATATATATTGATGTTATTAGACACAGATAAAGTAAAATCACATACCAGGCACCAGCCAGGATACTTTACGAAAAGGGTTATACAGAGTCCTTCAAACTCCAGATGAGTTGAAATGACCTGAAAATGTCTCAGCAGAGTTGGGTTTTTTTTTCCAAATTTTTACTTAAATTCTAGTTAGTTAACATATAGTGTAATGTTGGTTTCAGGAGTAGCATTTAGTGATTCATCACTTACATACAACACCCAGTGCTCATCATAACAAGTGCCCTCCTTAATACCCATCAACAGAGTTTAAAGAGTAATAGGTTAAAGGGCAATGCTTATGAAAGAATCACAAATTCCAGATGCCTGGTAGGAACTATACTCTAAATTCTCCATCAAACAGGCAATTTCTTTAACTGGCAGGGGAATGGAAAGATAACTCAATATATACTTGATTGCTTTGTAGCTCTTTGCGTGAAACTCCTCAATTTCCATGCTGATGTATGTAAGACATGCTAGGCACAGTCTGGGGCCATTTGGGGGCTTAAGGGGGTTGACTCATTAGAGCTACTATACCATCACATTCGGTCCATTATAGCACAGGAAGAATCTAGTACACATGCAGTGCTTTAGGATATATTCTTGAATGAGACAGTGTGATACAATCTGGCCTACTGCAAGACTTGGCAATCTTTCAGAAGTCAGGGATGCTAAATTGCTAACTAATGGCATTGAGGAAAGAGAGACTTCAACAAGGCAACAAGCATGAGGAAGGTCGCTCTGCTCAGAAACATCTCACTAGTTAAGAGTTTCGTTTGTATTAAACCTTCTCCTTTTGAAATATAAATATTCCTTGAGAAGGAGTCACTTGGATTAACTCAATTCTTGGCTTAGTATAGATGGGTCCCAAACTGACAGTTTTGCTCAGGGACTATGGGGTGAGCAAGGAAAGATCATTTGGAACATGAGTCACTCTGGAGGCAGTCTGACCTGAGGGGTGTCGCATTAGGGACTTGTGAGCAGCCAAAGACAATGAGGAAAGGAGGCACCAGGCCGAGGAAAGGGATATCGAGCCATGGGAGATGTACTTTGCTGATCTGGCAACATTTTCTAGTACAGCCAGCCAGGGTCCACTGAGAATAATTCCCTGTGACTCCTTGGTCTCCAGTGCCATAGGGTATGGACTCCTATTCT